>NC_133620.1:246874707-247518457 GCF_048593235.1 Sminthopsis crassicaudata | reverse complement strand
TCTCTCTTACATTTTCTTTTGGAGCCTTTCAAATAATGAACTAGCTTTTGCAATATATGTACCAATCTCATCATATATGTGGTCATTCCTGAAAATGATACTGCCAAAGTGAGTTTCTCCACAGTATTCAAAATTTCTACATATATAGATTTTTTAGGAGAGGCTGGCAGAGAATCTGTATTTTCTTGGTGTTATTTTAAGGTCAACATTAGCACAAGCAGCAATGAATCAATCCATAGTTTGTTTTGCCTCAACTTCAGAGGTTTTGTTGAGTACACAATCATCTATGAATAAAAAGTCAGGCATCAACTCTTTCTTCACTTTAGTTCTAGCCATGTCTTTTGTTTAACTGTTTGAGGAGAGCTTAAGAATTTGCTTGCGGTTATCTGATATAATGCCAAGAAGCACAGGAAGGGAAGTCCATTCTCCCTTTGCATTGATTAAAAATTTTCCCATTATACCTGACATGATTTGCTCCAAATACCTGGCCAGTTCACTGAGTAAAAACAGTCAGACTAAAGGAATGAATAAACTATTACTTTTGATGGGATCCTTGAGAAAGAAGCACCCCACATATGGAAGGCTGCTCTCTCTGAAGGATCACATACAAAATGAAAATACAAGACATGGTTGTTTCCAGCATGTATAAACTTTGTAGTAGGAAAGAAACTTTAGAACAGTGGTCCTCAAACTTTTTAAATAGGGGGCCAGTTCACTATCGCTCAGGTTATTGGAGGGCCAGACTATAGTAAAAATAAAAGCTCACACTCTGTTTCCACCCCTCAGCCCATTTGCCATAACCGGGAGGGCCACATAAATGTCCTCAGTGGGCCACAATTGGCCTGCTGGCCATAGTTTGATAAGCCCTGCTCTAGAATATCCTGCAGGAAGGAATACCTTGCCTGTGATCTTCTCAGTCCAGTATCATGGATGGCTGACACTGAATTCCTCAGACAATTCAGTTATTGGTGCTTCCGCTGAGTAGTGGTGCTGTATTTGGTATGTATGTTTATTTCTTAATATTGTCTTTATTGCTATAGTTATTACCATGTTTGTGGTTTGTGTATTATTTTTATATTATGTATCCTCTTCTCTTATCTTATTTAAATCAAGCTTCTGAGCTGTAATAAACTTGTACTCACCTCTTTTAATGTTGAATGTGATTTCCGAATCTAGATTAATCTTACACTGACCTTAAGGCAGTTCACATTCTTGTTGAAGTTATATAACAACATTGCTGAAAGCAGCATGCTGAAAAGCAAGGGAGCATCTACAAAGCTTTGTTTCATTCCATTGATGGCAGGGAAAGCATAAGAGCAATTTCATTATTCAGATTCCAGGCAAGCATGTCATCATTGGCATATCATACTAATGAACTTCCCAAATTTTGCTATAATTTTCCACAAGCCATCAGGACTGACAACATCATTGACCTTGATCAAATCAATGAATGTTGTATAAAGACATCTTTCTTAAAATCCTTTCCAATAAGATCAAGGGTAAACACATATAAATTGACACAAAGTAAAGTGAATAGAACCAGGTAAACATTGTATACAGTGACAGAAACCTTGTATGGTGATCAATTCTGAATGATTTACCTATTCTCAGTAATACAATGATTCAAAACAAATCTGAGGTACTTAATAAAAAAAAAGAAAAGAAAAGAAAAAAAAAGCTATCTACCTCCAGAGAATGGATGGAGTCTGAATGAAGATCAAAACATATCTTTTCGTAAGCTTATTTTTCTTGGTTTGTGTTTTATTTCACAACACAAATAAAATGGAAATAACTATTATGTGACTGCCCATGTATAATCTGTATCAAATTATTTTGCCTTATTAAAGTAAGAAAGAAGGATGAGATAGAGACTGTGAAGTTCAAAGTTTATGAGCTTTTTAATGAGTACTTAAATAAATTATGTGTAATTAGAAAAAAATTCCCCCCAATTTTTTTTTTTTTTGAGGCTATCTATCTTCCTGGAATTTATTTAAATGTTTGACTCCAGCAAGGAAGGCCTGCTGGTCTGGATCAAAAGGCAAGAACACGACGAGATGAAGAGCATGTTCTATCCCTGAGACGTCAGCATCTGCAGGAATTCTGGATAAATGTGGCGAAAGATGGGGCACCCTCAGGGTCTCTGGCCCCTCTTCTTTAGGGTTCGATTGAGCTCCTCAAATTTATGGATCTGTCGGATGAAGAAGTCTCCATAGCGACGGGCCACCTTAGTATCGGCGATGTGGATCATGTCCTTGTAGATGTAGAAGTCCACCTCTGAGGCCGACTGGAACTCCCCATCCAGAGCCGAGATGCCACTGGTCCACACCAGGTTCTTCATCTTGTGCTTGAAGACCAAGAGCTGGATGCGGAACTCCTGCTCAGTAGGTCCAGGAAGCCAGCCAGCTTGGCCACGGGCATGGTGGTATAGACATTCAGGAAACTGCAGATGGTGGAGAGCTGGGCCTGCTGTTGCACCTCGTCCGCAAACACCTTGAGCTGCTGCAGGAAGGGCTCCTTGTGGTAGTTGGGGTGCACGTTGTTGTAGTTGGGCACCATGGGGGACAGGAACTTGGGGCAGGAGTAGCTGAAGAGCTCCTCCTACACCTGGGGGTCCCCCTCCTGCATGCGCAGCATCTTGTCTCCATACTTCTCCCGCAGCTGCAGGTGGATGCTCTCTTCAATGTGCATGGGATACTTGGTCAGGGCGATGGCCAGCAGGGCGTGCATCTGCTCATTCTGTTTGTTGATCATCTCGTACTTGTACATTATCCTCTGCAACATGCTCTTGGTCCTCTGGATGTAGAGCAGGATGTTGGCAAAGACACGGATGGCATCCTGGTATCTCCGCATCATCAAATAGGCAAAGACCACGTAGTAATAGGTGGCGACCTGGCACTCAGGCACCCGGGAATACATGCTCTTCTTGTTGAGCTCGATGTTCTCGAGTACCTTGATGGCCTGGTAGTAATCCCCCAAAAGGGAGTGCAGCTGGAGCAGCCCCACCAAGCTGAAGTAGCCGAGCATCTTGTAGAGAGAGTGCAGGCCATATTTCCCAGCCACACTCTTGGGGTCACCTCCGCTCGTGTAGACTTCTAGCTGCCGGTTGATGTTGGATTGAAGCATATTCAGGACACTGTGGACCTTCCAGATCTTGGTGTTGGAATGAAGAAAGTCGATCTCTTCTTCTGACTTCTTGGCTGTCTTGCATCGGTATTGGCTGAAAGACTGAAACTAGTAGATGAATTCATCGATGATATCCCACAGCCACTGGTTGGGCAGGCCCGTTGGCATTGAGAATGTAGTTGAAGAGGTTGCAGTAGTTGTAGTAGGATTCAAATCTCTGTTCCAAGGAAGGCCCACCACTGACTTTGGCGTAGATGTGTCTGTAATAGAGCTCCTTATACAGAATCAGGAAGAAGACTGCATCGTTGCCAACTTGTGGGGGCGATGGCCTCTGCTTCTGGCCAGGGGGTATTCTTGAAGAACCTTTCAGTCAGCTTGGTCCAGCTGTTCTCATAGATGTCCTGGATCTCACAGACCTTTTGGTCGATGACATCACTAGACACCCGGCTCGCCTGAAGCTCATAAACTTTCTGGTCGATGAGGTCGGAGACAGTTTTATGGAAATACTGAATAAAGTTCTTGATAACTTTGGGAATCACTTGGTAGGTCTGCTGCTCATAATGGCGCTCATAGGCCAGGTCCTGCCTTGGGTCTCCTGTGTGCATGTCATAGTTGCCAGGATACGCGTAGGGATCATATGCAGCCTTGTTGTCATAATCCTCAGCCGGGTAGGACATGGTGGCGGTTCAGAGTGGCGGCTCAGAGAAGGTACGAGTAAAAGTCCCCCAAAATTCTTCATAGAGTAGTTTGTTTTGTAACAACTTTTCAATTTAAGCTAATATATTCTCTCTATCTTGATTTTAAGAAAATGAAGCTATTTGAGATTATTTGACTTTTGAAAGTCATACTGGTGATGAATAACTGAGAAAGTATTCAGAATCTTATCTTTTTATTTCCAAGTTCAACATTTTATCCACTGCATCACCAAATTTTCATATACTGTGAAGATTCTTCATGGGAGATTTCTGCAAAGGATAATCAGAAGAATTGTTTAGGATAAGAAAATGTGGCATTGCTGTACACTAATTAAATCACAGAGGCATTCAATAAAGAAATACTAAAATAAATCTGTATCACTAACAAAATAGGCATTTTGTAACATGTTATAGTTTCAAACCACATTACATATTTTATTTCAAATAACTTTCATAATAATTGTGCAAAATATTAATTTCAAATATGACTGAGTGTGCATGTGTATGCTATTCTTATTTTTTGATTGACGGAAATGATTCTGAGAAAGTAAGTAAACTAACCAAAGTTCAACATTGATAAATGGCAAAACTGGCAACTTATTCTCAAGTATTCTATCCTCAAATGTAGTATTCTTCTAAAAGATGAAAGGAAAGTCAAATTAACATTGACAAATTTAAAAATGTGACATTATTGGGATACTATTGGTAATCACTGATTTAGTTGAGACATAAAAGAAACGGGGTAACATTTATTTATTCATTTATCTATTTATTTATTTATTTAGAACTTTTACATTGTTTTATTGTTGTTGGTGCTGGTGGTGGTGGTTTAGAGAAAAACAACCAGGGACTTTAAAACTACTATTTGGGGAGGAAGGGAGCAGAGTTTTAAATTTGCAACAGATAGCAAAGTTAGAAATATTTATCCTATATTTTGCTCCCATATTCTTCACCAAAGAAAATTACTTTCCATCTTAGAGTAAAGAACATATACCATTAAGAGAGAATTAAATCTGATAAGGAAGAAGATGAAAGGAAGAGAAAAGGTAGTTACTTTAAAACTGCCTCTAAGACCAGACAAATTGCATCCCTAAGTGATAAAAGAAGTTTCAGTCATCTACTTTTGAGAAACCATGGAATAGGAAAGATAACAGAAAGCTAATATTTTCAGAAAAGGCATGCTTTTTAAAAAAAAGGAATAAAAGAAAAATGAAAATGTAAAGTGCTAAAAATCTGATGATTTTATATATATATATATATGTATATATATATATATATATTATATATATACACAAAGGTTAGAAAAATAGCTCATAATAATTCAAAACTATATGACTAGTGGCTACTGTTATGTTTTTAGTGTGTAAATATCATGTGTAATTAAATTCATTTAATTTTATTTACCAGATTAAAAAATCTCGGGAAGAAAATAATAATAATTTATCTGGTTTTAAATCTGATAATCTGAAGCTGATTAAAATCTCTGTTGTTGATTTTTTGGATGAGATGGGAGAAATTTGTGTGAGATGGAGAAATGGAGAAACATTATGTAATTTAATTGACTGATTTGTCAGTGACAGATTGCTGTCTAATATCTCAATTTTTATCTGAAGTGATGATAGTAGGTGAGAAAGAAGGCCTTCTAATGGTTTGCCACAGATTTGTGCTTCTGCCCAGTTCTAACTAATCATATTTGAAGAAACAACTTGGATAGGCTTATAGAAATATAGACCTGTGAGTAAGAGTCATCATGCTTTGCTCTACCATTGTGAGATTCCTGCATTCATTTGGAGAATACTTTAGGATGAATTTTCACAAGTTAAACTTTATGCAGAAAAGGACAACTATGAGGAGATTTGAGTCATGGTACATGAAGTTCAAATGAAGCACTTAACATAGATTTGCTCTGGAAGAGAAGAAATATTAACATATTTGAAAGACTATACTTCAAAATAATATTGCAAGAAATAGAACTGTTTTGCTTCAAATAAGTGGGCAGGACTAAACCAAAAGAGGAAAGATAAAGAGGCAGATATTCCAACACTCAGATGTTAAAAACTAATACTGGCCAAAAATAAAATGAGTTGTTTGAGGAGTTTCTGAGTTTCTAGCAAATGAAAAGATCAATCAAAGCATGTGAGTTAGACCAGAAGGTTTCTGAGATTAAAATCCAGAGTCACAGATTACTTCTAGGATTGAATATAAACATTGTCATTTAAAACCCATTAAAAACTTCTCCCACTTTAATGACAAAGTTTCCATTTTAAGTTGCTATTGACTTTTAAAGTGCTATGCTAATATCTTATTTGATCCTCACATCAGCTTTAGAAGATGTTTGCTTTTAATATTACTATTTTTCAGACAGGAAATTGAAGTTGAGTGGTTTAGAGAGCCTCTCACCCAGTGTCTGAAACTGAATTGGAGGAAAGTCTTCATTCTAAAACCAGCATTCTATCCACTTTACCACCTAGAAGATTCAATGGTAAAACACTTTAAACAAGTTAGGATTACATAAAATTGGCTTTTCTGTTTCTTATCCATAATATTTCATCTTAAGACTATGTGCCTTTGTGCTAGCTATCCCCATTGCCTAGAATACATTCCCTCCTCACCTCTGTTTTAGCTTGAGTGACAACTTTTATATTAAATCTTTTCTGACAAACTCAGTTACTAATGCTTTTCCCTTTCAAATTATTTTATCCCCTTATGTCCATGTTGTCCCCTTTAAATATATTAACAATTTTGTGAAGTGGTTCAATTTTTTATTTGTATCACTAGTCCTTTGAATAGTGTCAAATACAGGCTAAATTTTAAAAATACTTGTTCATAGATTGGTATAATCTATATACTTACTATACTATATATGGTTTATATACTATACACTCAATATACATTGAGTGTATATTCTAAGGTACAAGTTTTTATAATCTGTATTGCTATAGGAGAGAGACATTTTAAATGATAAAATTAGTATTCTGCTTCTATCATCTGTAATACTGGCTTCAAAAAAAAATAAAATTTAATGGAAATTAAAATAGTCCAGAATTTTGGTTCAAAATTATATTACACAAGGATGAAATAGAAGGTAGGTTATGACATTAAGTTCAAGTGGAAAGAGTAAGGAGCAGGACTTTTAAAACAGACTCCATTAAATTTCTGATTATCTAGCTACTTCTTTAACCTATAATTTTTTTCAATTTGTTTTCTTTTTAATCTTACATATATATATATATATATATATACATATATAATATATGTATATTATATATATATATATGTATTATATAAACATTTTATATTTTGAAATATTCTACCAAGAAAGAGGCTACAGCTTCATCAAATTACCAAAATAGTCCAT
This sequence comes from Sminthopsis crassicaudata, assembly GCF_048593235.1. NCBI lineage: Eukaryota > Metazoa > Chordata > Mammalia > Dasyuromorphia > Dasyuridae > Sminthopsis > Sminthopsis crassicaudata. The sequence continues at coordinate 247,511,281 of NC_133620.1, read as the reverse complement.
AGCATGGAAAAAAAATTAAGAAACTTATTTATGAGAATTTATTGATTGTGTGAGCAATAAAACACTAAGTAACATGAATTAAAATGTATAGTTCAGTTTCTGATTCTATTTACATAAAATAACTTAAAGGGATCAAGTTATATTATTTCTGCTACATACTAGTCATTTGGAATCTGGTAAGTCAATCTCTCAGTACTCCAGGACTTTAGCAAATGCTATAAGATTGGCATGTAGTAGATCTTTAAAAAGATGAGAAATGCTAATTTGCATTGATAAATGGAATTATTTCAGGGTTTTTTTTTTTTTTTTTTTTTTTTACCATAATACCAAAGAACATTTTTTAATGGTCATCAGTTAAAAAGACCAAAAGTCCTGGATGGATTCAATCACCTCTGTAACACTTTGTTCCTGATCTTCTTACCAGAAAAAGGAATTCTAAAAACCTTAGAAAACATCCAGCAAATGATGGACATCATTGGAAAGTCATGAAGAAAAATGTCTTGTAATAATCAGTTAGGGAATACTGAAAATGTTTTTCCTTAGGCAGAGAAATCATAAAATGCCTATGATAGCTGTGCTGAAATATTTCCAAGCCTATTCTTACATATAAAAAGCCTCATTATTTCATCTATAAGGGAAGAAGCAAAGGATCTTCCTGGCAATCTTTTTCATGGATCAGCCACATTTTCAATTGCTATTAAAAGTTTCAGTACTTAAACGTTGAGATAATCTTTGTTGTTATGCTCTTTTCAGTCAATTTTGTAAGCAATTTTTAAGAGGGAAAACATTTTTATGATTCTTGTAGCAAGAGATCATATGCAAATTTTAGTTCATTTGAGACAAAATATAGTTTTTGTACTTTGTATACATAAAATTGGTCTTAATTTTCTAGAAGCTGAAAATCTGAAAATTTAAATGCTAAAGATTTTCAGAATTTCTATTTTCTTTGACTCAATCAAAGTTATCTCCCCTTTGAAGAATTAGAAATTATTTTAAAGTGATTTTTAAGGAACTACCTATGTCTATCATCTAGCCAAGATAGGAAATTAATATCAACTCATCTTTTCTTTTCATGAAGGGCAAGGGTATCTTACTGTAAACAAATTATAATGAATAGATAACTATTATACAACTCCAAATATCAGTAACATATCTCATGGAATTCAGTCCACACAATACAATTGTAGCATTACATATTTAGAACAAGAAGAAACCTTATAGGTCATTTAATCTAAAGCTTTACTTTATTTTATTTAATACTTTCATTCCCAGTTAAGTTGTCCATATTCACTATGATTATTTTTTTAGATAAAGAATCTAAGCCTTGAAAAGGTTTGGTGATATTTCTCCTAGTCATCCAGCTAATAAATAAACTAGCAAAGCTTGATCTGAAATCTTTCAGTTCAAATTTCTGTAATTATTTTTAAATGTGGAAGAAGAGAATGCCATAATTCCATTTGTTTTAAAGTTCTGGATTTAACTTTGCCTTCTTTTACTCATAATCTTCATATTAAACATTCTTTCTACTTCTAAATCAATTCCTTTTTGAGTCTTTCCTATCTTTCTATTTTTATATCTCCTATACATTTACTGTATAATTTTCAATACTGTACTAGTGTATATATTTTACTTTCTTTCTAAATTGATTGTTTGCTTCTTAAGTGTAAGGACTATTTAATTTTTGTCTTTGTATTTGCAGCATCCACTATGGTGTTGCACACATATTAAGAGTTTAATAATGCTAACTGACTGATTCATAGTTTCATATTCTCTCTTCAAAGCTCACATTGCAAAGTGTAGAAAGATTTTAGAATATTCCCTGTGAAACAAACTATTTTTATAATGTTAAATTGAAGCATTTCTGCTATATGTGACTAGCTATATGTGACACTAATTTATGCAATGGAAAAATTAAATGAATCAGCCTTCTATAGACAATAATGACATGGACTTATAGCAGAGTGAACTGAGTATTCATGACATTTCAATACTATATCAGGTCAGTTTTCCTATCAAAGAAATAAGGAGGGCAATGTCAGTCTTTTCACCCTACTAAATACATGACTAGCTTAAATTGGCTTTGGACTTTCTAATGGATCAACATTTAAAAGGATTAAGTCAGCCTATTTTATCCTCCTGTTTCTACTAACTAGGTTGAAATATATTGTATCTAGGACACATTGGTGCTACCTCCTAAGTACAGTTGCGCCACTTTAATTGTTTATATACACTCTGAAATGGCAATTAAGTGTCTGACTGAATTAAAGGGTCAGTCCTAATTGATCATGGTCATATAATAATTCTGGGAAGTGGCACATATATTCAAACACTCACTCACATACATACATACACATACATGTACGCAGAAATCAAAATATGAGTCTGTTAAATAGCCTCACTTCTGTCCTAGGAGTACTATTACTAAATTGCTTGGCAAAATTCTTCCCCTTCATGCATACTATACAACTCTCCCTTGTCAGTATGGAGATCCAATTTTCTATTGTTTTCTGACTACTATGAATTGATTTGAGAAATATAATATTATTAGTTGACATAGTCTACTCATATTGACATATTGATTTTGCTACATTACTTTCTTAATTTACATTTTCTTTCTGTTCACAAATCTGCTTCCCTATGCCCCCTCTCCACTTTCTCTTACTACTTAAAGAATTTGAAAAGTATAGCTGTATCTTTGCTTTCTAGTTATCATAATGGTATCAGCTAGCAGAGTCAGTTCTAGCTTTTTTACATTGTATTTTTAATGTAATTCATCCTGGAAATCTAGTCTAAATCACTAAGTACATAAACTATCTCCTCTTTAGACTGATCCAAATATGGTTGAAAATTGGATACCAAAATATATTTTTGGTATAAAATATTTGCTAATATTGCTAATGCTACTATGAACAATTTAAAAAATCTCATTAAAATATGTAGATTCATTTGCAAAATTCTAGGAGGAAATAAATCTAAAATAATATCCTCTTAAGATGCTTCTTGCTTTACATAGTGAAGTAATTGAAAGCAGTAATGTGAGATAAAGCCCAGAAGATGTATTTTAAAGAAAAAGACATAAATCTTGCTTCATTACCAGTCCACAAGTCAATATGATAGAATAGAAAAATTCCTGACTTAGAAATGTAAAAACTTCAAATCCTGTCTCTTATGGACTAACTGTATGCCATTGGACAACTCACTTCACTTCTCTCAATATCAATTTTATTAGGCAGCATCACTTGTACTACCTACCTACTTATGGTTAGATGGCACAGTAGATAGAACACTAAGCTTGAAATTGGGAAAAAATGAAATCAAATCTGGCCATAGACATTTATTGCGTGTATGAGCCTTGGCAAATCACTTAAGGCTTCTTTGCCTCCATTTCCTCATTTATAAAATAGAAATAATAATAGCAGTGTCTTCCCAGGCATGTTCTGAGAATCAAATGAGATAAAAACTTGTAAAGCATTTAGCACAGTGCCTAGCACATAATAAACACTATATAAATGCTAATTATTGTTATTAGACCCAGTGGATAGAATCTTGGATTTGGCAGGAAAAAAAAATTAATCTGATTGCTTACTAGCTGTATTTCCATAGGCAAATCTCTTAGCATCTGTCTGCCTCATTTTCTTTAACCATGAAATTGTTATATGATGGTCAAGAGATGAGAGTCAAATCTAACCAAAAGGCCACTGATGGGTTGGTGCAAATGGTCTCTGAATCTACTTCCAGTTCTACTTCTACTATTCTAAGATCCCATAATTTTATCTCAGACTCTTATAGTATTCCCCAAACACAATAATACCTGAAAGAGCTATAATTTTATTAGTATTGAACTTCAAATGTGGTAATGCCTTCCATGAATATAGCTAGGCAACTTAACAGTGACTTAAAAATAGTCTTTTAAAACTTATAAAGATTACATGACTTACCCAGGTTGGAAGTTGAATTATTGCTAATAATTGAGAGAACAGAAATATGAACTCAAGGTTTCTTAAACTTAAGTGCAAGTAACCCAAGCTTCTTAATTTTAAGGGCAACTGTACCCACTATAACATATCCTGCCTCTAAAGAAAAAAAAAATACTAATGTTTTGATTTCACAACAAAATTATACTCACAAAGTCTGTGTTTTAAAGTCATAGAAAAAATAATGAATTTTGTTTCAACAAAAACATCTCATATTTATCATTAATTAAGGAAGTTCTCTGAAATTTAGATTGAGAGATAGGTCTGGAAGTTATGTTTTGTTGTTCTTATTGATGTTTTATTCATCTTATGTATGGAGTTAATCAAGTGTTCTTTGAGAATACTCATAACTGTTGGAATACATGGGGAGCTGTTGGAATACCCAAGAGCCACCTGACAGTGGCTGCTGGAGATCCAACCCAGACCAACAGAAAGGATCTCCTCTTGTGAGAGGATGATAAAAGGAAACTGAGAAGTAGTTGCTATTCCTCTCTGAGAGGCCATTGCATTGTCTGACCACTCTCCTCTTCTCTCTGCCTCCAATTTATCTCATTTTCAGTCGGCAACACCTGTGTCAGCAAAGGCTGCCTTGCAGCTCCTTCAGATGTTATGATCCACAGCTCTGAAGGCTCTTGGAGAATTGACCTGTCCTTAACACATAACCATGGGTTATGATTATTACTAGAAGGTACCACAAATTTTACAGAGGCCAGTATTTTCAGATGAATTCTGACCTTTTATCAAAAAAGAAATAAAAGATTCGTGATTTGATTTACTCAGATAAATAGAAGTCTGAGAGAAATTTAATTCAAATCCACTTGACCCTAAATCTAGCAATCTAGCTGCTTCCTAAGATCTTCCCTGGATGAGAATTATCCATACCATTTCTCTTTCAATATCAAGCAATGATTTTGAGTTACTTTGAATACATCAGGAAAATTTACTATTAAATTAATAGTGGGAATATTTATAATACAAAAATCATCATACAGTATAAATCAGTGCTTAGTTGTTTTATATTTTTGTTACTATTTGTTTGTTTGTAATTCCAAGAAACAAGTTCAATCCTAAACTCAAATTAGATGCTGTAAGACACTAAATTAAAAAGTCACTAAAATCTAAAGAGGCAAATCTTGGAGAACACCATTAAGTTCCATTTAATGTCAAAGGATATGAACAGACAATTTTCAGATGATGAAATTAAAACTATTTCCACTCATATGAAAGAGTGTTCCAAATCACTATTGATCAGAGAAATGCAAATTAAGACAACTCTGAGATATCATTACACACCTGTCAGATTGGCTAAGATGACAGGAACAAATAACGATGAATGTTGGAGGGGATGTGGGAAAACTGGGACACTGATACATTGTTGGTGGAGTTGTGAAAGAATCCAACCATTCTGGAGAGCAATCTGGAACTATGCCGAAAAAGTTATCAAAATGTGCATACCCTTTGACCCAGCCATACTACTACTGGGCTTATATCCCAAGGAAATACTAAAGAAGGGAAAGGGACCTGTATGTGCCAAAATGTTTGTGGCAGCCCTTTTCATAGTGGCTAGAAGCTGGAAGATGAATGGATGTCCATCAATTGGAGAATGGTTGGGTAAATTATGGCATATGAATGTTATGGAATATTATTGTTCTGTAAGAAATGACCAACAGGAGAAATACAGAGAGGCTTGGAGAGACTTACATCAACTGATGCTAAGTGAAACGAGCAGAACCAGAAGATCATTATACACTTCAACAATGATACTGTACGAGGATGTATGCTGATGGAAGTGGATATCTTCAACATAGAGAAGAGCTAATCCAATTCCAATTGATTAATGATGGACAGAATCAGCTACATCTAGAAAAGGAACACTGGGAAATGAGTGTAAACTGTTATTTTTACCTTCTGAATCCAATTCTTCCTGTGCAACAAGAAATTCGGTTCTACACATATATTGTATTTAGAATATACTGTAATATATTTAACATGTATAAGACTGCCTGCCATCTGGGGGAGGGGGTTTGGGGAGGAAGGGAAAAAATCTGAATAGAAATAAGTGCAAGGGATAATGTTGTAAAAAAATTACCCATGCATATGTACTGTCAAAAAAAATTATAATTATAAAATTAAATAAAAATTAAATTAAAAAAAATTTCCATTTAATGAAAATGACTTTAAATCAAAACCCACTCACGTGGTCATCAAACACACACACACATACACACACACACACACACACACACACACACACACCACAAAACATGAACACATGCTCACCAATGAATAAAAGGATTTTAAAGAAGACATGAGTCTATTTTGGCTAGAAATTCTGAGAATTGTTTTTGTAATTTCCAAGCCCCTACCATCATAAAAACAAAAACAATGATTACTCCCAATAATAAAGAAAGAAAGAACTATCCAGGATTTCTCTCAGGAATAGATCTCCAATTACCTGGGACTAATAAAAAAATTTACTACAAATTATTTTAATACAAGTCCAAAATTGCATTGGTCAAACCAAAATCTGAGTCAGAACATTGTAAAAACTCAAAATAAGCATAGATTGTAATCTAGATAAGGAAGCTATAAGCAACAATAACAACAACAAAAGAAAAACTCAGGTTCTGAGTTGCCATTCATATCCTTTAAGAAATGCCAATACTAGACTCCCATACCAAAGTAAGATCAAAATAGGTATGTGATTTGGACATAATCATAACAAAAGGGAAAAACAACAAGCAACATAGGGGAGTAAGGATCTATGGAGAAGGGAGGAATTTATGACTAAAGAACTATAGAAAATTATGAAAAGCAAAATGGACACTTTGATTACATTAAATTAGAAAGGTTTTGCTCAAACATAACCAGCAGAAACAAGATTAAAAGAAAAGCACAAAGCTGGGAAAAACATTTTATAGCCAATGTTTCTGATAAATATCTCATTTCTAAGATATATCAAGAACCTTATCAAATTTATAAAAATGCAAGTCATTCCCCTAATTTATAAATGGCAAAAAGATATGAATAGACAATGTTCAGGTGGAAAAGTGCTCTAAATCACTATTGAGCAGGGAAATACACATTAAAACAACTCTGAGGTACCACCTCATACCTCTGAAATTGGCTAAGATGACAGGAAAAGATAATGATAAATGTTGGAGGAAATATAGAAAAACTTGAACATTAGGGGAGTTGTGAAATGATCCACCCATTCTTGAAAGCAATCTGGAATTAGGGCCAAAGGGCTATCAAACTGTGCATACTCTTTTATCCAACAGTGCCACTACTAGGTCCTGTATGCCAATGAAATCATAAAGATGGGAAAAGGACTCACATGTGCAAAAAGTTTCTAGCAGCTTTTTTTGTAGTAACAAAGAATTGGAAATAAGTGGATGCCCATAAATTGGGAAACGGCTGAATAAGTTGTGGTATATGAAATTTATGGAGTATTATTGTTCTATAAAAATGATGAATAAGCTGATTCTAGAAAGGTCTGGAAAAATGTACACGAATTGATAGAGAGCAAAACAAGCACAATCAGGAATACATTGTACACAGTCACAGCAAGAATGTTTAGTGATCAGTTATAAAAGACTCGGTTCTTCTTAGTGATTCAGTGATCCAGATCCAAGGCAATCCCAATAGACTTTGGATAGAAAATGCCATATACATCCAGAAAAAAAATTATGGAGATTTAATGCAAATCAACACCTGCTATATTCACTTCTTTTTTCTGTTTTTTTTTTTTCTCTCATGGTTTTTCCCTTTTGTTCTGATTTTTCTCTCCCAATGTTATTCATAAAGCAATGTATAATTTTTAAAAACAATAATTAATAAATTTAAAAACATATGCTAAAAAAAAATTCCAATATTGGAGAAAAGAGGAGGACCCAGGCTGTAAAGGGCTGAAACTGAGTTGCACTGAGGTCCAAGCACTTGAGGATAATTACCAGTTGGACAATACTCGATTAGCATATGTTTGGAGAATGGCCTGACTCACTATCCTGTGCTGGCTTGATCTGTGGGTGTATACAGTGAATGAAAAGAGGCTTTGGAGGGTGGAGTAGGATAAGTGGAATCACTCTTTGGCAGTGGAGAAAGAGAAAGAAGGTATGGAGATTCTTGATATCTATTGCCCTGACAGTAACCCTAAAAGACCAACAATAAAGATCAAGGACTTTTGCTTACCCTGACTCCAACTGATTCTATCCAGGGTGCTAGTTCGGTCTTCACATTTGGTGCCTACTTTCACTGAAGAAGTACCCTGGTGACCAGGAAATGAGGTGAGTATCTTAATAGATAAACAGAGAACTTACTTTGTTGAGGGCTAAACTAGTAACCTTTTTCTAGCAAAAATGGGGCAGATATTAGGAAAAGATTCTCTCCCATCCCCAGCCCCACCCCCACCCCTACCCCAAAGGGGCACTATAGAAAACATGCTTAAGCTGATTGAGGGACAAAGCTTAATTATAACTTGGGAACAAAATGCTAGACTCTTGGTTATATTAGGACACACATGCCCTTAGTTCTTAGAGGAAGAAAAAATAAATGCAGATAACTGGAAACTAGTAGGAAAACAACTATGTGAATACTACAACAACAAAGGTCCTCATTCAAGTTCCACAAAGTATTCTATATATACAACATAATATAATTGGTCTTAAAGAATCCTACAAGTTATAGAAAAAAGAAAAGCTTTAAGAACAGCCAGATGAGGAAGTGTGAGGAAATAGAGGAAGACAAAGAACAGTTTAATGACCATATCACCAGAGGGCATGGGGACTTAAATGAGGTTCAAGAGCATGGTGATTCTGACTCTCATGAGGCAGCTTCAACCCCACCTAGGGAGCAGATTATTGACATGCCCTCATCAACTCCACCTTCCAGGACCGAGGGAGAAGGAGTAGTGGGACAGGCAGTGATACCACCAGCACCCCCCCCCCCCCCAGGAGTCACCTCCTCCTATTACTAGATTGCAAAAGGTAGTACTTAAAGCCACAGAGGAAGGGAAGGATATAGCTGAGTTGAAACTACAAATATATTCTATGATTCAATAGTTTAACTCTTCAGGTCAAGAAAGTAGAAGATACAGTCCTTTTGATATAGATATCCTCAAAGACCTGAAAAAGGCTTGCTCTCTTTATGGGGCTACATCATCTTATGTTAAGATGTTATTATAGAATTTGGCTTATGAAATCTTAACTCCTAGTGACTGGAAATCTATAGCAAGGGTGTGTTTAGAACCTGGACAAAACTTGTTTTAGCTTTCTGAATATAGTGAGCTCTGTAGGATATAAGCCCAATAAAATAGTCAAAGTGGAGTTAATACTTCAATCACCTGTGACCAACTAACAGGTGTAATTCTTATGAAGAAATTTCAGTACAGATTAATTACTCTATAGCAGCATATGAGTAAATTGCTGCTGCTACTATCAAAGCATGGGCTTCTCTCCCCAATAAAAGGGTGAGACTTTCACAAAAATTGCACAAGGACCAAATGAACCCTTTGTAGATTTTATGGGACATTTGCAGACAGCTATCATACAGACAAATGGTGAAAATGCAATAACAGACATTTTTATAAGGCAACTTGCCAAGGTAAATGCTTATGAGGTTTGCAGAAGAATTATACTAAGATTACACAAGGATGCTTCGTTAGAGGAGATCATAAGATGCTGTGCCACAGTGGGCACAAATGCCTTTTATAGCCAGGCTATGATGCAGACTTCCCAAAATCCAAACATGGGAAGACAGGGTCCCTTTTGGTAAGGGACTTCAATGTTTTCAATGTGGTAAAGTAGGGCATCTGGAAGCTCAATGTTGGCATAGAGACAGAGTGAGAAAACAGGGTGGGGAGAACAAAACCCAATACCCCATATCCAAAATGCAGCAGAGGGTTGCATTGGGCATCAGCATATAGACTTATTCAGGGAAATGGGATGAGGGGCCCAGCCCCAGGGCACCAGGCAAAAAACACTTGGGGCATGAAGGCAGCCAATGCTACACCCAGAAAGTGCCTAGAAGTCTAGTATCCAGACATGACCAATCAGCCAGGAAGCCATCTGATGGGAGAAAGGGATTAACTTTGGGGAGAATAGAGTTGTATGCAGTTGGAACAACTGAGATATCCCCTGGAGGGGTGAAATCTTTTCCTCTCCAGCCTATGGATTACTTGCTTCCAGGCATAGTAGGCTTGACCATTTCACCTCCTGAGAGTACTTACAAAACAATGTCCATCCATACACTGATGTGGGAAACTTTTATTAGGCAGATAGCCTTTTAACGATGTGGGCCAATACTCCTTTATTTCAAGAAGCCCAAGAAACTCATTTTAAATATCATCAGGCTGCTTGAGCTTTATGTTTACAATTTGGAATAACAATAGAGGAAACTAGAAGCATAGTAAAAGCCTGTCCAGCTTGCCTTCCTTTCCACGCTCCTATACTCCCTCCAGGGAAGAACCCTCTTGGTTTGAGACCTAATGAAATTTGGCAAATGGATGTGACCCATTATAAATCTTTTGGTCTTCTGTCTTTTATCCATGTTGTGGTAGACACCTTTTCAGGATTCACTTTTGCGATACCAACAGCAAAAGAGACAGCCCAAGTGATCACTGAACTCCTTATACAAGCATTTGCAATTATGGGTGTGCCACAAACAATAAAACAGACAATGGACCTGCATATACTTCTAAACATTTTGCACACTTTTGTGCACAGTATAAGATTTTACACACTACTGGCATACCCTTTAATCCTCAAGGACAGGCAATAGTAGAGAGGAGAAACAGAGACATTAAAATGCTCCTCCAAAAACAAAAAAAAAAAAAGGGGGGGGGGAGCCACAAGTAACCCTAGAGAACTTTTAAATTTAGCTCTTTTTATTATTAACTTCTTAATCTTTGACAAAGATGCACTGGCTCTGGCAGACAAGTTTTATAACCCACCAAAAGGGCAGTGTCCAGTGCAAGCAGCTCCACTATCTTTAGATAATCACCAGATTATGTGGAGAGACCCAGAAAGTGTTGAATGGAAGGGACCAGATAGGTTAACTGGTTGGGGGAGAAAGTTTGCTTGTATCTCTACAGATGGAGAAGGAATCAGATGGGTGCTAATGACCCATATTTGCCTTGTCCATTGGAGAGAGATGGAGCAGACCCTTGAAACGAAGGAGAAGACACAAGAAACATCAGGTGGTTCTTTTGCTGACTGTGCCCACCACTGAAAGAGCATGGCAGTTCTGATGTTTGACTCATGGACATCAAGAATTGTTGGACTTCAAAATCCTCAGAAATTATTGGAATCCCTGAGACATGAAATGATTGTTGTAGGACTTCAGTATCTTGCAAAGAGAGTTGAGCGAAATCAGGAAAACATTATACACAGTAACACCAATATTGAAAGGATGATTAACAATGAAGCCTTAGCTACTCTGATTATGACAATGAGCCAAGTCATTTTGAACGGACTGATGGAAGAAAATGCTATTCATCACAAGAAACAGAACAGATGAATTGTAAATGCAGAGTAAAGCATATTTTTTTCTTTTTTTTACTTTCTGGATTTTTATTATTTATATTGTTTGTGATTTCTTTTGGAACACTGAATATATAAAATTTTATTTTGCATAACTTCAAATGTATAATAAAAATGAAGTTGATTGAATTCTCAGGGAGGAGGAGGAAGAGAATTTGAAACTCAATATTAAAAATATTGTTGAAAATGTTTACTTAATTTGGAAATATTTAACCAAATAATTTAAATAAGAAATTGTGAAATATTTCATCTGAAAAACTGACTTAGAAAATGTTTCAAGACACAATTTAAGAATTATTAGGCTGCCTAAAAGCCATAATTAAAAAATACCTAGCCATGAACTTACAAAAATAATTACCCTTATAATTTAAAATATATGATAAAATAAAAAGCAAAAGAATCCACAAACATTTTTAGAAAGGAATCTCAAAACTCTCTCTCTCTCTCTCTCTCTCTCTCTCTCTCTCTCTCTCTCTCTCTCTCTCTCTCTCACACACACACACACACACACACACACACACATACACAAGCACACACACACACAGTCAAAAGCTCAGGTCAAAGATAAAATACTTTAAAAAAGAAAGGAAGAAAGAAAGAAAGAAAGAAAGGAAGGAAGGAAGAAAGGAAGAAAGAAAGAAAGAAAGAAAGAAAGAAAGAAAGAAAGAAAGAAAGAAAGAAAGAAAGAAAGAAAGAAAGAAAGAAAGAAAGAAAGAAAGAAAGAAAGAAAGAAAGAAAGAAAGAAAGAAAGAAAGAAAGAAGAAAAAAACAAAAGAAAAAGAAAGAAAGAAAAGTTGACATTCAACTGAACCAGCTACTCTCAGTGAAAGAACTCTGGGAGATGACTATGAACCACTATATAGAATTTCTAATCCCTCTAATTTTGTCCCCCTGCATTTTGGATTTCCTTCACAGGCTAATTGTACACTATTTCAAAGTCCGATTCTTTTTGTTCAGCAACACAACTGTTTGGTCATGTATACATATATTATATTTAATTTATACTCTAACATATTTAACATGTATTGGTTGACCTGCCATCTGGGTGGGGGGGAAGAAGGGGAAAAATTGGAACAAAGGGTTTGGCAATTGTCAATGTTGTAAAATTACCCATGCAAATATCTGGTAAATAAAAACTATTATTAAAAAAAAAGTTGACATTCAAACACAGCACTCTAGAGAAACATGAAAAAGTAACATCAGGGTGAAATATAAGAAGCTTAATAAAGTTAAAAGGTTTACATTCCCAAATGGAAATGTTATCATTTGAAAAGTTAGCAGGAGTCTACTTAAAAAGTCTATATGTGGGGTTCTCTCAAAATAAAACTGAAAGGTAAAAAAAAATAATAAAAAATAAAAATAAAAATGCTGAAAAAAGGGGAGAGGAACAGGGAAAATAAGGGGAAAAAATGTCTCATAAATAAGAGAGCAATGAATAGTTTTTGTTTATTTGTTTGTTTTTTTTAATAATGAAAGGGGAAATGGAAGGAATGGATCATGCTTGACCCCCTTTTCATCTGGTAAATTTCTATTGTAAACTTAGAGAAGTTCAATAAAGGAAGAGTGTGTGTACTCACAGTTGGGTATAGTGACTTATCTTACCTAACAGAAGAGAAGCAAAAAAAAGGCTAAGTGAAAATAGAGATTATAAAAAGGAAAGCATATAAAGGAGAACAATAATGATCCAAAACAAAAAAAGGAGAGGCAGGATTAAAAAAAATAAATAAATAGAAGAAAACAGGATGGAAAGAAATACACATCTATCAATCATTAGTCAATGTGAACAAATGAACTTACTCATGAAATGAAAGCAGGTAACAAAATAGATCAGAGCAAAAAATTTTTAAAAATGTTGTTTACAAAAAAGAAAGGCAGAAAAACACACAGAGTTAAAATAAAGGGATAGACCTAAATCTAGATGAAGAGAAAATAGAGGACAACATTCTTGATTTTAGCAAAGTAGAAGTAAAAATGGACATAATTTAAAGTCACAATTAGGGAAAATACATTTTGTTGAGAAGCACCATAGTCAATGAATTAATATTAATATTAAATATATATTCATCAAATGGCATAGCATCCAAATTTTTAATGGAATAGGTGAATTACAGGAGGAAATATTAAATGATGATGTACAAAGCATGAATCCTAAAAAAAAAAATAGGATGACTTGTTGCTAGACAAATTCTACTTGAACCCAATAAAACATAATACAATAGTAGATATTATAATACCATCAGTAACAATACTATCTACTCCAGTGATATGTTGTAGTGTTTGCACTCTCTTATAAAAAAGTACTTTCATAACAATTAGCTTCTGTTGGCTTATTATTATAATATTACCATTTGAAAGACAAGGGTCTGAAAATCTGAAATATGGAAGATTAAGGAATTTGTTCAAATCAATAGATAGTGTATAATTACACAAATAACAATAGAAAATTAACATAAACATTTGGTATTCAATAAGGATAAATGATGTCTATATCTATAGATTTTTGGGTAAATTAGCATTGAAGATTTGTAGAAATTGAGGGTGTGATATTATGGGATAAATTATATGTGTGTATATATATATATATATATATATATATATATGTCAGGAGTTTAAAATGAAAACTACTACAGTCATTAACTCATTTAGAACTATTTGGTATATATATATATATATATATATATATATATATATATATATAAAACTATCAGATGTGTGTATATACATATATATATATGTATATATATATATATATATATATATATATATATATATATATATATATATATATATATACACGCTATATATATATTCACACACATATATATTAATTTCAGGAGTTTAAAATGAAAACCACAGCCTTTAATTCATTTAGAACTATCAGATAAAAAGGTAATTTGTCCAAGCTAAAAACTTGAAATTAATACTCTGAAATTAATACTCATGAAAAAAGGTGGATAAAATTATGATAGTAATTTCAGGAGGCTATAGGTTAATGTAGCTATGAAACAAATATTAATTTCTATGATTCTATAATTATATAATTTATTTTCTCTATTATTCTTTAGTGCATTCATTTGTTTCCTGAGCATAAAAATTATAAAACTATAATTAAGAAAATTCCACAGAAATTAAGTTTTCAAAAAATATAATCTTCATTCAGACTTTTGTTTTCTGCTTTAAAACTTCCCAAACACTATATAACAATCTATTAAATGCTTTATAGCCATAATCTATAAAATTCAGAAAGAGCAGTTATGATTCAATTAGGAGCATCTTGACAATTCATTTGTGCCAAGTGGGAATAAAGAAAGGGTTAATATTTCCAGTTAGCACTAGCCCATGGAAATAATACAGTGCTTTTTCTCTTACCAGAGTTGTTTCCTCAAGAGAGAAAACCATGCAGTTTCTGCAGCTGTTCCTGTTGAATGAGAATGTTATTATATTCATTGCAACAGATGTTGCACCTGGAGGTTCATCTTTTACTTTCATGAAAATTTCATCCCAGAACAGGAAATTTTTATGAAACATCAATAATTTTATAAAGTAAAAACTCAATGCAAATTTTAAACTGTTTCATGAAAAACAATGAACATTCACTACTTTGATGAAGTTAGTGTCATTTTTTAAATTTACTAAAAATTCAAAAACTGCTTCAAACAATTAGTGACAATGAACATGCCTATTTGTGGACTGGCTTTAAAAACCTGAATTTCTTTATGCACAGAATATAATTTCTTAAAGAAAATTTGATTTGAAGTATAAACAGTATTTAATGCCTCGCTACTTTAGTGTTTGTGTGTGTGTGTGTGTGTGTGTGTGTGTGTGTGTGTGTGTGTGTAAGACAATAAGATAATATGACAATTCTCTTTTGGTAAGTGTGTCTTTGAGTTCATATGAAGGATCCCAAGACCCTCCTTTCTTGTTTCTTTCTGATTCCTTTCTTTTTTAGAGGGAGGAAGTCTAAATAACTAGAGTAAGATATGCTTATCTTTGTAATTGTCTTTTTAAACTTTATGATCATAGAAATTACCTGCCAATTGCTATATGCTTTTAGATGACTAGAGAAAGACATGTTTCTACTCAACATGTTGGAGTCCCGATTGTAATTTGTTTAGTAT
Source organism: Sminthopsis crassicaudata (assembly GCF_048593235.1). Lineage (NCBI taxonomy): Eukaryota > Metazoa > Chordata > Mammalia > Dasyuromorphia > Dasyuridae > Sminthopsis > Sminthopsis crassicaudata. The sequence continues at coordinate 247,495,651 of NC_133620.1, read as the reverse complement.
TTTTGTAAAAAATGCCCATTTTACAATAAACATGTGTTCTCTCTTTCCTCCCCACCATTCGCCACATCCTAAGGGCAGAAGAGGAGATACATGGAGAAAATAAAAAAGGCTGATAAATTCACAGAGGCAGGCCCCATTACTAGCAACTAATATGTTCATACTAGTCTTACTTATTCATAATTTATTTTTGAATGGTTTATAGGTCACCTGGTTCAACACCCCTACTGAAAGTTGTCTGAAATATTTTTATTCTGTTGTGATGTATTTGTCTAAGCAATCAGTTCTCTTTGTCCTTCAGAGTATAAAGTGATTATTCAGACTTACCACTAAATTAGTTAACTTATAATTTGTGGAAGGAAAAGTTTCTTGGAACTCTCATATGTCATTCTTCATCTCCCTCAACTAGAATCAATAATGAATCTAAGTAGATTTGGTTACTAAAGACTGGTTTGTACATCAATTAAACAATATAGATGTATCAATTAAAGATGGGAATCTAACTCTGATCAGATTTGCTTTTTTCTCCATATATGTTGCTAATAATGTTTTATACCATTTTTTTCACAACCACATAAAGATTACAAATTTTTCTCCTTATAAAAGTTTGTTTTTCAATCCCTGGATTTACTGAAGCAAAATCAACCAAAAGAACATTTTATTGTCATTATGAGGATTATTTCATATCAAAGAAGCAGGGCCATTGAAAGTATCATTGGAACTTCTTTCAATTAAATAAATAAAGGGATTTTAACATTTAGTATTTGAAAAATTCAGGTTTTTCTAAAAGAATCCTTATTCATGTAGAATGCCAAGTACTATTTATAAGATTGTTGGTGCTAGATTAGCAAAGGTAAATTGGTTTTTAATCACATTTTTAGTATTGGAAAAAGGCTTAAAACATAGATTTTTTTTCCCATACACTCTTCAGAGTGCTAATAGAAATAGTAAATATGTATTTCCTCAACTAGTTTCTTACTCTTCTTCCATCTAAAAGTTTATTCATTCAATAGGTAATCTGGTCTCTCATACTCTGAAAATCTCTATACTGACAAAAGTGTTATTGGACCTACAACATGATTTATTGATTTTAAATTGGGAGAAGAAATCACAGAAATATTGCTTGCTTATGAGGATGCCAACTACTACCTTAATAAGCCACAGATTAAACAACAAGTTTTCAACTACAATTCCAAGAAAGCAGTTCTATGTGAGAAATATTCCAACCCTACGAGGTCATATAAGAATTAAATCTAAAAACAAAAGATCAAAGGAAAAGATGTGTAATCTTGAGTTGGATTACATCACTGTCTTTTATTTTTTATTATAACTTTTTATTAACAGAACATATTCCTGGGTAATTTTTTACATTATCCCTTGCACTCACTTCTGTTCCAACTTTTCCCTTCCCTTCTTCTGCCCCCTCCCCTAGATGGCAAGCAGTTTTATGCATGTTAAAATGTTATAGTATGTCCTAGATACAATATATGTGTGCAGAACCAAAAGTTCTCTTGTTGCACAGGAAGGATTGATATCACTGTCTTTGAAACTAGACACAAAATAGAAGTATTTAAAATAACATTTTAAACATACTGAAAATCAATATAATTTTGAATGCATGAAAAATCACATGTGTAAAATCAACTGTTTGTATTCTATAGTGATTATACTAGAAAATTACACAAAATAAAGACACAGAATACCTCGATCTTGTATTTATATTTATAAATATAAATTTACAGTTGAGGGTGCATAACAGGTGCTTAATAATGCTTGTTGTTTGATTGATTATATTTATTATATATCTGGTTGTTGACTGAAGTTGGGTAGGGGAAATATAGGTATCTTTACATTTGAGATTTAATAAACGTGTACATAAAAAGCTTAACCTTTCAGTACCCTTCCTTTTATTAAAAACTGGTCAAAACATAGAAAAAGAAAAACTATTATGAAATATTTATCAAGGAAGTAATTATAAAATATTTATTAATTACCTGCTATGTGCCAGGCACTGTACTAAATTTTAGGGATTGGAAGGCTGAAAGAATTAGTCCCTGTATTTAAGAAATTTACATACTATTAGGGATTAGGTTCATAAAAGCAACACTTATTCAATATCCAACAAAATATTGTCCAGAGAAACTGGTATCATAGCTTCCTGTTGACTTCAATACAAAAGCTAACACACTAGGGTCAGAAGCTTGCCCTGACACTTATCACATGCTTCTGACTTGAGCTAAACAACAAAAAGCAGCTAAATCAAACTGAATTAGTGTTATAATTTAATGACTATCCTTTTTATGATTAATGTTAATATGTCAATAAAGTTTTCTTCCTTTCTTAATTGCTAGCAGTTTACAAATACATCAGCATTTCAATAGTAAATCCAGACCACTAAATTCAGCTAGCAATAGGAAGAAACAACACATATGCATGCAAATATGCACATGCATAAGTATTTATGCATGTATGTGCACATATACACAAGCATTCACACAGATATGTGTGTTTATATACATACAAGTTAAATGTATTAATACAAAATTATTTGTGAAATGGTAAACATGGGATCAGGAAAAACTGTGTGAGAAAGAGGTAGGGTTTCAGGAGTTGAGTTTTGAAGGAAAAATAGGGATTTTAGGAGGTAGAAGTAAAAGGAGAGTACATTCTTTCCATTCTTGTATGGAGCAATCATTACAAAGAATCAAAAATAGATGTAATGTAGTCTGGTGTAATGTTATAAAAAGGCCAGTTTTATTGGGTTATTGAGAATACAAAGAGAGAGAATATGTAATAATGCTGGAAAAAATAATTGTGAGAGATCCAGTATTTAAATACTGGACAGTATTATTTTTATCTGATTTTAAAACTAATATGATTCTGCTAGAGCTGGTTCTTTAGGCAGTGATTTGGTCTGACTTAATCTTTAGAAGTATCACTCTGGGAAGTTAGTAGAATATGGCTAAGAAAGAAAGTTGAAATAAGTTTACCAGTTAGGAAATTATTGCAATAGTTTGAGTTAAAAGATAGATCTGAACTAGAGTTGTGACCATGAACATTTTCTTTTAACCTAAATAATTAGCCCAAGTTGATAATAATTGAGAATTTATAACAATGAAAATTGTATTTTTTTATTTACAGAAAATCAATAAGGGAAATAGCCATCTCTAATACTTAAATCAAAATCAATGTTTAAGAAAGAAAAATAGTATACATATTTTTGTGTAGTTGCTATATTTAGAAATGTTTTGTATGTACATATAAAATGTTTTGTCATTTATACCTTTGCAGTTATTTTTTTTCCATTTTTTTCTTTTATTGTAATAAGTTTCTATAAAGGTGGGGTACAGGAGGAGAATGTTCTCTTTGGGGATAAATGTGTAATCAAAGTTATGCTAATGGTCATGCTGTGCATTCTGGTGTTCTTACCTTAGAAAATTAAAGTAATTAGTAGTGATGTGAGTAAAGCAGAGAACTTAGCAGCATATATTTGTATTTTGTAAGCTAAATAAGACAGTATTGCATTGGCAAAAGATCTTAAATAGTTTCTAAATCTCAAGAATCTAATAGTAAAAATGTCATATGCTCTAAGACTTATTGTTATATTACAAACTTTATTGTCATAGCTAGAATGATGCCAGTGCTACTGGTGCATGCTATTGTCAGAGATGTTTTAGGAAGAGCTGTCACCATTTCTCAGCACCTGAAAAGGATAGCTTCCCTGAGTCATTTAATATCTTTCTTCAATTGTCCTAGAGAAGAAAAGAATATACTGGTCTACTTAACATATCATATTGGTACATGAAAAAAATTACATCCATAAGCCAAAATTCCTAGTTATTTGAGAATTAGTAGTATTGTTATGATGTTACATTTGGAAATATGTTAATGAAAGTGATTTAAATATCATGCCATATATGACTTCATACAAAAGTATGCAAAGCATAAAGGTTTGATATTTATTTTTTTTCAAGCATTTTGTGGTATTAACTCTGTTAGACACCACATGAAATTAGTATATAATCAATTAATCTTTCTGGTGCTTCAATTACTATTGGAACAAGATAAACTGAATAGTGAATCAATAGTAATGTAAAAAGAGATATTCAAAGTCATTTGAAATTGAACTGAATTTTGCAGATGTCTTGAATAAATGCACCCTTCAGGAAGCCTGACCTTCAGGATATGTTTTCCATGCACAAAGGAACAGGATATAATAAAGGTTTTAATTCAACTACTGAGAAGCTAACTGAGCATTTTAGACCATAGAAATATTTCCCTTTCAGAGACATATGCTGAAGGAGATAGCTATGGAGCATGTTTAGTCTGTTGATCCTCTGATAGCTGACTGAGCAATTATGTTCATCATTTGATTTAAGGAGAGTAATGATCCTGAGATTGGGGCAGAACCAAATTACTGCTAGGATCTTCTCTTTCAAGTATTTTAAGGAAGCTCTGCTGATACTAGCATCACATCACAATGTGGTTCTTTGCGTGATCTCTAAAATACCACAACACAGCAAGGTATGGGCTAGAGATAGGTAAGAGAGGAAAAACAAAGCTGTTGTCTTAAAATCACAAACAAATTGAAAAATGAACAACTAATATTTCTAGCAAAATTCAGTCAGCAAAACCTTGACCTTGAGCCAAATTTTCTCATTTTGATCAAATATCCCACTGTTTTCAATTATACACCTAAGAATGTATTTGCAGACCACTTGCCATCAAGAGCATCAAAGTGAGATGACATTGAGGTCAAAAGATATTTATGCTAGGTATTTCCATTATTTGAAAGAAATGTAGATTTAAAAAAAATTCCACTAATGCTAAGCCACTGTAAAAAAAGGAAAAAGAGGAAAAGAGGAAATGGTATGGTGGGGAAATAGTCTTCATGACTACAGGCAGTGTCAAAGAGTTAGAAGTGACAGGATGAAAGGCTGACTTCTTTTTTAAAAATTTTCTATACAAATAACTAGTACCATTTTAATCCAACTGAAATACAATGCAAGAGCTTTGAAGCAGGATCTCTAGAGTCATAGAATATTAAACAACAGGATTAAATGCATAAATATAATTGCTAGAGCTAAAGTCTCAACTTTTGTGAAATTCCTACTGAATAGCAATCTTTCTAGATGAATAGAATGGAATTCATTACTATTACCATAGGATCATAATTATACAATTGTGATGGTTTCCATTGGCCATTTCATCTAGCTTTCCCATTTTCTGGGAGCAAGGAGGTAAAGTATCTTGCCCTATCTCCCATAGATAGGGAATGTCGGAAGACAAATTTAGAATCAAGTTCTTTGACTCCAAATCCAGGATTCTTTCCAATATAAGATCCAGTTCAAAGCATTTAGACCAGATACACAACTTACTCTATCACATCTTGGATCTTCTCCTTAATATTGTATATGTCATGCCTTTAGGATGATTTGAGACTCAATTTTGGAATACATTGAGACTCCTAAGTGAAAGTATAAACATGTCACCCAGACTCCTAATGCCTTCTTGATGTTTTAGTAGCCAGGGTCACAAAGCAAAAACCAGGGAAATGGGAAGGAAACCCCAGACAACCATGTCTGGTCTAAAGCAAGTTTCCCACATTTTTCTCTAACCAGTATCTCCCCCCTTTTTCTACAAGTTGCATTGTAAACTTCTCAAAATATGAACCAGGTTGAAAACTGTCTCTGATATGAGACCAATTTGATTATGCTAAAAAAATCTTTCCTGCTTTAGATATGAGTGGAGCTACCACAAATTACTTCCAGCACAGGACTGTCTTCCCTTGTCATTCTATCCATAACTAACAATCACAAACAGCTTTAACATGCAATATGTTTCCAAGACTTCTTGGAGGGTTAGGCTATAATATCTAAACAAAAATAATTTCCAATTTCTATTTAAAAATAAATGCTTCATGTAAGTCATCAGAAGCTTGAATCATTGTTATGATCATAGATCATTTCCTTTCATGCCACCCTGATCAATTATAAAAATTTACTTCAAAGTCAAGAGGATGTTTATTGAAGCAAACACATGGTGATTGCCTGAGGAAATGTTAGTTCAAAACAAATGGGAATGTCCCAAAATAACTATTAGTAACAACACTACAACAAATTCCTTCTCACATGGGTCATAATAATTCAGTCATTCACAGATACATGTATACATTGTAGAGATGAAATGTACACACTTGCTCCTTATGTCCAGTTGGAATGGACTTATACTAGTCCTAGTATCAGAGAAGTTATAAGATATAGGTTTTGAAGGACTTTACTATATACCAAAAGACACATCATCTGAGAAACAAAGATAGAATAATTTAATCCTATGACCATTTTCTATACTAATGAAGTTTAGATAAGTCACAGTTTTTATTTTCAAAGAGATTGAAGTCTAGGAAGAGAAAAAATAAACACACAAAAAAGAGCTTTATTAAATTATAAATGACGAGCATGTTTTTGAGAGTTATAAAATTAAGCACTTAAAAATCTGTGAAGAAAAGTCATAGATTTACAGCTGCAAGATTCCTTTGGGATCATCTAACCCAATAAACCAATCTTGTTCTTCAAAAGAGGAAACTAATACAGAAAGTTACACAACTTGGCTCAGTTCACACAGGTAATAAATGGTCAGAGGCTAGATTTGAATTCAAGTCCTTTACCACCAATTTTGTATGTCTCTCTGTGTGTATTTACACCTGCAACATACTCAATGCCAATTGAGGAAGCTAATGAAAGGATTTTTTAGATGAAGTGATAAATGGAGATTTTAAAGACCAATAGGATTTCAATAGGGGAATATAAGGGCTAGGAGATCCTGGGATTAGAGAATAACTTGAAAAAAACATAAAGAGGATGAGAGGACAACATATTTTAGAGGAAGGGAATGTAGCTGATTTCAACTGGAGTGTAGATTCCAAGGAAAAGAATAATAGCAAATAAGACTACAAAGATAGTGTAGTACAATACTGTAGAATGCTTCAAAAACCAGGGAAATATTTTAAGGCTGCTTAGCATCAAAGTTATATGACCAAATCTATGTGAAAGTAGTATAAAATAAGCATTTTGGAGGTGGGAAAACAAAATAAGAGGAGAATATGGATAAAGATAATATTTTAGTAATCTAGTTGTATATAAATAAATGACTAAATCAGAATGGTTATAAAAAGGAGGAACAATGTGCAAAAGTTGTTAGAGATATGACAATTATAACCTGGAAGCTAATTTTATGAAATAAGGAAGGATTAGAGAAGGTCCAAAGATAATGTTAATGTTATCAAAATGATTGATAAAATAGTAATGTCACAAAAAGTAATAATGAAGTCAGTAGGAAAAATAGCTTTAAAGAGAAAGATTATGAAATTTCATGCAGGTAATTGAAGATACAGCTATTGATCTCAAAGGGATCTTAGAAATAGAAATATCAGTTTAGAAACTACCTATAAAGAGCTGGTAAATGAAAGCAGGGGAGTAAATGAGATAACATGAAGGAAGCAGACATAAAGAATGCACAGATGTGAACTAAACTACAGACCCTTTGAGGGGGAAAATCATATTAGGAAATCAGGATGAAGAAAAGTAATATAGACAGAGGAGGAAGTATTAGAGGTGGGAGGAGAATAAGAGTATTTTAACTTCATATTAAAGAAGGGGGAACTATTTAAAAGAAGAATGTGTTCAAAGACATCAAATAGAGTTAACTTGGTAAAGTTTGAAAGATTTTAAAATAGCTGCAAAGGCCCCACCAAAGTCTCATATTTTTGATATGCATTTATTTTGATTTAGCTTGATTTCATGCTCTCCTAGAGTATTTTAAAACATAATGGATTGTTAGAATTATCTAAGGGTGAATATGTTTGGATGTACACCAGAAGATCAGAGTAGCAAAAGATTTTCAGTTAATAGTCACTAAGAAATTAAAGTGGTAAATCAAGATTTCAAGGCTGAGTGTAAAGGAAAATAAAACCAGAATGAGGAACCAAATAGAGTGTGTTATTAGAAAGATCACAATAAGGTAGAACAGAATGTCTAGTGGGAATAAGAGTAAAACACTAAAGAAAGATACAATAGGAAATTATAGTTTTAAAGTTTATCTTGTAGGCAAAACATATCAAGAGATTGTGAGAAGTTATATGTGTCATTGTTTGTAGATGACTAAAGAAGAGTAGAGAAAGCCATAGGATTAGAAGTGTTTGAGAAAGAAAGATCTAGTTGTAATCATAGAAAATTTCATGAGTATTAAAATCTCTAATGAGGATGACAAAATTACAAAATATAAAGTAAGAAATAAACATTTTTAAAAATTCATTTAAAATGTTGGAAGAGAGAAGGCAGGAAGGAGGTAAGGAAGGAAAGAAGGAAGGGAGGAAGGAAAGAAGGAAGGGAGGAAGGAAAGAAGGAAAGAAAGAAGGAAGGAAGAAACAAAGGAAGGGTGGTAAGTAGGGTAGAAGGGAGGGAGGGAATAAGAAAAGAAGGAAAGAAGCACTGAAAGAAGGATAAAAGGATGGAAGGGAGGAAGGAAGGAAAAAAGGAAGAAAAAAAATTAAGCACTATTTTCAAAATGCTGTGCTTTTCAAGGAGAATAGCCAGGAAGTTAGTGGTACATGATAAGAGCAAATTAAGTGTAGTATTAAACAAGTAGGATTGAATGAAATTCCATAGGCAAAAAACTGAAAAATTATGTAAAGGCATCATTAGCATAACAAAGAATATGCCCACTTCTCTGACAGGAGTTGAAAGTGGAAGATGGGGTCATAAGTTGAAAGGATTTCAAATAATATGGCAGCTTCAAAGAACAATAACAAAATTTTGGTTTCCATTAAGGAACTAGGAAAGTTTTTGGCATTTTATAAACAATGGAATGGGATTAAAAATGACACTGAATTGAAGTAGAAAATGAATGAATTGATTTGGAGTAGAGCTGAAGAAATATGGCAGTGCCTACAATAAGTCTAAGAATTGTAAAGGCAGTCAGAGAAGCTTTCACACACTCAGATTGGGCAGTCTGTATCCCTTACAAGCATCCATCTCTGATGAATTTATTATTATTTTCTTATACTTAACTTCCCTAAATTTGTTCATATCATTACAATTCTAGCTTGCCAAGCAGTAAAATCTTGCATGCATTTTTTACTGTTTCCTATTTTATTCATCATATCTATAAATTACCAAGTTCTATTGCTTCCCAGCTTTCTATATCTCTCAAGCACATTCTCATCCATTCCTCAGTTACCTTTTTTTTTTTAAATAAAAGAATTGAACTCCATTCCCTCTAAATTCCCTCCCTTTCCTGCTCTCTTTCTTTTGCTTTCTTCTGCCACCATTCATATAGAGATTAGCTTATAGTAGCAAAATACTAACTACTAACTGAGCTTTCTACCTCCATTGTCTCCACATTCTAATCAGATTTGAGAAAGAACAAATTCATTAATGCACAGTTTTGATTTTCTTTTTTCCTAACACTTTTAGGTTCTCTGCATTAATTCTCAAAGTGACATTTTGGATTTTAACGATTTGGCTCTATCAGAAAAGGATAAGCAAATAAGGAGATTTAAAGTTTTAGCAGGTAGATTGACCTCTACATTGATGTAATCTTTCTGTGTGTCAGGCATTGTGCTAAGAACATAATAAATATTGTTTCGTTTAATGCTTATAACATCAATGTAGTGTAAGTAATTGTATCATCCCCACCTTAAGAGTTCAAGAATCTTGTAATATTCTTTTTCTCTAGATAAGTAATGTTCTCAGGGAGCAGGTTTCTTGGGGATCTTCTGGAGGCAGCCTTGGCTTCAGTTCAGTTCAATAATTCCAAAATGCAGCTAGGAGTTAAAGTCCAGATCCTTTATTATGTCCTTCAAAATCCTGAATCTTTTCTGGGGACCCAGTTAGCTTTAGTAGAGGCCTATCTCTCTTCTTGGCTCCCAAGATCTCTTGTCTGAATGTCTCCAGCCAGCACAAAGGTTGAAGTGGGAATGAATCTTGACTCTGAATCTCCAAGAGTGTGGGATTGGGGGTTTCTGCCTTGTGAATCTCCGGAAAGCCAATGCTAGTTGTGAATCTCCTGGAAGTCCATGAGCAGGCTTTTCCTTTAGACTTGTGAATCTGCTGGACTTGTGAATTTCCCCACTGAATCCTGGCTCTCCATCTCCTCCCAGTGGGCTTGTCCTTTTATATGCTCTCTAAAGGTGTGATGTCTAATGTGTGAACCAATGAGCAAACTCCTTTAAAGGTGCAAACTCCTTTAAAGGTATGAACTCCTTTAAAGGTGTGAACCAAATACATTACCTTGTCTCAATTTCTGGCCCATAACATCTCCTTATAGGATCAGCTCAATCATACTGAATTAGATAATAATTGTCTCTATTCACCTTGTAAAAATCCTAACAGAATCTGAGGCAGACAAAGTATTGCAGAATCACAAACTCAAATTTCCCTGATTCCAAGCCAAGCATCTATTTTCTGTATCACCTAGCTTCCTCATTGTTAGAAGATTTGGGTGATTGAAGTAAATAAAATTCTAATTAAAATCTCTAGCTTCCACAAATATAAAGCCTAGGCACTAAACTAATCCTTTTGTGCCTCTATGTGTCAAAGACAGGTCCTGAGTCTATTGGAGTTCACTGGCTACTACTTCCAGTTTTTTTATTCAGCAATTCCAGAAGGGTAGAAACTTTGGCTTTGAATAACAACTTTGTGAATCTTATGTATCCAACATCATCTGGAAGTTATTCTATGCCCTCTATATTGCAAATCAGGCTGAGGTCAACAGGATCTTTAGGAAACAACTGTTCCTGAAAGGGCATAGGATATTGGATCCCGAAAGATGCTTCCCTATGATTCACAGAAAGCCATCACTCCTATCCAATTATTTTCTGCCAAAAGAATTTCATTTATGAGACCTTTTAATCTGGCAAAAACAGAATGGAATATAGCTCCTTTCTGGGCCACCTCTAAGTAGCTGGAATGCAATGAGGTATCATTAGTTTCCTATTGACACAATAACAGGCAATTTTCCAACAGCCTAAAGGGTAAATATAAAGCTTTTTTTTTTTAACAAAACTTAGAGAAACTTAGTAGCAATGACAACCATTTCATTATTTACTCTCTGTTAAAATTTCAGTTGTTTTTAAGATTTTAAATAAAATTGAATTCCCAAACAGTTATTAAAAATGTGTTATGTACAAAGGTATAGGCTAAGTGCTTTGAGGTAAACAGTTGAATAAAAGCTCCTTCTTTGAATGACTTACTCACCTAGTAAAAGAGATGAGGTGTAAAAATACATGCATGCACACAGGTGCACATACACATAAATAGAATTTCCAGGAGAGGGAAAAATATATTTTTTTAAATTTTCAATAAAGAATGTTCACTTCCAGAAAATTTTCATGGAGGCCATCATCTTTTAGCTATATCTTGATTGAAAAGTAGTATGTCAATAGGGAGAGTTAGATAGGAGACTACTTTCTAGGAACATAGGATAGTTTGAGTAAATGTTCAGGAAAAAATATATTTAGACTTGTTTGTGATCCAGTTGAACAATTTGTTAAGAATATGAGGTTCAGTGATATTCCAGGAGACTATAAAAGTAGGAATACAAACCAAGATAGACCAGAATACCAATTTGAAAATTTATTTGAGACCAATGTGGAAACACTAAACATTTGAGAAAGGAAATATGTTCTAAGTAGCATCAAAAAGTTTGCTTGGTCAGTAGGGATAATAGATTGCAGTGTGAAAAAAGAAAATTCCGGAGTTATCAACTAGAAAGGTATTTCAATATTATCATCTCCTCTAAATGTGAAAAGTGGTATCAGAAACTGAAAGGATAGAATCATATATGAGGCATAAAGCTAGAAGGAAAGTTTAAAAGATACGTAGATCAACTTTCTCATTTTGCAGATTAAAGAAATGACACAAAGAGATGTTAAAGTTAGAGATGTTAGAGATGTTAAAGTAATAGAAGCAAGAGAGCTAGGTTCCTACTAATATGACAGTTAAAGGAGAGGAAGAATGATAGGAAATTCTAAGACTTCAAGGCTGGCATCATAGGACAAGAATCTTGCTCTTAAAAAGGAATTAGATATGGTATATGAATGTTATGGAATATTATTGTTCTATAAGAAATGACCAACAGGAGAAATACAGAGAGGCATGGAGAGACTTACATCAACTGATGCTGAGTGAAACGAGCAGAACCAGAAGATCATTATACACTTCAACACTGATACTGTACGAGGATGTATGCTGATGGAAGTGGATTTCTTCAACATAGAGAAGAGCTAATCCAATTCCAATTGATTAATGATGGACAGAACCAGCTACATCCAGAAAAGGAACACTGGGAAATGAATGTAAACTCTTATTTTTACCTTCTGAATCCAATTCTTCCTGTGCAACAAAAAATTCGGTTCTACACACATATATTGTATCTAAATTATACTGTAATATATTTAACATATATAAGACTGCTTGCCATCTGGGGGAGGGGGTTGGGGGAGGAAGGGAAAAAATCTGAATAGAAGTAAGTGCAAGGGATAATGTTGTAAAAAATTACCCATGCATATGTACTGTCAAAAAATGTTATAATTATAAAATAAAATTAAAAATTAAAAAAAAAAAAAAAAAGGAATTAGAAAGGTAGAAGGAAGTTTTAAAAAAATTTCCCAAGTTCATTTTTTCAGCATGGTGAATAAATGGAGGAAACTATATGGAGAAAAAAAGTGGGGAAGAAATAAGAATTAGAAATGGCACAAGAGTTATTAAAATTTCTCCAAACAAAAATATTTTAAAAATTAAAATTAAGTAAATATAGAAGTTAATGTTTTGGCTAAACTTCTTTAGCAACTTAGACTGCCAATAAGTGGTGTAGCCTACCACTAAACTCTTCCTTTAGGAATTTAGCCTTCTTTATGGCATCAGTAGTTCATTAGAAACTTGTCATACCTTGAGGACATCTTTCTCCTTAATTAATGGTGTCTTAGTTTCCTTGTTAATTTCTAAAACATTTTTTCTTTGCTAAAAGTCTCATATGGATTTAGCACACTGTTATATGCATAACAAAATATTTGCCTCTTGATTTGGAGATGATTTAAGCCAACAAATTCTTTTGAGATACCTAAAGACACCAGCTCATAACCCCAGTAGTTTTGGGATCAAAAACTCTTCACCTCAACATTTGATGGACAAACCCCGTCATTTGGCAACCCCATATAGGAAGAGTCTGGCTTTAATTCCTCCATTTCAAGGTAAGCCCCTTTTGTCTTTGCTTTTTCTTTATTGTTCTCCTATAATTAGGACATTCAAGCCTCCAGGAAGACTTTTTAGGTTGTCATGAATTTCTACACTTGGTGGGCTATATACTCAGCATACTTCTATTTGAAAACAGTTGCAACATTTCACATCCTCAAAATGTTACTAGGAAGACATATGGCTATAGGAATATAAACTTTTAACTTTTGTTACAGCTTTTGGCAAAAGGAGTAGTCCATTTTTGTCATACAAACACACACACACACACACACACACACACACATACACACAGACTCACCATTACAAATTTGAACCACAAGAATAGCCATTCACATTTTTTCCAAGGGTTATTCTTAGAGAGAACACTGGGAAAGATTTATTAGAATAACTAATTCCTACCTTAGATTTTTTTTTTACTTTTATTTTTATTTATAAATTTTTTGACAGTATATATGCATGACTAATTTTTTTTAATAATATTATTCCTTGTATTCATTTTTCCACATTATCCCCTCCCTTCCTCTACTCCCTCCTCTTGATGACAGGCAATCCCATACATTTTACATGTGTTACAATATAACCTAGATACAATATATGTGTGTAAATACAATTTTTTTTTGTTGCACATTAAGTATCAGATTCCAAAGCTATAAGTAACCTGGGTAGATAGACAGTAATGCTAACAATTTACATTCACTTCCCAGTATTCCTTCTCTGGGTATAGTTATTTCTGTCCATCATTGATCAACTGGAAGTGAGTTGGATCTTCTTTATGTTGAAAAAATCCACTTTCATCAGAATATATCCTCATACAGTATTGTTGTTGAAGTGTACAGCGATCTTCTGGTTCTGCTCATTTCACTCAGCATCAGTTCATGAAAGTATCTCCAAGCCTTTCTGTATTCCTCCTGCTTGTCATTTCTTACAGAGCAATAATATTCCATAACCTTCATATACCATAATTTACCCAACCATTCTCCAATTGATGGACATCCATTCATATTCCAGTTTCTAGCCACTATGAAAAGAGCTGCCACAAACATTTTGGCACATACAGGTCCCTTTCCCCTCCTCAGTATTTCTTTGGGATATAAGGTCAATAGCAGCAATGCTGGATCAAAGGGTATGCACAGTTTAATAACTTTTGGGGCATAGTTCCAAATTGCTCTCCAGAATGGCTGGATTCTTTCATAACTCCACCAACAATGTATTAGTGTCCCAGTTTTCCCACATCCCCTCCAACATTCATCATTATTTGTTCCTGTCATCTTAGCCAATCTGACAGGTGTGTAGTGGTATCTCAAAGTTGTCTTAATTTGCATTTCTCTGATCAGTAGTGATTTGGAACACTCTTACATATGAGTGCCTACCTTAGATTAAAAACAAAACAAAACAAAACAAAACAAAAAAAAAAAAAAAAAAAAAACAGAGGGAAATCTGTATTTCCAACACTGGCTAAATTGGGACTACAGAAATAGAACTAAATTAAAATTGTGGAATCACTAAAAAGAATCTTTGCAGATTCTGGAGATTTTGAGATTAATTATTAAGGACTCTGACAATTAGACATTTTAATTTTGCAGGAACAAACTCTTGTGATTATGAGGTAATTTCAGCAATTCAGCCCTTACAAAACCCCTCAGTTAATTTTGAGGCACCACTCTGTTGTCAGCCTAAGTCTTTCTGTTAGCCTTTTTCCTTAAAAAGGAGGCTCAATGGGTATGTCACCTTGTATTCCAAGTAAATTTTCTTGTTTGATTTGCAGATGGTTTAAGCCTGACTTTTTTTAGCGATGATACCACAATCCACATGTAGGTATTCTAACATCTTGGCACATCCACAAAATTTCTGGTGTCTCTCCAAATTAAAGTAAGCTTACTCCCTTACTGCTGGCACCCCTAATAGCTGGCCACTTCTAGATCTGAACATCCACATATGGAAAATTCTCAATCTGGACCAACACATTAAAAGGCTCCACTGTCTAGTCAGAGAACACAAGCCACTGTGTTTTGTAAATTGAACTTACCTTCTAAGAGGATCATGACTGCAAAAGTGCTTGGCATAAAACCAATGTTATGTGCATTCTAAATGTTGTTTCATATTTGATAACTTTATATGAGTTTGTAGATGTGACCAACATTTAATGGCAATATTGAGATGAATGATTTTCTGTGAAGCGTATTCAACTAAGTTAAGGTCACAAATTACGTTACACATTGATTACACATTTATGTGATCCAAAACTTGGGCTCCTGAGATACAGGAGGATAGTACATAAAGAAAAAATAGTTTCTTTTTTTTTTCTTCCTAAGAGAAGAGCAGAGAGAAGCCCAAGCACTCCTGAGAACTCCCACAGTTACAATAGCAATAGTTGCCAATAGGGCCCTGATAATCCCATTTTATAATTCTTTTAGCTGCCATTTAAGGAGTTGGATATTTTTACCTTTGCTTGTAGGTTTAAAAGAACTTATAGCTAAGAAAATTTGGCTATCAATTATGGCAATAATAACATTAAAATCTAAAATGAATGGTCACTGATCATTTAGAGAACTTTGCCTTAAAGTATGAGATTGTGCCATAAAATTAGTATATTCCTCCCCTCTAGCCCTCCACATACTCCGTCACAAGGTAGGGGTTATATCAAAGAGTATAGCCCACAAACCTATAGAGTTAAGTTACAGATTTCCTAAGCATTGAACTTGGCTTGCTGAGGATTTTCAAATCTGTGTTGACTTTTAAAATCAGAACCATCTGAAGCCTCTGATTAGTAAGACTTGCCATTTGAGAAAAATGTCTTTTGGAACTATAACTGATGGTTTTTGAGTTTTGAATTCAGGTATTTTGGTGGATCATTGAATCAGTAACTCATGCTTCAAGAAAAATGACACAAACTACTCAGATGTATGTGTTCCTGAACTTTTAAAGGTAGGATCCTACTGGTTTAGTTTCTGGAGTTTCCCATCTGAGTCTACCAATAAACTGAAATTGTTAGTACATGATTGGTTGTTAATTGTGACTCTTACCTAATGTGCTTTGTTCCTTGGGATCTCAAAGAGTGACTTATGAATGAGTTATTAATGAACAAAAATAAATTATTTTCATTTTATGGTAGAGGAACCTGAGACAAAAACAGGTTTTGATTTTTTTGAGATCACGCAGCTAAAATGTACCTCATGCCATACTTGACCTCAGGATTTCTGAAATCGAGATCCAGTGTTTAATCAACTATACTGCTGGATAGATAAAAAATTATAATTAAATTTATAATTGAATGTACAAATAAAAGTAATGCAGACAAAATTAAAAGAAAAAACTAAATGGGAAAAACTCTTTGTCATATATTCCTCTAATAAAGGCCTCATTTCTAAGATACAGAGTAGCTCATTCAAATAAATAAGAATGAGGCATTCTTATTTTGATAAATTGATAAATGTTCAAAAGATATGAATAGGTAATTTCCAAAAGCAAACCCCAGAACTATCAATAGCCATATTTATAAAATGTGCTGTCACTAATAATTAGAGAAAAGCATATAAAAAATGAGATGTCACCTCATACACACATATAGTATATGTATGTAACATATACTTACACATAAATGTTACATATATACATTTATGCAGAGAGAGAAAAAGAGAGTGATACACAGTTATATTTTTATATATGAACATATTTATACTTTAAGTTGCTATAGTGTATGTATATATGTACAGTAAAGAAACAATTTTTCTTAAATGTATTTGTAATGGGTGTTTTGGGTGATTTACTTTCCTTTGTTTCTTATGGGGGATTAAAGGGAGAAAGTGGATTTTATTGATTGAAAAAAAATTATGTAGGAGTTAGTCAATTATGCCAACAACAAACAAAGGTTAATGAGGCAAATTACTAAACAAAGAGCAGAGATTTAATAATAAAAAGTCCATCTATGATCTCCTTCTCCAGATTGATTCAGTTGAATTATTAATATCAAAACCTTAATATAAGGGCATTGTAGCAAGTTAGGTTATAAGAAAGTGACAATGAATGTGTAACACCTTTTAGAAATTTTCCATTAAAGGAAAATAGTGAAAGGAGTTAGTAAAGAATCTTAAAAACGGGAGAGAAAAAAAGTAAAAGTTATTTTTTTTCTTTTCTTTTTAAAAACATGAATTTCAATTTCCTCACAAGCATATAATTGTGTATGTGTGTGCTTGTTCACATATGAAATCAAGCACATATGCCTACTCTTCAATTATGTATTATGATACTATGATACTATGACAGAGACATGACTCCAGGGTCTTAATTTTTTTTTTTCAACAAATTAAAAGCACTGATGTTTTTAACAAATCTGAAATACTTTTAATATAACCCTTTCCTTTCCCTTCAAATTTCCCTTTATTTTATGTTTTTTTTTTTTTTTTTAATTAAAGCTTTTTATTTGCAAAATACATGCCTGGATAATTTTCAACATTCTCCTCTGAAAAACCTTGTGTTCCAAATTCTTTCCCTACCTTTTCCCCATCCCTTTTCCTAGATAGAAAGTAATCCAATATATGTTAAACATGTGCAATTCTCCTATACTTATTTCCAAAATTATTGTATTGCACAAAATATATCAGATCAAAAAGGGGGAAAAAAACTAGAAAGAAAACAAAATGCAAACAACAACAATAAAGAGAAAACACTATGTTGTGATCCACATTCCCTTGCCACAGTACTTTCCCTGGGTGCAGATGATCATTTTGAATGGCCTGAAACATCTCATTATGGAAAAGATCCATGTCCATCAGAATTGTACATCATATAATCTTGTTGATGTACATGTACAGTGGTATCCTGCTTTAGCTCATTTCATTTAGCATCAGATCATGTAAGTTTTACCAGGCCTCTCTGAAATATTCCTGCTGATCATTTCTCATGGAACAATAATATTCCATAATCTTCCTATACCATAACATATTCAGCCATTCTCCAACTGATGGGCATCCATTCAATTTCTAGTTCTTTGCCACTACAAAAAGGGCTACTACCAACATTTTTGCACATGTGGGTCCCTTTCCTGTAGAAGGCTGAAACTCCAAAAAGGTATGCTTGAACCAGACAGCTGAGCATTTGAGGCTAATTATCTATTCAATGTAAGATAATGACTCTATTAGCGTATATTTGAATAAATGTCTTCTCACCTATGGTGCTTGCTGAATGTTTGGTGTTAAGATAATCATAGGCAAGGATTGGAGGGTGGAGGGAGAGAGGATTAATACCCTTGAAATTCTTGATCTTTTGTTCTTCTAGATGAACTTTGTTATTAATTTTTTTAGCTCTTTAAAATAATTTCTTGGGAATTTAACTATTATGTTAAAGAATAAATAGATTAATTTAGATAGTATTGTCATTTTTATTACATTAGCTTGGCCTAACCATGAGCACTTGATATTTTTCCAGGAGATTGCATCTGAATTTATTTGTGTGGAAAGTGTTTTGTCTTTGTTTTCATATAATTCCTGACTTTGCCTTGGCAAGCAGACTACCAAATATTTTATATTATCCACACATTTTAAGAGGAATTTCATTTTGTATCTCTTGCTGCTGGACCTTGTTGGTTATATATAAAAATGCTGATCATTTATGTATATTTATTTTGTATCCTGCAATTTTGCTAAAGTTGTGAATTGCTTTTAGTAGTTTTTTTAGTTGATTATCTAGGCTTCTCTAAGTATATCATCATATTATTTGCAAAGAGGAATGATTTGGTTTTCTTCTTACCTATTCTAATTCCTTTAATCTTTTTCTTCTTCTCTTATTTCCAAAGCTAACACTTCTAATACAATATTGAACAGTAGTGATGATAATGAACACTTTATTTCACCCCTAATCTTATTGGGAATGGTTCTAGTTTATTCCCATTACATATAATGTTTTATGATGGTTTAAATTGATGCTACTGATCATTTTAAGGAAAACTCCATTTGGTCCTATAGTGGTTTTAGTGTTTTTAATAGAAATGTGTTCTGAATTTCATCGAATGCCTTTTCTGCATCTATTGAGATAATCATATGGTTATTGATACAGTCAATTATGCTAATATTTTTTCCCTAATATTCACCCAGCCAGGCATTGCTGGTATAAATCCTATTTTGTCATGGTGTATTACTCTTGAGATAATATGCTGTCTCCTTGATGATATTTTATTTGATATTTTTGCATCAATATTCATTAGGTAAATTGGCCTATATTTTTTTCTCTGTTAGACCTTACCTGGTTTAGGTATGAGTGCCATCTTTATGTCCTAAAAAAAATTTTGGTAGGATTCCTTCTTTCCCTATTTTTCAAATAGTTTACATAATAATGTAATTGTTCTTCAAATGTTTGGTAGAATTTACATGTAAATCATTCTGGCCTGGAGATATTTTCTTAGGGAGTTGATTAATAACTTGTTCAATTTCTTTTTCTAAAATGCTACTATTTTGGAATAGGTTAGGTTCACAAGACAAAATAGTTAATAACTATAGCAATCTAGTGTTTGACAAACCCAAAGACCAACTTTTGGGATAAGAATTAATTATTGGACAAAAACTGCTGAGAAAACTGGAAAGTAGTATGGCAGAAATTAGACATTGATCTACACTTAACACCATACACCAAGATAAGATCAAAATAGGTCCATGCTTTAGGCATAAAGAATGAGATTATAAACAAATTAGCCTCTCAGACTTGTGGAGGACGAAGGAATTTGTGATCAAAGAAGAACTAGAGATCATTATTGATCACAAAATAGAAAATTTTGATTATATCAAATTAAAAAGCCTTTATACAAGCAAAACTAATGCAAACAAAATTAGAAAGGAAGTAACAAACTGGGAAAACATTTTTACAATTAAAGGTTCTGATAAAGGTCTCATTTCCAAAATATATAGAGAATTGACTCTAATTTATAAGAAATCAAGCCATTCTCCAATTGAAAAATGGTCAAGGGATATGAACAGATAATTTTCAGATGATGAAATTGAAACTATTTCCACTCATATGAAAGAGTTTCCAAATCACTATTGATCAGAGAAATGCAAATTAAGATAACTCTTAGATACCACTACACACCTGTCAGATTGGCTAAGATGACAGGAAAAAATAATGATGAATGTTGGAGGGGATGCAGGAAAACTGGGACATGGATGCATTGTTGGTGGAGTTGTGAATGAATCCATCCATTCTGGAGAGCAATGTGGAAATGTGCCCAAAAAGTTATCAAATTGTGTATACCCTTTGATTCAACAGTGTTACTACTGAGCTTATATCCCAAAAAAATATTAAAGAAAGGAAAGGGACCTGTATTTACCAAAATGTTTGTGGCAGCCCTTTTTGTAGTGGCTAGAAAATGGAAAATGAATGGATGCCCATCAATTGGAGAATGGTTGGGTAAATTGTGGTATATGAATGTTATGGAATAATATTTTTCTGTAAGAAATGACCAGCAGGATGAATACAAAGAGGCTTGTAGAGACTTACATGAACTGATGCTGAGTAAAATGAGCAGAACCAGGAGATCATTATATGCTTCAACAACAAATCTGTGAGGATGTATTCCGATGGAAATGGATATCTTTGACAAAATGAAGATCTAATTCAGTTCAAATTTATCAATGATGGACAGAAGCAGTTATACCCAGAGAAGGAACATGGGAAATGAGTGTCAACTGTTTGCATTTTTTGTTTTTCTTCCCAGGTTATTTTTACCTTCTGAATCCAATTCTTCCTGTGCAACAAGAGAACTGTTTGGTTCTGCATATATATATATATATATATATATATATATATATATATATATATATATATATATATATATATATATATATATATATATATATATATATATATATATATATATATATATATAGTATCTAGGATATACTATAACATATTTAACAGATATAAGACTGTTTGCCATCTAGGGGAAAGGGTGGAGGAAGGGAAGGGAAAAATAAGAACAGAACTGAGTGCAAGGGATAATATTGTAAAAAATTAACCATGCATACATACTGTCAATAAAAAGTTATAATTACTTAAATAAATTAAATTAAATTTTAAAAATAAAAATAAAATAAAATAAAATGCTACTATTTAAGTAATTTATTTATTTTGGTAACCTAGGAAATACATATTTTTAAAAGGTTTCATCATCTCACTTAGAAATAGCTCCCAATTATTGCTGTAATGTCCACTTCATTGCTAGGAATGTCAGCATTTTCATTTTTGCTACTAATAAGTTTATTTTCTTCTTTCCTTTTTCTAATCAAATTAATTAAATGCTTCTCTATTTTGTTGATTTTTTTTTCATAAAACCAACTCTTAGTTTTGTTTATCAGTTCATTATTTTTCTTATTTTCAATTTTATTAGAAGCCCCTTTTTTCAGAATTTCTTTATTGCATCATGAACTGAAAAAGATGCATTTATTATTTCTGCCTTTCTGCATTTGATTTTGAGGTTTTTATGCCCTACTATATTGTCAATTTTTGCATAGGTTCCATGAACCACCGAGAAAAATGTGTACTCCTTTCTGTCTCCATTCAATTTTCTTCAAAGGCCTATCATACCTTATTTTTCTAGCATTCTATTTCGATTCTTAACTTCTTATTTATTTTGTGGTTTGATTTATCTAGTTCTGAGAGAGCAAAGTCAAGATCTCCCAGTATTTTTTTTGCAGCTCTCTTAACTTCTCTTCTAGGAATTTGCTAAGTCACTTGGTGCATACATGTGTAATACTGATCTTAATTATCTATGCTACCCTTTAGCAAGAAACAGTTTACTTCCTTAACTCTTTTAATTAGATCTATTTTTTTTCCTTTTCTTGATCTGAGATCAGAATCACTACCCCTGGTTTTTATGCTTCATTGTAAGTGTAAAAGATTCTATCTTCACCCTTTCACCTTTACTCTGCATATATCTCTCTTTTAAACATGTTTCTTGTAAACAATATGTAATATCTGGGTTAGCTTTCTCCAGGGTCTCTTGGTCTTAGCCTTGGACAAGCCTTGGTTTTAGCAGAAGAGTCACCACAAGCATAGTCAAAGATGAAGTCTGGAGTCTGTAGTCTGAGTTCAAGCCTAAGCACACGCACACACACACTCAAGTCTGCTTATCTTAAGTCCTCTCAGCCTTTATATACCTTAGTATAATTATATCATTACAGCCCACTGAGCATGTGCCAACTGTAAAACCATTACATATTACAGTAAGTACTAAGTATATGTGAACTAGAGAACCATTATCTCATCAATCACAGGGAGTTAACATCCTGCTGTATATTTGTTTCAAATATACTTTTCTCAGATTTCCCCAATATCTGTGGTCTTCTACACATTCTGGCTTTGAATCAAGTCAGCTTGTGTTTCTGTTTGATGGGAGAGTTCATCCCGCTCACATTCACAGTTAAAATTACTAACTATATTTCCCACCATCTTGTTTTCTCCAAGTTATAGTTTTCTCTTTTATTTCTCCCTTTCCTTCCTCCCCAGTATTTTGCTTCTGACCACTTTTTCCCTCAAACATCCCACCTCTTTAAAAGTCCTTCCCCTTTTCTTATATGTTTCCCTTTCTACTTCTGTTTTCCTTCTGCTAGCCTCCATCTTTCCTTTCCCCTTTTCCCAACTACTTCCCTATAGGGTGAGACAAGTTCTCTGTGAGACTAAATCTGTCTGATATTCTCTTTTTGAGCCAAATATGAGGATAGTAAGATTCAAAAATGTTCTTTGCCTTTTCAAGAGATGTAATTCTTCTTGCAGTATAATCTCCTATGCACCTCTAGTTTCTTTTTTATATTTTCACAACAAAATTAAATCATACCTGCACCTTCTAAGTATATTTGTAACAAAGATACAGTTTTCAAAAGTTCTTTCCTTTTTACTTTTTTATGCTTCTCTTGAGTTCTATATATAAATTTTATGTATGGCTCTGGTGTTTTCATAGGAAATAAATGAAATTTACCTGTATCATTGAATATCCTTCTTCTTCCTTGAAAAATAATTTTCAGTTTTTCTGGATAGTTGATTCTTGGATATAATCCAAGTTCTTTTATCTTATCTTTTGGACTATCAGCTGCAAGGCCCTTAGATTTTTTTTTAAAGTAGAAGATGCCAGGTCTTGGTAATCCTGATTATAGCTCCTCAATATATGAATTGTTTCTTTCTGGCTACTTGTAATATTTTCTCCTTGATCTTATAATTCTGAAATTTTGCTATGCTTTTCCCTGGAGTTTTCATTTTTGAGTTCTCTCTGAGGAGATGATAGCTGAATTCTTTCAGTGGCTATTTTACTCTCTGGTTCTAGGACATCAGGGCAGTTTTTCTTGATGATTTCTTGAAAGATGATATTGAGGATATTTTTATTTTTTCATCATGGCTTTTAGGAAGTTCAACAATTCTTAGATTGTCTCTTTTAGATTTATTTTCCAGGTCAGGTGTTTTTCCAATGAAATATTTTACATTTTCATCTATTTTTTTTTATTTTTTATTTTTGTTTTATTTGTCTGATTCTTGATGTCTCATTAAGAAATTCATTTTCTTTTGTTAAATTCTAATTTTTAGCGAACTAATTTATTCAGTTAGCTTTTCTAGTAGCTTTGCACATGGTCAATAGAAATTTTAAGTGAATTTTTTGTTAAAAGAAGTTTTTTTTTTTCATTTCACAAATTGTTTTTCAAGACCTTGTTTTCTTTATTCTATTTTGTCGAAGTTATTTTAGAAGGACTTTTCTTCAGATAATTTCTTTGTTTTCTTTTCAAAACTCTCCTGCAATGGTTCTTTTTCCTCATTTTTCTTCTAACTCTCTTTTAAGATGCTTTTTGAAGTCTTCCAAGAGAACCTTGTGACATGGAAATCAATTTATATCACCCTTTGGATCTTCATCTGGAAATGAATTGTTTTTACTGCCCTCAGGTTTTGAGGTTTGTTCTTCTCTTTCTCCATAAAAATTGTCTCTGGTCAGAGTTCTTTTTGCTTTTTTGCTCATTTTTAAATGTTGAGTTTTGCTCTTAGGGCAAAGGAAAGATTGTCCCAAGCTTCTTGTGGAGGTGACAGAGGCTACCCTGGATCAGTGCTGCTAATTTATTGTGCTGAGTGGGCATGGCCAAGTCCCCCACTATTCTTGATTTCAGAGGCTCACTATTTGCCTTTTGTATTTATATTGGATATCTCAAAGTTAATTTGCTAATCCACTGGCTTGTTAACAGGACAGAGTAGCCAAAAATGCTTCATTTTGGCCAACAGCCTCCCAGAGATTCCCCTGTACATGGGGAGTCACACCACCTTGGATCCCTATGCAGAACCTGCACTGGGCCACATTCTCTTCCCCCTCTCCTCATGCAGGATTGAAACAGATATTTTCTGAAATTCTTCAAAAATATGTACTACTGAAAATTTGTTACACTCCAAATATTTGTGGGTTCTGTTACTCCAAAACAAGGTCAGAGGCTTGATTTGGTGTTGATCTGAGATATGTCAGGAAGAGCTCAGACCAATACTTGTCTCTTCTCCACCATCTTGGCTCAACCTTAATATAAGTGTTTTTACAGAGTATTTCTACCATTAAAAATCATATAACTATAAATCTAAATTTGGGATAAATTCATCATTTAAATACTTACTCACTGCAAGATGTCATTTCTTGGCCAGGAATTCTTAATAATACTATCTACTAAGGTAAAAAGAGATTGTCAATGCTATGCATTGAAGGGGTTACTAACCAGTGAAATCTCAATTTATTTAGATGTTAATTATAAGAGAAAATACATTGCACATTTTGGAGATGAATTGGGGGAAGAAAAGCCAGTAGAAAGGAAGTGATCCTAGATGCAGCATAGAATAAAGCCATAGCAATAGGAAGAAAATCTTCCTTTTAAACAGTAAGAGAAGTAAGTGAAATGTGAATAAATTCACAAAGAAATTTTAAAATAAGAGTTGTGGAAATTTCATTACAAGTTATTTTATTAACCAGAAGTTAACACAGAGCCTGGAACATAGAAGCAGAATGATATAAAAAATCAATAAAAATTAATAAAAATCATTAGAGAGAAACCATTTAAATGATATTAGTCACACAAATTGTATGTTAATCAATATATTTTTATTACTTTCTCTTCTTCATCCATTGGCCTGGGAAAATTTCATCTCAAATAGAGAAATTTATTATCTTAACCAAATGATTATTTCATTATAGGAAACTCCTTTGAAGATGCATATTGGCATCTCCTCTGTAATTTATTGTCTTACAGAATGAATGTAGGTCACTTATGTCACTGAATGATTAAATTATTTGACCAGGTTAACCCAACCAGCATGTGACACAGGTAGAATTTTGAACTCTGCTTTTTTTGATGTCCACACCAGCTTCCTACCCACTAAAATAACAATAACTACAACTTAGGTGAAAAAATGCTTTAAAACATTACTTAATTTGGCGGGAATTTTTTTTATCTGCTTACAAATATGTTCAAATATCCTCTCCTTTTGTAGTGATAGCTCTAACTATACTTACTTAATCCTGTTATTTTTATTAGTATCAGATTATAAATAAAACAAAATTTAAAATATACTGAATTAACAACTTCCATTTCAAAGCACTTAAAGATTTTCAAAGATCTTTCTTCAGAAAAACCTGTGAGGCAGTTATGGTGTTTTTCACACATCTACTAAGCCTTTTCAGATAGGCTTCCCACATTCCACTTTACTAAATCTGTTCTAAGGTAATCTATGATCTTTTAATTGTTCAATTAATTGTTCATTTTTTCCTTCTTCCCTGAAATTTCAAAGCTTTTAATATTGTTGATTTCTTTTTTCTTTCATCTCTTAACTTGGTTTCTTTAACTCACCTCTCCTGATTTTTCTCTGACTGATCAGGGCACTCTCATCTGTATCATAGCTTTTTTTTTTTTTTTTTTTTAATTCAATCTAATCACCTTGAAGTAATAGATATCTTCCTTTTTGTCCTTTATCCCCAACTTTATTAGCATCTGGAACCTATGTTCTTATGCACTTAATAATAACTGACTGAATGATTGATTTATTCCACTCTCTACATATAGGTGCCTTCCAAGATTTTTTCTTCATTATTTTTTTCTCTATATTCTTACCCTTGAGATTCTTTTTGTAGGAAATGGTAGAAAAAAGAAGTTTTGCAACTTTCATGATGTCAATATGACAGGGCTAACAAAACTCTTTTTCTTTTTAATAATCTGGCTATGATATATGGAGAGGTTTGTGTTGATATACCTAGGACACTATAATAATGTGCAAAATATTATTGTATGAGTTATACACACATAGTAATTGGAAAATTGTGTAAATATTCACACACATGTGTCATTATATGTATATGTTTTGATACCTATATGTGTGAATTTTAATTACTAAGAGACTTTAAAAGCCATATTTTTTTTCTAAAATGAAAGTTTATTTAGGAAAAGAGTTTACAGACATGATAAGAGATAAAATTGACATCAGGAGTGGCAAATATGAAATAAGAGTTAGGAGAGCATATAATTAGACTAACAAGAGTTAGCTAGAATAAGAAGAAAGGTGCCATTAAAGGGAAGTTACTAAGAGGGAGACAAAGAGAATGCCTTATACTTAATAATGAAAAGAATATAGGAAGGATCTTCATCACAATCAAATCCTTTCTTGGGGAAATGTAGCCTTGGGCTTTCTCAAGTGGAAAGGCAGGAAATCAAGGGGGAAGATCAGAGAGGTAGATGGAATGCATTTGACAAACCAGATCTCAGATATGTCTAAAGTTAAGCCAATCAAGATAGTTTGGGAAAGCTAACATCCTTTCTGTATGCAATTATGGTTCATAGAGTTTATATTATTATTTAATTAATGTAATAAAATAGGGTGAGAAAGCTAAGTTCTATCAAGGTTGTTGCAAAGATTGTTGTGAATGTCATTTTTTTCCTTTTTTATTATTTTCTTTTTTTCTGGTATAAATATACATTAATATTTTAATACACCTTTTAAAAAAATACACCTTTCTCTATGAATTATTTTGGGAGAGAAAAATCAGAACAAAAGAGAAAAAAACACAAAAACAGAAGAAAAAGAAAGAAGTCAATATAGAATGTGTTGATTTATATTTAATATCCTAGTTCTTTTTCTGGATTTAGATAACATTGCTTATCCAAAGTTTATTGGGATTTTTTTGAATCATTAAATCACTGAGAAGAGCCCATTCTTTCATGGTTGATCAGAAAACTGTCTTGTTATGACTATGTACAATGTATTCCTTGATCTACTTGTTTCATTCAGCATAAGTTTATGTAAATCTTTCCAGGCCTTTTAAAAATCATTTTGTTTATAATTTTTAAAAAGTAATGATATAACATTACTTTCATATATTAACCTATTCAGCCATTCCCCTATTGATGTGTATCTATTCATCATTTTGCAATTCTTTGCTAAAAGCCATATATATATATCTGTATATATATATAGATATATAGATATATGTATATATCTATGTATATATATGTATGTATTTCTTTTCTTTTTTTTTTTTTTTTCCTGAGACTGGGGTTAAGTAACTTTTTTTTATTTTTACAGAAAAGAAACTGAAACTTGGACAAACTAAATAACTCACACAACTAATGTATAACAGATTCAGAGCTTGAATCCAAGCCTATTGATTACATGTTTAGGATATTTTTTGCATTATTACCCTTTCTAATTCTTGTCTAACTATTTAAATAATGAGGGGTGTCCACCCAAAAGAGGAGAATTTGAATAGTAAACATAGAATAGGGAACAACAAATGAGGAAGGAAAGAAAATGTCTTTAAATTTAAATGGCTTCTGACCTTAGATAGAACAAAATGTATAACTGTCAAATTTTTATTTGTTTTTATGTGCAAAGATGTTTCTATTTATGTGAACAAATTTAATATTGCTAAGGACTATGAAATATAATTTCAAACTAAAGAAAAATGGAAGCAAGAATTACAAGTTTAAACCTGTAAACTTCAGTTTTGCTGATTTATACTGGCCAGATTTTGAGCACTTTTTGAGATTATAGGCCATAGAATAAAAAATGACCTTTGATATCATCTTGTTCAATTTTGTCATGTTGGAAAGAAGAAAACTGATACCCAAATTGGGGAATAGATTCAGCTGAAGGCAAACATTCAATTAGTAAAAATAATCCAGATTTGAACTCAGTATCTCTAATTCTAAACGGATGTTGTATATTCCATCTTGATTGTATGCCATCTTTATCCTGTAACTCAAAAAATCTGCTTATACCAATGAGTATTCTTAGTGAATTTAACCAAACCAATATTTACCGGGAACATAGAAATAGATGATAGTGTCTAAGCTTAAAAAGGCACCTAATCAAAACTCCTTATTTTACAAATGAGGAAACAAAGGCCTAAAGAGGTATTGTTCAAAGTCAAAATGTAGTAATTAGAAAAGATGGTAATGAATAGAGATCCTCTGACTTCAAATACAGTTACCTACCCATTGTACTGAAGTACCCTGTCTAGATAACTAAGGAGAAGAAATAAGGAAAGAATACTGGGCTTTGATTACAAGTCAAAAGATCAAATTTAAAGCCAGGCTCAGCCTATGTGATTTTTTGGCAAGTCACTTATCCTTTGAGCCCAGCTTGTTTTTGATGAAATAGTTGAAAATATCTGCCGTATGTACTTCTCAGGATTGTGGTGAATAGCAAGTGAGAACATGTATGTGAAAACACTCTAAAAAAAATAAAATACCATTATAATCATTGATTTAGAAAGATACGATTAAAAAAAACAACAACTTTTTTTCCTTTTTAACATCAGCAAAATTTCCCCAATATTCTTCTCTCATTCCCTCCTAAGGAATCATCCATTATAATAATTAATATGTATTTTAAAGCAGCCTTTTCTTTCCTACATTATCAGCACTCAGAAGTTAGGAGAGCACTGTTAAAAGAAATGATTTTCTTGATAATTTAGAGATTGTTTCCTTCACAAACATTAGCGAGGTTGACTTGGAAGTATACAAAAACACTTGGTAATCTTCATAGACCAAGATTAATAAGAATTTTCTACTTTAACCTTGGATTAAAATTTAAATGTTTGGGGCTTATGTGAAGATAAAAGTTCCTATTTGATGTTGCTTTTTAAAAAGCATATCTATAGAAATAATAGTTTAAACTGACTTATCTTTCCATGCATTTTTCCCTATCAGTTATTCAGAGGAAAAACATACACAATAAGACTTACGTAGAATAATTTGACTAAGATAGCTTTGCTGTTTGTATGCACTGAGAAGGTGGCAATCTGAGCTTTGTCCTCCTATGGTTCTATAACAAATCTTGTATACAAAAGTCTCACTATTTTCAAATAGAAAATATATCCTCAAAATAAATGTATCTGAAATACTAAGTGGGCATTGAGTTTTCAGCCTACTGAGTATTGATAGGATAAAGAAGAAAGCAATAAAGAGGATTAAAGTTTTACCTGTTGGATAAATGATTTTGAGAAGGGTTTCTTTGTAGTGACAATAACTTTCCGATTTTTTTGAAGCGTTAGAAGAAAAATGGTAAAAAGTTACCTTATTATCCAAATACATTTTTAAATAGACACAATACAGACTTCCTTGATAACCCTTGAATTGCAGAACTTATTTCCCAAGGTTTTACCCAAGTGTTTATTTCCTCAAAAATCATCTTATAAAGAAGATTGAAAGATTATATAAGAGCTATGGCAAAATGAAAACTTGATTTACTGCCTGCCAATCAGGAAGATTTTGTCTAAAAATCTCCCTCACACATAGAGGAAAATGATTTGAGTTTATTTAGGCAGTACTGCCCACATCCATATGCCCTGGTTTGCTTGCTGCCAATGTGCTTTTTTCTCAACCCATGCTGAAAGTTGTGAATGTTGGCAAGGATGATGGAGAATTTACAATTACTGGATATGTTGAAATATTGGAGAAATTCCAGTTTGTCTTTAATAACTATAATCCTAAATTCATAAGAAAATAGATGGACTTTAGAAAAGTTCAACATGTCCAGTCCAACGAACCTGATACTACAGGTAGGTGAATGGTTTAGACAAATTTTGTTGTAGGGCTACCAAAAAATAAGCTGGTGATTTATTACTTTCTATTGACATAAAAAACAAATCATTGACATATCACAAAGAAATGTGAAGAGAACAGATGCATATTTCAGTCCTCATACCAAAGTCAGAAATAAACACTAAAGCTGAATGGCACACTTTTCTGAGCATTATCTTATGTAGTTGTATTGCACTCACTGGAGCACTTTCCATTATCTCATGCTTGACTGACTCTAGGAATAACTGATCAGTTTAAAAGTGGAAATCTGTAAGAAAAGGACAAGTATACTGATGTTAGAATCATAATAAGGAAAAGACTATTGGAATTCATTTCAGCTTCTTTTCCATGGCAATCACCTTGAACAGGAAGAGACAATCATTGTCCATGACATTGCCCCATAGCACCATTTTTCAGCTGCTGTATAACCTGGCATAGAGAGTTAGGAAAAAAATTAAAATGTACTAAAGCTTGTCACATTAAAGATTATATATTAAAGGACAAACAGAATAAGAACTCAAGCTCCAGGCTTTAATGGCTGTAATAAATATCTTATTTTGTATTAATATAGAGAGTCTAAATATTTGTTGAACAACACATATCATTAAGGAAATTATAATCAAAAAGATCATAGGATTGAGAACTGGAAGAGACCTTAGAGATAATTTTAGACATCCTATAGCTCAATATCCTTGTTTTACATATAAAGAAACTGAGTCTGAGAGAGGTTAAATGATTTGCTTAATATCCCATCCCATCCCCAACTCATTTTTCCATGAAATCTATTTTATGCAGTTTCAACTAGTTTAATGAAGTAGAATTTTTTTTTTACCCCACAAATAGTGTGTCTGAATGACAATTTTATTTTATGTAGTGAATATTTCTATTTTTAAGGATTCTGAAGCTACATTACTAAGCTGCATTACGTAACTAAAATAAATAGGTTTATTTTAATCACCAAGTAATAAAGCTATAAATTTGCAGTTGAGGAAAAAATGTCAATACCTTTGTCCAACACCTCATTTCACAGATAAGTAAACAACCCAATAGAAGATGAAATGACTTGGCAAAATTCATATATTTAGAATATGTCCATGAATATTTTGGAATTTAGATCCTTTTAATCCACTTCCATTAGAATGTCTACTATATCATATTTACATTCAACTAGCTGGTACAAAAAATGCCAAAGAAAGATAAAAATAATGTTCATATGCTTTATCATCTTCAATATATTTAGATCATTGTACATACACAAGGTTGATATTAATGACCTTTTGGTTTTTTTCTGATGTTGGGAGTATGACCAATGGGAGAGAAAGGATTCAAAAATAAATAACATATTGAGTCAGCTCAAAATCCCTATGCATTTCAGTTTTTCATTTTTAACTGATTCTCTACTCATCATTGGGCCAGTCACATACATTCCAAGGGTTGTAGTTTTCTTATTTTTTTTTTTAATAAAACAAAAGAGTTATATTGGGTGACTTAAGTGTTTCTTTGTGTTCTAGATATATGATCTTATGCCATAATTTATTTGTTTATATATTCTACTTTTAATATTCTTTTTCTTAAAATTATAATCATAGATGCCTTTTTTATTTTTTTTTAGGATGACATATTTATTGATGCTCAGGACTTTTATGACCTTGATGGTATCACTAAGCCTTTCTGAGCCTCACTTTCCACATGTATAAGGTAAGTTAGTAGTAGCAGATTTTTTCTTAGGTCAGATCCAGCTCTAAACTTTAATATTAACCATATCATCTAGTCAAAAACCCTATTTTTAAAAATAACATCAATTATTGACCCATTTCTATACTCCTATATGGGTCTCATTTTGCAACTGATTGCTCAACAACATTTTCAAAGTTAGTTGAATAAATAGCTCCAGTTAAATCTAGAATCCATTCACTTCCTTAATCACTATTTGTTGCTTCTGATCTCAGTTTTGAACAGAAACAGCATTAGTCACTTTTCCTAGTCCTGGACACTTTGAATTTTGTCAGCAGCTTTTGATGTGGTTATTCATGGAGATCAGCTGAATATTTTGCTAATGACTCTAAAGCTTACATTTCAGGGAAGGAGGATGAATATTCTTCCCAGAAGTCTCCCATTTCTGTAAATAACTTTCCAAAACTTAAATATGTGGCAATGGATTGGATAAAACAAGGTAACATATTTTAGATATAGTTAAAAAATGTTTTTATGTTTTAAATTAAAATTAATTAAATTTAATTTAATTTAAATTAAAAGTCACTATGCCCATCAATTTTCTAAAAAATTGTAGTATTTTTCTATTTTTAACATATTAACATTATTTATATAATGAAAATTAATTAAATATAAGTACTCAACACCAAGTTTTTGCCTATGTTATTACTGAGTTTTAATTGTGTGTGCAAAATCAGAAAAGATTTAAGTTCAAATTCTGATTCTGAAACATATCACCTATATAATTTTACTAAATATGAATGATTCTCTTGTGTGTCTGCAGAGACAGGGCAACATTTAGAAATGGAGAAAAGGGAATGCAAATCACAATTACTAGAACTTGTAAAAGTATTGATTGTTGGTACTGAAAATGTGAGATCTCTGTCAAATGAGTCACAAAGCTTTTTGTACATGTTTCATTTTTTAAAATCACTCCCCTTTAAAAATCATTTATTTACTTTTTTTTTAATGTGGAGTTTGACATTCACTTTCTGACAAGACCCTCTCTCACCCACTGATAAGGCAAGTAATATGATGCTCAGTATGCATCTGAAATATTTTACTATTCAATTCTGTTTTTTAACCATTACCCTGTCATACACAATTCAGTCCTACTCTTTCTTTAAAACTACTTTAGTAATCATTACAGTTTTAAGAATATTGATAACATTTCCATATACATATATAATAAATAAAGAATTTGACTTTAATGAGTGTCATGATTAGGAATTATTGTTTTCCTCATATTTCTTCTGGATCTTTTATATTTAATTTTCCATTGAGCTTTAGTCTTTTTGTTGTAAATTCATGAAATTCTTTCAGTTCATTCAATGTTTTTTTTTTTTTTTTTTCATTCAAAAGTATACTCAACTTTGCTGGATAAGTTATTATGGGACATAACCCTGACTCTTTGGCACTTTGAAATATAATATTCTTATGATCTAATAATAATCTTATATGTTTAAAAGACCTGGAAGAGGAACTACTAAGTCTTGTGAAATTCTGATTATATTTTCATAGTATTAAAATTGTTGTGATTTTTTTTTCCCCTTGTTACTTGTAATATTTTCTTTTCAACTTCAGAGTTTGAAACTTGGCTGCCATTCCTGTAAATTTTCCTCCTAAGATTTCTTTCAAGTAGTGAAAAGCAATTCTTTTATATTTCCACTTAGCCTTCCTGTTGTACCACTTCAGGGCATTTCTTTCTTAATAATTTATTGCAATATTTTATCCACATTATTTTTCTTTAATTATAATTTTCAGGCAGGCTAAAACTTCTTACATCATCTCTCCTTGATCTGTTCTTTAGAACAGTTGTTTTTCTAATAAAGATCTTTCAGATTCTCTTCTATCTTTTTTCTAGTTTTATTATTTCTTGGTGTCTTCCAATAAGAAAATTTTTCTGTATTCTATTATTTTATTTCCCCCTCTGCTGTAAAGGTTCTTTTCTGTGCACATTTTTTTTTAAGAAATAATTTACTTCGTGCTTGAGGGACATAATGTCAAACTTTAGGCTATTTCTCATTGCTATTTTTAGAACTTTTTAGAGAGTTTGGAAGTTGTTGATACTTCCAAAGCAATATGATACTGGGAAAGGTGTGGTCCCTGCCCTCCTGGTCTTTGAGTCTTACTCAATAAGAGACATTGATTCCTGGGATTGCAATCAGTAACGCTGCTGCTCAGGGTCTCTGATCTTTTAGGACTGGAAGTGATATTGTTCTTTTAGAATCTTACTTCCTCTTGATCAGAAGTATTCCTCTTCACTCTTGCATTATGAGCCAGAAGTGCTTTTAGACAATAGAGTTGCCAAAAGTTTGTCGCTCAGGCCCATAATCACTCTTTTTAAAAGTTTTTTTTTTTTTTTCAAAACACATGCATATAGTCTTTAATGTTTACCCTTGCAAAAATTGTGTTCCAATTTTTTCCTCTCTCTTTGCCCCACCTGCTCTCCTATAAGACAAGGAATCCAATATATTACACTCACTCTTGACTGAAAATGCTCCTCCTTGATGTTGAATTATGACCAAGAACTGGGCATAGAAAATGCAGTTTCCAAACCACATCTAGTTATATGTGTATTGTCTGCACTGCAGTCACCTATACATATATATATATATATATTTTTTTCTGACTACTCCTTTTACCATCTCTAGCTTAATACTGTTACTATTTATATCACCAACTCCTAGTTCACCATTGATGTTTTATATACTGTAGCCTTCCAGGTCATTCTTAACTCTTGTAACACAGATTTCTCTTTCGAACCTCTTTAAGTATTCCTGGGCTGGAAGAATGCTATCTTATGGTCTTTTACTGAATTTGCCTTTCTACAATTAGTTTTTTTCTTCTTTTTCTGTTTTATTTTATCTATTCAATATGTTTCTCCAGTTACATTCAAAACAAACAAAAAAAATTTTGCATTTAAAAAAAAATTAAGTTCTAGATTCTCTCCCTTATCCCCAACCAGAATTAAGAAAAAGCTCTTGAAGTTATGCAAAACATTTCCATAAAAGTTGTAGGAAAAAACATACATCTCCTATCCTAATGAAAATAAATACCCTCAAGAAAAACTAAGTTTAAGAAAGAGATAGAGGCAAAGAGAGAGACAAGCAGAAACAAGAAAGAGAGACAGGCAGACAAAGACAGAGAAAGGGGGAGAAAGAAGGGAAAAGTGAAGGAGAGAAGGTGCTTCATTATGTATTCAGACACAATCAGTTGCTTCTCTAAGTATGGATAGGATTTTTCATCTCAAGTCCTACAGAGTAGATGTGGATGATTGTACTACTGAGAATATAGCAAAGCCATTCGCAGCTAGTCATCCCAAACATTGCTGTTACTATGTATACAATACATTTCACTTTGCTTGAGTTCATGGAGGACTTTCTAGGTTTTCTTTTTCCTATTAGCATCCTGCTCATCAATTTCCATAGAATAATAACATTCTATCATAAACACACATCATATTTTATTGAGCTATTCCTCAATTGATGGGCATCCCCACAATTTCCAATTACTTTTGCCCTGAAAAGAGAGTTGCTATGAATAGTTTTTGTATGCATATGTCATTTTCCTTTTTTTCCCCCTGAATCTCTTGGTATTTATGTTGACATATTATTTTAAAGTGGTTTGGAAGGGAACAATGAGAAAGCTCAGCTGACTGTTGCCTCTCCTTCATCATCTTTACTGTACTCTTTACGAGGGCTTACTGAGCCTATGTATGCTTCAAAGTATATCTGATCAATTGGCTCCCAAAATTTGGTGATAATCACATATGAAACAGATTTACCAAAAAAAAAATCAAATTATATCAAAAAAACTTAAAGAGAAGTAATAATTAACCTAGTGCTGGTAAAGAACTGAACTTTGTCCTGATAATAAAAAGAAAAAATAGAGACAATTTTATTAAATATAGCTACAATATTGCATGGAGTTTTCATTTTGGAGTCTCAGGAAATGATCAGTAGATTTTTTTCAATGATTATTTTACCCTCTGATTCTAGGATATCAGGACAGGTTTTATTAGTAGTAGTAGTTATTTTTAATGATTGATGATTTCTTGAAAGATGCTGTGTATGCTCTTTTTTTAATCACTGCTTTCAGGTAATCCAATAATTCTTAAATTATCTCTCTTGAGCCTATTTTCCATGATGGTTGATTTTCCAGTGAAGTATTTTATGTTTTCCTTTATTAAAAAAAATTATTTAACAGATTCTCAATGTCTCACGAGCCACTTGTCCAATTCTAATTTTTAATGAGTTATTTGCTCCAGGTAGATTTTTAAAAAATCTTTTTTCATTTGGAAAATTCTGCTTTAAAAGGAATTGTTTTGTCCAGTTTTTTAAATCATTTCAGATATTATATTTTAAGTTGTTTTCTTCAGTGTGTGTGTGTGTGTGTGTGTGTGTGTGTGTGTGTGTGTTCCATTTGCAGAATCTATTTTTAAGGAGTTGTTTTCTTCAGTCAATTATTGTGCTTTCTTTTCCACGTTGTTGACTTTTCCCCATAATTCCCTTGCATAATTTTCATTTCTTTTTCCCACTTTTCTTCTACCTCTTTTATTTGATTTTACAGTCTTTTTTTAGCTCTTCCAAAAGAAACTTTTGATCTTACTACAAATTCATATTTTTCTTGAGTATTTACATGTAGGCATTTTGCCAATGCTGTCCTCTTCTGATTTTGTTTTATGGTTTTATCTGTTGCCATTGTAGTTTTCTCTGGTTATGACTCTTTTTTTTTTTTTTCTTTTTACATGGGGGACACTGTCCCAATCTTTATTTCAGGGAAACAGGAGCATCCCATTCCTTTATTGCATTGGAGCCAAAAGTTTTTTCATGACACTGGGTTAGCCTAGTCTGTTGTGCAGAGACTGGAAGGTTCAAAATTTGCCTTCTCCAGTGGTCATGGAGGCCTCGTAGCTGGCCTTCTGTGCCACTGACTAGCTAATCCAGGATAGAGAGGCGTTGATACTTTCTGTATTTAAGAGCCTTCAGCTAGATTCCTTGCATTGAATCTGCGATTCCTCCATCCAAGTGAGACAGTATTTTTCTTGAAGTCCTTCTATGTTATCTTAAGCTGAAAAATTACTCCACTTTGGATTTTTGTGGGTTCTATCACTTTAGGATCTATTTAGAGACTTGATTTAGTATTGTTTTTGAGGAAAACTGTGAGGATTTCAGGCAATTTTCTGGCTTCTCTTCACTATCTTGGCTACACCTCCCCAAGAAAATTTTATTGAAATATTTATTCCAGAAATCACTTTTAAAATTATTAGTCGACATGACATTCAGAATTTGTCAGGCTACAACAACATATAACAACTGGAATCAATCAATCAAAATTTGTGACTATTACAGAAACACCACTGTTTAGCTGTTAGAACTATATGTCAAAAAGAAACAGATGGTGATCAAGGAAATGGATATTCGTGGAAAGTAACACTATTGAGTAACTACTGGAAAAGTAATGTAAAACATGAAAGATTGAGTGGCAGATATAGCAACATTTGCTTTTCTATTAGCCTGGGGAGTGGGGGTGTGGAGAGGAAAATATTCTCCCTATGGATTCATATACCTAGAAGAAATTTGTAGAACCAAAACGTGAAAAATAACCTGAAAAATTGAGAAGAGTTATCAGTTTTCAAGACTTTAAAGCAAGTATTATCATAGTATAAATACTGTATATGTGTACTTTATTTGTCCATTATTCATTTGTTTTTTGATAATTTAAAAAAATTATAAGAAATATATATGTATGTAAACATGCATACATATATATGTAAACATGTGGGTGAGAACATGTGGGGACACACATACATACACCAACAGAGACAGAGAGAAAGAGAAACAGACACACACACATGCACAGGAAGAGAGACAGAGAAAGAGAGAAACAAGAGAAACAGAGACAGAGGGACAGAGACACAAAGACACGCAGAGAGAACTTTTAAATTAACAAAATGAAGAGCTAAAGTTTTTTAAATTTCTTAAAAGTTTCATATCATTGAAAAGTCTTTCACATGTTGCACATAAAATAAGGGTTTTGATTAACAGACATATCTGCTACTGAAATGGGATTCAGACCAGCATATTAAAAGAAATTACCAGTCCAGTAAAAATAATCTTAAAAAATAATTATCTGATATGTTAAAAGCAGAAAGTAAAGTAAAATTTGAGAGCATACTACACATTTTATGAAATACCAAATTGAAAAGATAAAGCAATATCATAGGTAAAATCCAGGTGAAACACAAAATACTTTAATTATGCACAAATAGTTCATTTATTAAAGTCAGAATGACATAAGCTTATGTTACAATTGCTGGAAAGAGAGGAAATCTTGGAATTGGATGTTCTGAGAGCAAAAAAGAAAAAGAAAGAATAATACAGAAAAAATTATTCTAAAAAATTGAGGACACTTCCAAAGGAACAATCAAATGGCCATTGATAAAATTGGTACTTTAAAATATTCTTGAAGAGAAGAAAGAAAGGCATTTTTAACATAAACAATAGAAACCTAAAAAACTAACCAAATTTTTATAACTGGGGAAGGATCAATGGTTTTTCCAGTTCATTTTTTTTCAATATTTAGCAAACACATACATATCCCTTTAGAATCTCACTTTTGTGTGTCACTCGGAGTGACATTATTTGTATTATGTGTCACTGGGTTTTAAAGAAAAAATAATTTAGATCCTGAAAATAGTTTGCTCCTCTTTTTTTCATTTAAGTGAGAAAAACATAAGGTAAAAGTTCATGAATTTTAGCCTTCATTGCATAGGGTATACACAGATAAATTGACATAGACATATATTAACCTCAACAAGAAAAGAAGCATAGGAAGAAGAGAGGAAAATTTAAAGAGGAAAGATGGAAGGGAAGTGGAATTACTCAAAACAAAACAATTTACATGTTTTAAAATAGCTCCTAAATAAGCAAATAAAAGAAGAGAAAGTTTATAAATCAATAATTAATACCAGGACTTGTTAAAGGGAGGAGAAATACATTATCAGTATCAGATCATGTCAACTGTAGATTATGTGTATTGATTTCTTACTCCTCTTCCCCTTCATTTTGTTGTCTTTGAACAGTGGCATCCATTATTGGACTTGCATGCTGAGGAAGCCATTGATAAGGAGGATGTCCCCACAAGTACCAAAATGTCTGTTTTTAGCATGTTTTGCAATAGAAAAGATTCACTAACAAATTAAATCTCATTTATAGAATGAATAAACAAATTATGCTATATAAATGTAATTAAGAATTATTGTGCTGTAAGAAATAATCAATGGGAGGAATACCACGAAGTATGGAAAATCTATATGAACTGATGCAGATTGAAGTAAACAAAAGCAAGAAAAATAATGAGATAAATTATTTTTGATAATCAGCAACTTGGGGAGATCCAGAGTTCCACTTTTTTCTAAAATCTTCAGTTTTGAAAATCATGATACACATTAACTTTGATGATATAAATGGAAAAAATAATAACTATATTCCAAAAAGTCAAGTGAATAAAGGACAATTATAAAGATCACACATGAAATAATATAAGAAAATTCACTTAACCCACTTCTTCTTTGGGGTAGCAGAACCAAAGGTACTGTACATGAAAGATATCCTCAGATTTTTCCAAAATATTGATAATTTGTGATAATTTCCTTCTTTTTTCATTCTTGTTTTTGTCTTTAAGAAATACTATTTGATTTAATATAGGGACAGAGCAAAGATAATAGAAATGAGACATGTCATTATCTGTGTTCTTCCTGGTATTCCTCAAATCAAAACTATATCAAGCTTATGAACTGGTTTTGACAGAACCCATTAATATTAGGAGTGTAACAAATTTCCAGCAGAAGATATTTTGGAAGAACTTCAAAAAAGATATTTTTTCAATAAGGCATGGAGAAAAGGAGGAGGAGGCAGGTGAGGGCAGGTGCAATGCAAGAACCCATGGTGGTGTGGCGTTCCCACACTGGGGCATCTACCGGGAGGCTTTTAGCCAAAAGGCAGCATCCTTGGCTTTTCTGTTCTGGTTAGAAACAAGTGGATCAATAGATTAGCTATGAGACATCCAACACAAATATAAAAGGTAAATAGTGAGCCTCTGAATTCCAGAATAACCCAGGACTTGGTCATGCCCACCCTGTATCAGCAGGAAGTCAGCAGCACCAGCCCAGGGCAGCATAAAGCCACTGTCAACTGTAGAGGAAGCTTGGCATAATCCCCCTCTGCCCCAAGAGCAGAACTTAACTTTAAAAAAATGAGCAAAAACAAAAACAAAAAGAGAACTTTGGCAACAGGTAGCTTTTATGGAGACAGAGAACATATTTCAAAACCCAAGGAAACTAAAGGCAAATTGTCTCCAGATGAAGCCCCAAAGTGTGATCTGAATTGGTTCCCATATCACAAGGCTGTCTTGAAAGAATTCAAAAATAAACTTGTGAGAGTTAGAAGAAAAATGGGGAAAGGAAATGAGAATTTTGCAAGATAGTTTGGAAAAGGAAACAGAGAAAATTCCTTAAAAATAGACTTAGTGAAAAGGAAAAATCATATAACTCCATACAAAATAGACTTGATGAAATGGAAAAAGCAAATAGCTCCCTATAAAATAATTTGACATAATGGAAGAACTTCTTACAAAATAAATTTGAAAAAGAAACTAATTCATTGAAAAACAAAATTTGTGAAATGGAAAAATACCCAATGAACAAAACAGCTTATTAAAAGTTCAACTGGTCATATGTACAAGGAAATAAAAAAGCTAACTGAATAAAATAATTCACTAAAAATTAGAATTGAAGAAATGGAAGTTAATGATTCAATGATACATCAAGAATCAGTCAAACAGGGATGGGTAGGTGGCGCAGTAGATAGAGCACCAGCCTTGAAGTCAGGAGGACCTGAGTTCAAATCTGACCTAAGACACTTAAGACTTCCTAGCTGTGTGATCCTGGGCAAGTCACTTAACCCCAACTGTCTCAAAAAAAAAAAATCAATCAGTGAAAAAAATGAAAAAGCAGAAAATGTAAAATACTTCATTGGAAAAACAAATGACTTGGAAAATAGATCCAGGAGAGACAATTTAAGATTTTCTTAAAACATGAGGAAAAAAGAGCCTAGACATCATCTTCCTGGAAACAGCCAAAAAAAAAAAAATTCCCTGATATCCTAGAACCTTGAGAGTAAAATAGCCATTGGAAGAATTCACCAATGCAATGAAAATGAAAACCCCAAGGAACCAAGGAACATCATAGCTAAATTTCAGAATTATCTAATTGAGTAGAAAATATTGCAAGCATCCAGAAGAAAATAATCCAAATATCAAGGAGCCACAATCAGAATTACTGTGGACCTCACAGCATCCACTTTAAAACATTGAAGGGCATGGAATCA
Source organism: Sminthopsis crassicaudata (assembly GCF_048593235.1). Classification (NCBI taxonomy): domain Eukaryota; kingdom Metazoa; phylum Chordata; class Mammalia; order Dasyuromorphia; family Dasyuridae; genus Sminthopsis; species Sminthopsis crassicaudata. The sequence continues at coordinate 247,454,227 of NC_133620.1, read as the reverse complement.
GATATTCTGAAAGACAAAAGAATTTGGACTTCAGCCAAGAAACAATTATCCAGCCAAATTGACCATCATTTTTCAGGGGAAAAAATGGACATTAAATGAAACAGGTGCATTTCATATATTTCTGATAAAAAGACCAAATTTGAAGAGAAAATATGATCTTCAAACACAGAACTCAAGAGAAACATAAAAAATAAAAGGAAAGTAAAACAACAACAACAACAACAACATTCTTTTAAAAGTTAAAAAGCTTACATCTCTATATGGGAAGATGATATGTTTAACTCTTGAGATCTGTATCTCTGTTATGAGCATGAAGTGCTCAGACGAGAGAAAATACAGGATGACCAAAATAATGTAAATTTAAGAGCTTTGATTGCTGACTGAACCCCACCAGAACAGGGAAGTCAGTGTCAAGTGATTTCAGAGACACATATTTATAGAAAGAAACATAAAAATTTCCTAATACATTTGTCATGCTAAAGGAATTTCATCCTAGACAAGAGGTAAACGTTATCACACTAAGGGTCCCATTTCCAGACAGGCAATAAGACACTATTTCTTTATATTTATCAAGTTATCAAGGTCTTAGATTTCTTAGGGTAGCACATCTGGGGATGTAAAAATACCATCTGCATTAGGGCATGAAGAACTAGTAACAAACTTCTAACTACATAGTTTCAAGATTATGCTTCTCACAGTCCAGAGAGGTGACCTTCCTTGGGCATGAAGAGCTAGTAACAAACTTCTAACTACAGAGTTTCAAAATTATGCTTCTCATAGTCCAAAGGGGTGTCCTTCCAATTCAGATATACTTAGAGTGTGTAGGTATAATCTGATTTTAATGTGATGATATAAAAAAGAAACTAGAGGAAGAAAGGGGGTTATACTGAAAAAAAAAAAAGGAAAATGAAGTTAAAATGGGGTAAACTATATCTCATGAAAAAGTGAAAAGAACCTATTACAATTGAGGAAAGAGGGGAGGGGAATGAGTATTGTGTGAATGTAACTCTCATAAGATTTGGCTCAAAGAGAGAATATCAGACATATATAGCTTTACAGATGAACTTCTCTTATTCTATAGGAAAGTAGGAGGGGAAAGGGGGAAATTGGGGAGGCGAGAAGGGAGAACAGAGGTAGAAGGGGAAAGGTATAATGAAGGGAGAATGGCTGTAAAAGGGAAGGGCTGTTTGAGGGAATTGGTAGCAAAATATTGGGGAGGAGGCAAAGGAAAAAAGAAAAGAGAAAAGTATAACTTGGGGAAAACCTGATGGTAGTAAATACAGAGTTAGTCATTTTAAATGTAAATGTTAATGGGATGAAGTCTGCCATAAAAGGGAAACACATAGCAGACTGGATTAAAAGCCAGGATCTACAATTTGTTGTTTAGGAGAAAACAATTTAAAGCAGAGTTACACATTCAGAGTAAAAGTAAAAGGTGGAGCAGAATCTATTATGCTTCACCTGAAGCAAAAAAAAGCAGGTGTAAAGAGCTAATCTCAGATCAAGCAAAAACAAAAATTGATCTAATTAAAATAGATAAGGAAGGAAACTACATCTTGCTAAACTGTACCATAAATAACTGACCATGTATTAGATGTTTAGTTGCATTATATAGAGAGAAGATCAATGAATTGGTTATGAAACTAAAAAAGCTAAAAAAAGAACAACTCAAAACAAAATTTGAAATTCTGAAAATTTAAAAAGGAAGATGAATAAAATTCGAAGAAACCTATTGAAGTAATCTACAAAAGTAAGAGTTGGCTTTATGAAAAAAAAAACAGAAAATCAAATTATTAGTATCAAAAATGAAAAGAGAAAATTTTCCACCAGTGAAGAACAAATTAGAACAATAAGTAAGAGTTATTTTTCCCAATTGTATGACAAAAAATATCTGATAATCTAAGTGAAATGGAGTAATGCTTACAAAAATATAGATTGCTCAGGTAACAAAAGAGGAATAAATTACTTAAAAAGTCCCATTTTAGAAAAAAAGAAATTGAACAAGCTAATAATAAACTCTTTAAGAAAAATATCCAGGGCCAGATGGAATTATATGTGAATTCTACCAAACATTTAAAGAATAATTGATTCAAATACTGTGCAAACTATTTGGGAAAAAAAGAAACATGGAAAGAAGGAGTCATATCAAATTATTTTTATGACACAGACATGGTGCTGATATCTAAACCAAATAGGGTCAAAATAGAGAAAGAAAATTATAGACTAATTTCCCTAATGAATATTGATGAAAAAGTCTTAAAGAAATATTAGCATAAAAATTACAGCACATTATGCTCAGGATAATACCCCCAACCAAGTAGGATTTATACCAGGAATGCAATACTGGTTCAATATTAGTAAAATTATTAGCATAATTATCTTTATCAATAGCCAAACTAAGAAAAATCATATGATTATTTCAAAAGATGCAGAAAAAATAATTTGACAAAATCAAGCATCTATTTCTATTAAAAACACTAGAGAGTATAACAATAAGTGGAGTTTTCCTTAAAATTATATTAGCATCTGTTTAAAACCATCAGCAAACATCATATGTAATGGGAATAAACTAAAACCATTCCCTATAATATCAGGGAGGAAACGAGGTTGCCCACTATCACCATTACTATTTAATACAGTATTAGAAAATTTAGCTTTGGCAATAATAGAAGCAAAGGAGATTAAAGGAATTAGAATAGGTAATGAGGAAATCAAATTATCACTCTTTGCAGATGATATGATAATATAGGTAGAGAATCCTAGAGAATCAAGTAAAAAACTCATAAAAACAATTCACAACTTTAGCAAAGTTGCTAGATACAAAATAAATCCATATAAATGATCACCAATTTTATCCAACACAATCCAGTAGAGAGAAATACACAGAGAAATTTCATTTAAAATAACTGTAGATAATATAAAATATTTTGGGGCTTAGCTGTCAAGGCAAAGTCATGACCTATATGAACACAACTACAAAACACTTGCCACAGAAGTAAAGTCAGGTCTAATCTCTTGGAAAAAGATCAAATGTTCATAGGTAGGATGAGCAAATATTATAATAACAACATGCATGTCCCCTTTGTTCTCCAAAAAAGAATTAGAGGCAAATAAGTGGAAATTGGTGGGAGAAAAACTAATTCAATATTACAATGATAATGGTCCAGATTCAATTTCTAAGGAAACATTCTAAATATGCAACAAAATATAATTGTCCTTAAAGAATCCCACAAGTATATGATCATCTCCGTAGATGCATAAAAAGCATTTGATAAAATCCAACATCCATTCCTACTAAAAATGCTTGAGAGTATAGGAATAAATGGACTATTCCTTAGAATAATTAGGACCAAATATTTACGACCGTCAGTAAGCATAATATGCAATGGAGATAAACTGGAATCTTTCTCAGTAAGATCAGGAGTGAAACAAGGTTGCCCACTATCACCATTACTATTCAATATAGTACTAGAAACGCTAGCCTCGGCAATAAGAGCCGAGAAAGAGATTCAAGGAATTAGAGTAGGAAATGAGGAAATCAAACTATCACTCTTTGCAGATGACATGATGGTATACTTAGAGAACCCCAAAGACTCTGCTAAAAAACTATTAGAAATGATTCAGAATTTTAGCAAAGTTGCAGGATACAAAATAAATCCACATAAATCCTCAGCATTTTTATATATCACCAACAAAATGCAACAGCAAGAGATACAAAAAGAAATTCCATTCCAAACAAATATTGAGAGTATAAAATATTTGGGAATCCATCTACCAAAGAATAGTCAGGAATTACATGAGAAAAATTACAAAACACTTGCCACAAAAATAAAGTCAGATTTAAATAATTGGAAAGACATTCAGTGCTCTTGGATAGGCCTAGCGAATATAATAAAGATGGCAATACTCCCCCAACTAATCTATTTATTTAGTGCTATACCAATCAGACTCCCAAGAAACTATTTTAATGATCTAGAAAAAATAACAACAAAATTCATATGGAAGAATAAAAGGTTGAGAATTGCAAAGGAACTAATAAAAAAGAAAAAGTCAAATGAAGGTGGTATAGGTGTACTTGATCTAAAGCTATATTATATAGTAGCAGTCACCAAAACCATTTGGTATTGGCTAAGAAACAGACCAATTGATCAGTGGAACAGATAACAAACCCAAAGATACCAACATTAGGGATAAAAATTCATTATTTGAAAAAGACTGTTGGGAAAACTGGAAATTAGTATGGCAGAAATTAGATATGGATCCACACTTAACACCATATACCAAGATAAGATCAAAATGGGTCCATGATTTAGGCATAAAGAATGAGATCATAAATAGATTAGAGGAACAGAGAATAGTCTACCTCTCAGGCCTGTGGAGGAGGAAGGAATTTATGACCAGAGGAGAACTAGAGATCATTATTCATTACAAAATAGAAGATTTTGATTACATCAAACTAAAAAGTTTCTGTACAAACAATACTAATGCAAACAAGATTAGAAGGGAAGTAACAAATTGGGAAACTATTTTTAAAGTTAAATGTTCTGATAAAGGTCTCATTTCCAAAATCTATAGAGAACTGACCCTAATTTATAGGAAATCAAACCATTCTCCAATTGATAAATGGTCAAAGGATATGAACAGACAATTCTCAGATGATGAAATTGAACTTATATCCACTCATATGAAAGAGTGTTCCAAATCACTACTGATCAGAGAAATGCAAATTAATACAACTCTGAGATCCCACTACACACCTGTCAGATTGGCTAAGATGACAGGAAAAAATAATGATGAATGTTGGAGGGGATGCAGGAAAACTGGAACATTGATGCATTGTTGGTGGAGTTGTGAAAGAATCCAACCATTCTGGAGAGCAATGTGGAACTATGCACAAAATGTTATCAAACTGTGCATACCCTTTGATCAAGCAGTGCTGCTATTGGGCTTATATCCCAAAGAAATACTAAAGAGGAGAAAGGGACCTGTATGTGACAAAATATTTGTGGTAGCTCTTTTCGTAGTGGCTAGAAGCTGGAAGATAAATGGATGTCCATCAATTGGAGAATGGTTGGGTAAATTATGGTATATGAATGTTATGGAATATTATTGCTCTGTAAGAAATGACCAGCAGGACGAATACAGAGAGGTTTGGAAAGACTTACATCAACTGATGCTGAGTGAAATGAATAGAACCAGAAGATCGCTGTATACTTCAATGCTGTATGAAGATGTATTCTGATGGAAGTGGATATCTTCAACATAAAGAAGATCCAACTCACTTCCAGTTGATCAATGATGGACAGAAACAACTATACCCAGAGAAGGAACACTAGGAAGTGAATGTAAATTGTTAGCACTACTGTCTATCTACCCAGGTTACTTATACCTTCAGAATCTAATACTTAATGTGAAACAAGAAAATGGTATTTACACACATATATTGTATCTAGGTTATACTGTAACACATGTAAAATGTGTGGGATTGCCTGTCATCTAGAGGAGGGAGTAGAGGGAGGGAGGGGATAATTTGGAATAATGAATACAAGGGATAATGTTATAAAAAAATTACTCATGGATATATACTGTCAAAACATTATAATTATAAAATTAAAAAAAAATCCCACAAGTTCTAAAAAAAAAAGAAAAATCTTAGGAGAATAGCTAGACAAGGAAGCATGAGGAGAAAGAAGAGGAGGAGGGGGATGGTAGTGACAAAATAACTGAAAGGCATGGAAAGTTGAACCAACTTAAAGGATGTGGTGATTCTCACTCTCACAACCCAGCTTCATCTCCACTTATAATGGAGCAAGCTCTTGACACTCCCCCATCAATTTCACCTAAATGAATAGAGGGAGGAGGAGGAGTCGGAATGGCAGTGACATCACCAGCATCATCCCCATGGCAACCCCCCCCATGATGATTACAAAAGGCAATCCTTAAGCCAAAGAGGAAGGACAGAATACAGCTGATTTGAGAATAGAAATTTATCTTGTGATTGAAGAGTTTAACTCTTCAGGTCAAGAAAAAAGAAGAATATACACTCCCTTTAATCTAGAAATAATCAAAGGTCTGAAAAAGGCTTGCACTCTATGGGTCTACATCTTCTTATGTTAAGATGGTACTAGAGAATTTGGATTGTGAAATTTTAACCGCTATTGTTTGGAAATCTCTAGCAACATGTTTAGAACCTGGACAAAACTTATTGTGGCTTTCTAAATATAGTGAGCTCTGTAGGATACAATCCCAAAAGAATAGGCAAACTGAAGTTTATATACAAATCATCTGTGATCAAGTAATAGGTGTAGGTTTTTATGCAGACATTTCAGTGCAGATTAATTACCCCATAGCAGCATAAGAGCATATTACCTGTCAAAGCATGGGGCACCCTTCTAGGAAAGCAAGACAGAGGAGAAGCCTTCATGAAAATAGAGCAAAGTTGGAATGAACCCTTTGCTGATTTTGTGGGTTGTCTGCAGAGAGTTGTCATACAAAGTATTGGTGAAAATGTAGCAACAGAAATTATGATAAGACAACTTGCTAAAGAAAATGCTAATAAGATTTGTAGAAGAATTATACTAGGACTACACAAGGATGTTCTTTTAGAGGAGATCATAAGACGCTGTGCCACAGTAGGCATAAATACCTTTTATATCCAGACTATGATGCAGACTTCCCAAGATCCAAACATGGAAAGACAGGGTTCCTTTTAGCAAGAGACTTCCAGAAAGACTTGAAAATGCTTTCAATGTGGTAAAATAGGGTATTTGAAAGTTCAATGTTGGCAGAAAAACAGAGTGAGAAAACAGGGTGGGAGAACAAGACCCAAAACACCATGTCCAAAAGGCAACAGAAGCTTCCATTGTGCATCAGAATATAGATTGATTCAGGGAAATGGATGGGTGGCCCAAAGGGAAAAAAAAAATACTTGGATAATGATAGCAGAGATGCTACACCCAGAGAGTCTTTAGAAGTTCAGTACTCAGACATGACCAATCAGCCAAGAAGCAATCTGATGGGATAAAAGGATTACAATTAGGAAGAATGGAGTTTTATGCAGCTGGGACTACTGAGATATTTTCTGGAGAGGTGAAATCTGTTCCTCTCCAGTCTATGGATCCCTTGCCTCCAGGCACAGTAGGTTTGAGCATTTCACCTCCTTAGAGTACTTACCAAACAGTGTTCATCCATACAGTGATGTGGGAAACTGGGGAATGTGTAGATAATACTCCACTCACTAACATAGGTAGACAATGTGTGACTTATCAACCAGGAGAAGTAGTAGCATCAGGTTTACTGATACAGACTCCTAATAGGCAATTTGGCAACAGTTGCCCAGATTCTGACTCCAAGCAACAGAATCCAGGAATATACTGGACAGCAGATGTGACAGCTAACCATCATATGATCTCTATCTATATAAATGGCATACCATTAGAAGGATTGGTAGACACAGATGCAGATGATACAATCATTAGAGGTGCCAACTAGCCCAGTTACTGGCCAAAGATTAAGGCAGATACCTACATGTCTGGTGTAGGAGGATCAGTAGCAGCTGAAGTTAATGTTACCTCTTTGAGATGGGCATTTGAAGCTGAAACAGAAGTTTTTACTTTTTTTACAATTGAAAAAATCCCCATCAATCTGTGGGGAAGAGACATTTTACAACAGTTAGGATTATAAATGAATACTTCAGTTTTTTAGGCAGGGCTGCTGTTGAAGGCCTGCCAACTCTCTCACCTGTTCCTATCCAATGGAAAACTGATACACCAGTGTGGATAGAACAGTGGCCCTTAGCTAGAGATAAAATTCAGGCCTTATTAGATATAGTACAGGAGCAACTTGACCAAGGACATTTATAACCTTCTCTAAGTCCTTGGAATTCTCCATTATTTGTTGTAAGAAAGAAATATGGAAAATGGAGGATGTTGACTGATTTAAGAAAGGTAAATGAACAGATGGAAACTATGGGAACTCTTCAGGCTGGACTTCTATCTTCTCCTCAGTTGCCTAGAGAATAGCCTCTTTGGATTATAGACATTAGAGATTGTTTCTATTCTATCCCTCTAGATAAGGAAAATATGAAAATATTTGCCCTTTCAGTGTCCAGTGTTAACTTAGATGAGCCTTATAAAAGATAAGAATGGACAATTTTCCCTACTATTTGTCAAATGTATGTTGCTGCTACTCTTACTCCAGTAAGAAAAAGCATTTCCAAAAGTAATGTTATTACTTTGTATGGATGTTATCTTGGGGTATGTACCTGAAGAGCAAATGTTAAAAGCTTGTCTACAAAAGACCATAGAAACACTAATGAACTACAAATTGCATATAGCTCCAGAAAAAAAATTTTCAAAGGCATGCTCCTTTTTAATATTTAGAATATGAAGTATATCCTAAGGTGCTTACAGTACAAAAACTTTCCTTAAGAACAGAGAAGGCAAACACCTTAAATGACTTTCAGAAATTGATAGGCAATATCCAATGGATGCATCCAGTGTTAGGCTTGACTAGTTATCAATTGCAATGATTATATGACATTTTAAGGGGAGACAGTGCTTTAAAATCACCACATGAGAAGTTGAGAGAAGTTTAACTGGCTTTATCCAATGTGGTTGAGAGATTCACTCAAAAACCCTTGGAAATATTCATTTTTTCTTCTACAAAAGAAGCATCCACAGCAGTCCTTTATCAAGGAGATAGTGTGATAAAGTTGGTGAACCTCCCAGCACAGACTCCTTATCCAATGCTTGTGGATGGAATTTTATTAAAAGCCATTAAGCAAGTCATACAATTATCTGTGAAAAGATCTGACAAGATATGCATTTTTTATACCAATGCACAAATTAATGTATGGTATGAAACCATCCCAGAGTCGCTAATTTTATTGGCCAGACCTCCAAATTTTACACATGGGTCTCCATTAAAAATAACCATACTATTACATAATTAGCAGTGGATTCTTGAAGAAAAGGTTTCTAAAATTCCTCTTAATGGATCAACTATCTTTACAGATGCATCCAAACATGTTGTGCTGTATAACCTCATGAATTAACTATAAAGAGAGTAGTCAGAACTCCTTTTCAGTTCACAGACAAATTTTGGAGGATATGTGAGAAAACTTGGACACTAATACATTGCTGTTGCAGTTTTGAACTGATCCAACCATTCTGGAGAGCAATTTGCAACTATGCTTAAAGGGCTATCAAACTGTGCATAACCTTTGATCCAGCAATGTTTCTCTGCACTTGTATCCCAAAGAGGTCATAAAGAAGGTAAAGGGCCACATATGTACAAAAATGTTTGTGGCACTCCTTTATGTAGTGGCAAGAAACTGGACATTGAATGGATTCCCATCCATTAGAGAATGGGTGAATATGTTATGGTATATGAAGGTTATGGAATATTATTTTTCTATAAGAAATGATCAGCAGAATCATTTCAGAGAGGTTTAGAGAAACTTACATGAATTGATGCTAAATATGGATTGAATGTGAATCACAGCATAGTATTTTCACTTTTGTGTTATTGTTTGCTTGTATTTTGTTTTCTTTCTCATTGTTTCCCTTTTTGATCTGATTTTTCTTGTGCAGCATGATAATTGTAAGAATATGTTTAGAAGAATTGCACGTTTAACATATTGAATTTCTTGCTGTCTAAGAGAGGGGCTCAGGGAATGAAGGGAAAAAAAATTGAAACACTGTAAATGTTCAAAATTATTCATGCATATATTTTCAAAATAAAGAGTTTCAATAAAAGGAGAGGAATTTTTTTAAAATTACATAAGATTATGAAAGGAAAATTAGGAACAACTACAATATCTTTAAAAAAAGACCATAAAAACATGAAATAAATAGATGTAGAAAGACAACAAAGTGGAAATAGTTTAAGATGTGATATGATACAACATGGAATGATTTGAAGGGATTAACAAAATTTATAACTATAAGTATGTATGTGACATATATACTTGTAAAAGCATAAAAGAGTGAAAATCAGTAGTTTAGACTAAAAATCAGAATCTAACAATTTTTGCAGTATAGCAATGACTCTAGTCTTTTTTCCACATAGTGGGGCTGGCTACATTTTGCCCTTAAAATTCCATGAGTCTTCTTTTGAGGTTTCAATAGTTTCCTTAATGCTATCATTTAGAGTTCCCATTCTATTATGATTACCTTCTCCCAGCAACCAGTGAAAAATATCCAGTTCTTGCAAACTTTAACTAGTTTCTCACAAATCTGTCACAGGAACAGAATCATACATAATTTCCAAGAAACTTAGGAGAAAACTAATCTCTGAGAAAAAAGAGACTTCAAACTTAATGCATTTTCAAAATAACATCTAGTATATCAAATTCACCTACAACTATAGCTTAGCTGGTATCTACATCTCTGTTGCTGTTTGACTGGGGCTACTAGATTTCAAAGGACTTTATTCTTTACTATATGTCTTCCACCAAATTCTAACATGTACTTTTGTGGGATCTCTCTCTTGACCTTTCAAAACTCACAAGGTCTTATCTTTGATCTCCACATCCTAAAATCAGAAATGCATAGACATTATAGATACTGAAGCAAAAGCAGGGCCATAGAATCTTGGCTTCAATTGGTGGTTCTGGCAGGAAGATAAGGATTTCTGACACCTCTCTCCACAAAGAGATTAGTACTTGCTTTCTCTAATATAAGCCAGCCAAGATATTGGCCCTAGATGATTAATGCCTTTGGTATGCACTAAGGGACCACTGTTCTTACTTTGTAGCCAAACTATGCTTTCCCCTTCATCACATGGTTAGCTGCCTGGACCTAAATGCCTAAGGTTTGCAAATATCAAAATTGTTGAAAAGGACTACATTACATCATTCTTTTTTTGGAAGCAGAATTCTTAGCTTCTTCCAGATGGGCACTAGTACTTATTACAAAAGTTACAAGTTAGGAATATAAGATTCATATAAAGTTAAAATTAAGCTTTAGAACAGAATTTATTTTGAATCAGGTGAACTGAAAATGCAAAAAAAAAAAAATCAAAGCAGGGTTAGCAAATATATTCTCAAAACAAAGTAATGGCAAAAATAGAAATGAAAGTGAATAAGCCATAGAATTATATTATTCATAAGAGCATCATATATAATGAGATTATATCAATGCTTAATGTAAATGGTTTGAATGCTATAGTGTCCTATGGCTTAAAGAAAAAGTTCATTAAATTGAATGAAGAAATAGAAAATAAAACCATAATAACTAGAAACTTCTGGGTGTTTTTTTTTTTTTTTTTTCATTTTCATATAAGAGAAACAAAAGGTCCTGAACAAAAATTTACAAATATTAGTTATGATAGACTGTAATGTTTGGGCTAGCTTTCTGGAGGGCCTTGAGACCATCCTTGGTCTCAGTAGGATAAACACCAGGAGAATACTCAGGAATGAAATCCAAAGTCTTTATTGTCTCCTTTAGTCTTCCAATCAGAACCAGTCTCCCCCATATCCCCCAAGGCAGGAGAGCCACCATGGGGCTGATCAAAGATAGAATTTCTGTCTTCCAGTCCTTGTTGACCCTTGTATATCATATTGTAATTTCATCAATACAGCATACTGATTATGTGTGAACCATTACAATAGACATCGTGATTAGAAATGTGAATCAAAATAATAAATAAATATTTCTAAGTTATGAACCACATTTATAAAAGGCATTAAAAATCAAAAATACAGAAAAGCAGAAAAATAAATTCATGCATTATTGACCATGCTTTATTAATTTAAATTAGAATTTATAAAGATAGGGACTTCCGGCCAAGATGGTGGCGTGGAGGCAGACAGCTGCTTGAGCTCCTCGTTTTCTCTCAGAACTTCATGACAAGCCTCTGACTTAATGCTTGACCCAGAAAGAAATCCACAAATTATCACCAAGAGAAGACATCCTTGAAAGTCGCCAGAAAAGGTCTGTGTTTGCTCGGGGGAGGGTCAATCAGACTGGGCGCAGACAAAGGGCAGACAGCCAGAGCAAGACAGGCAGCTCACACAGCTCAGACCAGAGGGGGAGGGGTGTGATCTCTGCTGTTTCTGTGAAAGGGCTTTTGCCCCAGTGTGGATGCTCCATCTTGGCAGCAAGCCAGGAGCGGTGGAGAGGGTGTAAACACTGGAGGTGAAGACTAAAACCCCAGAAAGCCAGCATCTCTCAGAGCCCGGCCACCCCCAACCCCCACCTGGACTGACTCCGTGCGTTCTCAGAGCCTCAGAGCACAGACTCAGTACAGTCATCGCTGTTCTGTTAGTGCCTCTCTGCTGCCCTACTCCCAGTCTGTAGAGGAAGGCCATTAATACCATCCAGCCCCATCCCCCGCAAAACAGACCAATTGTTTCTCTTGTCAGTTTGTTTTCTTTGATTCCTACTCTGACAAAATGAACAAAAAATTCAAAAGGGCTCTAACCATTGACAGCTTCTGTGTGGAGAGGGAGCAGACTTCAAATACTGAGGAGACTAGGAACAGACTGTCCCCAGATGTATCCCCTGGGAGGGATATAAGCTGCTCCTTAATACAAAAGAACCTCATAGAGGAAATCAAAAAGGCTCTCACAAGAGAGCTGGAAGAGAAATGGGAAAAGGAAAGGGAAGCTTGGCAAGAGAGCCTGGAGAAGTCATCCCATGCATTCAAAGACAGAGTGGATAAAGAAATCAAATCATTGAGAAACAAAATTAGTGAGCTGGAAAAGGTAAACAACTCCAAGGAAAACAGGATTAGTGAGCTGGAAAAGGTAAACAACTCCAAGGAAAACAGGATTATTGAGCTGGAAAAAGAAATCAGCTCTCTAAAAAATAAAATGGATAAAATGGAAAAAAATTCCATAGAAGATAAAAACTCAATTGGACAATTACAAAGAGATATAAAAAAAGTGAGTGAAGAAAATACATCATTGAAAATTAGACTGGAACAAGTAGAAATGAATGACTCAAGGAGAAACCAAGAAGGAGTCAAGCAAAACCAGAGAAATGAAACAATTGAAAAGACTGTCAAGTACCTTACCAGAAAGACAACAGACCTGGAAAACAGATCCAGGAGAGACAATTTGAGAATAATCGGACTCCCTGAAAAATGGGAGGAAAAAAAGAGCTTGGACACCATTTTCGAGGAAATTATCAAAGAGAACTGCCCAGACGTTTTGGAAACAGAGGGTAAAATAGACATTGAAAAAATTCATCGATCACCTACTGAAAGGGACCCTAAAATCAAAACGCCAAGAAATATAGTGGCCAAGTTCAAGAACCATCAGACAAAGGAAAAGATATTGGAAGCTGCTAGAAAAAAACAATTCAGATATGGAGGATCCACAATAAGGATAACCCAGGATCTAGCAGCGTCCACATTAAAAGAATGCAGGGCCTGGAACATGATATTCCGAAAGGCTAAGGAATTTGGTATGCAGCCAAGAATAACTTACCTAGCAAGAATGAGCATCGTTTTCCAGGGAAGAAGATGGACATTTAACGAAATAAATGAATTCCATCTATTTTTGATGAAAAAACCAGACCTACATAAAAGGTTTGATCTTCAAATACAGAACTCAAGAGACTTCTAAAAAGGTAAAAAGAAATCTTGAGAACTATACTTCTGTCAAAAAAAATATGTAAAGAACATATGTACAATTTGTCTTAGAAACTAGAGGTGGAAAGGAGATTATATCATAAAAAAGTGTAAAGTGGTGGTACTACATCTCATGAAGAGGCAAAGGTAACCTATTATATCTGAGAGAAAGAAAGGAGGGAGATGAACATAGCGTGTATCAATAGACATATTCGATTTATGGTGAAACTTCTTCCACTTCATTGAAAAGTGAAAGGGAAGGAGTAAGCTAAGGGGAAGGGAATACAGTAATTTCGAGGAAAAGGGGTAAAATAAGGGGAGGATCTTTAAGGTGGGGGAGGGATCCTAAAAAGGGAGGGCTGTGAAAAGCAAGTGGTGTTCACCAGTTTAATACTGGATAGGAGGGTAAAAGGGAAGGAAAGGGGAAAAGCATAAGCAGGGGTTAATAGGATGGCAAGCAATATAGAATTAGTCCTTCTAACCATAAATGTGAATGGGGCAAACTGCCTCATAAACAGGAAGCAGTTAGCAGACTGGATTAAAAGTCAGAATCCTACTATATGTTGTTTACAGGAAACACACCTGAAACAGGGTGAGACATTCAAACTAAAAGTAAAAGGGTGGAGCAGAATCTATTATGCTTCAGGCAAAACCAAAAAAGCAGGAGTAGCCATCCTCATCTCAGATCAAGCAAAAACAAAAATTGATCTAATTAAAAGAGATAAGGAAGGGCATTATATCCTGCTAAAGGGAAGCATCAATAGTGAAGCAGTATGAATATTAAACATGTATGCACCAAGTGGTGCAGCATCTAAATTCTTAAAAGAGAAATTAAGAGAGCTGCAAGAGGAAATAGATAGCAAAACTATAATAGCGGGAGATCTCAACCTTGCACTCTCAGAATTAGATAAATCAAACCACAAAATAAATAAGAAAGAAGTCAAATAGGTAAATAGAATACTAGAAAAGTTTGATATGATAGATCTTTGGCGAAAGCTAAATGGAGACAGAAAGGAATATACTTTCTTCTCAGCAGTTCATGGAACCTATACAAAAATTGATCATATACTAGGGCATAAAAACCTCAAAATCAAATGCAGTAAGGCAGAAATATTAAATGCATCCTTTTCAGACCATAATGCAATCAAAATAACATTTAATAAAAAGCCAGGGGGAAATAGACCAAAAAATAATTAGAAACTAAATAATCTTATACTAAAGAATGATTGGGTAAAACATCAAAACATAGACATAATTAATAACTTCACCCAAGAAAATGACAATAATGAGACATCATACCAAAATGTGTGGGATACAGCCAAAGCAGTAATAAGGGGAAGTTTTATATCTCTACAGGCCTACTTGCATAAAATAGAGAAAGAGAGGGCCAACGAATTGGGCTTACAACTAAAATTGCTAGAAAAGGAACAAATTAAAAACCCCCAGACAAACACAAAACTTGAAATTAAAAAAATTAAAGGTGAGATTAATAAAATTGAAAGTAAAAAAACTATTGAATTAATTAATAAAACTAAGAGTTGGTTTTATGAAAAAACCAACAAAATAGACAAACCCTTAGTAAACCTGATTAAAAAAAGGAAAGAGAAAAAGCACTAATGAAGAGGAAATTAGAACAATAGTTAGGAGCTACTTTGCTCAACTTTATGCTGATAAATTCGATAACTTAAATGAAATGGAAGAATACCTTCAAAAATATAGCTTGCCCAGATTAACAGAGGAAGAAGTAAGTAATCTAAATAGTCCCATCTCAGAAAAAGAAATAGACCAAGCTATTAACCAACTTCCTAAGAAAAAGTCCCCAAGACCAGATGGATTTACAGGTGAATTCTACCAAACATTTAAAGAACAACTAACTGCAATGCTATGTAAACTATTTGAAAAAATAGGGATTGAAGGAGTCCTACCAAATTCCTTCTATGACACAGACATGGTACTGATACCTAAACCAGGTAGATCGAAAACTGAGAAAGAAAACTATAGACCAATTTCCTTAATGAATATTGATGCTAAAATCTTAAATAAGATATTAGCAAAAAGACTTCAGAAAATCATCCCCAGGATAATACACTATGACCAAGTTGGATTTATACCAGGAATGCAGGGCTGGTTTAATATTAGGAAAACTATTAGTATAATTGACCATATTAATAATCAAATTAATAAAATCCATATGATCATCTCAATAGATGCAGAAAAGGCATTTGATAAAATCCAACATCCATTCCTACTAAAAACGCTTGAGAGTATAGGAATAAATGGACTATTCCTTAAAATAATAAGGAGCATATATTTAAAACCTTCAGTAAACATCATATGTAATGGTGATAAACTAGAACCTTTCCCTGTAAGATCAGGAGTGAAACAAGGTTGCCCACTATCACCATTACTATTCAATATAGTACTAGAAACTCTAGCCTTGGCAATAAGAGCCGAGAAAGAGATCCAAGGAATTAGAGTAGGAAATGAAGAAATCAAATTGTCACTTTTCGCAGATGACATGATGGTATACTTAGAGAACCCCAAAGACTCTGCTAAAAAGCTATTAGAAATAATTCAGAATTTTAGCAAAGTCGCAGGATACAAAATAAATCCACATAAATCCTCAGGATTTTTATACATTACCAACACAATCACAAGAGATACAAAGAGAAATTCCATTCAAAATAACAGTCGATAGTATAAAATATTTGGGAATATATCTACCAAAGGAGAGTCAGGAATTATATGAGCAAAATTACAAAACACTTGCCACAAAAATAAAGTCAGATTTAAATAATTGGAAAGACATTCAGTGTTCTTGTATAGGCCTAGCGAATATAATAAAGATGACAATACTCCCCAAACTAATCTATTTATTTAGTGCTATACCAATCAGACTCCCAAGAAACTATTTTAATGACCTAGAAAAAATAACAACAAAATTCATATGGAAGAATAAAAGGTCGAGAATTGCAAGGGAACTAATGAAAAAAAAGTCAGAGGAAGGTGGTCTAAGTGTACCTGATTTAAAGCTATATTATAAAGCAACAGTCACCAAAACCATTTGGTATTGGCTAAGAAATAGACTAGTTGATCAGTGGCATAGGTTAGGTTCACAGGGAAAGATAGTGAATAAAAATAGCAATCTAATCTTTGACAAACCCAAAGATCCCAAATTTTGCGATAAGAATTCATTATTTGACAAAAACTGCTGGGAAAACTGAAAATTAGTATGGCAGAAACTAGGCATGGACCCACATTTAACACCACATACTAAGATTAGATCAAAATGGGTCCAAGATTTAGGCATAAAGAACGAAATCATAAATAAATTGGAGGAACATGGGATGGTTTACCTCTCAGACTTGTGGAGGAGGAAGGAGTTTGTGTCCAAGGGAGAACCAGAGACCATTACTGATCACAAAATAGAAAATTTTTATTACACTAAATTAATAAGTTTCTGCACAAACAAAACTAATGCAAACAAGATTAGAAGGGAAGTAACAAATTGGGAAAAAATTTTTACAGTTTAAGGTGCTGATAAAGGCCTCATCTCCAAAATATACAGAGAATTGACTTTAATTTATAAGAAATCAAGCCATTCTCCAATTGATAAATGGTCAAATGATATGAACAGACAATTTTCAGATGATGAAATTAAAACTATTTCCACTCATATGAAAGAGTGTTCCAAATCACTATTGATCAGAGAAATGCAAATTAAGACAACTCTGAGGTATCATTACACACCTGTCAGATTGGCTAAGATGATAGGAACAAATAACGATGAATGTTGGAGGGGCTGTGGGAAAACTGGGACACTGATGCATTGTTGGTGGACTTGCGAAAGAATCCAACCATTCTGGAGAGCAATCTGGAATTATGCCCAAAAAGTTATCAAAATATGCATACCCTTTGACCCAGCCATACTACTACTGGGCTTATACCCCAAGGAACTACTAAAGAAGGGAAAGGGTCCTGTATGTGCTAAAATGTTTGTGGCAGCCCTTTTCATAGTGGCTAGAAGCTGGAAGATGAATCGATGTCCATCAATTGGAGAATGGTTGGGTAAACTATGGTATATGAATGTTATGGAATATTATTGTTCTATAAGAAATGACCAGCAGGACGAATACAGAGAGGCTTGGAGAGACTTACATCAACTGATGCTGAGTGAAACGAGCAGAACCAGAAGATCATTATACACTTCAACAATGATACTGTATGAGGATGTATGCTGATGGAAGTGGATTTCTTCAACATAGAGAAGAGATAATCCAATTCCAATTGATTTATGATGGACAGAACCAGCTACATCCAGAAAAGGAACACTGGGAAATGAATGTAAACTGTTATTTTTACCTTTTGAATCCAATTCTTCCTGTGCAACAAAAAATTCGGTTCTACACACATATATTGTATCTAGAATATACTGTAATATATTTAACATATATAAGACTGCTTGCCATCTGGGGGAGGGGGTTGGGGGAGGAAGGGAAAAAATCTGAATAGAACTAAGTGCAAGGGATAATGTTGTAAAAAATTACCCATGCATATGTACTGTCAAAAAAATGTTATAATTATAAAATAAAATTAAAATTAAAAAAAAAGAATTTATAAAGATAGTTTGAAGAAAGAATCCATATTTAAGTACAAATTAAAGCTTACAAATTTGAAAATTAAAAAATAAATAAGGAAGAACAAATTTGGTTTCTGTGTATTGTTTTAAGGTTTAACAAATGCTTATGTTATCTGACTTTTTTATATATGTCAAATGTGTAATGTTGATATCATTATTATAATCATTTTGCAAATGAAGAGAAAAAAATTGAGAAAGATTAAGTGATTTTTATAAAATTTATATTGGAAGTAAGAAAGCATTTGATGCAAAATTTGAACAATTCTTCTTGTCTCCAAGTGCAACATTCTTTACAATACATAATTTAAAAAGAATTTTGTTTAAGAAAATTACATCAATAAGAAAGTATTCTAAATCATTGGGATGCCAGCAAAAACATCATAATAGGAAAAATTATATCTCTAAACTTTATATCATTATTAATGAACAAATTGAAGATGGCAGAGAGCAGGCACGACTTTCTGTGACCTCTTCTGGCCTTCTTTCTTTCTTTCTTTCTTTCTTTCTTTCTTTCTTTCTTTTTCTTCCTTCCTTCCTTCCTTCCTTCCTTCCTTCCTTCCTTCCTTCCTTCCTTCCTTCCTTCCTTCCTTCCTTCTTTTCTTTCTTTCTTTCTTTCTTTCTTTCTTTCTTTCTTTCTTTCTTTCTTTCTTTCTTTCTTTCTTTCTTTCTTTCTTTCTTTCTTTCTTTCTTTCTTTCTTTCTTTCTTTCTTTCTTTCTTTCTTTCTTTTAACTTTTCTTTTTTTATTAACTTTATATGTATAAAAAAATTTTTGACAGTACATATGCATGAGTATTTTTTTTTATAATATTATCCCTTGTATTCATTTTTCCAAATTTTCCCCTCCCTCCCTCCCTCTACTCCCTCCCTTAGATGACAGGCAATCCTATACATATTAAATGTGTTACAGTGTAACCTAGATACAATATATGTGTGTAAATGCAATTTTCTTGTTGAACGCTAAGAATTGGATTCTGAAGCTTTAAGTAACCTGGGTAGAAAGACAGTAGTACTAACAGTTTACATTCAATTCTCACTGTTCCTTCTCTGGGTGTAGCTGTTTCTGTCCATCATTGATCAACTGGAAGTGAGTTGGATCTTCCATCAGAATATATCTTCATACAGTATTGTTGTTGAAGTGTATAGTGATCGTCTGGTTCTGCTCATTTCACTAGAATAAGTCTGTTTCAAACAGACAGGGGGACAGTATTCCAAGCCTAGACCTCAACACAGGGAGCTCAAGACAAAGGGCTGGGGTGGGGAGCCAGAGTGCTCAGCTTTCATGCACCTGGAATCTTTTGGGAATTTCTTATGCAACTTTGTCCTAAATGCAAGCAAGTATTAGCAGAATTGCAGTAAAATCACCCAGTTGCAATAACAAAAGGCAAATTGTAAGCTGTTGAGCCCTGGAAGAATTTAGCAGTTGGCCAAGATAACCCAGCACCAGAAGTCAATCAGAAACATTGGCCCTAGGGCAAACAAATACATATGCTGCTCCTTTGCCTTAAGAACAGTTATCAGCTCCTAAAGCAAATGAAAAAAAAGCTAAAAAGAACTCTGACCACAGACAACTTTTATGAAGAGAACAGCCCTCAAAGGCTGAAATTTTTAAAGATCAATCAACATCAGATGCAATCCCAAAAGGATATATGAGCTGGTCTCCATTTCACCAGGCTTTCTTGGAAAATTTCAATAAAGAATCTTAAAAGAGAGTAGGAGAAAATAGGGCAAGGAAACGAGATCTTTGCAATAGGGTATGGAAAAGAAAAAACAAATTATCAGAAGAAAACTTCTTAAAAATAGATTTGTTGAAATGGAAAAAGCATATAACTCCTTAAAAAAAAAAAAAAAAAACAGATATGAAAAAGATACCAACTCATTGAAAAACAGTATTTGTGAAATGGGAAAAAATGCAATGAACAAAACAATTCAATTGGCTAAATACAAAAGGAGCTAAAAAAGGGAACTAAAGAAAATATGGCATCAAAAATTAGAATTGATCAAATAGAAGTGAATGATTCAATAAAACTTCAAGAAATCAGTCAAACAAAACAAAACAAAACAAAAAGTAAAAGAAAATATGAAATATATCCTAGGAAAAGCAACTGACCTAGAAAATAGATCTAGGAGAAACAATCTAAGGCTTATTGGACTTCCTAAATGCCATTATGAAAAAAAACAAAAATAAAAACAAAAACAAAAACAAAACCCTAGACATTATCTTACATTATCACCAAGAAAAACTGTCCTGATATTCTAGAATCAGAAAATAAAATAGCCATTGAAAAAAAATCAGCAATCATCTCCTGAAAGTGAACCGAAAAGGAGAACTCCAAGAAATATCATGGCTAAATTTCAGAACTATCGGACCAAGGAAAAAATATTACAAGCAGCCAGAAAGAAACAATTCAAATACTGAGAATCCACGATAAAGATTACCCAGGACCAAGCAGCTTCCACTAAAATGATCAAAGGCCCTGGAATCTGAAATTCCAAAAGGCAAAGAAACTTGGAATGCAGCTAAGAATTAACTACCTCCCTAAACTAAGCATTTTCTTTCAGGGAAGAAGATGGACATTCAATGAAAAAGGTGAATTTCATTTATTTCTTATGAAAAGATAAGAGCTGAACAAAAAATTTGTCTTCCAAATACAAAACTGGACTCTTTAAAAATATATCTCTGTTATGGGTGTATATATATATATATATATATATATATATATATATATATACATATATATATATATATACATATATATATATATATACATATATATATATATGTATATATATATATATATGTATATATATATATATATGTATATATATATATATATATATATATATATATATATATATATATATATATACAAAGTGCAGATATAATTTGATTTTAGTGTTATAATATAAAAAAGAAACTAAAGATGGAAAGGGGGTTGAACTGGAAAAAGGGGAAAGTGGAGGTAAAATGAAGGAAATTGCATCTCATGAAATGGCAAAGAAAACCTATTATAATTGAGGGAAAGAAGGAAGGGGGATGAATGTTGTGTAAATCTCACTCTTATCAGATTTAGCTCAAAGAAAGAATATTAGACAAATTTGGTTTCACAGAGAAACTTGTCTCACCTTATAGGCAAGTGGGAAGGGAAAGGAAAAGGAAATGTGGAAGCTAATAGAAGGGAAAACACAAAGAAAGAGCAGGGGAAAGGTATAAGAAAAATAAAGGGGGTGATGCTTGAGGCCAGTGGTGATTAGAAGCAAAATATTGGGGAGGCAGGAAAGGGGAAAAGGAAAGAGAAAAGCATAATTTGGTGGGAAATATGGAATTACTTGTTTTAAGTGTTAATGTGAATGGGGTGAATTCTTCCATAAAATAGAAGTGGATAACAGATTGGATTAAAAGTCAGAATCCTATAATATGTTGTTTACAAGAAACACATTTAAAGCAGAGTGATACATACAGAGTGAATGTAAAGATCTAGAGCAGATTTTTTTATGCTTGAAGTAAAGAGAAAAAAAAAAAAACAGGGGATATCAGATCAAGTAAAAACAAAGATAGACCTAATTGAAAGAGATAAGGCAAGAAAATATATCTTGCTAAAGGGTACCATAGATAATGAAGCAAGATCAATACTAAACATATATGCATCAAGTAGTATAGCTTTCAAATTCCTAGAGGAGAAGTTGAGATATGCAAGAAGAAATAGACAGCAAAACTATACTACTGGGGCCAATTAAAAAAAAACAAAAAACAAAACAAAACAAAACAAAAAAAAACAAAAAAAAAACCTGAGAAGAAAAACAAAAATGCTAGTAAACAATAACAGAAAGAGTGGAAATGCTATGTTGTGGTCCATACTTTCCATAGTTCTCTCTCCGTGTGTAGCTGATTCTCGATAATTGGAACTGGTTTGGATCATCTCATTGTTGAAGAGAGCCATGTCCATAAGAATTGATCATCATATAGTATTGTTGTTGAAGTGTATAATGATCTCTTGGTTCTGCTCATTTTACTTCAGGTGGATCTTAATTTTTTAATTTTTTTTTTTTTTTTTTTGTATTTGGAACAATTATTATGATGGTCATAGATGGTCAGAGATAGGGAAAGGAAATATTGTCCATCTTCTGTTATAATTCTTACAAGGTACTAAACAGTGGAATTTATAGAGACAATAATTATCTAATTTAGCTTGGTTCGGTATGATTGATCTTATCTCAAAAGGAGATGTTATGGGCCAGAACTTAAAATAAGGTATTAAGTGGAATTGAGGAGACAATGGTTAAATTTAATTTAGCAGTGATTTAATCCTACAACAAATAATGGTTTCCTAGTGATGTAATGATTGGAGTATACTCAGTGCACAGCATATAAGCAAGGAGTACCCACAGGCCCACAGAAGCCCACAAGCCCCCTCTCTTGGAGGTGGAGTCAGATTCATTCCAACTTCCACCTTTGTGCTGGATGGAAAGATTGGGAGGATGAAAGGTTGAAGCTGGCAGAAGCAAAGGGCTAGCGGCAAGAGCTCTCGGAACCAAGAAGAGAGATAGGCCTCTACGAAAGCTAACCGGGTTATTTTGAAGGAGACAATAAAGGATCTGAACTTTTAACTCCTGGCTGCATTTGAAGTGATTATTGAACTGAACTGAAACTAAGGCTGCTCCCAGAAGCGCCCCCAAGAAACCTGCTCCCAGAGAATGATATATTTTGGAGAAGAACATTACACTCTTCCTCCAAATTTTCTTTTAATATTATTATTATTATTATTATTATTATTATTATTATAGCTTTTTATTTATAAAACATATACATGCTTACTATTTCAACATTGATTCTTGCAAAATCTTCTGTTCCAGATTTTCTCCTCCTTCCCCATACCCCCTCCTGTAGATGGCAGATAGTCTCATACATGTTAAATATGTTAAAGTATATGATAAATACAATACATGTATATATATATATATATATATATATATATATATATATATATATATATATATATATATATATATATATTTATAGTTATCTTGCTGCACAAGAAAAATCAGATCTAGAAATAAAGAAAAAAACCTGAGGGGGGAAAAGAAACAAAACAAAGCAAATGCAAGCAAACAATAACAGAAAGTGAAAATGCTATGTTGTGGTCCACATTCATTTCCCACAATTCTCTTTCTGGGTGTAGATGTCTCTCTTCATTACTGAACAATTAGAACTGGTTTGATTCATCTCATTGTTGAAGAGAGCCACATCCATCAGAATTGATCTTCAAATAGTCTTGCTGACATGTATAATGATCTCTTGATTGTGCTTGTTTCACTTGGCATCAATTCATGTAACTCTCTCCAGGTCTTTCTGAAATCATCCTGTTGGTCATTTCTTACAGAGCAATAATATTCCATAATATTCATATATCACAATTTATTCAGCCATTCTCCAACTGATGGGCATCCATTCGTTTTCCAGTTTCTAGCCACTGTAAAAATGGCTCTCACAAACAATTTTGCATATACAGGTCCCTTTCCCTTCTTTAAGATCTCTTTGGGATATTAGCCTATTAGTAACACTGCTGGATCAAAGGGCATGTACAGTTTTATAACTTTTTGAATATAGTTCCAAATTGTTCTCCAGAATGGGTGGATTTGTTCACAATTCCACCAACAATGTATCAGTGTTCCAGTTTTCTCCACATCCCTTCCAACATTTATCATCATTTTTTCCTGTCATCTTAGCCAATCTGAAAGGTGTATAGTCATATCTCAAAGATATCTTAATTTGCATTTATCAGATCAATAGTGATTTTGAACACCTTTTCATATGACTAGAAATAGTTTCAATTTCTTCATCTGAAAACTCTCTGTTCATATTCTTTGACCATTTATCAATTGGAGAATGGCTTGAACTATTATAAATTTGAGTCAATTCTCCATATATTTTGGAAATGAGTCCTTTATCAGAAACTTTGATTGTAAAAATGTTTTCCCACTTTATTACTTCCCTTCTAATTTTGTTTGCATTAACTTTGTTTCTACAAACCCTTTTTTAACTTAATATAATCAATATATATTTTTTTAATTTTGTAATCAATAATGATCTCTAGCTTTTCTTTGGTCATAAATTCTTTCCTCCTCCAAAGGTTGGAGAGATGAATTATTCTATGTTCTTCTAAGTTATTCATAATATCATTCTTTATGTCTAGATCATGAACCTATTTTGACCTTATCTTGGTGTATAGTGTTAAGTGTGGGTCATTGCCTAGTTTCTGCCATCCTAGTTTCCAATTTTCCCAGCAGTTTTTGTCAAATAGTAAATTCTTATACCAAAAGCAGGGATCTTTGGGTATGTCAAACACTAGATTGCTATAATTATTGAGTATTTTGTCCTATGAATCTAACCTATTCCACTGACCAACTAGTCTATTTCTTTGTTGTTTTTATTATAGCTTTTTATTTACAAGATATATGAATAGGTAATTTTTCAGCACTGACAATTACAAAACCTTTTGTTCCAAGTTTTCCCCTCCTTCCCCCCACTCCTTCCCCCAGATAGCAGGTTAACCAATACATGTTAAATATGTTAAAGTATAAGTTAAATACAATATATGTATACATGTCCAAACAGTTATTTTGCTGTACAAAAAGAATTGGACCTTGAAACAGTGTACAATTAGCCTGTGAAGGAAATCAATAATGCAGGCAGGCAAAAATAGAGGGATTGGGAATTCTATGTAGTGGTTCATAGTTATGGTGAGAAGAATGCCTTACAAAAGAAAATTAGGCAAATGGAAAAGGAGGGACAAAAGCTCACTGAGGAAAATAGTTCCTTAAAAAGTAGAATTTAGAAAATTGGAGCTAATAACTTAATGAGAAATCAGGAAAGAATAAAGCAAAAACAAAAGAATGAAAAAAAATAGAAAATAATGTAAAATATCTCATGAGTAAAACTGGCCTGGGAAATAGATCCAGGAGAGATCACTTAAGAAGTATTGATCCAGCTGAGCGTCATGATCAAAAACCAAAAAAAAACTAAAACTAAAACAAAAAACAACAACAACAACAACAACAACAAAAACTGGGACATCACCTTTCAAGAAATTATTGGGGAAAACTGTCCTGATATTCTAGAACCAGAGAGTAATGTAGAATTCGAAAGAATCCAACAATTACCTTCTGAAAGAGATCCCAAGGTAAAACTCCCAGGAATATTATAGCCACATTCTGGAACTTCCAGCTCAAAGAGAACATATTGCAAGTGTCCAGAGAGAAACAATTCAAGTACAATGGAGCCATAATCAGGACAGTAAGATTTAGTACCTTATTTTTTTAAAGGATCAGAAGGCTTGGAATATGATATTACAGAGAGCAAAGAAATTAGGATTATAACTAAGAATAATCTACCCAGCAAAAGAGTATAATTTCAGGGGGAAAGGTTCCATGAAATTATTATAAAAGGACTAGAGCTGAATAGAAATCTGATTTTCAAATATAGGTTTTGGGAAAAGCATAATGAGGTAATCAGGAAAGGGAAATCATAAGATGCATAATAAGGTTTATCTGTTTATATTTGTATATGGAAGGAGGATACTTGTTACTGATAAGGATTTTGTCATTATTACGGCAGTTAGAAGAAATATATATATATAGAGAACAAAAATGTAAGTTGAATATAAAGGGATAATATCCCCCAAAAAATATTTTAAGGGTGAAAGAGGAATGTTCAGGGTATAAAAGGAAAGGAAGAAGTATTATGATATAAATAATCTGACATAAAAGAGGCAAGGAAAAAGCTTTTTTAGAGGAGTGGAAGAGCAGAGAGGAGGAGGAGTGAGTATATATGCACATATATTCTCTCATCAGAATTAGCTCAAAAAAGAAATAACTTATACTTTCAATATGGTTATATAAATCTACCTTACCTTGCAGAAAAGTGGGAGGGGAAGGGGATAATAGAAGGAGGGATACTGATAGAAGGAAAGGCATATTGGGGAAGTAGGTGGTCAGAAGCAAAAACACAATCAAGAAGGGATAAGGTGAAAAATGGAATAAATAGGTAGGAAATACTGTTAGCAATAGTAATTGTGAAAAGAATTTTGAAGTCAAATTTTTTGATGAAGGCCTTGTTTTTCAAA
Organism: Sminthopsis crassicaudata; assembly: GCF_048593235.1. Lineage (NCBI taxonomy): Eukaryota > Metazoa > Chordata > Mammalia > Dasyuromorphia > Dasyuridae > Sminthopsis > Sminthopsis crassicaudata. The sequence goes on along the minus strand of NC_133620.1, from coordinate 247,427,889 downwards.
TATATAAAGAACTGAGCCAAAAATAAAAAAATTAAGTCACTCTCAAATTAAGAAATGATCAAACAATATGAAAGATACCTAAAGAGCTATAAAGTAATGCACATCCTTTGACCTATTAATAAGCATGTATCCCAAATATGACTTTTTTTTTTTTTTCTAAAGCAATTTGGGTTAAGTTACTTGCTAGCTAGGAAGTGTTAAGTGCCTGAGGCCAGATTTAAACTCAGGTCCTCCTGACTTAAAGGTTGGTGCTGTGCAAATGTGATTTTTAAAAAGGAAAAGGGCATAAATATACAAAACTATTTACAGCAGCTCTTTTCTCATGGCAAAAAAAAAAAAAAAATAGTTTCTGGGAAACAAGAAAAGCAATATGGCAGATACTAGGCATTCACCAACATCTTATACCCTATACCAATATAAGGTCAAAATGGGTTCATTATTTAGACATAAAATGTGATATAATAAGCAACTTTGGAAAAAAGAGATAATCTACATCTCATATCTGTGGAAAATAAAGGAATTTATAGCCAAAGAAGAACTACAGAATAACATGAAATGCAAAATGAACAATTTTGATTGTGTCATTATTATTTGGAACAGATAAAACCAATGTAGCCCAGATTAGAAAGGAAACAGAAAGCTAGGGTGGGAAGGGGAAATGTATAACAAGTGTTTCTGATAAAGGCCTCATTTTAAAAATATATAAAGAATAGACTTAAATGAGGGAGAAAAAAAGATAATGATAATTGTAGGAGAGGACATGGGGAAAATGGAATACTAATGTGAAAAGGGCTAGAACTGAGCAATGCACTTGGATAATGAAGCACGTGAGACTAATCGCCAATTGGACAGTTCCCTATTAACTTGTTTGAAGGTTGACCCTCCCCAGCTGTTCTGTGCTGACTTGATTGGTGGGACAAAGAGGGGGAAGTGACGTGTGTGGGAGGAGTAGGAGGAGGAAGAGGAATTGAGACGTTGACGCTGAGTCAGTCTCTCCTGGCATTTGAGGGAGGAAGGTGTGTGTGAGATTGTTAGACCTAACCCCCTGACCTTGACTGTAAAAGATCAAGAATAAAGACGTTTAGTGATCCTGACTCTGGCTGATTTCTGGGAAGACAGAGTTCCAGCACTAATGCATTGTTGCTGGAGTTTTGAAAATGATCCAACTATTCTAAAGATAAATTTGAAACTATGTCCAAAAACTGCACATTCTTTGATCCAACAGTACCAACACTGGGTCTGTAGCCCAAAGAGATCATAAGGAAAAGGGGGAAAGAACCTATATTGCAGAAATGTTTATACCAGCTCATTTTGTAGTGGCAAGGAATGGGAAATTGAGTGGATGTGTATCAGTTGAGGAGTAGCTGAATAAGTTATGGTATATGAATGTAATAGAATATTATGCTATAAAAAATGATGCACAGGCAGATTTCAAAATAGCTCTGAGAGAGTTATGTGAACTGATGCTGAGTTAAGTCAGCAGAACCAAGAGAACATTGTGCAAAGTAACAACAAGATTATATGATGATCAGCTGTGATGGATTTGGCAATGAGATGATTCATAGCAATTCCAATGGACTTGGGATGGAAGATGCTATCCACATCCAGAGAGCACTATGGAGACTGAATATGGATGAAAGCATAGTTTTTTTCACCTTTCTTAATTGTTTCTTTTTATTTGCTGCTTTTATTTTTCTATCTCATGTTTTTCTTCTTTTGATCTTTGTACAACATAATAAATGTGGAAATATATTTAGAAGAACTACATTAATATAACCTTTATCAGACTACTTCCTGTCTTGTAGAAGGTGGGAAATAAGGAAGGAAATGTTTAAATTTGGAAAAATAAAATAAAAACTCAATCATTAAAACTTATCAAATAGAAAAAAAAATAGAGAGAGAAAATAGAAAAAAAACAGAAAAAATATTTTTAGAATGTTGACATTTGCATAGATGAACATAAAAGAGGATTCAAAATATGAAGCAAGAATTTCCATTCCAAGAAAATTTATATAGTAAATGCTACATATTATTTTCAGAGCTGTTAATCTTTTCTTAGCTTCCTTATAGATTTTTCTTTAGTTCTTTGCTTTTCTGCTTTTCCTTTGATTCTCAAGGTGGTTATGCATATATTTCTACTTATGTATGTATATATCCACAAACATACATACACACATACATATATACATATAAACATAAACAGATATTTGTAATCATTCATATATATATATATATATATATATATATATATATATATATATATACACATTTATTTGACCTAATTTTCTTTGAAGATCGATAATATCATCCTTTATAAGTCCAATCATTTTATGTCCTTTTTTTATTCCACAATTCATCATCTTTTATAACACAGAAACATTCAACAATAGTTATATGGCTGATCTATAGTGTGGTTTCTCTAGTTTTCTCTTTTAATTTTAGCTTTAATTTCTTATGAGACCAATTGTTATCACCTCTCCTTTTTTTCTAATAAATCTTCACTTTGTCATCATGATAATGTTTCTGGGTATCTCTTATTTGCTCTTCCTGCTGACTTCTCTGCTTTACTTCTGTTATTACAAGGTAAATAGCAAGCTCTACCTTGCTATTTCTTAACTTACTCCACCCCAGAATCCCTCTCTTATCATCTCCCCATATTCCTTTCCTCCCTCTTCACTCCATTACTATTATCTGCATTATCTACAATTCCTGTTAACTCCCTTCTCTACTTTCCTTATCCTAATCCCTCCACTTTTTATTCCTTAATAAATTTAAAAGACTTTTATACATATATGCGTGTGTGTATGTATATGTGTGTGTATTGTTCCCTCTTTAACCCATTCCTAACATGAGTAAGATTCCAGAACTACCAACCCTCCTCCCCATCCTACTACTCTGTGCCAGTTCTTATTCTCACACATTCACATTCATATAAACTATTTTTTATTTAACTTTTTCCTACATGGTTTTGGTTTTTAGAATCACATCATACTCAGCTATACTTTCTTTCTTATGTCTTTCTTTCTAGCTAATCACTTACTGACAAACATTATATATATATATATATATATATATATATATATATATATATATATATGTATGGTTTATATTTCCATGTATAAAACATGAACAGTTTCTATTTATTGAATCCCTTGACATTAATCTTTGATGTTTACCTTATATTTCTTTTGGGTATTACATATCAAATTTTCTTTTTGCAACATAATCCTGAAAGTCTGGTAATTCATTGAATATCCATTTTTTAAAAAAAAATCAGGAGTATGTTAAGTTTACTGGGCATGATATGTTCAGTCACAACTCTAGGTCTTTTGCTTTTCAATATAATATAGTCTTCCAAGAACTGCAGTTATTTAATGTAGTTACTGCAAGGTCTTTTATGATTCTAATTGTGGCTCCATTGTGTTTGAATTGCCTTTTTTTTGCATTATGAAATTCTATAACATCAGGACAGTAAAAATTACAAGGTAATACAAAAGTGGAAAATTATTGCAAACTTTTGTGACTTTCTGTGCCAGAAGTAGAAACAAATTGGTCATTTAACAGCAACAGAAAAGAGCTACATGAACAGAGCACTATGTTAGTGTCTTCAAAGAAAAAAAAGGAAATTCACTATTTGATTTTTCATACATTTAACAAATCCTACAAGAAAGATTTATGGAAATTTGAGATAAGATTCAAATGGAAGGAAGACCTGGATTTGCATGTAGGAAGTCCCATAATGATGGAGAAGGGAACACATCAAAATATCTTTTTTTCAAAATATATTGAATATTTTAGAAACATCCATTTTTATTGCATTCTCTTTGGAAATGCTTTTTCTGAGGTCACAGTATCAATTTTTTTTCAAGTTCTATTATAGGCCCTTACTTAAGGACCATAATATGAAGTATGCTTTTTGCTTCTTTGCTAATCCTTGCAGTGGAGTGTACTTCATTTTATTGACCCACTTCTCAATGATAAAATAAAAGTTTGTAGGTAACATATACCTATATAAATTTATATTTATATTTAATATCAAATATCTCTACTTTTAAAATGGTCAATCCCCTGAAACCAAAATTATTTCAGAAAAATATATAATTATGATTCATCATTTAAAATAGAAAATGCTACTAAGTTTACTTTGAAAGTTGATATAACTTCCAAATCTAACATAGGTCATTATAGGTCAGTCTTTGCAAAAAAAAAAAAACATGAAGTTTTAACTCTTGTCAACTATATGACTGCAGAGCAGCTTGTTATTACCATATGGCAGAATCCAAAAAAGAGCAGTTGGAATAAACACCATAAATAGTCATTGTAAAAAGACCTCAATGTCCTCATAATCCAAATTAAACTTTTTGCTTGGCAAAAGTGTATAATGCTTTCCAGGGTTTTATTTCCAATAAATGTGCAATCAGTTCATGCAACTAAGCAATACAGTGCAAACAAAAATCAAACTTGTAAAGGTCATTTTGTTTAAGCCAATGACTTCTCAATTTAAAATATACAAAATAAATGATTTTCTATGCCTAGATTACTTAAAAGAAAATGTTAGCTAGGCAAAATAAATCAAATCTGGAAACTGTTTTCTCTTAAGAGTAACCTGCTTTCATGTTGATCTGTAAATTAGCATTGAACATAAAATAATATGTGATGCCATGAGAAGACATCAGAAATTTTTATAAATATTCCTCACCAATTCATCACATCTAATCTTTAAAGAACTCACTCTAAAAAGTAAAACTATTCAGAAATCTCACTGTATCTTTAAAAAAAAACAATGAACCTTAGCAGATCTTACTGAGGCCATTTCTGTATTTGAAAAATAAATCTGTTTTTAAAAAAAGGAAAACAATAAAATATATCAATTTTCTCTGAACATTTAAACAAATTTTATTTTTCCAGGAATACCACAAAGAAAATTTGAGATTTGAGAGAATAGAAGAAAGAATGGCACCATTCTGTGTAATGTGCCAACTGTCATAATCTAAAATAATAAATATGCTATAAGGTTTTTGAGCTTTAGAGGGTGGAGAGAAGGAAGGTTTTTGTATTCTTAGTACATACATAGCAGAGTATATTGTGTTAGTAAATGTTTAATAAAAATAATCACAGAAATATTTGGGCTTCTTGAGGTCTTAATCATAAAGACATGATAGAAATAAAAAGCAAGGAATTGGTAAAAATCACCTTCTTTGTCATCCTTGGAAATATCACAATTAATTAATTATTTCAAGGTATTTTCTAATACCTAAGAATTGGGATATCCTTTCTCTTATTTGGTTCTAGTGAAATGGAGGGACGCTATCCCCCTGTCCTGCACTCCTGAGACTGACAATATTTCCTCTGTTTGAACTTTGTCTGTAGTCAGAACTATGTTGCCAGCTTTTCTCTCCCTATCTCAGGTAGTATTTTCTATTTCCAATTGCAGGCACACATGGACCCCAGATATGTCACCTCAAGGTTTATCTATCACCAAAGACTTTGATAACTTGATAAGCATGAAACTTAAAGAAATATTATCTCCTTGTTAAGCTTTGCCACCTGTCTGGGAATAGAATTTTTAGTGTGATAAATGTTTTAGAATATTCTTGTAGTTTTCTCCTACAAATATGTGTTCCTGAAACTGCTCAGGGCTTACTCTCCAAGTCTTGTTCTTGTGAGACTCAGTTGATGGCCAGCAATCAATACTCTTAAATTTACATTATTTTGGCTGTCCTGTATTTTCTCTTGCGTGGCTATTTCAGTTAGAGGCCCCAGTGAGATAGCTCTTAGCTCTGTCCAACAGGTTGTCCCTTTCCCTAAAGGGTAAAGGGGTTTACTGTTTCTAGGGTGTGGCCACCAAGAAGATATCCCTTGGCCCGGGACCTCAGTAGCCTTCTTCTGCAGACCAGCAGAGTGAGACTTAAATTGGCTCAATTGGCTTCCAGCATTCTGTGAGCCAGTTCAATTTTGGGTGAGTACTCTGGGATAGTAGATGGCTACACTGGATGCAGCAACTGTACCCCTACTGACCTTCACAGGACTCCATCAGAGTTCTCTGATTGGATTGTCTGTCTTTTGTGATCCAGAATTGTTTATCTACTATCTCTTTGTGCACTTAGGTCTATTGAACTGGGAAATTCTGAGTCTAGGGCTCTCTAAGAGGAAAGGCCCCTAAAGTACTTCTTGAAAAACTTTAAAGAATTTCAGAAAAATGCTAATGATTATAGTTATAAAATTACCAAAAGGAGACTAATTGAGAATTAGTGGCCACCAGTGGGAAATTTTAATCCCCAATTAACTGAAAAAGTAAAACAGAAAATCTTTAGCAATCCTGGAAGGGCATATCAGATCCCATATATTCTTGTCTGGTCAGATGGGTCCCTCTGAAAACTTTAGTTGGTAATCTTTCCTCAGAGGTTCCCACAAAGATTCCTGCAACTCCCCAGCCTGTGTCCTCTTCTTGTATCCATCCTAACACCGATGCCTTACCCTGAAAGCCTCAAAGTTGGAGGAGGCATCCTGTTCCCCCTAGGGTACAGACAGTCACTGTCTTTACCCTGTTCTGCCTCCCCCACCTGTGGAAGACTTCCTAGACCAGGCACAGGTCCCATCCCCTTATCACCCTCTCCCTTCACATTCTGCTTTCCCTGACAATAGTGTCCCAGTCCAGAGTCCATTCCATACCAGAAGAGGTGCCACCTATGGACCCCTGTGAGTGCCAATTCTAGTACCCCCCTCCCCTGTTCCCCTTGTGAGAAGCTGCGCCCACCCAGGACATTAGGGATTGCCCCTTCCTGGTTTATGTCCCTTTTTCCACTAGTGATTTTTACAATTAGAGACAATAAAACCCCTTTTTCTCTGAGAAATCCCAGGGGCTTATCAGTCTCCTAGAAACTCTCTTTTTCACACATCAACCCGCCTGGGATGATTGCTAACAGCTCCTTTAGGAGCTTTGTAGAAGTGAAGAAAGGGAGCATATTGCTAGGGAGATGAAAAAGGGGGTCCTGGGCCTTGATGGCTGCTCAACAAATGATCCCTTATGGTTGGCCTGTGTGGTCCTCGACACACATCTTAACTGGGACCATAACTCAAACCAGGGAAGGGAGGCCCTAGAGTGGTATCACCAGTTGTTCTTGGGGAGGGTTTGAGGGGCTATGAAGAAACCTATGAATTTATCTAAGATTAGTGAAGTAAAGCAGGGAAAAGATGAGGCTCAAGCTGTTTTTCTGGAAAGATTCTTGGAAGCTTACCATACCTATACCCCCATTGACCCAGAGGATCCAAATAACCAGGACTATTGTTGTTGATTTTGTTACTCAGTAAGCTCTGGACATTAGAAAGAAATTGCAAAAGCTAGAGGGCTTTGAGGGAAAGAATCTCTCAGAAGCATAGAATGTTTTTAACGATGGAGAGGAGACCCAGGACCAACAGAATAATAAAATGGCCAAGGAAGTCGTAGAAGTCCTAGAAGAGACTGAGAGAGGTGGCTGGCAGAAAAAGTGGAGGGGAGCAAGAGATGCTAAATTAATCAGGGCTCCTGGTGGGGGTGGGGGGGACTTCCCACCATTAGGATCTGATCAGTGTGTGTGCTGCAGAAAGCATGGCCATTGGAAGAATGAGTGCCGGAAGAGGAGACCAGGGGAACCAGTCCTAGCCACCTGAATCGGGATGCCCAGGCTCCCACATCAGTCAGCAGACCCTGTCAAGAGCCAGAATTTTTAGTATGATAAATATTTTGGAACATTCTTGTGCTTTTCCCCTATAAATATGAGTCCCTGAAACTGTTCAAGGCTGACTCCCCATATCTTGTACTTGTGGGACTCTTGCTGGCCAGCAATCAACGCTCTTAAATTTACATTATTTTGGGTGTCCTGTAATTTCTCTCACCCAGGTACTTCACTAGCTAGACCAGGAATAGTTTTGAAAGTATCATGAATTAAGGGATTGAGAACATTTTAATTATTAATAGTATATTTCTTTTTTTAGGTTACAACCATACTTTCTGTTGAGCCATGTGACTGGATTGAAGAACGTTATAGAACTTTATTGACAATAAAATAGAACTTATAAAATTCATATCTTACAAATTTACTGATAAAATCAAAGATATTGCTTAGCCATGGAAGAGAAACTGAGTTAAAGCCTTGAATCCTAAAATAGTGTACTTTTCTAACGTTTCTAGCCAAAACACAGATTTTTCCAATACTAATAACCCTTTGATAATCTGTCCCAGTACCCACACTATGTGCTAAGTGGCAAAACTGTGAGGAGCATAATGAACAAAGGAAGGGAATGTATATCAGGTTGTTACCTCAGTTTCCCAAATGCCTTCATACTTCTTTTCGATGAAAAAGAAATGTTGAGACTTTATAATTTCATGATCAGAGTGACTGTGGTTATTGCAATGCAACTTCTCCTAAGGATCAAAAAAATAGAAAAAAATGGCATAGTATTGTAGGGTAAGAATATTTGGAAGTATTAGTTGACATAGATGGCAGAAAAGCAAATAATATCTTAAATGATTTTAAAGAGCAGAAAGATGACATTAGAGAAGAATGTTTTAAAGTTCACAGAAAATTAAAAATGATAGGCCAAAAGCTTTTCAAATTATATTAGCTGCATTAGTTTTACTTATTCAACTAATAACCAATTATATTAAAATATAATTTCTTGCTTAAAGACTTCTCCCTGGTATATAGATTATTAGCAATGTACTTTATTAACTTCATCTCAAATATAAATGTCAGTGATGTACTTAAAATAGAAGGTATTATATATTTAATACCAACAAGTGATTCCTTAAATTTTAGTGGATATTTAAAAAAGAATTTTCATCTTTTATCATGAAAAAAATCTATTAATATTTAAATATATACATATATATACATACATACATATATATATATATATATATATATACAGAGAGAGAGAGAGAGAGAGAGAGAGAGAGAGACTCAAAGGTGCTTTAAAACATTAATTTTAATTCAGTAATTATTGGAAATAATTTCCCAAGTCCCATATATTGTACTCTGACTTTATATATTTGTACAAAAATTTTAATAAGTTCCACATTCATTACTTATACAACAATATGCATGATGCCAAAATATAAAAATAATAACTATAGGACATTTAATATTTATATGGAAAGCCATTCTACTTTACATCAGTAACAAAATAAATCCACCAATCAATATAAAATGTGGTCTTTCAAGGAGGTTGTTTGAGAACATCATCATTTTTTTAGGTTTTAACTAATTATCATCTTTCTAAAAAGATAATTAAGTATGTCACAAGCAGAACATTGATCTGTGTATCTGAGATACTATGCCCATTACAGCCAATTCATATAAGCAACAGAACATCTTATCTGTCTCTGAAGACACCCTACTATAGGAACCTCTAAAGTAAGAAAGAACATTAGGGGTCCTACAAATTCATAGTTGTGAGTTGCTTTGACCAGATGTGATTTAAGCTTAATATAATTGTACTTAAGATAATGCTTACTCTTTTTCTCAAAGACTCCCTGTTTTCCCAGGTTTGCGGGGAAATATTTTATGATTACTGATTTTTTATGCCATTTAAAAATGCCTTTGGACAAAATATACTTATCTAATAAATAAAGTCTAAAAGAGATATTAAGTATGGAATCAGTTTTTTTTAAAGTCATAATAAAATACCTTAATCATTTGATTCATATGAATGATATCAAAATATATGGCTCTTTCTTCTTTCCTTCTGTCCTTCCCTCCCTCTGTTCTGTCTTTTTCTTTCTTTCTTTCTTTCTTCCCTCCTTCCCTCCCTCTGTTCAGCTTTTTTCTTTCTTTCTTTCTTTCTTTCTTCCCTCCTTCCCTCCCTCTGTTAAGCTTTTTTCTTTCTTTCTTTCTTTCTTTCTTTCTTTCTTTCTTTCTTTCTTTCTTTCTTTCTTTCTTTCTTTCTTTCTCTTTCTTTCTTTCTTTCTTTCTTTCTTTCTTTCTTTCTTTCTTTCTTTCTTTCTTTCTTTCTCTTTCTTTCTTTCTTTCTTTCTTTCTTTCTCTTTCTTTCTTTCTTTCTTTCTTTCTTTCTTTCTTTCTTTCTTTCTTTCTTTCTTTCTTTCTTTCTTTCTTTCTTTCTTTCTTTCTTTCTTTCTTTCTTTTCTTTCTTCTGTCTCTGGATCTTCCTTGAAGCCATCAATGGAGGTTTATGAACTAAATATATTTGCTGAATAACCTTTCCTAACTATGGCTAAGAAATACTCATTTTATTAACTTTTGGATTTTATTTCTGTCTTTCATTTTATTAGAAGATTAAACCTAAACTTCTTGGAGACTAGACAAACTTGAGTCTTTTCTACCACAAACAACATCCTAGAAAAAACTTGTGCAGTATTAATAAAATGTAGATAGATTTATTTGAGGCAGCTATAGAACTTCCCTTTCATAAAAGCTTGATATCTGGTTTTTGAGGATGTTAAAAAATTAATAATCTATAAAATAATTTTGGAACAAATATACTATACAATAGTTGCCATTGAACAATGGCAACAGCTGTCAAAACTTCCACTGGATTTGTCAAATGAACTGCATAATGTTTTATCTTTTGATAGAGCCTTTGGAATTGTGAAGAATTTAGAATGGAATGAGAAGGCTGTCCATAAAACAAATAAACAAGTAATCAAGTAAATGAACAAACAAAGAAACAAACATCTCGTTTTAAAGTACATTCATAAAGAAGTATTGAATCCATGATTGGGCTATACTATTTTCTTTATATAAGTGGATGAATTTTTGAGGCAATTCAAATTCAAACTGGTTGTAGAACTTGTAGTAAGATTATCCTAAATAACTCCAGAATTACTGACCACTACAAAAGATATAGGAAAAATTGTCCATCAAGTGTTTGAAGGAAACAAAAATCTATTACCAGTTGAGACACAAAAAGGCATAATTAAATATTCAGATTTATACATCCACAATTCAAAATTCTTCAAAACATCATGTTACAAATGTCCATACCACAATTAAAAATTTCACAATATCCTTGAGATTTTAAGAAATAAATAATATTAGATTAGGATCATTAATACAAATAAATTTTTACCTCAAATCACTTAGATATAATTTTACAGAAACACATTTCAAACATTATTTGTGATACATGCTGTCATCCTAAAAAAATGTTAAAATGTGGAGTTATACCAAAAGAAATGAAAACTATGTGGGAATAGGAAGAAATACAAATTATGCTCATCGTTCTGTCTGCTCATCTGTTTAGTAGAGCTTTCTTGAAGATAGCTTAGTCTGCTGAAAATAAACTTAAATCTTTATACTGTTATCAATTCAAAATCAGTCATTTGAACATTTTAGACAATAGGCCACCAAACATTATGTATAAAAGAACAATAGCACTATAGTGAATTAATATCATTATTGTTTGTCTTTTGTTTTAAAGAGGACCATGACATGACTTTTCCCATGGAAGTGATGCCATTAATGTAAATTAATTGGATTTAAGTGAGGGAGGGATGTGCAAAGTCACTTGCCTCACTTTCCCCTCTAGAGATATCTGGTCCAGTAGTAAGAAAAGATCAAGATGACTAGAGATGACTCTCGATGAAATGGCAGACTTTTGCATTTTTCATATTAATGAATATAACCGACAAAAATAAAATAAGAAAATGGTAGGAACTGCATCACAAGTTCTAAAAATTTAATACTTAAAAATATCTAACAAGTTATCACTTTGTTCCCAGAATCAAAAGGTGGATATTGTTACTAAAATAAGAAAAAGGAAAACTATGTATTACAAATAGAGACTTCAAACTATTACTGAGAATGCAACAAATGAACAGTGTTGGAATCAGAGCATCATTACAAACAATACAATTGCCTAGTTTTCTGAACACAATGTAAATTTTTAAATCATTAAAAAAACTTTTTAACAGTTATCTTTACATCAAATATGTCTAAGCTGCAGAATGAAAAGCTTTAAAAATGTACAAACTAAGCTGAAGAAGTCAAAACCATTGGAAATAGCATGAATTACATATCATCCTGTCTGATATTGGGGTTATCTCAAAGTTGCAGTGAGATGACAGAAAGTAAGCTTGTATTATTAAGCTTTATTCAATTATTAAAAAACATCTGCTTTTTTCCCCACCTGAGCAATAGTCTGTAGAATATTAAAAACTGAAGAATTCTATAAAAGAGGAAAGAATGGGAATAAGGAGAATAAAGAGGAGGAGAAGGAGAAAAACAAAAGCAGAAGAATGAGAAGGAGGAGGAGGAAAAGAATGACAATCATAATGACAAACATAATTTAAGTTTTGCAAAATGATTTTAAGATATTAACTATATAAGTACAAAAGTATTACCAATTATTAATAAAGCAAATTATTACAAAAAAAATAAACCTAAGAAAAAGTTTTCAATCATTTTGATATGTTTTGTGAAAGGTATATTTAAACAAATAATGGATAAAAAAGAAGTGAATCAAATGGTATGGAGAAAATGTGGTCTGCATTGAAAGATTAATTCACCAATAAAGTCAAAGAGTCTTCAAATATCAAATAAGCATTGTGTCTTTAATACATATGTGACTTTGAGAAGATAATAGATTAATATTATGGGCCAGAACTTGAAACAAGGTGCTAAGTCACTGAGAGAATGCTCATGTACTTAGTTCACACCTTTAGAGTCCACACCTTTAAGAGAGTTCACACATTAGAGTTCAAACCTTTAGAGAATATATATGAGAAGCTCCCACTGTTAGGATTCTTTCAAGGTACTTAGGCACTGAGTTCACACCTTTTAAAGGAGTTCAAACCTTTAAAGGAGTTTACACCTTTAAGGAGCTCCTACAAGTCCAGGGAGTACCCACAAGCCCATTCTCTGGGAGAATATAAGGAGCCACCAAGATTTAGTGGGGACAGTCAGTCTGGATTGGGCAAGAAGAGGACTTCCCAAGAGAATTTCAGGGAAGCTCAAGGAGATTTGGAGAGCCAGGATTTTAGCGGGGAGATATGCAAGTCCAGAGATTCACAAGTCTAAAGGAAAAGCCTGATCATGGACTTCCAGGAGATTCAGAACTAGGATTGAATTCTGGGAAACCCATAATCCCACACTCTTGGAGGTGGAGTCTGATTCATTCCCACATCTACCTCTGAACTGACTGGAGACATTCTGACAAGAGCTCATCGGGGAACCAAGGACAGAGATTGGCCTCTATTAATGCTAGTCGGACCCCAGGAAAAGATTCAAGACTTTGAAGGACACAATAAAGGATCCAGATTTTAACTCCTGGATGGATTTGGGATTATTGAACTGAACTCAAACTAAGGCTGCCTCCAGAAGCCCCTCAAGAAACCTGCCCCCAAGAAAACAATTACAATTTAGAGAAATAGATCAACGCATCTCACAAGCCCACAGAGTTCACACTTTTAAGAGAGCATATATAAGAAGAAGCCCACAAGCCCACTCTCTCAGCGGCAGTCAGATTCATTCCAACTTCCACCTTTGTGCTGGCTGGGGACTTCAGAGGCAGGACTCAGTTGAGGAAGTTCACAAGTCAGAGAACTCAATTGGGCAAAACTGAAGAAGACAGAGAAGTAGTGGCAGGCTGTCCTATGAAGAACACTGAAAGCAAGATCTGGAAGGCCTTCAGCAAAGCTAGCCCAGCCCCAAGTGAAGGAAAGAGAAAGTCTAGGATTTGCACTTCAACTCTGCTGCATTTGAGGTGATTATTATTCTAAACTGAAAGGAAGACTGTCTCCAGAATGTCCCCAAGAAATCTGCTCCCAGAGACCAATAACATTTTAGAGACAAGAATATTACAGATGAACAAAAATCCAAATTAATCAATATTCAAGCATTATATTATCTATTATATGTTTGAAATGTAAAAAATTCTAAATTATGTATCCAAAGATACAGAAATAATTATTTTTTCTTGTAGATCATAATCTCATAGATAAAGAAAATAGAATAAGAGTTTTTTTTTTAAAAGATAAAAACATTATCAGAAGAGCTCTGTGATTTCTCCCCCTTCCATAGAAGTTTGATTAGTTTATTTTAAGTTAGCCCTATCATATTGGTTGGTGGCAGAAAAGCTTTAAAATGAGGTGTTATATGACATTGCCAGCTAAAGATGAAGCAAATGAAGATATTTCATTTCTGGAATTATAATGTAAGACACACAAACTTAGAGGAACATAATAGGAGTATGAATGTACTCATATAAGGAGACTATAAATATGCTATTAATTCAGTTTACTAAATTTCCATGATATTAAATGAGTAGGATAAAACATTTATACTCTATCTATATGTGAATTCTATATATGGCTGTAATTGTAGGTGAGGATATAGCTACAAATATAGATGTTGACATTAATCCATTAACATTCTCTGAGAACAATTATTGTTTCAGTACTCTTAAATAATGGACAAGTATGGATGACAGTTTCTGTCCCCATCATCTAAAACATTTTAATTAATGAAAAAGAATGAAAAGGAATATGTTAACCATAAGCAAATCAGAACAACAACAACAAAAAAAGCAAACTATGTCTTAGATAAAGCTATGAAGAGAACATGTGTGAGAAAAGTACCAAATATTAAGATGGCTATATTGTACTATATTCCACCAACTCATTTTTTAAAAGTTAGAAGTGAAAATTATGAATCAAATATTTCTGAATATATATTTCTGAAAATGCAAAATTTGTTTTGAATAAGTTTTAGATAACCTTTGTCCTGAACTATTTGCAAATAAGTCATTGATACAGCTGTAGTAGCCAAAGAGCTCTTAATCAGTAGATTGCCCTTGAATTTATATTAATTTTCACATCTATGCATTTAAATTTCCATCATGGACTATTAAAGCTTTTTTTATTGTTTTCATTACTTTAACGATATCTCTAAAAGCCAGGAATGTGAAAACAGGAGAAATTTCCCAATATTTAACATGATCCTAGTCTCCAGAAGATTGCATGGAATTATAACCACTACATTGTTAAACCTTAAAAGAGGTTAATGCATAAGCATTTATCAAAGATGGATAACTAATTAGTTCCCCAGAGAAACTAATCACATCTTGAAAGCATTTAATATGTGTTTTTGTTAACTTTTCTGGATCACCATTAATATTATTAAGTCCATATCTAAAAAAGATCTATGATAACTATGATGATCCATACTTGAAACATGGTTACAAAATTAATGTGGTTGATGAAAAAATGATGATGATAGCGATAGCAATACTACTACTACTAATAATAATAATACTAAGCCAAAGGAACATACAGAAAGTGGTTCTTATTTGTCCAATATTTGGTCATATAGGACAAAACAAAATAAAGATGATGACGTTGGGAATGTATTAGTCTACTATTTAAAAGGACTAATGCATAAAACAGACTAAGCACTTGATTACATAATGCCTTTTTTATGCTGCATTATTTGTCTATGTTCCTTCTTTATTCTAGTTGCATCATTACTCTGAGTCTAAATCTTCCATTGCTCTCTGTCACCTACTGAATTAGTCTACTTAGTCTAGAATTCAAGATTCACCATAATTTTGCTCTTACCTAACGTTCTGATTTTGTTTCATCTTACTCCATTTGTGTACTTCGTATTCTAACCACACTGGTCATCCTAGTGTTCCTCATTTTTAATTACTCTGTCCCATCTAAATGCATTTTCCTCATTTTCCATTTTCTCTCTGTTGAAATCTTTTCTTCTTTTAAAGCCTGGCTCCAATTCTATTTTTAGCATTATGCTTTTACTCTTACTCCTAATTCGAAATTGGCATTTCTATCCACATTTTTTTTTAATTTCCTTTTTATGGACTTTTCTTTATATTGCATAATTTGTATTATCATTTTTTTGTATCTACCTCTTTGTATTTACTTTATTCCCCAACATGCACTCTTCAATCCAGTGCTATTGACTTCCTGGTTTTTCCATGAACAAAACACTCCATATTTTGGCTCTGAGAATTTTCTTTAACTGTTCCACATACTAGGAATGTTCTCCTGCTTCTGCTCTTATTATTGCCCTTACTGACTTCCTTTAAATCCAAATTAAAATCCCACCTTCTACAAAAACGTCTTCTTTAACCCCTCTTAATTCCAATGCCCCAGGAGTTCAAGAATACCTCAATCATCCATCATTATAAAGATAAAGGCAAATGACCATCTCATGATAAATGTATGTCATCTCTAGTTTAGTCATTGCTAGTAAGATTCTTGCCAGAGTTCTCATTTTAAGGCTGACCCTGCACCTGGGAAAAGATCATCTATCTGAGAACCAGTGTGGCTTCAGAAGGGGCCAAAGTGGATATGGTGTTTACTGCCTGACAACTCCAGGAGAAATGTCAGGAGCAGAACAGAGATGCATATATATCTATCATAGATCTGATCAAAGGCTTTGATAATGTCAGTTGTGAAATCTGGAAAATTATGTCAAAATTTTCTTGCCCAGAGAAGTTCAACAACATAGTACATCAATTTCATGATGGTTCCCTGAGTTTTGGACAATGGAAAATGCTCTCAAGCTTTCCCCAGTCACTAATGGTGTGGAAAAAGCTTCTGGGCTTTCTCTCATGCTTTTTAGCGTGCTGTTCTCAGACTTATTGTCAAACACTTTCAATGAGGACAAAAATGGAATTAAAGTGAGCTACCACATTGATGCTAAATTCTTCAACTTGAAAAGGTTACAATCCAAAACTAAAGTGGAGGGAGTGTTAGATCATGGGTTTTTTGTTTGCAAATGATTGTGCACTCAATTCCAAAGCTGAAATGCAACTATGTATGGATCAATTCTCTGCAGCTTGTGCTAATTTTCACCTAACAATTAACACCAAGAAAACACAGGTTCCACTATTAGCCAGCACCACATCATTCATATGTGAAACCATCAGTTGCAGCAAATGATGAAGTTTTGAATGCTGTGGGTTCACTTACTTTTACAGTATACTTTCCAGGATATCCACATTGATAATGAAATTGGCACATATTGCCAGAACTAGCTCAGTGTTTGGGAGGCTCTGAAGGAAAAGGTGGGAAAAGAGAGGTATTAGACTGACTACCAAACTGAAATTCTACAGAGCCAATGTACTGACTTCTTTGTTGTATGCCTGTGAAACCTAGACTATCTAAGTAGAATCATCCCAGTAAACTGAATCACTTCCATTTGAATTTTCTTAGGAAGATTCTGAAGATCACCTGGCATAGTAGGATACCAGGCACTGAGCTCCTTTCTCAAACTAAACTGACAAACATTCTAACTCTACTGCAGAGAGCAGAATTCCATTGGACTGTCCACATTGCTTCAATGCCAAATGTACACTTACTAAAAGATTATTTTTTGGAGAGCTCATAAAGGACCAGAACTCACAAGATGGTTATGAAACATTATACAAGGACACTGTCAAGGTCTCTCTTAAGAACTTTAGAATAGATTGTATGACATGGGAGACCCTGGCAGAGAGCCACTCAGTATGGCATGCCCTCATCAGAGAAGGTTAAAAAAAAAAGAAGAAACATAAGATGGGCAAAGTTAGAGTCCCAAATGTTCAAAGCAACTATTTGCGTCCTACCTGTACCTGAACAGTGCAAGCTCATAGTGATCTGATCTGCCACAGCTGCACATACTGTAATTCAATTTTAACATAGTAATGTCATTTTGGACCTCTTCAAAAACAAAGGACACCATCCAACCAATCTTTTATTTATTTCTTATTTATCCTATATGTGGCTTGCTTTATATATGCTTTTCCCCTATATTGCCTCCCCCATCAGACTATAAGTGGAAAATGTCCTTTTCTCCCTTTGTATCCCTAATGCTGAGCAGAGTGACTCTCACATACTTAAGAAATGTTTACTGAATGAATGAATTTAATAAATGTTTTATGTCAAAAAATTTGATTATGAGCTGCTTGAATGCAAGGTCTATTTTCATTTTTGTATTCTTCAATGTGTTGTCATCTTTTTAGGAATATATGTGTAATTATTACAGTGTGTGTAATTATTGATCTGCTATTTTTTTCACTGATGAACTCCCTTTATGGAAACTCCTAACAACAATGCAGATTTATTATGATAGACTACTTCCTGAGCAAATGAGAAGTTGCAACTTTCCTTTGATCACCTAACTATATTTGACAAAAGTTTGATTTGAATACATCAAAAACACTCCAAATTTAGAATTTTCCCCATTAAGCCATGTCACTCCTTGCCCTCCAAAAGGAGGTTTTAAAAGTCTGTGGAATAAACTGAAGAATCTATCTTACTTTAAATGCTGAAATATTTGTTCCAGTAGGGCAAAAGAAGATTTTATGTAGATTTTGAGTATAGAATTAAGCATTCTGATTAATTTCAAGAAAGCAGAAATTAGCCAGAATTTTAAAATTAATTGGGAGTTCATGGTATAAAGGTGATGGCATAGTAAGGGAAAAAATCTTTCTCTGATATTTTAAAAACAGAGTTGATTGCTAGATTTAATCACAAAAAAATTCATTTTTCACATTTATTCAGGCTGATTCTATCACAAAATCACCTAGGATTAGTTAGATATAACTTGTAGAATGTATGTAAAGTCAGACAGTTTCATTTGACTCTCTCTTCATTATTTTTATAATGCTTCTGAGTAGGAAAAAAGGTATATTTTACCATATTACATGTTGTGACTTCTTATAAATGAATTTGTGGATGAAATAAATGTCATTTGCATGAAAGGTGGTCGTGCTTTGAATTATGGAATTGTTTTAAAATGCAAATCCCAAGTGATAGGATTTAGTCATCCAAATGAATGCAGTTACCTGAAAGTAGAAGTATCTGGAATGAAGCATTCATTTAAATGCAAAGGACTAACTTGGTTTAGGGACTGGGGAACAGACTGCTTTTCATGCTGTCATGATGTTTACAGAGTGCTTCTTTAAAACTCAGTAGCATCTGTTGAGTGCTTAGGAAGCTTTTTGGAGCATTAAAATTGAAGAATTGTAAAAGATTGTATTTTTATAGAAGCCTTTAGCAGTATGTGTTCAGATATATGTGTTTTTTTGTGTATAGCATACAGATGTTTGTCCATAAATGTAGTGTATGTTATTTGGTTCAATAAGATTATGATATTCAGTCACATTTGTATATAAATTACATACATGACAAACTAGACCATAAAAGGAGTTGTTGAAAAGTAGATTTTTCACAATAGGTTTTGAGACTTATAAACCCAAGAAGTTCCTAAGGTTCATGAAAATATGGGAATCCTGGAGATTCATAACTATATGCTTTTTATAAATTTTCATTTGCAGAAATACAAATTGATATAATGTGTTTGTTCAGCATTCACTCTGTGTAAGGCACATGATCTAAAAGAAAAAGATAAATAAATGAGTTTCTACTTTCAAGGATGTTATCTTCTATGAAACAATATCTACATATACATGTCAATATAAAATAATTTTGGAAAGAAGTTAACACTTGCAAAAAATTTGTCAAAACTAAATGAAAATAAATATGTAAATGAATGAAGGCAAAAGAATTTAAAGTGTCTACTGTGTGCCTAGCACTATATTAAGTACAGAGAACACAAATCAAAAATTAATAATATCCTTACCTTCAAGAAGCTCATGCTTTAATTGGAGAAAATATCTTTTTTTTTCCTCAATGAAAAAACAATGGCTTTATTAAACACCAAAAATTCTTAATAACAAATAACTGAAAACAGAGCTGATATCCATCAATTCAGGTGGCTAAAGCAATTGTAGTATGTAAATATAAAGGAATATTACCATTCTATGAGAAATGATAACTATGATGAATAAGAAAATAGATTGTATTAATTAGTACAAAGTTAAGTAAGCCAAGATGGGAAAACAACATACTCAATGATTCAGGATGTAAATGTGAGGAACAACTGAACTGAATGCCAAGAAATTACAGCTATCACTTCCATATTTCAAAGGTCAGAGGCATGCCCTCCCTCACCAATGATCTGGAAAATCCTCATAAAATATTTTGACCCTCCCTACAATGAAGTCAACATTTTTTTTTCTTTTTCTTTTATAGGATGCTTACAGTGACTTATTATAAAATTTGGGTTAAGTATTTAGTCAGAGGCTCCAAAAATTCATGCTGGCCTTCTTTCAAGTATTATCTATTTTTTTTAATTTAATTTTAAAAAAAATTTTATAATTATAAAAATTTTTATGACAGTATATATGCATGAGTAATTTTTTTTTTATAACATTATCCCTTGTATTCATTTTTCTAAAATTTCCCCTCTCTCCCTCTACTCCCTCCCTTAGATGACAGGCAATCCCATACATTTTACATGTGTTACAGTATAACCTAGATATAATATATGTGTGTAAATCCAATTTTCTTGTTGCACATTAAGAATTGGATTCCGAAGGTATAAGTAACCTGGGTAGATAGACAGTAGTGCTAACAATTTACATTCATTTCCCAGTGCTCCTTCTCTGGGTGTAATTGTTTCTGTCCATCATTGATCAACTGGAAGTGAGTTGGATCTTCTTTATGTTGAAGATATCCACTTCCATCAGAATACATCTTCATACAACATTGAAGTGTACAGCGATCTTCTGGGTCTGTTCATTTCACTCAGCATCAGTTCATCTAAGTCTCAATTGGAGAAAATTTCATGTAAAAGAAAGTTCATCTATAAATTAAATAGAAATTCCTAGAAGTTCATAGGTTATATCAGCAAATCAGTGGAAAGGGTCAGGAGTCTGTGGAAATAAGGTAGAAAAGAAAAAAATTAGTGAATGAATGCAGAATTTAGTAAGTCCTTATTATATGCAAAGCATATTTTCTAAGTTCAGAGGATAAAATAAGAAAAGCACAACTGTTCCTGCTCTCAAGAAGCTTATATTCTAATGAAAGCAAGAGTTTTTAACCAAGTTTCATTAGTTTTTAAAAAATATTTTTATCATTACATTTTAATATAATTGGTTTCCTTTATAATCCTGTACATTTTATTTTATCTTTTGCAAAATATTATTCTCAGAATGAGTCAAGAGGCTTCCCAAAATTGCCAATGTGTCCCATGATAGATTAAGAATCCCTGATGGAGTGGAATGAATAATCAAAAAGTATGGATGCCAGATAGATATAGATATATAGAGATACACACCTATTTGTCTAATTCTAAAAAACTAATATTTAATAAAAAAACTGGAATTTATGCAAGCATTTATTCAATGCACTATATAAAAATAATTTTTTATTTTTTTTTTACCCAATAGTTTTCATTGTCTTTGAAACAAGTAAATCCAAATGAATCCTGTATTGAGAACATTTAGCTATTATATCTATTTTGAGATAAAATGTTCATATGAAATAGTGGAAAGCTGAAAAAATTGATTTTTAAATCAAAGCTTTTTCAAGAAAAATTCATTTCTAAATAAGTGAAATTTTATTAGTTTTAACTCATTTAATTTTTTAATCATTTATTAATCTACTTGGTAAGTGGATAAGGAAGATTCATTTTCTTACTGAAATATAGCATTACATAATTGTCAGAGGACATTTTTAGTTTAAAAATATGGCATGTAAAGTTGCACCTATTTAATATGACTACGATAATATAAACAGAATTGTAACTATTTTATTTTGTATAAATTAATCTCCATAAAATTCAAAGAGAAGACAATTCTGTTTATTTTGTCTGTTTCACACTTTTTATATTCAGACTATTTCATATTATACTTTAAGTTAGAAAAAAATCTCTGATGAGTTATATTTTATATTTAAAATTCTTATTTTCCCCAATATCCTCATAAGAGTTTTCAACCTGTCAATATAGTTAGAGGGCAGTGTATCCAAGATGAAAAAACTAAAATACATAAAAGAAAGAAGAATGCTATGCATTTTCAAATAATAATGATTTGGGGCACCGTGTTGATTTTTTCATTGAAGCAAAGAATGTTACTCTCCTTACACACATACATTAGTAGAGACTTTGTATGTATGTATATATATATATATATATATATATATATATATATATATATATATATATATATATATATATATATATATATATATATATATATATATATATATATATATATATATATATATATATATATACCATTGAATTCTCTTAAAATAAATGATAGCAAAGACATATGCAATTTTTACATTTAAGTGGCTAGAGATTTCTTTACAATTATCAAGTGGTCAGTAGGAACAATTTGTTGTTTTGTCATTTCAGTCATGTCCAACTCTAATTTTACAGATAAAGAAACTAAAACAATCAGGGTTAAGTGACTTGCCCAGAGTAACAGACCTAGTAAGTATTTGAGTCCAGATTTGAATTCAGGGAGATGTGTCTTCCTTCAGTCCTAGTATTCTATCCTCTTACCTGCCTATGAGGATAATATCAAATATAAATTAATTACAAGACTTAGAATATTTTAAAATAAGGTTTTAAAATGGAATAACTTTCATTAATATTTCTTTTTTCTCCTTATTCTTTTTCACAATGTCTGTTCTTTTCTAGTTATCAAAATCTGCTTATAAGAAAAAAAAAAGGTTTGTATTATGGACTCTAAAAATGCCTATTTAAAATACAATGATGTAATGAAGTATAAAAAAAAAATCAGAGTATATAAGGAAATTGCAAGTGAATAATTTGACTTATGGAAACATTAAATAGTTATCTTTAAATATTTAAGTGATGAACATGATAATAAGACTTAACTATTTTTTTTTCCTTTAAAAACAAGGATGCAAAATATTATTCTGTGGCTTAAAATGCTTCCCAATTTTCTAAAGTTTTTTTGAAAAATGCCTAAAATCAAAATGAATGTGATTCACAACATAATATTTTCACTTTTTTTTTTGTTCTTATTTGTTTTCTTTCTTAATTTTTTTCCTTTTTGATTTGATTTTTCTTGTAGAAGAATTGTACATGTTAAAATATATTAGATTTCTTGCTATCTAGAGAAGGAGATGGAGGAAGGGAGGAAGAAAAATTTGAGGCACAAAGTTTTGCAAGGGTGAATGTTGCATATATTTTGAAAATAAAAAGCTATTTGTATAAAGAACTAACCTCATAGGATCATGAGTTCTATTTGATTAGTTTGCTGGGGGGGAAAAAACACAATAAAAACTATCTAGATACTAGTTATCAATGACTTCATTAGTATATGGTTGAATGGGAAGAGCTTTGACCTAATTTTGCTAGTTACTATCATTGTGACATAGGCACATTACTTAATATCTTTAGAATACTACTTTCACACTTTTAAATGGAGTGTATTGAACCGCATGCCTTTTTAGACTCTAGCACTTCTAAATTGATACTCAGGTGATATAGGAGTCTAGTATCTCCTAATATGACAATCTAAACAAAGAAGAACCTAAGATACTAGAAGTACTAAGCCAAATACATATTTGAAAACACTACTTGTTAAAATTATTCTCCAAATCTTCAGTATCCCTTAGGCATAAGAGCTTTATATCTGCACAAATCATAATTATCATCATTTCTCAAAGGATCATCATGAACCTCTTGCTATCACTTTACACCTTCTTTTGTAGTAACTGGCAATATTCTATATGTAGATATGTCAAAAGGGAATGTTATAGAGATTGTAAAGTTTCTTCTTTTTTTTTTTTAAGAGATACATAAAAAAATGTGAGATGAGATTTCACAAAGTTTAAAGAAGATCTAGTGTTGCCCCAAAAGATTTTACCCCAAATTGTTACATTACAAGAAAAGTAGAATAAGAAAATCTTAATTTATATATCTAACAGAGCATTGAAATTAAATATTATTTTGATACAGAAATGATATTCAATAATGCATGGTATTGGGTTCATAGGACACAGTAAATTTAAGGATATTTCACAAAACAGTTAGTACAATTATATCAACCATTTATAAAACTAATATTTTTAAATATTTTCTTTAGTTATTTTTTCTGAAAAAAGAGGAACAAAAAGCTGCCAGGATGAAGAACATACATATAAGGTGAACTTTAATTTTAGTAAGTGATTTAAGGAACTTATTTTTTAAAGGAATATCAGATTCAGGTCTTCTAAATGGTTAGAATGCTAGTCTGGATATCTGGAAAATCTGGCTTTGTTCCTTTTCCAAAATATTAGCTATGTGATTACCAGCAAATGATTGAAACTCCTAACACTTGTTATACCTCTTTGATTTTAAGTTTTAGAAGAACTGATATGATGAATGGAATGATTAAATATGAAGAATCCCAAGCATATGAAATCACAGAAAAAATAAGGGAAGAGGGAAAGAATGAAGGAAGGAACAAAGAGAGGAAGGAAGGAGGAAGTGAAGGAAAGAAGGAAGAAGAGGGAAGGAAAAGAAGGAATTTATTTTTCCCAAGAAAATAAACTGGAAAAAAAGATGAATCAGAAATATTTAATGTGTAATCTTGAAAAGGGGTCTCTTGAAGCAAAATTCAAATTAAGTACTTAAGATTATTTTGTGTTGACTCTAGTAATATTTGCATTACAAATAATCAACTTTAGCTATCTTCATGAAATCTCTACCTTTTCTCTTCCCCAAAGATATCTCTACTTATTTATGTGTCTCAGTAGTCAATGAAATTAGATTGAACATAAATCAACACAGAGACATGTAACTGCTTTAATTTTTCTTGTGAATATGCTCTTATCCTAGCTTTTCCATCTGTCTCCAGACAAATGTTTGTACATTTATATACATATAAAATTTTTCTGCAATTTATAGTAATTTTTAGATTTAGTAGAATAACATTCTCGAATATTAATAAAACTAATGAAACATTACTTATGGGTTACATTGCATATGTATTGAATTTTATGATTATCAAAATTAAGTGCTTTGATAATTTACATTTTATAAATTTAGAGAGGCAATATTTTTGCCATGAATAATACTTTTTCTAGAAAGGTCTAGATGTCTTGATTCAGCAGAATCCAACTAATTTTTCCTTCATAATGTAATACAGGCTATATCTTCCACCTCCAGACAGAAAGATGATGGACTCAATTGCATTATGTGACTGAAATATTTTTCTGAATGAGGCAAATGCAGGACTTTTTGTTTTTTGCTTGACAATTCATAGCCATCAGAAATTTTTTTTCTGTTTTTGTTCTGTTTTGTTTTTTTTCTTTTGGGGGAGTTGGGGAAGATCAATAAGTTTGGGTAGAAGGAAACAGTTTTTAGTTCCTTGAAATAGAAAGTTGATTAATTTGACAATGAGTATGAGAATATTTACTTATAGTACTAATTATTGATCAAATTATATATTATCCTTTGTTAATCAATTCATTAACTGGGTTTTAATTTGTTTCTGATTAGTTTAAAGAAAGCAATGGGATAAGTGGAGTATGTATTGTATAGTTTCTGAAACAATATCAGGTGTCACATACACAATGGCAAGAACAATATTAACAAACAACACTAAAATGCAGCTGAAGTTTAATTATTTATAATAACCAATCATAGCCCTAACACAAAGATAATGAAACATATCAGTTATTTCAGTAGAAGGATCAGTGTTCACAAGTGTGAAGTATTGAATATGTTATACTTGGTCTTTGTGTTTATAAGGAAGTAATGTTATGATTTGAGGTAAAAACAAAAAATATATATATATATATCATTTAAATTGTTATATGCGATTTCATAAATTTAATTCTGAATATTTAAATATATTTCATATAATTCTTAATCCCTGATAGTTGTTGTTTTTTTTTTTTTTTGCCCTAAATGGTATTTTTTTTTTGTGTGTGTAATTGCTTCAAAATCTCAAGGATGAATTTCATAAGTATGATAATTTCATATGTTTGAGTACTTCCTTTCCCAGTGAAGATTGAAACTTCTTATAATTTGATGTATTCTGAGAACTGAAAAGACAAATATATCATGATCCTTATGATAACTCTCTCCAAACTTGGCCTGGCTTGTTGTCAGGCCAAATACAAAATTTATCTCTGTCCCAATACTTAAAGGCTTTCTAGGTCACAGAGTCTTCCCGGACTTGAGCTCTGCCAATATTGTCTTTGAATTTCAGAATCACCTCCATTCCTTGATGAAAAAAAGCAGGGGAATTTTTACCTATATATGGATAATAATTATCCTACCACTAAATGGGATAGGATAATCATCTTGACTACATCCCTATAGGGTACTTCATCCATCATTCTGAGGAATCTGATAAATCAGGCAAGTTAAGAAATAGTGCCAGTTTGATGATCTTTCCTTCATCCTGGTTATCATAGCATTGTCAATATCATTTCTATGATTAATCATTTCTTAACTAAGGTCAACAAATTTTATTTTAAACTATTTTATGAAGAAAGTAAATCTAGATTATTCAAGAAAAAAATCAAAGTCAATATTTCCCAATTATCTCCTGCCTCAAAAAAAAAAAAAAAATCATTCAAATTTCCCTATTATCATGTATTGCAATGTCCTCATACCAATCCCTCAAGATGGAAACTTAGATGTGATCCTTGACTCCTCATTATATCTCACTCCCAATATTCAATGTATTGTAAGGCCTTTTATTTCACCTCTGTACTATCTCTTGAATATGCCTTCTTCCTCTTCTCACATTGACACTTCTCTCCTGTAGGATCTCATTACCTCACACATGTAGTTTTGTAATGGCCTGCCTTTGTAACTGCCTATTTCAAATCTCTCCCTTAAATCTCCATGAAGGTGATCTTCCCAAAGTATAGGCTCTACCATGCCACAGCTCTATTCAATAGACATCAGTGGCTCCCTATTATCTATATCATTATATGCAACATTCTCTGAGTGTATTCCATAACCTTTGATAATTTACTTCTGTCCTAAGTTTCTAATCTTCTTAGATGTTATTCTTCACAATGTGCTTATGATAAACTAGCTTTCTACTATTCTAAGAAAAAGACATTTAATATCTTAGATATATGCATGTTTTTCTTGCAGTCCCTCATGGCTGGAATACCTTTCATTACTGTTATAATTGAAAAATATTATTGTTTCAGATGAGAGAAATTATTATTAATGGCCAAAAATCTGGGAAGATTTAGCTTTTTAAATTTTATCTTCCTTTCAAAATGTTAGTCTCTGGAAGGTTGAGCTAAACTTCTCCTTTATCCAGATCCCACCAAGGTAGGGAAATTTTTATGTTTTTCTGAAATTTGACGTGGTGATAAATTCTTTGAATAGATTGTCCAAGCCTGGGGTAACAGAAATAATTGACATAATACAAGTTCAGGTCCAGCCCCTCATTGTAATTATTCATTCTCTCCTTAATTGTTAGCCAGAATTAATTGTCATCCTGATGGGGGTTGAGGTCCCTTTAAGATTTCCTTTCTGATCCCCCAACACCCATGGCTGACTTTTGATTCACAAATGCTGGTCAAAAAGCACCCTTTTGAATTCCAATGATATCTGGACCCAGTCCCCACCAGATCTGAGCTGGCTTGGGTTTTTTCAGCCCCCACTATCTGCTCAGGTTTCCCCAACCCCCACAAACAGTTTCTTCCTTATCTGAAAACCCTCCAGGAGCCTGGGACTCCACCAACCTTCAAGATTATAAAAAGAGAGTTCTGGGGCCCAGTCTCTTAGCAGGAGCCCTTACCCTTAAGCATGGTATCCTTCCGGCCATGTAAGGGTTCCTGCCTGCCCAGCAACAACCTCTGGCCCTGGCATCTTTCTATCTTTCTACCTTTACTTCCAAATCCCTACAATAAATCTTTTTCTCAATCTAGGTTTTTGGGCCTGTAAATTCATTTACAGGGGACACTGCCCCATCATGGGACTATCTTTGCGCTGACCAAAAGAGGTTTCCCTTTTCCTAACTCTCATCAATCCTTAAGAACATTCTTCATTAGGAGTATAAATTGTGTGCAGACTAATCAATGATGATCTTTGTTCTAAGAGAAAGACAGCCAGACATGAGTTTTATTAATAAAATGTGCTAGTATTGTGAATAAAAATGATTAAATTACCCAGAAGTTATCCTCTTGCAATTTTTATTTTAATGCCACATGAGAAAGATTAAAAAAAAAAAAAAAAAAAAACTAGCTCGGAGAAAGACAAGGAAGTCAAAAGGACTACATTCAAAGCTTGAAAGAAAACTGTGAATTGGTTAATATAGCAGAAGGGGAAGAGGAATTCCTGAAAAAGCTCAAAAAGGATTTTAAAAATCAAATAAAATAGTTAAAGGAAAAATAGAGAAAAGAAATGAATGATACAAACAAATATGAAAACTGTCAAAAACTTCTTAAAGGAAGCACAAAAAAAAAAAATACTGGGCAGGGGGGAACGACTTTAAAAATAATTGGCCAAATGGCAGAAGAGACACAATAATCCACTGAAGAGGAAAAACTATTTAAAAAAAAAAAAAGCAGAGTTGTCCAAATGGAAAAGGAGGTACAAAAACTCAATAAAAAAATTTTCTTAAGAAATTAGAGGGACAGCTAGGTGGCATGGTGGATTGAGCACCAGTCCTGAAATAGGAGGACCTCACTTCAAAACTAGTCTCAGATACTTAATGCTTTCTAGCTATGTGATCCTGGGCAAGTCATTTGACCCCAATTGCATTAGCAAAAAAAGAAATAGAAATAAGTTAGAAATGGGAAATGGAAATTAATGACTTCATGAGAAATTAAAAAACAGTAGAATGAAATTTTTAAAAATGAATGGAAGAAACTATGAAATACATTATTGGAAAAATACTCAGATAATAAGAGTTCTTTTTCTAAAGTGGATAACATGTTGTTATTTGTCCTTCATTCTCAAAGAGGACCATTACATCAGGGAGGTGATGCTATGACATGCAAAGGAATTGGTTTTAAAAGAGGAAAAGCTGTGCAGGTCATCTGTCTCACTTTCCCTTCCAGAGCCACATAGATCCAGTGGCAAGATATAGATCAAGATAATTGGAGATGGCCTGGATGAAATGGGAAACCTTTCCTGTAAAGGGCTGAAACTTTGAATAGGTACATTTGAGTAGGACAACCCAGAACTTAAGGCTAATTACCTATTCAACAATGACTCTATTAGCATATGTTTGGAATTGCTCTTCTCACAGTTAATGCTGGCTCAATGTTTGAGGTTAATAAAATTGTAGGCAAGGATTAGAGGGTGGGGTGACAGAGGCTAGAGAACTTCACTTGGCTGCAGGATGGAAAGGAGAAAGGTTGGTGATTTTGGACTTGAGAATCCAGGATCCTCATGGAAGTTTTGTCTGTCTCCATTTCTCTCCCTAAAGACCAAGGACTTTTATTTATCCTGACTCCAGCTGTTCTTGAGGCCTTCAGGGACTTAGCTCGGACTTTACACTTGCCCTTTTAAAGCTAAAATCTTCAACAAATCTCAGTTTAACTCAGGCTGCAGCCATTCAGTGATTAAGGCTAAGTAGTAATTGAGGCAATCTCCTCTTTTGCTTAGTCCAAAAAAATCTAAATGAATGAATGAATTAATGTATTTGATAGAGAAATACTCTCAGGTTTTCAGAACAAACCAGAAATGACTGCTATTTATATTTAATCTGAGTCAATCAGGCCCCAAACAATGATCTAATGAGGATTGGCCTAGGACTTGGTAGTGGTCAATTAGAATCAGATTAGTTTAGGGGCTGTTTTTGTTTGTTTGTTTGTTTGTTTGTTTTTTGTTGTTTTTAAATAGCTTTTTATTTACAAGATATATGCATGGGAAATTTAAAGCATTGGCAGTTGCCAAACCTTTTGTTCCAATTTTTCCTCTCCTTACCCCCACCCCAGATAGCAGGTTGACCAATACATGCTAAATATGTTAAATAAAATATATGCATATATATATATATATATATATATATACCCATACAGTTATTTTGCTGTACAAAAAGAATCAGACTTGGAAATAGTATACAATTAACCTGTAAAGGAAATAAAAAATGCAGGCAGACAAAAATAGAGGGATTGGGAATTCTATGTTGTGGTTCATAGTCATCTCCCAGAGTTCTTTCGATGGGTGTAGCTGGTTCAATTCATTACTGCTCTATTGGTGGCCACGTCCATCAAAATTGATCATCGTATAGTATTGTTGTTGAAGTATATAACGATCTTGCTCATTTCACTCAGCATCAGTTCATGTAAGTCTCTCCAGGCCTTTCTGAAATCATCCTGCTGGTCATTTCTTATAAAACAATAATATTCCATAATATTCATATACCACAATTGATTCAGCCATTCTCCAATTGATGGGCATCCACTCAGTTTCCAGTTTCTGGCCACTACAAAGAGGGCTTCCACAAACATTCTTGCACATACAGGTCCCTTTCCCTTCTTTAAAATCTCTTTGGGATATAAGCCCAATAGCAGCAATGCTGGATCAAAGGATATGCACAGTTTGATAACTTTTTGAGCATAGTTCCAAACTGCTCTCCAGAATGGCTGGATGTATTCACAATTCCACCAACAATGTCTCAGTGTCCCAGTTTTCCTATATCCCTCCAACATTCCACATTATCTTTCCCTGTCATTCTAACCAATCTGACAAGTGTGTAGTGGTTTCTCAGAGTTGTCTTAATTTGCATTTCTCTGATTAATAAGGACTTGAAGCATCTTTTCATATGGCTAGAAATAGTTTCAATTTCTTCATCTGAGAATTGTCTATTCATATCCTTTGACCATTTATCGATTGGAGAATGGCTTGATTTCTTATAAGTTAGAGTCAATTCTCTATATATTTTGGAAATGAGGCCTGTATCAGAACCTTTGACTGTAAAAATGTTTTCCCAGTTTATTGCTTCCCTTCTAATCTAGTCTGCATTAGTTTTTTTGTTTGTTTGTTTGTTTTTTTTGTACAAAAACTTTTCAATTTGATATAATCAAAATTTTCTATTTTGTGATTAATAATGATCTCTGGTTCTTTTTTTTGGTTACAAATTCCTTCCTCTTCCACAGGTCTGAGGGGTAAACTATTCTATGTTCTTCTTATTTATTTATAATCTCATTCTTTATGCCTAGGTCATGAACTCATTTTGATCTTATCTTCTTGTATGGTGTTAAGTGTGAATCAATGTAAGGTTTGGTTCTTAAGAAAGAAATCTAGACACTAATCCCCAAGATATCTTGAAAAGGTTCAGAGTTACAAAAGTGAAAAAAAAATGTTAATAAGAGCATATGTAAGTAAGAGTATGACTCATGAATCCTTTGGGATTGTTTGTGTCATATTGCTAAGAAAAGCTAAATCATTCACAGTTAATGATCAAATTTACTGCTTTCACTGTGTCCAATGTTCTTGTTTGTGTTCACTTCCCTTGGTATCAGTTTTTTCTGAAAACATTCTGTTTGCATTTTCTTAAAGGGCAGTAATATGCCATAACAATTGATTTCTACAGCTCATTTAGCCATTGTCCAATTGAAGTTCAATGTGTCAATTTCCAGTTCTCAGACACAAGAAAAAAGATCTGCTCTAAATATGTTTACATAAGGAAGTTCTTTTCCTTTTTTTTTTTAATAATCTCTTTAAGATACAGGGTATGTATATTTGCTAACCAATTATTAATAGCTCTAAATTTCTCTCCAAAATATTTGGATCAATGTACAAATCCTGCAACACTGCATTAGCATTCCAGTTTTCCCATACCTCCTGCAATATTTATAATTTTCTTCTTTTTTGTCATATTAGTCAATGTGATGGGCATCAGATGGCACCTCAGAGTTGTTTTAATTTGCATTTTTCTAATCAAAAGTGATTAAGAGCACTTCTTCCTATGCCTAAAAATAACTTTTATGTCTTTATCTCTGCAAATTATCTCTTCATATCTTTTTACCATTTATCAACTGGGGAATGACATGTATTCTTTTAAATTGGATATTTGCTACAAATTTTTTCCCAATATAAAAATCTGAATTATTAAATTAATTATTAGTAGATCATAATGCTACAAAATTATATACTATAAGTGAAAATTATAACAAATTAATGAGTCATTCCCCAGTTGAGAAATGGTTCAAGGATATGACCAAGTAAGGTTTTAAGTGAAGAAAAGAAAGCTATCTACACTCATATTAAAACAAACAAACAAACAAACAAAACTTTAAATCACTATTAATTAGAGAAATGAAAATTAAAACACCTCTGAGATACCACTTCATACCTACCAGATTGGCTAATATGACAGAAAAGGAAAACCATAAATGTTGGCGATGTGGGAAAATTGGAGAACTAATTTACCATGGTGACTTTGTGAATTGATCTACACATTCTGAAGATCAGTTTGGAACTGGGACCAAATGACATCAAGTTGATCAATCAATAAAACTATTAGGTCTAAATCCCAAAGAGGTTATTCAAAAGGGAAAATATTTTAAAATATTTATAGTAGCTTTTTTTGTGATGAAAAGAATTAGACATTGAAAGGATGCCCATTTACAGAGGAATGGGTGGGTGATCAAGATAAAGTATATGAATGTAATGGTATACTTTTTTGCTCTAAGAAATGAAGAGAAGGGGAACTTCAGAAAAACCTGGAAAACTTATTGAATTGAGTTTATATGAAGTGAGTTGAATTTGGAAAACACTGCACACAGTAATGACAATATTGTACAATAATCAACTATGGTTGGCTTAGCTCTTCTCAGCAATTCAGTAATCCAAGACAATATGTTATACACTTCCAGAAAAAGAATTAATGGAGTCTGAATTCAGGTCAAAACATACTTTTTTCATATTCTATTTTGTTCATTTTTTCTTTATTTTCTTTCACAAGATGACTAATTTGGAAATATGTTTTGCATGATTGTACATATATAATCTTACTGCCTAAGAAAGGAGAGAGGGGAGGAAGAAAATTTGGAACTCAAAATTTTATTTTAAAAGTATGTTAAAAGATGTTTTTATGTGTAATTGGAAAAATAAAATGCTGTTACAAACTAAATAATCTAATCCTAAAGAAAAAGTGTGTCAAAGAACAAAACACAGAATAATCAATAACTTCATTAAAGAGAGCAATAAAAATGAGACAACACAACAAAATTTATAATATGCAGTCAAAGCAACATTTATGGGGAAATTCATATTTCTAAATGCTTATATTACTAAATAGAGAAAAAGCAAAAAAAAAAATTGGGCACACAACTAAAAAGAACAAATTAAAAATCCTTGATTAAATAATAAATTACAAATCCATAAAATCCAAGGAGAAATGAATAGAGTTGAAAGTAAGAAAATCATTAAATTAATAAATAAATCTAGGAACTGTTTTTACTGAGGAAAAATGAAATACAAACATCATTGGTTATTCTGATTTTTAAAAAGAGGAAAACTAAAATACTAGTATCAAAAATAAAAAGGGTAAATTCAACACCCATAAAGAGAAAATTAAATGAATTATGAGGGTTTTTTGCTTAATTATATATCAATGAACTTGACAATCTATTCAAAATGGATACATATTTATGAAAATACAAATCACTTTAATTAACAAAGAGAAAATAGAATTATTAAATAACCCTTAAGAATTGAAGAAGTCATGACTGTATTCCCTGAGACATAATCCCCAAGAACAGATAAATTCCTAAATGAATTCTATCTAGCATTTAAAAATCAATTAATTTCAATACTATATAAACTATTTGGGGAAATGGGCAAAGAAGAAATCCTAAGACATTCATTTGATGACACAAATATTATTTTGTTACCTAAAACAAAGAAAGAAAACTATAGGTCAATTTGCCTAGTTAATAAATATATAAAAAATTAAATAAAATATAATAAGAAAATTACAGTAATATCTCACTGAGATGAACAGAGGAGATTTATATTAGGAATAGAGTTTTCTCATTATTAGGAAAATACTTGACATAATCAACCATATCAATAGCAACAAACAAAAAAAAACAAACCTCTCTCAATAGTTGCAAAAAAAAATTTTGATAAAATATAACTCATTCCTACTAAAAACATTGGGAATCACAGGAAAAAGTGGATCTTTCTTTAAAATGATAACCAGTATCTAAGATCATCCACTAGCTTTATAATGAAGGTAAGCTACAAGCTTTATCAAAAAATTCAAGAATGAAGCAACAATGTCTATAGTCACCACTATTTCTCTATATTGTACTAGAAATGCTATCTATGGTAATAAGCAAAGGGAAAAAATGAATGAATTAAAATAAGCAATGAGGATACAAGCTATTACTCTTTGAAGGTGACATGAAGGTACATTTAGAGACATATAATCAACTAAAAATCTACTTGACATAATTAACAACATCAGCAAAATTAAAGGATATAAAATAAATCCATATAAATCATTCAAATTTTTATATATTACCAACATAATCCAAAAGCAAAATATATAAAATACTTGAGAGTCTACTGGCCAAAATAAACCTAGAGATTATATGAACACAATTACAATTTTTTTACACAAATAAAGTCAGATTGAACAATTAGAGCTATATTAATTACTCATGGGTATACTGAACCAATAGAATGAAAAATTAAATTATATATAAATTAATTTACTTATTCGATTTTATACCAATCTAACTATCAAAAATATTTTATGCAGCTAAAAACCATTCATCTGCAAGGACAAATGTCCAGAATAACAAAGGAATTTAATCTTGTATCAGATTTCAAACTGCATTAGAAAGCAGTAATCACCAAAACTATGGTACTGACTAAGAAATAGAGTGCTCAATCAGTGGAATAGATTACATACACATTACACAGTAAAAGAAGACCATGATATTCTATCAATTTGCAGTATTTTTATCTTGAGATTGTAATTCTCAAGTTTCATAACAATGTTCTTAGAGGTTTTCCTATGGAGCTCTTTCCAAAGGGAATTGATGGATTCATTCAATGAATATTTACCCCTCCATTTCTAGATAGTGGAGCAGTTTTTTTTTTTTTTTCTTTTTTTTTTTTTTTTTTTTAATTTTTTATTTTATTTTATAATTATAACATTTTTTTGACAGTACATATGCATGGGTAATTTTTTACGACATTATCCCTTGCACTTACTTCTATTCAGATTTTTTTCCCTTCCTCCCCCAACCCCCTCCCCCAGATGGCAAGCAGTCTTATATATGTTAATTATATTACAGTATATTCTAGATACAATATATGTGTGTAGAACCGAATTTTTTGTTGCACAGGAAGAATTGGATTCAGAAGGTAAAAATAACTGTTTACATTCATTTCCCAGTGTTATTTTTCTGGATGTAGCTGGTTGTGTCCATCATTGATCAATTGGAATTGGATTAGCTCTTCTCTATGTTGAAGAAATCCACTTCCATCAGCATACATCCTCATACAGTATCATTGTTGAAGTGTATAATGATCTTCTGGTTCTGCTCGTTTCACTCAGCATCAGTTGATGTAAGTCTCTCCAAGCCTCTCTGTATTTCTCCTGTTGGTCATTTCTTATAGAACAATAATATTCCATAACATTCATATACCATAGTTTATGCAACCATTCTCCAATTGATGGACATCCATTTATCTTCCAGCTTCCAGCCACTATGAAAAGGGCTGCCACAAACATTTTGGCACATACAGGACCCTTTCCCTTCTCTAGTAGTTCCTTGGGGTATAAACCCAGTAGTAGTATGGCTGGGTCAAAGGGTATGCACATTTTGATAACTTTTTGGGCATAGTTCCAGATTGCTCTCCAGAATGGTTGGATTCTTTCACAACTCCACCAACAATGCATCAGTGTCCCAGTTTTCCCACAGCCCCTCCAACATTCATCGTTATTTGTTCCTGTCATCTTAGCCAATCTGACAGGTGTGTAATGATACCTCAGAGTTGTCTTAATTTGCATTTCTCTGATCAATAGTGATTTGGAACACTCTTTCATATGAGTGGAAATAGTTTTAATTTCATCATCTGAAAATTGTCTGTTCATATCCTTTGACCATTTATCAATTGGAGAATGGCTTGATTTCTTATAAATTAAAGTCAATTCTCTGTATATTTTGGAGATGAGGCCTTTATCAGAACCTTTAACTGTAAAATTTTTTTCCCATTTTGTTACTTCCCTTCTAATCTTGTTTGCATTAGTTTTGTTTGTGCAGAAACTTTTTAATTTGGTGTAATCAAAATGTTCTATTTTGTGATCAATAATGGTCTCTAGTTCTCCCTTGGACACAAACTCCTTCCTCCTCCACAAATCTGAGAGGTAAACCATCCCATGTTCCTCCAATTTATTTATGATTTCGTTCTTTATGCCTAAATCTTGGGCCTCTTTTGATCTAATCTTAGTATGTGGTGTTAAATGTGGGTCCATGCCTAGTTTCTGCCATACTAATTTCCAGTTTTCCCAGCAGTTTTTGTCAAATAATGAATTCTTATCCCAAAATTTGGGATCTTTGGGTTTGTCAAAGATTAGATTGCTATTTTTATTCACTATCTTGCCCTGTGAACCTAACCTATGCCATTGATCAACTAGTCTATTTCTTAGCCAATACCAAAAGGTTTTGGTGACTGTTGCTTTATAATATAGCTTTAAATCAGGTACACTTAGACCACCTTCCTCTGACTTTTTTTTCATTAGTTCCCTTGCAATTCTCGACCTTTTATTCTTCCATATGAATTTTGTTGTTATTTTTTCTAGGTCATTAAAATAGTTTCTTGGGAGTCTGATTGGTATAGCACTAAATAAATAGATTAGTTTGGGGAGTATTGTCATCTTTATTATATTCGCTCGGCCTATCCAAGAACACTGAATGTCTTTCCAATTATTTAAATCTGACTTTATTTTTGTGGCAAGTGTTTTATAATTTTGCTCATATAATTCCTGACTCTCCTTTGGTAGATATATTCCCAAATATTTTATACTATCGACTGTTATTTTGAATGGAATTTCTCTTTGTATCTCTTGCTGTTGGATTGTGTTGGTAATGTATAAAAATCCTGAGGATTTATGTGGATTTATTTTGTATCCTGCGACTTTGCTAAAATTCTGAATTATTTCTAATAGCTTTTTAGCAGAGTCTTTGGGGTTCTCTAAGTATACCATCATGTCATCTGCAAAAAGTGACAATTTGATTTCTTCATTTCCTACTCTAATTCCTTGGATCTCTTTCTTGGCTCTTATTGCCAAGGCTAGAGTTTCTAGTACTATATTGAATAGTAATGGTGATAGTGGGCAACCTTGTTTCACTCCTGATGTTACAGGGAAAGGTTTTAGTTTATCACCATTACATATGATGTTTACTGAGGGTTTTAAATATATAGTGGAGCAGTTTTCTTTAATTTTCTCTTACAAAAGATGGCGGAGAAGAAACACACGACTCAGTGAATGTCCTCACTCCCTCGCAACCAATTAGATAAATTAAGTCTCAGAATTAGCCCAGGACTGATAGATACCACAAGGACTGGAAGAATGACTTACCAGCTGAAGAGAATCTGGAGTTTCAACAGAGAAGGTCATTTCTCAGGGGAGGAAGAAAAGAGACCAGCACAGACGGTGGGGTAGTGGCACACTGCGCCCATTGCGCTGGGAAGGGCTCTGGGATCAGAGAAGCCACTGAGGTAAAGGAATCTGGCACAGGCTGTTAGCTCTTCTCTGCTAATTATTTAGCAGTTCAGAAGAGAAAGCCAAAATATTTTAAAACTCAGATTAGATTTTCCCCGGACCCTGGAGGTGACTCAGCAGATCTCGGCACCAGGGGGCGTGGCCTCAGCTACCACCTGAGAATAGTTAAGAGATTGACAAGTGGGTGGATACGGCCCAGGGCAACACACACTGCCTAGTTTAGCTGGAGGGAGTGGAACTCAGCTCCAGGAAGTCCCAGAGAAGGGAACCTTTGAACTAGGGACCGCGGTTTCTGGCAGACACTTCCAGTTTGAGCACAGGGGCTTTTCACATAACCTGCTGCAGACATCCACGCCCCACCCAGACACATAGACTAGGCTTTGTGCTACCTTCACTGTTCAGTCTCAAATCTCAGGGAAGCCTCTAAAACACAGCGCCCTCGGCACAACAGTGCTGGTCACCTCTGAGGCACTTCCAGGGAGGGGGTGGGGAACTCTCTCCCAGAGCTCTATCTTAGCTCAGGCTCAGGGGCCGCTGCATCCATCCAGTCTGGGAGGAAGCTGGTAAAGAAGTAAATAAATAATTTCCTACCCCAGGGACAGACCCCAAAAGATTTTTTTAAGTATGAGCAAAAAAGCCAAAAAAACTATAGATTCCTTCTACACAGAGAAAGAGTGGGTATCCAACCCCGAGGAAGTTAACAGCAGAGAGTCAGCAGACAACAACCTAAAGGGGAACGATTTCTGCCCCCCATCACATAACTCTCTCCTAGAAGAAGCTCTTAAAAAATTAAGGGAGATTGAAGAAAAATGGGGCAAGGAAAGGGAAGCTATGATAGAGAATAACAACGTCCTGAAATTGGAGTTGGAAAAAATAAAGAATTCACAGGAGATGCAGGGAAACAAAATTAGTGAATTAGAAAAGGCTAAAAAAAAACACAGGAAAGTAGGATTTCTGAATTGGAAAAGATAAAAAAGTCTCAAGAAAATAGAATTTCTGAATTGGAAAAAGAAAATAATTCTCAAAAAAAAATTAGGGAAATGGAAAAAAATTCAATAGAGCAAAATAATTCATTTAAAAAACGAAATTGGGCATTTACAAAAAGAACTAAAAACTGTGAAAGAAGAAAATAACTCCTTAAAAGTCAGGATGGAACAAATAGAAATGAATGATTCACAGAGAACCCAAGAATCAGTCAAACAAAACAAAAAAAATGAGAAGCTGGAGAACAACGTCAAATACTTACTGGGAAAATCTATAGACCTGGAAAATAGATCTAGGAGAGATAATCTGCGGATTATTGGACTTCCAGAAAACTATGACCAAAAAAAGAGCCTAGATTCTATTTTACAGGAAATTATCAAAGAGAACTGTCCAGAGATAATAGAAACAGAAGGGAAAGTAGATGTGGAAAGAATTCATAGAACTCCTTCTGAAATAGACGCTAAAAAAAGAACACCACGGAATATTGTGGCTAAGCTGCAGAATTACCACACAAAGGAGAAAATCCTGCAAGCAGCTAGAAAAAAACAATTTAAATACCAAGGTGCCACAATAAGGGTCACCCAAGATCTGGCTGCCTCCACATTAAAAGATAGAAGGACCTGGAACCTGATATTCCGTAAGGCAAAAGATCAAGGACTGCAACCACGAATGAACTACCCAGCTAAGTTTAGCATCTTTTTCCATGGAAGAAGATGGTCATTCAATGAAACAGAGGAATTCTATATGTTTCTAAGAAAAAAACCAGACTTAAACTAAAAATTTGATCTACATCCACAAGACTGAAGAGAAACAGAAAAAGGTACACAGAACCCTTGAGAACTGTAACTCTGTTGTGGGTATATAAAAAGTACTCAAGGATAATTTGATCTTACTGATATAAAAGAGAAAAAGGGGGGTGTACTAAAGGGAAGGAGGTCGGTTCAGAAAAAGGGGAAGGAATGATAAAAAGAGGGAAACTACATACCAGGAAGAGGCATAGAAAATACACCATATCTGAGGGAACTTAGTGAGGGGGAGAATCATTGTGTGAATCTTACTCTCATCAGGAGAGGCTCAAAGAGTAAATAATTAACATATTTGTTTTTTAGAGAATTTTCTCTCACCTCATTAAAAGGGGGGAGAGGAAAAGGGAAAAGAAAAAGGAGAATAAGTGAAGGGACTTGGAGGGAGGGGGGAGGGATCCTAAAAAAAAAAAAAAAAAAAAAAGAGGGAGGGTTGCGCGTCACAAGGGGGGGGTGTAAATTAAATATAGGGGAGGGGAATCAGGGGGGTCAAGGGAAAAAGCATAATCTGGGGAATAATACGATGGCAGGAAATACAGAATTAGTAATTTTAACTGTAAATGTAAATGGGATGAACGATCCCATCAAACGGAGACGGATAGCAGATTGGATCAAAAAGCAGAACCCTACAATATGTTGTCTACAGGAAACACACTTAAAGCAGGGAGATACATACAGAGTAAAGGTAAAAGGTTGGAACAGAGCCTATTACGCTTCAGGTAAAGCCAAAAAAGCAGAGGTAGCTATCCTTATCTCAGATCAAGCAAAAGCAGAAGTAGATCTCGTTAAAAAAGATAAGGAAGGAAACTATATCCTGCTAAAAGGTAGCATAAATAATGAAGCCATATCAATACTAAACAGATATGCACCAAGTGGTATAGCATCTAACTTTCTAAAGGAAAAGTTAAGAGAACTGCAAGAAGAAATAGACAGTAAAACTATAATAGTGGGAGATCTCAACCTTGCACTCTCAGATTTAGACAAATCAAACCACAAAACAAACAAGAAAGAAATTAAAAAAGTAAATAGAACATTAGAAAAACTAGGTATGATAGACCTTTGGAGAAAACTGAATGGCAATAGAAAGGAATATATTTTCTTCTCAGCAGTTCATGGATCCTATACAAAAATAGACCATATATTAGGACATAAAGATCTCAAAATTAAATGTAGGAAGGCAGAAATAATAAATGCCTTCTTCTCAGATCACAATTCAATAAAAGCTACATTCAGTAAAAAGTTAGGGGTAAATAGACCAAAAAGTAATTGGAAACTGAATAATCTCATCTTAAAGAATGACTGGGTGAAAGAGCAAATTATAGAAACAATTAACAATTTCACCCAAGATAATGACAATGATGAGACATCATATCAAAATCTTTGGGATGCAGCTAAAGCAGTAATAAGGGGAAATTTTATATCTTTAGAGGCTTATCTGAAGAAAATAGAGAAAGAGAAGATTAGCAAATTGGGCTTACAACTTAAAAGGCTAGAAAAAGACCAAATTATAAACCCCCAATCAAAAATTAAACTTGAAATACAAAAATTAAAAGGAGAAATCAATAATATTGAAAGTAAAAAAACTATTGAATTAATAAATAAAACCAAGAGTTGGTTTTATGAAAAAGCCAATAAAATAGATAAACCTTTGGTAAATTTGATCAAAAAAAAGAAAGAGGAAAATCAAATTGATAGTCTTACAA
Source organism: Sminthopsis crassicaudata (assembly GCF_048593235.1). Taxonomy (NCBI): domain Eukaryota; kingdom Metazoa; phylum Chordata; class Mammalia; order Dasyuromorphia; family Dasyuridae; genus Sminthopsis; species Sminthopsis crassicaudata. Next base: position 247,386,914 of record NC_133620.1, on the reverse strand, counting down.
ATGAAAAGGGGGATCTTTCCACCAATGAAGAGGAAATTAGAGAAATAATAAGGAGTTACTTTGCCCAACTTTATGCCAATAAATTTGATAACTTAAGTGAAATGGATGACTTCCTCCAAAAATATAGGCTCCCTAGATTAACAGAGGAGGAGATAAATTGCTTAAATAGTCCCATTTCAGAAAAAGAAATAGAACAAGCTATTAATCAACTCCCCAGGAAAAAATCCCCAGGGCCAGATGGATTCACATGTGAATTCTACCAAACATTTAAAGAACAATTAGCCCCAATGTTATATAAATTATTTGAAAAAAGAAGGGGATGAAGGAGTCCTACCAAACTCCTTTTATGACACAGACATGGTACTGATACCTAAACCAGGTAGATCGAAAACTGAGAAAGAAAATTATAGACCAATCTCCTTAATGAATATTGATGCTAAAATCTTAAATAAGATATTAGCAAAAAGACTTCAGACAATCATCTCCAGGATAATACACTATGATCAAGTAGGATTTATTCCAGGAATGCAGGGCTGGTTTAATATTAGGAAAACTATTAATATAATTGACCATATTAATAATCAAATTAATAAGAACCATATGATCATCTCAATAGATGCAGAAAAAGCATTTGGCAAAATCCAACATCCATTCCTACTAAAAACTCTTGGGAGTATAGGAATAAATGGACTATTCCTTAGAATAATCAGGAGCATATATTTAAGACCTTCAGTAAGCATAATATGCAATAGAAATAAACTGCAACCTTTCCCAATAAGATCAGGAGTGAAACAAGGTTGCCCACTATCACCATTACTATTCAATATAGTACTAGAAACGCTAGCCTCGGCAATAAGAGCCGAGAAAGAGATTCAAGGAATTAGAGTAGGAAATGAGGAAATTAAACTGTCACTTTTTGCAGATGACATGATGGTATACTTAGAGAACCCCAAAGACTCTGCTAAAAAGCTACTAGAAATAATTCAAAATTTCAGCAAAGTGGCAGGATACAAAATAAATCCACATAAATACTCGGCATTTTTATATATCACTAACAAAATGCAACAGCAAGAGATACAAAGAGAAATTCCATTCCAAACAAATGTTGAGAGTATAAAGTATTTGGGAATCCATCTACCAAAGAAAAGTCAGGAATTATACGAGAAAAATTACAAAACACTTGCCACAAAAATAAAATCAGATTTAAATAATTGGAAAGACATTCAGTGCTCTTGGATAGGCCGAGCGAATATAATAAAGATGACAATACTCCCCAAACTAATCTATTTATTTAGTGCTATACCAATCAGACTCCCGAGAAACTACTTCAATGACCTAGAAAAAATAACAACAAAATTCATATGGAAGAATAAAAGGTCGAGAATTGCAAGGGAACTAATGAAAAAAAAAAGTCAGAGGAAGGTGGTCTAAGTGTACCTGATCTAAAGCTATATTATATAGCAGCAGTCACCAAAACCATTTGGTATTGGATAAGAAATAGACCGGTAGATCAGTGGAACAGATTAGATACAAAGGACAAAAAAGGATACAGCAACCTAATCTTTGACAAACCCAAAGATACCAACATTAGGGATAAAAATTCATTATTCGGAAAAAACTGTTGGGAAAACTGGAAATTAGTATGGCAGAAATTAGATATGGATCTACACTTAACACCATATACCAAGATAAGATCAAAATGGGTCCATGATTTAGGCATAAAGAGGGAGATAATAAATAGATTAGAGGAACAGAGGATAATCTACCTCTCAGACTTGTGGAGGAGGAAGGAATTTATGACCAGAGGAGAACTAGAGATTATTATTGATCACAAAATAGAAGATTTTGATTACATCAAACTAAAAAGTTTCTGTACAAATAATACTAATGCAAACAAGATTAGAAGGGAAGTAACAAATTGGGAAAATATTTTTAAAAACAAAGGTTCTGACAAAGGTCTCATTTCCAAAATATATAGAGAACTGACCCTAATTTATAAGAAACCAAACCATTCTCCAATTGATAAATGGTCAAAGGATATGAACAGACAATTCTCAGAGGAAGAAATTGAAACTATATCCACTCACATGAAAGAGTGTTCCAAATCACTACTGATCAGAGAAATTCAAATTAAGACAACTCTGAGACACCACTACACACCTGTCAGATTGGCTAAAATGACAGGAACAAATAATGATGAATGTTGGAGGGGATGTGGGGACACTAATACATTGTTGGTGGAGTTGCGAAAGAATCCAGCCATTCTGGAGAGCAATCTGGAATTATGCCCAAAAAGTTATCAAACTGTGCATACCCTTTGACCCAGCAGCGCTACTACTGGGATTATATCCCAAAGAAATACTAAAGAGCGGAAAGAGACATATATGTGCCAAAATGTTTGTGGCAGCTCTTTTTGTAGTAGCTAGAAACTGGAAGATGAATGGATGTCCATCAGTTGGAGAATGGTTGGGTAAATTGTGGTATATGAAGGTTATGGAATATTATTGCTCTGTAAGAAATGACCAGCAGGAGGAATACAGAGAGGCTTGGAGAGACTTAAATCAACTGATGCTGAGTGAAATGAGCAGAACCAGAAGATCACTGTACACTTCAACAACAATACTGTATGAGGATGTATTCTGATGGAAGTGGAAATCTTCAACATAAAGAAGATCCAACTCACTTCCAGTTGATCAATGATGGACAGAGGTAGCTACACCCAGAGAAGAAACACTGGGAAGTGAATGTAAATTGTTAGCATTAATATCTGTCTGCCCAGGTTGCATGTACCTTCGGATTCTAATGTTTATTGTGCAACAAGAAAATGATATTCACACACATGTATTGTACCTAGACTATATTGTAACACATGTAAAATGTACGGGATTGCCTGTCATCGGGGGGAGGGAATAGAGGGAGGGGGGGATAATTTGGAAAAATGAATACAAGGGATAATATTATAAAAATATATATATAATAAAAAATTAAAAAAAAATTTTCTCTTACAAAATGCTATTCAGGTTCTTTTTTTTTTTTTTTTTTTTTTTTTTTTTTTTTTGCTCATGACTTTCATGTAGGTCAACAATTTTTAAGTTGTCTCTTCTGATTCTGCTTTCCAGTCAGCAGTTTTTCCAATAAAATTTTTCACATTTTCTTCCATTTTTTCATTCTTTTTACTTTGACTGATTCTTTATGCCTCATAGAGTCATTAGCTTCCATTTTCTTCATTGTAGTTTTTTAATGTGGTTTTATTTAGTTAGCTTTTTTAGCTCTCTCTCTCTCTCTCTCTCTCTCTCTCTCTCTCTCTCTCTCTCTCTCTCTTTAAATTTGGTTAATTCTACTTTTGAAGGTTTGTTTTCTTCAGTTGAATTTTTTTTTTTTTTGCATTTTCCCAATGGTATTTGTTAAGGAGATGGTTTTATTCAGTATTTTTTTTCCCTTTCTTTTCCAAGCTGTTGACTCTCTCCTGCATACCTATCATTTTTCTCATTTGTCTTCTTTCTCTCTTATTTGCCTTTTAAAGTCTTTTATGAGCCCTTTCAAGAACCCTCTTTGACCTTGCGACCAATTCATACCACTCAGTGAGATTTCCTCTGTGGATATTTTGTCTTCATCTGAGTTGGTATTTTGGTTTTCCCTGTCAGCATAATAGCTTTTCTATGGTCAAGATTCTTTTCTGTTTCTTGTTCATCCTTTTTCCTTTTTTTTTTTTTTTATTTATTTTTATTTTTTTTTTACTTTTATGGAGGATCTCTGCTCCTAGTTAAAGGTGGTGCTGTCCCAAGCTTCCAGTGTACCTCTAAGCCTTGGCTTTGAGCACAGGGACCCCTTGTGTTTACAAGGGTCAGCTCTGTCTGCTTTCATCAGGAAATACACTAGTTTCACAGAGTTTGCTTTCTGAGCTGAGAATGGAGGCTTCCCCACTGATCTGCTCCTCTACTGAAGCAGAGCTGATTTGGTGTGATTAATATTCTCTCACCATCTTTCCCAGAGACTGTCTAAACTGGGTTGAACACTCTTTTCTCCCCAGTGAGAAAACTTTTTTGAAAAAAAAGTGATACAGTCCCTAATCTCTAAAGTGAAAAAAAAATTCAGATAATTAAAAATAGGACTAAACTATAAAATGAAGTCTGCATAGTATAATGGATAGGACAGCTTATCTTAGAGCTGGAAAAACCCAGGTTTTTTTCTAACATTGGATATGAGTATCTAAGCAAGTCACTTGAACTTTATTGCTCCTGTATTACTTTCTAAGATTATAAATTTAAGAGAAGGGGCCCATCTAAATAAGTAAAGGGAGTTATTTACCAGAAGTTCCTATTCACACAAAATCATATCTTGGCAAAAAAAAATAAAGTTATTTGGGGTACAAGGGAACAGTACTAAAACTGGAAGAAAATAGAAAGATCTAGGGAAGAATTTGGTCCTTGAGAAGAGATTTAATGTCATGTATGAGGAAAAATAAGAAGACAATTTTGCTGGAGAATAAAATATGTGAGGAGGAGTAATTTGTAATCAGCTTGAAAACATATCATAGAGAGATTGAAAAATGCTTTAAATGGTAAATAAGACTGTGTGCTTTATTTGAAAAGCAATCAGGAGTTCAGAAATAGGGTTCTAAATTTTAGTAATATAAGTTTGGAAGATATGTGTAGGAAGATAATTTAGAGGGGAGAGACGTGAAGAAAGATCCTCTAGGGAGCTTATAAAATAATCCAGGCAAAGGATGAGAAATTCTCAACATAGGTGTTTGTGCTCTGAGTAAAAGGTTGCTGGTTCAATGCCAGGTTTCTGCCATATATTCAGGTAGTATACCACTTCCTTCTACAACTGCCCTATAGCCAACCTCCTTATGTGAGAAGATCTCAGATCACAAATATGCTAGTATCCTGATCCTACTGCTTAGGATGACACTTCTCTTAAGAAAAGCTGCTTGGGATCAGGTTGTACAACTTCCATCTATCCTAAAGCAATGACTTGGATGTAAGTTAATTTCTCCCAGTACGAAAGGACAAGAGAAATGGGGCCAACATCCCTAATGAGCCCTAGAACTAACATATGAATTCATCTTAATATTCTAATTCTTATTTCCTCCCAAGAACAGGGCTGTTAAGATGGCAGAGTTGGTGGTAATTGCATAAAGTTTAAGCCTTTTTCCCCAAAGGTTCAAACTCTCTTCTTAATAAATGTTTATTTAAACTCTACCAACACATGACATCTTTTATGACTGCTACCAGACCAGTCCTGTAACTGAGTCATGGAGAAACTCCAATGAAAAGAAGAGCAACTATTCTTTCAACTCCAAGTCTCCTATTTCTTCTTATCTTTCCTTACAGGGTAAAAGTAATAGCGCCTTCCACTCATGATGGACATTCTATTATATGGTCATATCTATCATGTCTCCGTTACTATCATTCAAACCCAAGTTCACATATCCTATCAGTTGATTCCTCATTATTATACTCTCCAACTTCTCCTCCTCAAAATTCCATCCTAACCTTACACAATCCTTCCATTAAGCCATTTGAAATGTCTACTTATAGGTAATAAATTTTCCTTCATTTTAAGTATATTCTTCCCCAATTCCTTATATCTACAAACTCTTACTGAAACTTGGCACATGCTTTTTGGTCACCTTTCCAGTAATGGCTGCATCTTAACTAATTTTCTTGGACCATTGTTCAAGGCTGGGGATTTGAAATATTTTCCTGGTTCTCATTGCCACTTTTAGGATCTCCCTCTTCCTCTTTTTCTCAACAGCCTTTCTTCCTTTAAAATTTATGCTATTCACATCTATAATACAATAAAAATATTTTAGCTATTATGCATAGATGCAGGTCACTCCCCTTCTTTCCTCAATGAATTAAATATGTGGCTTTTAATTTTTCCCTTTTGAACTCCTGCACTCCTAGTATAATTCAACATACATGTTGAATCAACCCACAAAACCCTTTACACTTGGTTCTTCAACCTTGTCATGTCCCATGAGCTACTCCTCCATCCTCCATCAGCCACACAGAAAAAAAAAATCATATCTTGAGTTTTATTATACCCACAAAAGTACAACCTGTATGTTCAAGAATTCTGAAATCACCCTCTTCTGCCCATAATTTTTTGGATTTTCATCTTCTCCTCTACATTCTCTTATATAACTTTAAACTTACTCCTTTCTGTGATGTCTAATCACTTTACCCCTTAATTCTCTCCCAGATCACTTCTCCTAGTCTATCCATATTCTCTTGCTCTCCCTATTTTGAGTCCTTCTTAAACTGTTTCAACTTTATGTGACCTTCCTCTCTTGAATTTCTAGTCATTTTACCATATAACTGATGAAAGCCAGCCAAGTCAACCTTGGAAATTTCCCACCATTTGTCACCTTTGCACCTACACATATTCATGTTGCTGGATAACAGCTGTTCTGACTATTATGTAGTCATGTTACCAATGACTCATTGCTATTAGTCCCTACTATTATGTCCCTTATCAATTCACTCTGCCTTTTCACCACACTGGCTCTTCCAAACCTCTGCAAACCTCCTCTAATCTCCAAAAACTTCTACTCCACCTGTTCTCTCACTTTAAAACTTTGCCTCATATTTAACAGGAAAAAAAATAGCCATCTAATGTAAATTCCATCTTCTCTTTTTATTCTATTCTCACTCAAGTACCTTCTACCAATTTATCCACCTTCATTCCATCTCACATGTGAAGTGGCCTTACTCTTTTCCAAGGCTAAGCGCTCTACTTGTCCAAGTAATTCTATTCCATCTTATGCCCTACAAAAATTCATCTGCGCTATTATCCTCACTCCTTTACTTACTTTCAATCTTTCCCTCTCTAAAGGCTCATTTCTTACTACCTATAAATATATCCTTATCTTCTTTATCTTGAAATCCCTCACTTTTTCCTTCTATTTCAGCTATTATTCTATTTCTCTTCTTTACATTGTAGCTAAACTCCTTGAAAAAGCCACTTACAATAGGTGCTTGCAAATTTCTTCTTTTCACTCTCTCTGACCACATCTCTATATTGTTTGCTGGATCGTTCTCCAGATCATGAACTCTACTATAAGTATTCCTCAGGTTCTTTCTTGGGCTCTCTTCTTGTCTTCTTCTGTACTACTTCGCATGACTATTTCATTATCTTTAATGTGTTTAATTAACATTTATGTGAAAATGAGAATCTACCTCTTTACCTAATTCTTGAATTCAGCTAATCTTCAATCTTCAATTTCCAATATCCTTTCAGATTTCCCAAATTGGATTACTACTGACATCTTAAACTCAATATATCCAATCAAGATTCATTATCTTTTCCCCCTAAATCCTACTTCCCCACTATCTTCTCTAATACCATAGAGAAAAATAGCAATTTCCTATCCCTTCAAATTTAAGGGTCATTATGGATTCTTTGGCACATCTAGATGGCCAGTGAATATAATCATGAAATCAGTAGACCCTTAGTAAAAATACAGTCTCTGACAGTTATTTGCTATGTCATCCTAAACAAGTCAGTTAATCATTTTTGCCTCAGTTTCTCATTTGTAAAATGAGCTGGAAAAAGAAATGCCAAAACATTTCAGAATTTGTGTCAAGAAAACTTTAAATTGGGTCATAGAGAGTAGAATAGGATTGAAACAACTCGACAATAGCAACTAGATTCCTAAGGATCTCTCATACCCCATTTCCAAGCTACTATTAAGACCTATCAATTTCATCTCTCTGTCTCCTCTTAAATATGACTCTTTCTGTCCTTTGATACTACCACCACCTAGTAAAGGCCCCTACCACCTCATGATTGTACTATTTTTAATGGTCCAGTAGGTAAAAGGAAAGTTAAGTTGACTAGTGAGCAAGAACTAAGAAAGCAGAAATAGTGAATGTGGGAAGCTTTTTCTTGGAGCTTGACTGTGAAATGAAGCATGGATAACTGGAGATGATAATCTGATCAGGTAAAATTTTGTTGTTGGTGATGGTAGTTTTCAGTTCTCCCCAGTATTTAGATACTAAGTCAGAGCTGATTTGTGATGGTTTTTAAATCAACTTGGTTTCATTGTCTAAACCAAAGAATCTTTGCATGTCATATACTTTATTTAAGAGAAAAAAATCTTAGCCATTCTCATTCCCCCCTCCCCCTGCCCAATTGGGAACAGTTTCAGTGGAAAGACAAAATATTACATTGACCTTAAATATACGTTACCTTTTCTGGCTGCCAGTCCTTGGGAAGGGGGGGGGGGGGCTAGGGAAAAAAATGTTTCAGTGTTTCAGAGAAACACAAACTAATAATTATTTGTATTTTAAAAGCTTATTTAGGGAAAATGGACAGAGGATTTTCTATTTCCTCAAACCTCTGCAAACCTCCTCTAATCTCCAAAAACTTTGTCAAACTCTAATATAGGAAGAAGGAAATGATAAAATTCTGATAATACAGTTGATCAAAGCCAGTCTTTGTGTTTTATTTGTATCTCAGAATAAAGTATTTTAAAACCCTTTGAAGAAGTCTGGGGCACAAACCCCAGACATTGCAATCTTCAGTTTTACTCTCAGAAAAATATTACTTTCCAGTCTCTAGTACTGAAAGTTATTGATGACTATTTCATCTCTCTCAATATTTATTTGGCACAACACTTTGAAACAGTTCTCCATATCTACATCATGATTTAGTAAAGCTTTTAACTCATTATTTTTATCATTTTATGTAAAATCTTCAGTTCCCTCTATCCACAAGTATATGTATCCATAGTTTGAGAACTGAAGTCCTTTCTTTTCCTCATTAATATTCTTTCTCAGAAAGTGAGCACTGTCTGAAGGAGAAAATAATTAATTCTAGGTAACTATTTCATATACATAGATATTGCATGTATATTTATTACTCATTTTTTAGACACTTGACAACTTAAGATGAGATGTTTATCAATCAAATCATAAATATATACTTAATTATTTTTTCTACTTTTGTCACAAATAACTTGAACCTAAAGTATGAATGACATTTTATATTTCACCCCTCCTAAATGAAGCAATTAGTCAGAAAATCTTAAGATTTTTATTTACTTACATTCCTTTTCTATTTGGTTGTAATTTCCTATCCTGGAAATATTTTTTCTTTACCAATTCTGGTTGGAATTCATATAAAAACTGCAGAAATCCTGTTGCTCCAAATACTATTGCTTAGTGTCAGATGCCCACCAGTGCTCACCTTAAGAAGTGCATTCCTTTAAGTCGTCATAATGCATAAATTTCAAAGAATGCAATTCATACTAGGGTCTCTTAATGTTTTTTTGGTGTTTCTTAAATTTCTTTGGCAGTCCAGTCACATACATGGGCCACTTCTCAGAATAATAATTGTAAAAATATAAAATGCATAGGCTGAAAATGAAAGCCAATTTTAATGAAAACCAATTATCAAAATATGTTAAAAATAAATTAATGAACCTCTCTTCAGACTAAGGTACAATATTGGCAATTGGAATTTAGGTTTTATTTTTAAATTTAAGTTCAGATATTCATATGACAGGCATGTTTTCATACAATAAATTATTATAAAGGATATCTGTCTCATTCAATTTATCTACTTTATTTGTCTCTTTTTTTTCCCCTGAGGCTGGGGTTAAGTGACTTGCCCAGGGTCACCCAGCTAGGAAGTGTTAAGTGTCTGAGACCAGATTTGAACTCAGGTCCTCCTGAATTCAAGGCTGGTGCTCTATCCACTGCACCACCTAGCTGCCCCTTACTTTATTTGTCTCTTACAAAAATAATGATTATCTCAATTTCATACTCACCTAAAGCATATTTTCTTGACATTGACCCAGACCTACACAATTATTATTTTCTTCAAAACTCATCTCACTCAACTTTTGACATGAAGCTTTTCCTCATGCCCTCAGAAACTGATTCTACCCCTTAAAATGTCTTTTTGTTTATTTAGAATTCATTTTGTATTTACTTTTAAAAATATATATTGCCTTATCAATGGAAATGCAAATTACTTGAAATGAGGACATAAAAATTTTGTTCATTTTATTCTGAGCACATAACATAGTGCCTGAATTTGATAGGGGCTTAATACATGGCTTGTTATTTAATGAATATATTCCCAAGTTCTATGAGAAAGTTGAAATAAGGATAGATCTATTTGTTCTAGTAAGTTCCTCTCCTTTGTCCTGTTGATGGACAACTAGAGTCTGTAGAAATCATGAAAAGAGCACTAGATATTATCTCAGAGGATATGGTTAAAATAACATCCCTGCTACTTATTAACTTTGTGGGACTAAGAAAGCAATTTGGCTTTCTGAAACTCAGTTTCTATATTTGTAAAATGGAAATTTTATACTGGAGATCTAAGATCCTTTTCTGACTCCAAATTATATATATAAAGAAAAACTGGATTTTAGTGACAAAGTTGTTTTGTATGGATACATCTTTCCAGAACAAAAATAAATCATAACAGCAAATACTAAAACAAAACAGACAAAAGAAATTGTACTTTTCGGAACAAAAGTATAGGTCAATTGGAAGCATATCCACTTTTCATGGTGTAGTAGAATTAAGCAAGCTAGAAAAGTGAAAAATGTTTTAATGACATGTAAAGAAGAAAGTCACATGCAGCTTATATGGATGACAACTATTGAACATAACTATTGCTTACTACCTCTGGATGTGGGCAAGATTTATACAGAAAGCATGAATCAAATAGTTTCATTAAGAAATTAGAATTTTTAAAATTATTTTTACCTCTCCAAAGTTAGTAAGATGCTTGAATATGTTTTTAAGAAATCTTAATATTAAAAAATTAAATTCAACAAATAACCTTGGAGGCAAATATTCATATTACATGAATTTACATATTATAGAATTACATATTAAATGTTTTAGCAAAGGATCCACTGATAATAAAATCTTCTCTATTATAAATAGGATCTGAATTATAGGAAGGTCTATGGCTATCCCATAAATTGATCTTAAAAAGGAGACTATTATGTTTGTTCCCACTCTAATTCTTCCAATAAAATAGCAAAATTTCACATGAAAAATCCTTTTTTTAAATAATAAAGATCTCCAAATAGTCAGCTACACTTTGATGCTTTCCTCTTTTTCTACTTATACTCAAATCATCCTTGAGAGTCACATTTAATTCAGTTTCCTAGTTTTATTCTCAAGGAAGATTATTTTTTTTTTGTATGTTTCACTATTATTTTAAAATGGTTTGGCAATAAAGAAAATGGCAATTCCTAGCATTTATAAATGAACTTATGTGAACTATAGATGCTCTTTTTTCAACTCAAGTTAAGGTACTATAATTCAAATTTTATTTTAGTACATTAGAGAAATTCATTATCAGAATATCCTTGGCTAGGGGCAAGTATGTGGTGCACCAGCCCTGAAGTCAGGAGAACCTAAATTCAAATCTGGTCTCAGACATTTAACAATTCCTAGCAGTGTGGCCCTGGACAAATCACTTAACCCTAATTGACTCAGAAAAAGAAAACAAAAAAAGAATATTCTTTCCTGAAAAAAAAGTAAATCTCATACAATCTAAATAATAATTACATTCAAATTAATCTATTTATTGAATTTATTATTTTTAGAAACTGAGCTTTTCTAAATAAGGGACAACCTATATATCATTAGAAGCTGTAAGATATAACTACATTTTATTTGAAAGTAAGTGAAGAATTTGTTATTTTTAAAACTTTGCTGGCACCAGTCAATAGATGGAACCTAACATCTGAATAATAAAGGGAAGACATAATCAATATTACTTTACATCAAGCAGGAAAGAAATAAAACACAACTTCATTGTTTGTTTTCACTATAGTGAAAATGAACATTACAATTAGAAGATGATTGGGATTTTTAATTCCAACAATGCTATTTATGATTCTTGGAGGCGTAATGAAGACCCTGAAGAATACGACTATAGATCTGTTAACTTTTGAGAAAATGCTAGTAATTTCTCTTCCAGGGTACATTTTTTTGGCTGTAGTTCAGTTAATTTTTGATTAATCTGACATTCACTAGTTGTATGACCTTGGACAATTGTCTATTTGGACAATTAGATAGCTAATACCTCTTAGCTAAAAGTTATTCTGTAAAATAAGGATAATATCTCCTGCTAAGAATCTTTAGGGAACAGAAGTTTGACATCATAAAATGCCAAATAAATGTGAGCTAATATTATTTCCACTACTAATTTTAACTATATCATCACTAATATTAATAATGAAAAACTGTGTTAGTATGAAAAGATGAGCAGGATTATTGAAAAATAAAGTGACATCTCAATTCAAAATGTTTCCTGTGTAATCTATTTATATTATTTTTTTCATTATTTCAGGAAATCATTTATTATATTCAGTACATTTTAAATCAATATGCTATATAGAGAGAGATTCATATTTGAATCAAAACAATAATAATTAAAAATTTAACCCTGGTAGCCATTCTAAATGCTATTTCTCTGCCAAAGTCATGCTATTCCCCCCCATACCTTAAATTCAAATAGAGGGTTTTTAGTAAAAAAAAAAAAAAAACACACAAAGTAATTTCTTAACAAAATATATATTATAAACAAATCTAATCGAAAATATTTTTCTCTTCCCAATAAAACTACTACTTCAAGCAAGTCATTACAGATGTTCTGGTTTTCTAAAGGAATAGATATTATCTCTCACATTAGTGAGCTACATCTCTTTTAACCTTATCACAATATTCTAGTTTTAACCTCCTACTTTTCCAGACATGAGCTAATGTTTGAAATTTGGTATTATCAATATTAGCTAAAGGAGCTAATGCTAAATGCAAGAAAATTATACTTAAAATATGAACATACTCCCTTTTGATCCCCTTGCATACTGCTTGCTGATTTATGACATACTGCAAGAGAATTTCTGGTCTGTTGATATACATTGAAGTTTTTGACAAACCTTCAGGTTAATATTAGCCAGTTATTTAATGTTAACTTCATATTTGGATAGATATGTATGTTACCTGTCTTCTCTATATGCTTTATCTGTGTTTGGCTAAAGATCTGATAGAGGTGATGTCTTGAAGTACATTCATTAATTAGGATCTCATTCTGATTCTATTGTGAAATAAATTCACTTGATAGCTGAAGTAAGACTCTGAAGCTTTGTGAAAATTTTGATTATGAGCATATGGTCACTATACCCTGGTTCTTGTCAGAAAAATAAAAGAATAAAATTTATATTTAGTTATGAAATTTGAAATCCATTGTCTTTTACAGACAATAGTGATCCAAATAATAGGAGAGATCAGTTATTATAATTGAAGTCAAGAGAATAAATGTAAATAGAGTTCTAATTCATTTGCTAACTTATTTGTTTTAATATAAGCCAGACCAAATGTGTCCTTCAACTATACTATATGAATCACATTATAGTGATAAAAATGTAAAATGAGCCACTCTATTCTAAAAGAGACAAAAACTACTCACAAAAGAAAATATGCTATTGTAATACATATGCCTTTCTATATAGATACATGATACATCTTCATTTTTCAAAGAAAGTTTCTATAGAGGCAAATAAAATAATAATCATGTCATTATTGGCTAATTACTGAGTGTCAGGCCCTGTGCCGTGCACTAGTGATACAAAGACAAAAGTAAAACAACACTTGTCAGTCCAGTCAGGAAGACAACATGTACATAGATATAGTTAGATACAGAATAGATAAAATAAGTGAAAAGGAAACTTGATGATAAAATAGGGAGGCTGGGTAAGTGTGTGGATATATAAAGCATGCATACATGAATGCATGTATATGTATATAAACATGCATACATATCCACAGATCCTAATATATATATATGTATATGTATATATGTACATATATATGTATGTGTGTGCATTTGTACATGTGTGAATACAAGCACATATATCTATTTATAATGCATACATTTATATACTTGTATATGTTGATATGCAAATAAAACCATAAGGGCACTTATGACTAAATAGAGAAGTGTATTACATTCATGTGAAAACTTGCCATCATATAGCATTGAAAAATCTACCAGCATGTATTTATTCTCATAAATAATATAAGATTTACAATGTTTAGTATGTAAGTCATTTTATAATGGAGAGAAGTGATAGACATCTTGTAATTGACATTAATTATTTTTCACATGGCACATTTCTCAGTTTGACACAATATTATTATAAAAATACAAATTTGAAAAAATACACCCAAGTTGGTTAAAAACTGATTTATAAGAATATTTAGAGAATAAAATTTCTGATAGCTTAATCTTTAGGAGCATAGGAGGCTGTCTCCAAATAAATGGAAAGATGAGACATTGATGTCCCATCATTTTACACCTATCACTAATAAAAAATAAACATTTTCTCACATTTATATAGTGGAAATGAGTTTATGTCCTAAGTGCTCCCTAAAATGGATTTTCTTGTTTAGAGTCCTTGTAATTTGGGTTATACCTTTGGAATCCAATTCTTAACGTGCAGCATGGGTTTATTTCTATTTTTATGGCATAGTATTACAAATACAAACCCTAAATAAATTATATATGTGGCTTCAGCATTCAACACCTTCAAAATAATATTAACAAGAGACTGATTTTTTCTAAACTTTTATTAATGGTAAATTAAATCACAAGACTTCAATTAATGAATTCAGGATTTGTTATGATCAAGGAAGTCACTGTGAATAGAAATTCTTAAAAATTATGCCAATTAATATACATCACCATCAAAATATTCCTAAATTTGACAAACTACGATAAATGAGTAACTAAAATAAGATATTTATTCTGACTAAATTAAAATTTCTAGAAAAAAGAATTACTTAACAAAATGCAAACTTCTAAAGACCTATGAAATATAATATGCAGGCAACATGCCTGAGGAATGCCCTTTCATCCCTTTTAATTTGAATGCTTATTTTTCAATCCTTTTTTTAAGGTTAGAATTCATTCTTTTCTGCTCTAATAAAGCATGTAATGGAAATAGTAGAATGTAATATTAAAAACAATTTAGATACTATCAGCATTTTTATTGATATCCTCTCAATTTAATGGATTATTTTATTCTGATTATTTCATTTACTTTATTTCAACTTTTATATTCATTCATATTTATATCTAAGAGCTCACTATATTGCTTTCCTTTAATTTTTTTGGTAGGCTTATCCTACCTGGTCCTATCTCAGGACCAACTACAGATTCTTTTTTATTGCAATTTTCTGTTTACACTACTATCTTGGCTTTTGGAAGGGGACTTGCATTTCATTATTTGATACCAAATAGTATTCATAACAAAATAATTTAGTCATATGGAAGCTCTGTTCTATTCAAATCTATCTTTTTATATATTTATCTACTTACATAGGGAGAGTGATATGTATGTTACTCATTAATATTGAGAAAGTAATAATATAGTATATATGATATAATTATGCTGCATTACATTTTTGCATTATATGGTACCATATTATGAGTTTTATGGAGAGAGCTTCTCCATCCATCTATCCATCTGTTTGTCTGTTTGTCTATGTATGGTGTGGCAAATATGCACTTGTGCTATTCTTTTCATAGCACATTCCATTTCCTATCTCCACAAATTTGAATTGAATATCCCCATATCTAGGTTATATATTATCCTCACTCTTGCCTCTGAGAATTTCTTGTCTCATTCAAGATTCAGTTAAAATATTTTCTACATAGAAATTTTGTAGATCTTCTCAGCTACTGATGCCTATTCTTTTTTTCCCCAAAATTAACATATTTAGATTTCATATGTGATGCAGTGGATAGAATGGTGAACCTGGAATCAGGGATAATTCAGTTAAAAAATCAACCTTTTTATTAATTTTATAATTATAAAAATGTTTTGACAGTACATAAGCATGAGTAATTTTTTTGTAACATTGTCCCTTGTATTCATTTTTTCCAAATTTTCCAAATTTTCCCCTCCCTCCCTCTACTCCCTCCCCCAGATGACAGGCAATACTATACATATTAAATGTGTTACAGTATAACCTAGATACAATATATGTGTGTAAATCCAATTTTCTTGTTGCACATTAAGAATTGGATTCTGAAGGTATAAGTAACCTGGGTAGAAAGACAGTAGTGCTAACAGTTTACATTCAATTCCCAGTGTTCCTTCTCTGGGTGTAGCTGTTTCTGTCCATCATTGATCAACTGGAAGTGAGTTTGATCTTCTTTATGTTGAAGACATTCACTTCCATCAGAATACAACCTCATACAGTATCGTTGTTGAAGTGTTTAATAATCTCCTGGTTCTGCTCATTTTACTCAGCACCAGTTCATGTAAGTCTCTCCAAGCCTCTCTGTATTCATCCTGCTGGTCATTTCTTACAGAGCAATAATATTCCATAACATATACCATAATTTACCCAACCATTCTCCAATTGATGGACATCCATTCATCTTCCAGTTTCTAGCCACTACAAAAAGAGCTGCCACAAACATTTTGGCACATGCAGGTTCTCATCTTTAGTATTTCTTTGGGATATAAGCCAAGTAGTAGCACTGCTAGAAAATCAACCTTTTTAACCGTGGGTATATCGCCTTGCTTTTGTTTGTCTCAGTTTTCTCATTCATAAAATAAATAGGAATTGTATACAAGGATTGTGAGAAGAAAATGACATATTTATAAAGTATTTTGCAAAACTTCAAGTACTTGAATGTTAACTATTGCTAATTTTTAAAAATATCCTTATGTATGCAGATGTGCTACTATAGAATGTAAGTTCTTTGAGGAAGGGACTGTTTATATCCTGTACTTAGAACATTTACTGGCATATAGATGTCTCCTTTTAAATACTTGCTTAGTAAATTATTGATTAAGCAAACAGTTTAATAAGGTGAAAGCCCCATGTAATATTCTATACCTGATGACAATTCAAGTTAGTTTACTTTTTTCAAATCAAGTCCCAATTTATTGCCTTTGCACATTTATGCTTATTCAAGACATGCAAATTAAAAAAAAAAAGCTAAATTCATTAAATCAAGTTCAAATCTAGGCAGTACATATTTCTTATTCAGTGTGAATGGCTCTATCAATCTCATTTTAACGGGTGTGAATTTAGCTGTGGAAGTGATTTGTAAGTATATTGCATCATTTTATTTAGATGCCAGAAAATGTAATTTGTCTAACATATTAGAAACCAAAGGCAATTTTCAATTATGGATGTGCCCTATTTTAAATAGTATAAATTTGATATTTTATATTTGAATTGATATTTTAAATTTTATATTTAGATAGGATAAATTTGATAAATTTGAGATAGCATACAATTTGAGATATCAAAAAGATATTTGATGATATAGGACTGGAGATCAGAGGAAAAGAATAGAGCTAAATATAGCTTCTGATTTGTACCATGTAATGAATAAAGCAGTATGAAAGACTAAAAGAAAGAAGAAGCAAAAGACTCTAAAGGAGTTCATAGTATAATGGAGAAGATCTCATGGAACAATATATATATATATATATATATATATATATATATATATATATACAAACTATACATAAGATGAATAGGAAATAGCAAAGGGAAGGCACTAAAATTAACTGTAGTTGAATTAGGCTTCCTTAAAAGATAAGATTTAAGTTGGAACATAAAGGAAGTAGTTATTATCATTGGGCAAAATTGAAGAAAAAATGAATTTTAGGTATGAGAGACATGCAGAAAAAATTCCCAGAGCCAAGAGATGAAATATCTTGTTCCTGGAATAGTAAAGAAGCCAGATCAGAGAGTATGTTAAAAAGTACATATTCAGGAAGACTGGAAAGGTACACAGTGGCTAGATTTTGAAAGACTATGAAAGGCAAACAGCAGTTTTGTATTTAATGCTGAAGGTGATAGAGAACCACCAGAGATTACTGAACAGAGGGGATGACATAAAGGAATCTCACTTTAGTAAAAAATCAATTTGCTGGCAGAATGGAAAGTAGATTAGTGTGAGGAAAGACTTGGGGCAGGGAAATATAAAAGTGGGTTCTTACAATAATTCAGTTAGGAGATGAGAATATATACAAAAATAGGAAAGTAGAAAGGCAGATTTAAGGGGAAAATCATGCCATGCTGAATAACACCTGTAGTGAATGGTGTGATTTGGATGAAAATTCAACAAAAGAGACAGAGAAAAAGCAGTCAGGTAGATATGATGAGAACCAGGGTAAACTAGTATTCTGAAAAAATAGAGAAAAGAGAGTATGAGTGAATAGAAAATAGTGTCAAAGGCTTTAAAATGAATTCAAATAGACTGGGGATTGAGAAAAGACTATTAGAGTTGTCAGATTGGGAGAGAATATTTTGAGAGGAATAATAAGGTAGGAATTAAGAAGAGAATAGGAGGTGAGAAAGTGAGACATTATGGAAATTAGAGAAAAGCCTTTTCAATTAGTTTAGCTACAAAAGTAGAAGAATTGTCAGATGATAATTAACAGATATGAAGGTATCAATTGATAGTTTGTTTTGTTTTGTTTAGGATGAGATTATATGGGCATGGCTTTAAACAGTAGGGAAATTATTCAATAAAGATTAAAAATAATTTATGAATTGGGAATGACAAAGAAAACAATCTGTTGGAGATGAGATGGAATGGGAATGCTTGAAAATGTAGAGTTAATTTTGGTAAGTACTAAGGCCCATTCATCATGTGAAACAGATAAAGGAGAAGATAGAAGCAGAAAGCATTTAAGTGATAGAAGATGAGGAAAAGGGAAGAAGAGGAAGCTCATGGTAAGTGAATTTTTTTCACTAAAATAAAAGGTTAAACTTTCAGCTGATAGAACAAATAGAGGGGGAAGGCTTTAGAAGTACAGAGATTTGGAAAAATGACTGTGGATAGAGTGATATTCAGTAGATAAAGGATGTATAGTAGAACTACATAGCAGCAATGAAGTCTCAAATGATATTGTGCAGCATAAATTCACAGAGGTTCTTTTCAGAATGTTTATTTGATTTTCTGCACTTTCATTCAACAGCATATATAGCAATATAAATGATAACTGTTGATTTTGGGAATGGGACCCCAAAAGTTTAGGGTCACAGACTGATGTTGTGAAGTGTCTCAAAAACTATGCAGGTTTGAACTCCTATCATGATCAAGGGGCAATGTTCTATTGTAATTATAATAGTATTACAAATAGACTAGATTCCAAGAGAAATTAGCAAGGAACCAGAAGCAAAGAGACACATTTATCTAGTTTTCTATCATTGACATGTGTAAAATGTCAGAGCCAGAGCTCTGGAAAGGTATGCTTGAAAGAAGTATACTTGAAACAAGATGTTAACTCAGAGGAATTGATAAGACAATGGATATCTAGTTTACATATACTTAGTACTAGCTTGGTGATGTAATAGTTCTCTAGTTCACACATATTCTGTGTGCTGTAATGATGCAATTGTAATAGGATATATAAGAACTGGGGACAGGAAGTCAGAACGAAGTCAGACTGGCAGACTAGCAGACTGCTGAAGGAGACTGGGTCAGATTATGACAGACACAGACTATGTACAATAAAGCTAAATACAATAGCTAAATAAATACAATAAAGACTTTGGACTCTATTCTTGTCCATTCTCGTGGTGTCTATCCTGCTGAGACCAAGGCCTTCCAGAGCACCTCTAGAAAGCTAGCCGGAATGTCACATACATGCTAATTCTATGTCCCAGAGGAGTGGTCTCTGGAATTTGGTTATCACTGACCAACAGATTATCTATCTAACAGTTAGTAATGAACTGAGGAGTGTCTATTCACTTTCATAGCAGGAGTTTGATCTTTGGGACTATCCTGAGGCCAGAAACTATTTGACTGAGGAGTAATCTATTCAGAATCAGACAGATTGGGTGGGGGCATTTCCTGAGGCAGATTCCAGACTAACATTGTTAGAATAGAAGCCCCCCTAAAATCAGGGGACCTCAAAATCATTGCTGTCTGCATCAGTAACTAGTTATATAGTTATAGTGAGTCAAGGTTGAGGATATAATCAATAATGTGATGAGGAAACTAGGGATTCAAGATTCAAGAAAGAAGGATAATATAGATTTGAATTGGTTCATTAAGATGGAGGAAAAGGAAAAAATGACCAGTATAGGAAAAATAGCCTAGGTGAGATCTGAGGATTCAAAGAGTTCATTTTGTGACAGAATTGGGTTTGTTAAGGGAATGCAGAAAGAAAAATGGAAAACAATATATTGTGGTGAGATGAAAGGATATATAGAAAATTTGAACATAGAGGGCTCCATTTGTGGTTGTAGCAACATCAAGGGTATGGCCATTTTTGAAGTGTGTCTGAATTAGGATGGAAAAGTAGGTAATAGCAAGTCAGAAAGTTGAAGAATTGAGCAGTTAGGACTGATACAAGGGAAATTCAGTTTGAATATTGAAGAGAATATTCGTACTTTAAAAACTGAAGAGGGGCTGTCTCATGAGGTTCTTTACCTCAGAAATAAAACAACAACCTTCAAAGACACAGCTGTCCTTCATGCAGTTGTAATCTCTGCTGCAATTAATTAATTAATTAATTAATTAATTAATTAATTAATTAAATGTCCATCCCTTTCAACTCTTGACTTATAGATTTTGGTAAATGTGGTCAATTAATTAGTATCAATTAGAATAAAGTTACTTCAGAGTCCATGAAGAAGATAACAAAAACCATCCCCAGTTTAACCAAATTTTGTCAAGTGTACTTTTAAAACTTTTCACTTTTTTTTATTCAAAATAAGACTTATTAACTAATTATGTAAAAATTGCAATTATATTAAATTATGTAATTATGTCATTAATGTAAATAATAAGCTTATACATTTAATTTAAATTGATTGTGTAATTATGAAGAATTATATAATTATGCCAGATAATGCCATAAAATCATTATCAAATTTAATGAAAAAGGCAAAAAATATTAGTTTATCATGTAAAAATTAGAGGCCAAATGCCTAACTTAGAGATTTTTCTCAATGAAGATACAGTTACAAAACAAAGAGGCTTTCTTTTTTATTACTTCAAAATTAAATCTTAATTTAATTTATAGAAGAAAAAAAATTTTCTATAGAAAATGATCCATTGCCTATTTAGAATTTTTATTTTGTAGTAGTGAATCAGCAATGAAAAAGATAGGAAGGTGAAATCAATATTTCAAGGACCCACTAAGTCTTTTCTAATTTAATTTGTCCTGTTCATATCTATAACCCATTGTCATATTAGATTTGGTGATTTAAAAAAGATTCAAGATATGATTAATGATCTTGAATACAGAGCTATATGACAATATAAAATTACATAATCAAAATTGCAAATGTGACACTCACAATCCTCTTTCTGGATGTAAATGGCTCTCTTCATCACAAGATCATTGAAACTGGTCTGAATCATCTCATTGTTAAAAAGAGCTATGTCCATGAGAACTGATCATCATATAATCTTGTTGTACAATGATCTTCTGGTTCTGTTCATTTCACTTAAGATCAGTTCATACAAGTCTCTCCAGACTGCTCTGAAATAATCCTGCTGATCATTTCTTGTAGAACAATAATATTACATAACATTCATATACTATAACTTATTCAGCCATTCTGCAAATGATGGACATCCACTCAGTTTCCAGTTTCTTGACACTACAAAAAGGGCTACCAAAAACATTTTTTGCATATGTGGGTCTCTTCCCTCCTTTAAGATCTCTTTGGAATATAATACCAGTAGAAACACTGCTGAATCAAAGTTTGATAACTTTTTGAGCATAGTTCCAAACTGCTCTCCAGAATGGTTGGATCCATTCACAGTTCCACCAACAATGTATCAGTGTCACAGTTTTTGCAAATCCTATCCAACATTTGTCGTCATGTTTTCCTGTCATCTTAGCCAAACTGATAGGTATGTAGTGGTATCTCAGAGTTGTTTTATTTTGTATTTCTATAATCAATAGTGATTTGGAGCACTTTTTAAGGTGACTACATATAATTTTAATTTCTTCATCTGAAAATTATTTGTTCATATCTTTGACCATTTATCAAGTGGAGAATGGCTTTATTTCTTATAAATTAGAGTCAATCTCCTATATATTTTAGAAATGATCCTTTGGATGTAAAAGTGTTTTCCCAGTTTATTGCTTCCTTTCTAATCTTCTCTGCAATAGTTTTGTTGGTACAAAAACATTTTAACTTAATATAATCAAAATTATCCATTTTGTGATCAATAATGGTCTCTAGATCTTCTTTGGTCACAAATTCCTTCCTCCTCCACAAATCAGAGAAAGAAACTATCCTAGGTTCTTCTAATTTGTTTATAATATCATTCTTTATGTCTACATCATGAATCCATTTCTACCTTAATTTGGTATATGGTGTTAGATGCGGGTTTATACTTAATTTCTGCCATATTAGTTTCTAATTTTCCCAGCAGTTTTTGTCAAATATTTAATTCTTACCCCAAAAGCTATGGTCTTAGGGTTTGTCAAATAATAGATTTCTCTATTTTTTCTTCTTCTGTACTTCTTAACTAGTACAAAATGGTTTTGATAACCACTGCTTTATAATAGAGTTTTAGATCTGGTACAGCTAGGCCACCTTCACTTGTTTTTCTCTTCATTAATTCCTTTGAAATTCTTGACATTTGTTCTTCCAGATGAATTTTGTTGTTATTTTTTCTAGGTCAGTAAAATAGTTTCTTGGGAGTTTGACTGGTATAGCACTAAATAAATAGATTAGTTTAGGCAATATTGTCATCTTTATTATTTTTGCTTGACCTATCCAAGAACACATAATATTTTTGCAATTGCTTATATTTGATTTTATTTGTGTGGAAAGTTGATCTAATTAAAAGAGATAAGGAAGGAAACTATATCCTGCTGAAAGGTAGCATAAATAATGAAGCATATCGATACTAAACATATATGCACCAAGTGGTAAAGCATCTAATTTTCTAAAGGAAATGTTAAGAGAGTTGCAAGAAGAAATAGACAGTAAAACTATAATAGTGGGAGATCTCAACCTTGCACTCTCAGATTTAGACAAATCAAACCACAAAACAAACAAAAAAGAAATTAAAAAAGTAAATAGAACATTAGAAAAACTAGGTATGATAGACCTTTGGAGAAAACTGAATGGCAATAGGAAGGAATATACTTTCTTCTCAGAAGTTCATGGATCCTATACAAAAATTGACCATATATTAGGACATAAAGATCTCAAAATTAAATGTAGGAAGGCAGAAATAATAAATGCCTTCTTCTCAGACCACAATGCAATAAAAGCTACATTCAGTAAAAAGTTAGGGATAAATAGACCAAAAAGTAATTGGAACCTGAATAAACTCATCTTAAAGAATGACTGGGTGAAATAGCAAATTATAGAAACAATTAATAATTTCACCCAAGATAATGACAATGATGAGACATCATACCAAAATCTGTGGGATGCAGCTAAAGCAGTAATAAGGGGAAATTTTATATCTTTAGAGGCTTATTTGAAGAAAATAGAGAAAGAGAAGATTAACGAATTGGGCTTAGAACTTAAAAGGCTAGAAAAAGACCAAATTAAAAACCCCCAACCAAAAATTAAACTTGAAATACAAAAATTAAAAGGAGAAATCAATAATATTGAAAGTAAAAAAAAACTATTGAATTAATAAATAAAACCAAGAGTTGGTTTTATGAAAAAGCCAATAAAATAGATAAACCTTTGGTAACTCTATCAGAAAAAAGAAAGAGGAAAATCAAATTGTTAGTCTTACAAATGAAAAGGGGGATCTTTCCACCAATGAAGAGGAAATTAGAGAAATAATTAGGAGTTACTTTGCCCAACTTTATGCCAATAAATTTTATAACTTAAGTGAAATGGATGACTTCCTCCAAAAATATAGGCTTCCTAGATTAACAGAGGAGGAAATAAATGACTTAAATAGTCCCATTTCAGAAAAAGAAATAGAACAAGCTATTAATCAACTTCCCAGGAAAAATCCCCTGGACCAGATGGATTTACATGTGAATTCTACCAAACATTTAAAGAACAATTAACCCCAATGCTATATAAACTATTTGAAAAAATAGGGAATGAAGGAGTCCTACTAAACTCCTTTTATGACACAGACATGGTACTGATACCTAAACCAGGTAGATCGAAAACTGAGAAAAAAAATTATAGACCAATTTCCTTAATGAATATTGATGCTAAAATCTTAAATAAGATATTAGCATTTTGATCTTATCTTGGTGTATGGTGTTAAGTATCATCCCCAGGATAATACACTATGATCAAGTAGTATTTATACCAGGAATGCAGGGCTGGTTTAAAACTAGGAAAACTATTAGTGTAACTGACCATATTAATAATCAAATTAATAAAAACCATATGATCATCTCAATAGATGCAGAAAAAGCATTTGACAAAATCCAACATCCATTCCTACTAAAAACTCTTCAGAGTATAGGAATAAATGGATTATTCCTTAGAATAATCAGGAGCATATATTTAAGACCTTCAGTAAGCATAATATGCAATAGAAATAACTGCAACCTTTCCCAGTAAGATCAGGAGTGAAACAAGGTTGCCCACTATCACCATTACTATTCAATATAGTACTAGAAACGCTAGCCTCGGCAATAAGAGCTGAAAAAGAGATTCAAGGAATTAGAGTAGGAAATGAGGAAATCAAACTATCACTCTTTGCAGATGACATGATGGTATATTTAGAGGACCCCAAAGACTCTGCTAAAAAGCTATTAGAAATAATTCAGAATTTTAGCAAAGTGGCAGGATACAAAATAAATCCACATAAATCCTCAGCATTCTTATATATCACCAACAAAATGCAACAGCAAGAGATACAAAGAGAAATTCCATTCCAAACAAATGTTGAGAGTATAAAGTATTTGGGAATCCATATACCAAAGAATAGTCAGGAATTATATGAGAAAATTTATAAAACACTTGCCACAAAAATAAAGTCAGATTTAAATAATTGGAAAGACATTCAGTGCTCTTGGATAGGCCGAGCGAATATAATAAAGATGACAATACTCCCCAAACTAATCTATTTATTTAGTGCTATACCAATCAGACTCCCAAGAAACTATTTTAATGACCTAGAAAAAATAACAACAAAATTCATATGGAAGAATAAAAGGTCGAGAATTGCAAGGGAACTAATGAAAAAAAGTCAGAGGAAGGTGGTCTAAGTGTACCTGATCTAAAGCTATATTATATAGCAGCAGTCACCAAAACCATTTGGTACTGGCTAAGAAATAGAATGGTAGATCAGTGGAACAGATTAGATACAAAGGACAAAAAAGGGTACATCTATAGCAATCTAATCTTTGACAAACCCCAAAATACCAACATTAGGGACAAAAATTCATTATTCAGAAGAAACTGTTGGGAAAACTCGAAATTAGTATGGCAGAAATTAGATATGGACCCACACTTAACACGATATACCAAGATAAGATCAAAATGGGTCCATGATTTAGGCATAAAGAATGAGATCATAAATAGATTAGAGGAACAGAGAATAGTCTACCTCTCAGACCTGTGGAGGAGGAAGGAATTTATGACCAGAGGAGAATTAGAGATCATTATTGATCACAAAATAGAAGATTTTGATTACATCAAACTAAAAAGTTTCTGTACAAACAATACGAATGCAAACAAGATTAGAAGGGAAGTAACAAACTGGGAAAATATTTTTAAAAGGAAAGGTTCTGACAAAGGTCTCATTTCCAAAATATATAGAGAACTGACCCTGATTTATAGGAAACCAAACCATTCTCCAATTGATAAATGGTCAAGGGATATGAACAGACAATTCTCAGATGATGAAATCGAAACTATTTCCACTCATATGAAAGAGTGTTCCATATCACTACTGATCAGAGAAATGCAAATTAAGACAACTCTGAGATACCACTATACACCTGTCAGATTGGCTAAAATGACAGGAACAAATAATGATGAATGTTGGAGGGGATGTGGGAAAACTGGGACACTGATACATTGTTGGTGGAATTGTGAAAGAATCCAGCCATTCTGGAGAGCAATTTGGAACTATGCCCAAAAAGTTGTCAAACTGTGCATACCCTTTGACCCAGCATTGCTGTTATTGGGATTATATCCCAAAGAAATACTAAAGAGCGGAAAGGGACCTGTATGTGCCCAAATGTTTGTGGCAGCTCTTTTTGTTGTAGCTAGAAACTGGAAGTTGAATGGATGTCCATCAATTGGAGTAAATTGTGGTATATGAAGGTTATGGAATATTTTTGCTCTGTAAGAAATGACCAGCAGGAGGAATACAGAGAGGCTTGGAGAGACTTAAATCAACTGTTGCTGAGTGAAATGTGCAGAACCAGAAGATCACTATACGCTTCAACAACAATACTGTATGAGGATGTATTCTGATGGAAGTGGAAATCTTCAACATAAAGAAGATCCAACTCACTTCCAGTTGATCAATGATGGACAGAAATAACTATACCCAGAGAAGGAACACTGGGAAGCGAATGTAAATTTTTAGCACTACTGTCTATCTACCCAGGTTACTTATACCTTCAGAAGCTAATAATTAATGTGCAACAAGAAAATGGTATTTACACACATATATTGTATGTAGGTTATATTGTAACACATGTAAAATGTATGGGATTACCTACCATTGGGGGGAGGGAGTGGAGGGAGGGAGGGGATAATTTGGAAAAATGAATTAAAAAAAAAAAAAAGAATACCCATAACAGAGATACAGATTTCAAGAATTAAATATATTATCTTTCCATATAAGAATATAAGCTTTTAATTATCTTTCTCTGAGGCAATTGGGATTAAGTGACTTGTCCAGGATCACACAGTCAAGAATTGTTAAGTGTCTGAGGTAGGATTTTAACTCAGGTTCTCCTGACTTCAGGGCTGGTGCTCTATCTACTACATCAACTAGTTATCCTAGCTTTTTAACCTTTAAAAGAAAGTTAATTTGTCTTTCCTCTTTATTGTTTCATATTTTTCTTGAGTTCTGTATTTGAATATCAAATTTTCTATTAAGCTCTGGTCTTTTCATCAGAAATAGATGCAATTCACCTCTTTCATTGAATGTTCATCTTTTTCCCTGAAAGATGATGCTCACTTTTGCTTCATATTAATTCTTGGCTGCAATCCAAGCTCCTTTGTCTTTCAGAATATCAGATTCCATGCCCTATGATCTTTTAAAGTAGAAGCTGCTAGATCCTGTGTAATCCTGATTGAGGCTCCTCGATATTTGAATTGTTTCCTTCTGGCTCCTTGTAATATTTTCTCCTTGTTTTGATAATTATGAAATTTAGCTATGATATTCCTTAGAGTTTTCAATAACTATTTTACCATCTGGTTCTAGGACATCTATACAGTTTTCCTTGATGATTTCCTGCAAGATTATACCTAGGCCCTCTTTTTCATCATGATTTTCAAGAAGCCCAATAATTGTTATAGTGTCTCTACCAGATCTTTGCCATACAAATGTGGTATTAAGGACCTACATCTGTTTCCCAGAAATTAGGGTGAGTACAAAAACAGACAAGAAGGAAACTTTGTTAAGGGCTAAAGTAGTATTTCAGCTGAAAGGGGACAAATATTTAGAAAGGAGCCTTTTCCACCTCAAGGAAAATGTGTTGAAAGCAATAATTAAACTCATTTAAAAAAGAAGGTTTGAGTGTAACTTGGGAGCAAATTTTTGAATTTTTAGAAACATTACAATATACATCTTGGTTCTCAAAGGAATAAAAATAATTAGATATAGAGGAGTCAAAATTAGTAGGAGAGCAATTAATTGAATATTACAATGATAATGTGCTGGAACTCTGTCTTCCCAGAAATCAGCCAGAGTCAGGATCACTAAACGTCTTTATTCTTGATATTTTACAGTCAAGGTCAGGGGGTTAGGTCTAACAATCTCACACACACCTTCCTCCCTAAAATGCCAGGAGAGACTGACTCAGCTTCTTCGTCTCACTTCTTCTTCTTCCTGCTACTCCTCCCACACAAGTCACTCCCCCCTCTTTGTCCCACAAATCAAGTCAGCACAGAACAGCTGGGGAGGGTCAACCTTCAAACAAGTAGGAAACTGTTCAATTGGCAATTAGTCTCACATGCTTCATTATCTCAGTGCATTGCTCAGTTCTAGCCCTTTACAATAATGGTCCTCATTCAATTCCTAAAGAAACAGTCTATACATATAATTTAATACCATTGGTTTTAAGGAGTTATATAAGTATTAGAATAAGAAAAAAAGAATAAAGAACAGGAGGGGGACAATACTGGCAAACTAGGTGAAAAGGATGAAGAATTAGACAAGAATGGAGTTAAGTACAATTCTGATGAAATTAAGGATTGTGGTGCTTCATAGAAGGAGCCAATAGGACATTTCCAACCCCTGACCTACCCTAAGATTAATTTTTAATGGGTGGAGGGAGAAGGGGGAGGGGGAGGGGCAGTGACACAATCAACATCACCTATGAAGCAACCTATGACAAGATTACAAAAGACACTAGTTAAAGCCAAAAAAAAAAAAAAAAAAAAAAGGACAGGATATATCTGATTTAATGGAAGCATACTCTGTGATTGAAGAATTTGATTCTTTAGGTCAAGCTAGGAGAAGATACACTCCTTTTAATCTGGAAAAAATCAAAGATTTGAAAAAGTGTTGCACTCTTTATGGGACTACATCATATTATGTTAAGATGGTATTAGAGAATTTGGCTTATGAAATTTTAACCCCCAATGATTGGAAATTTATAGCAAGGACATGTTTACTACCTGGACAAAACTTGTTGTGGCTTTCTGAGTATAGTGAACTATGTAGGCTACAAGCCCAATGAAATAGGCAAACTGGACTTAATATACAAATTACCTGTGATCAACTAACAGGTGTAGGTTCTTATGCAGACACTTCAGCACAGATTAATTACCCTTTGATAGCATATGAGTAAATTAATGCTGCTGCTATCAAAGCATTGGGCAACCTCCAAGGAAAGCAAGATAGAGGAGAATCCTTCAAGAAAATAGAGCAAAGTCCAAATGAACCCTTTCCTGATTTTGTGGGATGTCTGCAAACAGCTGTCATACAAATTATTGGTGAAAATGCAGCAACAAAAATTATGATAAGACTACTGGCTAAAGAAAATGCTAATGCAGTTTGTAGAAGAATCATTCTGGGACTACACAAGAATGCTCCTTTAGAGCAGTCATAAGATGGCACATAAGTGCCAGAGTGGGCACAAATGCTTTTTATACCCAGGTTATGATGCAGAACATGGAAAGATGGGGTCCCTCTTGGCAAGGGACTTCCAATGAGACGCATCAATGATTTCAGTGTGTAAAGTAGGGCATCTGAAAGCTCAATGAAGGCATAGAGATAGAGTGAGAAATCAGCATGGGAGAACAAGACCCAAAACCCTATGTCCAAAATGAAACAGAGGCTTCCACTGGACCTCAGAATATATAGATTGATTCAGGGAAATGAGAGGTGAGGCCTAGCTCTAAAACCTGAAACAAAAAACAAAAGGGATATATGGCATCCGAGGTTATATCCAGAGAGTCTTTAGAAGTTCAGGACTCTGATATGATCAATCATCAGAGAAACAACCAGATAGGAGAAAGATATTACAGTTGGGGAGGATACAGACCAAACAGAATGGCAATGTCCAGTTCAAGCAGATTCACTATCTTTAGATAATCACCAGGTGATGTGGAGAGATCTAGAAAATGGTTAATGGAAGGGACCAGGTAGGTAAACTGTTTGGGGGAAAGGTTTTGCTTGTATTTATACTGATTAATAAGGAATCAGATGGGTGCCAATGAACACCCAGAGAGAGACATAAAACAGAGAAAAATACTTGATCCTTAAAAAAAAGAAGAAGACCTGAGAAATGTCTGACACTGAAAGAGCATGGTTGATAATGAGATTGTTACAGAACTTCAAAACCAGCAGGAATCTTTGGATTCCTTGAGATTAAAAAAAATGATAATAAAAGTATTGCAGAACTTCAAAACCCACAGGAATCATTGGATTTTCTGAAACATGATAAGATTGTTGCAGGACTTGAAAACCATCTGGAATCATTGGATTCCCTAACACATGATAAAACTGAGACAGGACTTCAAAATCTGCAAGAATAATTTCTCTGACACATAAAGTAATGGATAATTCATTGGTTTTGGACTATTTCTAGGACTTTTGGACATATATAATTCCTCATGTTGATTCATGTTATTTGTTACATCACTACTAGTCTGTGTTATATTGATATGTGCTTATGTAATTTATGTAATTATGTATAATAACTCCCATGCTGATGGAATATAACTCCCATGCTGATGAATATGTGTTCCAAGTGAGACCCTTCAGAAACCAGCTAATCTGGTTTGATTCCCCATTTTCCTTTGGTTTTCATGTCCCTTCATGTGATCTCAGGGAGGGTATGATCACCCTCTTTTCTGAGAAGTCAGGGAAAGTGTGATCACCTCCTTTTTGGGGTTCTCACATCCTTGAGAATTCAGGGAGGGCATAAGCACCGATGTTCTAAAATAAAAGAAATGGGGAGAAAAAAAATGTATTGTTCTGGTTGGTATTCTGGAGGTTTCTGGATCAGCCTTTGTTTCAGTTGAGTAATCACTACAAGAACAGCCAGGAGTTAAAGTCCAAAAGTCTATACTGTCTCCTTCATCTGATGCTCAGCTAGCTTTCCCATGGCCTTCAAACAGGACTTGGTTTCAGTGGAGAAAATGCAGAAGGACAGCCACCATAGTGGTGTGAGATGAAGTGGCTCCAAGTTTGAGTTCTTGCCTCCAATCCTCTGTCTTCTCTGAATCTAACTCTGGCTAAGTTTGTCTCAGATTTATATACTCTATTTTAATTATATCATAGATGTGAATCTTGTAGAACTATATTAAGTGCTAAGTACATGTACTGAACTAGAGAACTATTAATCACCATGCTAAATTAGATAACCCTTGTCTTATAAATTCCTCTGAGTTATCACCTTGTAAGAATCCTTGTTTCAAGTCCAGAGTTCTGGCCCATAACATAGATCTATTTTCCAGGTCAATTGTTGTATTTTATTGTATTCCAAGTCAGTTGAGGTATTTTACATTCTCTTCTATTTTTTTTTCTGGGGGAGGGGAGAGGTTTGATTCCTTCCAAGGGAGCCTTGCAAAATGAGGACTAACTCATAATACCCTTTGGGGCTTCATTTGCCTTTAGGATCTTCAGGGTTTGTGGTTTGTTCTCTTTCTCCATAACAGCTGTCTACAATCTGAGTTATTTTTGCTTTTCTGCTCATTTTTTTAAGGTTGAGATCTGATCTTAAGGCAAAGGGGAGGAGGGTGGAGCCAAGATGGCAGAGAAGATACACATGATTTTGTAAACTCCCTTCTTCCCTCATTACCAATTAGTTAAATCAGCCCCCAAAATAATGCTGGAATGATAGAAATCATAAGGATTTGAAGCACAACATACCAGGTGAAGAGAATATGGAGTCTCTACAGAAAAGGTCAGTTCTAAGGGAAGGAAGAAAAAAGGCCAGCACAGACAAGGTTAGGTGTTAACATACTGTGCTGATTGGGCTGGGGAGAACTTTGGGATCAGAGAAGCCACTGAGATAGAGGAATCTGACACAGGCTGTTACCTCTTTTCTGCTTATAAAACAGCAATTAAGAAGAGAAATCAAAACCATTTTAAAATATAAAGCCAGATCCTAGAACCACCCCAATCTGGAAGTGACCTAATAGATCTCGGCACTGTTGTGCAGCCACCTTCTGCTGTCCGGGGCTTCTCCTTCAGGTAGTTAAGAGCTTGAACAGCAGGGACACAGCCTGAGGAAGCCTCTGGTCCACATAGTGCCAGGCTCAGCCTGAGGCCGTGGACTTCTAGCAACCGTGGAATTCCCAGAGAATCAGAACTCCCAGAGGAGCTGAACCTTTGAAATAGGGATCTCGGTTTCTGGGCAGACACTTCCAGTTTGAGCTCAAGGGCTTTTCACTTCAACTGCTGATATCCACGCCCCACAGCACATATTGGCTAGGGTTTGTGACACTCTCACTGCTCAGCCTTAAGCCTCAGGGCAGTTGCTAGGCCACACAGCAAGGTCCTTTACTAGGCACTCCTTACACCGCAGCCATACTAACCACCTCTGAGGCATTTCTGGGGAAGGGGGAGGGGAACTCTCTCCAAGAGCTCTCTCTTAACTCAGGCATAGGACTCTGCATCCATCCTATCTGGGAGGAAGCTGGCAACTAAATAAATAAACTTCTTACCCCAAGGGCAAACCCCAACAGATTTTTAACAATGAGTAAGAAGCTGAAGGGATTGATTGACACCTTCTACACAGAGAAAGAGCCAGTATCCCAACCCCAAGGAAGTTAACAGCAGAGAGTCAGCAGATAACACCCCCATCACATAACTCTCTCCTAGAAGAGACTATTAAAAAGTTAAGAGAGTTTGAAGAAAGATGGGGAAAGGAAAGAGAAGCTATGATAGAGAATAACAATGTCCAGAAATTGGAGTTGGAAAAAATAAAGAATTCATAGGAGGTTCAGGGAAACAAAATTTGTGAATTAGAAAAGGTTAAAAAAATCACAGGAAAGTAGGATTTCTGAATTGGAAAAGATAAAATTCTCAAGAAAGTAGGAATTCTGAATTGGAAAAAGAAAATAACACGCTAAAAAATTTAGTGAAATGGAAAAAATTTAACAGAGCAAAATAATTCATTTAAAAACGCAATTGTGCATATACAAAAAGAACTAAAAAAATGTGAATGAAGAAAATAACTCATTAAAAATCAGGATGGAACAAATAGAAATGAATGATTCATTGAGAAACCAAGAATCAGTCAAACAAAACAAAAGCAAAAATGAAAAGCTGGAGAATAACGTCAAACACTTACTGGGAAAATCTAATAGACCTGGAAAATAGATATAGGGGAGATAAGCTAAGGATCATTGGACTTCCCAAAAACTACGATCAAAAAAGAGCCTAGATTCCATTTTACAGGAAATTATCAAAGAGAACTGTCCAGAGATAAGAGAAACAGAAGGGAAAATAGGCATTGAAAGAATTCATCAAACACCTTCTGAAAAAGATCCTAAAAAAAGAACTCCAAGGAACATTGTGGCTAAGCTTCAGAACTACCAAACTAAGGAAAAAATATTGCAAGCACCTAGGAAAAAAAACAATTCAAATATCAAGGTGCCACAATAAGGGTCACTCAAGATCTAGCTGCCTCCACACTAAAGGATCGAAGGGCTTGGAACCTGATATTCCAAAAGGCAAAAGAACAAGGATTGCAACCAAGAATAAACTACCCAGCTAAGTTTAGCATTTTCTTCCATGGAAGAAGATAGTCATTTAATGAAACAGAGGAATTTCATATGTTTCTAAGAAAAAAACCAGACTTAAACAAAAAATGTGATCTACATCCACAAGACTGAAGAGAAGCAGAAAAAGGTAAAAAGAACTCTTGAGAACTGTATCTCTGTTGTGGATAACAGAAAGTCTGCATGGATAATGTGATTTTACTGATATAATATTAAAAAAAAGGGGGAGTAGTAAAGGAAATGGGATAGTATTAGAAAAATGGGAAGGAGTGATAAAAAGAGGGAAACTACATCCCAGGAAGAGGCATAGAAAATCTACCACATCTGAGGGAATTTAAAGAGGGGGAGAATCATTGTGTACGAATCTTACTCTCATCAGAGTAGGCTCAAAGAGTAAATAATTGACATATTTGTTTTTCAGAGAATCCTCTCTCACGTCATTAAAAGGGGGGGAGAGGAAAAGGGAAAAAGAAAAGGTGAATAAGGGAAGGGTACAAGAAAGGGGAAGGGACTTAAAAGAGGGGGGAGGAATACTAAAAAGGGAGGGCTGTGCATCACAAGTGGCGTTTATAAATTAAATGTTGGGGAAGGGGTTCAGGGGGTCAAGGGGAAAAAAAAGCATAATCTGGGGATAATGTGATGGCAGGAAAAACAGAATTAGTAATTTTAACTGTAAATGTGAATGGGATGAACTCTCCCATCAAACAGAGTCAGATAGCAGACTGGATCAAAAGCAGAACCCTACAATATGTTGTTTACAGGAAACACACTTAAACAGGGAGATACATACAGAGTAAAGGTAAAAGGTTGGAGCAGAATCTATTATGCTTCAGGTAAAACCAAAAAAGCAGGGGTTGCCATCCTTATCTCAGATCAAGCAAAAGCAGAAATTGATCTAATTAAAAGAGATAAGGAAGGAAACTATATCCTGCTGAAAGGTAGCATAAATAATGAAGCCATATCAATACTGAACATATATGCACCAAGTGGTATAACATCTAACTTCCTAAAGGAAAAGTTAAGAGAGTTGCAAGAAGAAATAGACAGCAAAACTATAATAGTGAGAGATCTCAACCTTGCACTCTCAGAATTAAACAAATCGAATCAAAAAAATAAGAAAGAAATTAAAAAGGTAAATAGAATATTAGAAAAACTAGGTATAATAGACCTCTGGAAAAAACTGAATGGTGTTAGAAAGGAATATATTTTCTTCTCAGAAGTTCATGGAACCATTACAAAAATTAACCATATATTAGGACATAAAGATCTCAAAATTAAATGCAGGAAGGCAGAAATAATAAATGTCTTCTTCTCATATCACAATGCGATAAAAACTACATTCAATAAGAAGTTACGGGTAAATAGACCAAAAAGTAATTGGAAACTGAATAATCTCATCTTAAAGAATGACTGGGTGAAACAGCAAATTATAGAAACAATTAATAATTTCACCCAAGATAATGACAATGATGAGACATCATACCAAAATTTGTGGGATGAGCTCAAGTGGTAATAAGGGGAAATTTTATATCTTTAAAGGCTTATTTGAACAAAATAGAGAAAGAGAAGATTAATGAATTGGGCCTGCAATTTACAAAGCTAGAAAAAGACCAAATTAAAAACCCACAACCAAAAACCAAAACCAAACTTGAAATACTAAAATTAAAAGGAGAAATCAATAATATTGAAAGTAAAAAAGAAACAACAAACAAAAAAAAAACTATTGAATTAATAAATAAAATCAAGAGTTGGTTTTATGAAAAAGCCAATAAAATAGATAAACCTTTGGTAAATCTGATCAGAAAAAGGAAAGAGGAAAATCAAATTGTTAGTCTTACAAATGAAAAGGGGGGTCTTTCCACCCATGAAGAGGAAATTAGAGAAACAATGAGTTACTTTGTCCAACTTTATGCCAATAAATTTGATAACTTAAGTGAAATGGATGACTACCTCCAAAAATATAGGCTTTCTAGATTAAGAGAGGAGGAGATAAATTGCTTGAATAGTCCCATTCAGAAAAAGAAATAAAACAAGCTATTAATCAGCTCCCCAGGAAAATAATCCCCAGGACCAGATGGATTTACATGTGAATTCTACCAAACATTTAAAGAACAATAAGCCCCAATGTTATATAAACTATTTGAAAAAATAGGGGATGAAGGAATCCCACCCACCTCTTTTTATGACACAGACATGGTACTGATACCTAAACCAGCCAAGTCGAAAACGGAGAAAGAAAACTATAGACCAATTTCCTTAATGAATATTGATGCTAAAATCTTAAATAAGATATTAGCAAAAAGACTTCAGAAAATAATCCCCAAAATAATACACTATGATCAAGTAGGACTTATACCAGGAATGCAGGGTTGGTTTAATTGACCCTATTAATAATCATATTAATAAAAACCATATGATCATCTCAATAGATGCAGAAAAAGCATTGGATAAAATCCAACATCCATTCCTACTAAAAACGCTTGAGATTATAGGAATAAATGGATTATTCCTTAGAATAATCAGCAGCATATATTTAAGACCTTCAGTAAGCATAATATGTAATGGAGATAAACTGGAACCATTCCCAGTAAGATCAGGAGTGAAACAAGGTTGCCCACTATCACCATTACTATTCAATATTGTATTAGAAATGCTAGCCTCAGCTCTTTTTGTTGTAGCTAGAAACTGGAAGTTGAATGGATGTCCATCAATTGGAGAATGGTTGGGTAAATTGTGGTATATGAAGGTTATGGAATATTATTGGTCTGTAAGAAATGACCAGCAGGAGGAATACAGAGAGGCTTGGAGAGACTTAAATCAACTGTTGCTGAGTGAAATGAGCAGAACCAGAAGATCACTATACACTTCAACAACAATACTGTATGAGGATGTATTCTGATGGAAGTGGAAATCTTCAACATAAAGAAGATCCAACTCACTTCCAGTTGATCAATGATGGACAGAAATAACTATACCCAGAGAAGGAACACTGGGAAGCGAATGTAAATTTTTAGCACTACTGTCTATCTACCCAGGTTACTTATACCTTCAGAAGCTAATAATTAATGTGCAACAAGAAAATCGTATTTACACACATATATTGTATGTAGGTTATATTGTAACACATTTAAAATGTATGGGATTACCTGCCATCGGGGGGAGGGAGTGGAGGTAGGGAGGGGATAATTTGGAAAAATGAATAAAAAAAAAAAAAAAAAAAAGAAATGCTAGCCTCTGCAATAAGAGTCAAGAAAGAGATTAAAGGAATAAGAGTTGGAAATGAGGAAATCAAACTATCACTCTTTGCGAATGATATGATGGTATACTTAGAAAACCCCAGAGATTCTAATAAAAAAAGTTATTAGAAATAATTCACAACTTTAGTAAAGTTGGTGGATACAAAATACATCCACATAAATCCTCAGCATTTTTATACATCACCAATAAAATGCAACAGCAAGAGATACAAAGAGAAAATCCATTCCAAACAAATGTTGAGAGTATAAAATATTTGGGAATCCATCTATCAAATAAAAGTCAGGAAATATATGAGCAAAATTACAAAACACTTGCTACAAAAATAAAGTCAGATTTAAATAATTGGAAAGACATTCAGTGCTCTTGGATAGGCTGAGCAAATATAATAAAGATGGCAATATTCCCCAAACTTATCTATTTATTTAGTGCTATACCAATCGGACTCCTAAGAAACTATTTTAATGACCTAGAAAAAATAACAACAAAATTCATATGGAAGAATAAAAGGTTGAGAATTGCAAGGGAATTAATGAAAAAAAGTCAGATGAAGGTGCTCTGTGTACCTGATCTAAATCTATATTATATAGCAGCAGTCACCAAAAACATTTGGATCAGTAGAACAGATTAGGTACAAAGAACAAAAAAGGGTACATCTATAGCAATCTAGTTTTTGATAAACCCAAAGATCCCAACATTTGGGATAAAAATTCATTATTTGAAAAAAACTGTTGGGAAAATGGAAATTAGTATGGCAGAAATTTGATATGGATCCACACTTAACACCAAGATAAGATCAAAATGTGTCTATGATTTAGGCATAAAGAATGAAATCATAAATAGATTAGAACAGGAGATAGTCTACCTCTCAGAGGAGAACTAGAGGTCATTATTCATTACAAAATAGAAGATTTTGATTACATCAAACTAAAAAGTTCCTGTAGAAACAATTCTAATGCAAACAAGATTAGAAGGGAAGTAACAAATTGGGAAAATATTTTTACAGTTAAAGTTTCTGATAAAGGTCTCATTTCCAAAATATATAGAGAACTGACCCTAATTTATAAGAAATCAAACCATTCTCCAATTGATAAATGGTCAAAGGATATGAACTGACAATTCTCAGCTGATGAAATTGAAACTATATCCACTTATATGAAAGAGTGTTCCAAATCACTACTGATCAGAGAAATGCAAATTAAGACAACTCTTAGATACCACTACACACCAGTCAGATTGGCTAAGATGACAGGAACAAATAATGATGAATGTTGGAGAGGATGTGGGAAAACTGGGACACTAGTACATTGTTAGTGGAGTTGTGAAAGAATCTGGACATTCTGGAGAGCAATTTGGAACTATGCCCAAAAAGTTATCAAACAATGCATACCCTTTGATCCAGCAGTGCTATTATTGGGCTTATATCCCAAAAAAAATACTGAAGAGGGGAAAGGGACCTGTATGTGCCAAAATGTTTGTGGCAGCTCTTTTCGTAGTGGCTAGAAACTGGAAGATGAATGGATGTCCATCAATTGGAGAATGGTTGGGTAAATTATGGTATATGAAAGTTATGGAATATTATTGCTCTGTAAGAAATGACCAGCAGGAGGAATAAAGAGAGGCTTGGAGAGACTTACATCAACTGATGCTGAGTGAAATGAATAGAACCAGAATCTGATCGCTGTACACTTCAATGTTGTATGAAGATGTATTCTGATGGAAATGGATATCTTCAACATTAAGAAGATCCAACTCACTTCCAGTTGATCAATGATGGACAGAAACAACTACACCCAGAGAAGGAACACTGGGAAGTGAATGTAAACTGTTAGCACTACTGTCTATCTACCCAGGTTACTTATACCTTCGGAATCTAATAATGTGCTATAAGAAAATTGGATTTACACACATATATTGTATCTAGGCTATACTATAGCACATGTAAAATGTATAGTATTGCCTGTTATCTAGGGGAGGGAGTAAAGGGAAGGTGGGGAAAATTTGGAAAAATGAATACAAGGGATAATGTCATAAAAAAATTACTCATGCATATATATTATCAAAAAAATTATAATTATAAAATTAATTAAAAAAAAAAAAAAAGAAAGGCAAATGGGAGATAGCTGCTTTAGTTGGCCCTGGGGCAATTTTGCTGACTGACTTCCAGAGCTGGATAAGCACATCCTAGAACCACCTTTTTCTGAGGCTCAATGGCTCACAGTTTGCCATTTGTATTTGCTTTTGGGTGCCTTACAACCAATCTGCTTAACTACCAGCTTGCAACCAGGACAGAGTATATCCAAGAGGCTCACAGTAGTTATCCTTGTGCGGGAATAAAGCAACTCCCTGATTCCTCATCCTTGCTCCCTTCTCCAGTGACCCTGCACTGCCATCTGGTACCAGCAACCTCTCTCCCTGCCTGATTGAAACAAACCTTTTTTTTTTTTTTCTGAAGTTCTTCCAAAGTATCTTCTTCTGGAAATGTGTTGTACTCCAAATATTTGTGGGTTGAGCCAGAGGCTTGATTTGCTGTTAATTTGAGGGAAGCTCAGAGGAGGTCACAGTCAGGTGTCTACTGTCCACCATCTTGGCTCTGCTCCTCAAAATATAGTTATTTAACCTTGAATATTTGTAATAAATAGCTCTCTATATATTTTCCCCCTCAGGCATCTCAAAGATGTATTGGCCAGCATCTGGCCTGGACCGGTGGCACCATGACTCCTTTCCTGGCCTGGAGTCCTGCTGGTGGCCTCCCGGGAGTGGTGGCTACAGCAGCGCTTCAAACCCCTACAGCCCCAGAACTAATTTCACAGAAGAAATTTGAGGAAATCAAGAAGGCTAATCAAGCAATAGCAAAAAAAAAAATGGTTGAAGATCACTTTAGTTCCTCTGAAGAATGAGATGAAGATACTAAAGGAAAGCAGGGCAAAATTATTGACAAACCATCCATAACTTATAGTAGTCAGACAGATGGAGATATGCATGAATTGGAACGAACTAGACAGTATATAAATGAAGCTTTTTAGTCGTGAGCTATGGCATGCTTAGTATGTATTGCTTCAGTAAAAAGAAACCAAGCAGTTTGGAGTTGTTCAGGATATTTCTATATATTTCACATGCCCTGTATTCAGAAGTGGGCTAAAGACAGCCTGTTCCTTGTGTCTTCACCTTTGACAGATGATGACTTTGGAAAAACAAACTATCCATGGCCTTGTCTAAAATGTAGATTTGAATATAAGATATCTGAAACACCTAATTGGTATTATTGTTATTGTGGAAAAGTGGAAGACCCACCATTGGATCCATGGTTTGTACCCTACTCATGTGGACAAGTGTGTGAGAGAGAATTTAAGCCTCCTTATGGACCTAAGTGTTTACTTCTCTGTCACCCAGGTCCGTGCCCACTGTGTACAAAGATGGTCACTATAACTTGTTTACTCATAGACAGCATCTCAAAATTCTGAAATAATTGGGATTCAATTAATCTTAAAATGAAAATATGTGACATCAATTCTTCAATTTATATTTTGGCACAATATGACTTAGAAACTTAATGTAGCTGAGCTACATGTCATTTTTCTCATACTTTAATTTGTGTTTATTTTAATTGTTAGTCAAAAAAATGCCTAGTTTGGGAATGAACCCCATGACATTTTTCTTGTAAATTTTAATCCTTAATGACCAAAATAAAAATTTTCAGCATGAATAAAAATAAGAATAGTAGAGGTAGAAGAAGGATACATATTTTTTCTTGGATTTTTGAGTCTTTGTGGCTAAGAAATGGAATTTTATTTAATATTCCTGAGCCTACTAGGATTTGGGGATGAATTGTAAAAAATTCAAGTAAGAAAAAGAGATTGGAAAATAGCAGCTTTAGTTTGACAATTTCTATCACATCTATCAACTTAAGTGCTCAAAGGTTATATGTAAAACCAGGAAGAATAGTTTCTCTTTACTCTAGATGGAGAGAAAAAAATGGTTGGTGTAGGTTTTCAGCTTGTCGAAAAGTCTAGTCTGTTCAAAGTTGTATCTTTTGGAAAAAAGTTTCATATCCATACATTATCTATACATTATGTTGTTGTATATGTTATATGTGTGGGTATCAATCACATAATGTTCATAGTTCTAGAGAAATTTGTGATAATTAACTCAGTTCAATTGCTAAACTTTGAAATTAGGAGCACCTAGATTCAAACCTTTCTCAGAATTAACTAGCTAGAATTAACTAATGAGGTCTTTGATAGTCTTGGGAGTGAACAGAGGTCAGCCAGAAATATACTTATAACCTATAGTATCTCTTTTAATTCAAAATTTGTGATCTTGTAACTCCCAGTTTCAAACTTTTTGCCACCATAGAGCCTTAAAATATGAGTATTTAATATAAAAGCTAAATATCTTGCAGAAAATTGAATTTCAATACTAGTACAACTAAAATTTCATAACAATTTACATTGAAATTACTTATTGTATAAAGTATCACAACATTTCTTTAGTCTCTCTCATTAAGACTCAGAATATTGGGGCGGAGCCAAGATGGCGGAGAAGAAACACACGACTCAGTGAACGTCCTCACTCCCTCACAACCAATTAGATAAATTAAGTCTCAGATTTAGCTCAGGACTGATAGATACCACAAGGACTGGAAGCACGACTTACCAGCTGAAGAGAATCTGGAGTTTCAACAGGAAAGGTCAGTTCTCAGGGGAGGAATAAGAGAGACCAGCACAGACGGTGGGGTAGGGGCACACTGTGCCCATTGCACTGGGAAGGGCTCTGGGATCAGAGAAGCCACTGAGGTAAAGGAATCTGGCACAGGCTGTTAGCTCTTCTCTGCTAATTATTTAGCAGTTCAGAAGAGAAAGCCAAAATATTTTAAAAATCAAATTAGATTTTCCCCGATCCTGGGGGTGACTCAGCAGATCTCTTGGCACCAGGGGGTGTGGCCTCAGCTACCTCCTGAGAATAGTTAAGAGATTGACAAGTGGGTGGATACGGCCCAAGGCAACACACACTGCCTAGCTTAGCTGGAGGGAGTGGAACTCAGCTCCAGGAAGTCCCAGAGAAGGGAACCTTTGAACTAGGGACCGCGGTATCTGGCAGACACTTCCAGTTTGAGCACAGGGGCTTCTCACGTCACCTGCTGCAGACATCCACTCCCCACCCGGACACATAGGCTGGGCTTTGCGCTGTCTTCACTATTCTACGCCCTCAAAGCACAGTAGTGCTAATCACCTCTGAGGCACTTGCAGGGAGGGGGTGGGGAACTCTCTCCCAGAGCTCTCTCTTAGCTCAGGCGCGGGGCCACTGCATCCATCCAGTCTGGGAGGAAGCTGGTAAAGAAGTAAATAATTTCCTACCCCAGGGACAGACCCCAAAACATTTTTTTTAAATATGAGCAAAAAAGCTAGAAAAACTATAGATTCCTTCTATACAGAAAAAGAGCGGGTATCCAACCCCGAGGAAGTTAACAGCAGAGAATCAGCAGATAACAACCTAAAGGGGAACGATTCCTGCCCCCCATCACATAACTCTCTCCTAGAAGAAGCTCTTAAAAAATTAAGGGAGTTTGAAGAAAAATGGGGAAAGGAAAGGGAAGCTATGATAGAGAATAACAACGTCCTGAAATTGGAGTTGGAAAAAATAAAGAATTCACAGGAGATGCAGGGAAACAAAATTAGTGAATTAGAAAAGGTTAAAAAAACACAGGAAAGTAGGATTTCTGAATTGGAAAAGATAAAAAAAGTCTCAAGAAAATAGAATTTCTGAATTGGAAAAAGAAAATAATTCTCAAAAAAAAATTAGGGAAATGGAAAAAAATTCAATAGAGCAAAATAATTCATTTAAAAACGAAATTGGGCATTTACAAAAAGAACTAAAAACTGTGAAAGAAGAAAATAACTCCTTAAAAGTCAGGATGGAACAAATAGAAATGAATGATTCACAGAGAACCCAAGAATCAGTCAAACAAAACAAAAAAAAAAATGAGAAGCTGGAGAACAACGTCAAATACTTACTGGGAAAATCTATAGACCTGGAAAATAGATCTAGGAGAGATAATCTGCGGATTATTGGACTTCCAGAAAACTATGACCAAAAAAAGAGCCTAGATTCTATTTTACAGGAAATTATCAAAGAGAACTGTCCAGAGATAATAGAAACAGAAGGGAAAGTAGATGTGGAAAGAATTCATCGAACTCCTTCTGAAATAGACCCTAAAAAAAGAACACCACGGAATATTGTGGCTAAGCTGCAGAATTACCACACAAAGGAGAAAATCCTGCAAGCAGCTAGAAAAAAACAATTTAAATACCAAGGTGCCACAATAAGGGTCACCCAAGATCTGGCTGCCTCCACATTAAAAGATAGAAGGGCCTGGAACCTGATATTCCGTAAGGCAAAAGATCAAGGACTGCAACCAAGAATGAACTACCCAGCTAAGTTTAGCATCTTTTTCCATGGAAGAAGATGGTCATTCAATGAAACAGAGGAATTCTATATGTTTCTAAGAAAAAAACCAGACTTAAACAAAAAATTTGATCTACATCCACAAGACTGAAGAGAAACAGAAAAAGGTACACAGAACCCTTGAGAACTGTAACTCTGTTGTGGGTATATAAAAAATACTCAAGGATAATTTGATTTTACTGATATAAAAGAAAAAAAGGGGGGTGTAGTAAAGGGAAGGAGGTCGGTTCAGAAAAAGGGGAAGGAGTGATAAAAAGAGGGAAACTACATCCCAGGAAGAGACATAGAAAATACACCATATCTGAGGGAACTTAGTGAGGGGGAGAATCATTGTGTGAATCTTACTCTCATCAGAAGAGGCTCAAAGAGTAAATAATTAACATATTTGTTTTTCAGAGAATTTTCTCTCACCTCATTAAAAGGGGGGAGAGGAAAAGGGAAAAGGAAAAGGAGAATAAGTGAAGGGACTTGGAGGGAGGGGGGAGGGATCCTAAAAAAAAAAAAAAAAAAGAGGGAGGGTTGCGCGTCACAAGGGGGGTCTGTAAATTAAATATCGGGGAGTGGGATCAGGGGGGTCAAGGGAAAAAAGCATAATCTGGGGATAATACGATGGCAGGAAATACAGAATTAGTAATTTTAACTGTAAATGTAAATGTAATGAACGATCCCATCAAACGGAGACGGATAGCAGATTGGATCAAAAAGCAGAACCCTACAATATGTTGCCTACAGGAAACACACTTAAAGCAGGGAGATACATACAGAGTAAAGGTAAAAGGTTGGAACAGAGCCTATTATGCTTCAGGTAAAGCCAAAAAAGCAGGGGTAGCTATCCTTATCTCAGATCAAGCAAAAGCAGAAGTAGATCTCGTTAAAAAAGATA
Source organism: Sminthopsis crassicaudata (assembly GCF_048593235.1). NCBI lineage: Eukaryota > Metazoa > Chordata > Mammalia > Dasyuromorphia > Dasyuridae > Sminthopsis > Sminthopsis crassicaudata. The sequence goes on along the minus strand of NC_133620.1, from coordinate 247,342,964 downwards.
AGGAAGGCAACTATATCCTGCTGAAAGGTAGCATAAATAATGAAGCCATATCAATACTAAACATATATGCACCAAGTGGTATAGCATCTAACTTTCTAAAGGAAAAGTTAAGAGAATTGCAAGAAGAAATAGACAGTAAAACTATAATAGTGGGAGATCTCAACCTTGCACTCTCAGATTTAGACAAATCAAACCACAAAAAAAAAAGAAAGAAATTTAAAAAGTAAATAGAACATTAGAAAAACTAGGTATGATAGACCTTTGGAGAAAACTGAATGGCAATAGGAAGGAATATACTTTCTTCTCAGCAGTTCATGGATCCTATACAAAAATTGACCATATATTAGGACATAAAGATCTCAAAATTAAATGTAGGAAGGCAGAAATAATAAATGCCTTCTTCTCAGATCACAATGCAATAAAAGCAACATTCAGTAAAAAGTTAGGGGTAAATAGACCAAAAAGTAATTGGAAACTGAATAATCTCATCTTAAAGAATGACTGGGTGAAAGAGCAAATTATAGAAACAATTAACAATTTCACCCAAGATAATGATAATGATGAGACATCATATCAAAATCTTTGGGATGCAGCTAAAGCACTAATAAGGGGAAATTTTATATCTTTAGAGGCTTATTTGAAGAAAATTGAGAAAGAGAAGATTAACGAATTGGGCTTACAACTTAAAAGGCTAGAAAAAGACCAAATTATAAACCCCCAACCAAAAATTAAACTCGAAATACAAAAATTAAAAGGAGAAATCAATAAAATTGAAAGTAAAAAAACTATTGAATTAATAAATAAAACCAAGAGTTGGTTTTATGAAAAAGCCAATAAAATAGATAAACCTTTGGTAAATTTGATCAAAAAAAAAGAAAGAGGAAAATCAAATTGATAGTCTTACAAATGAAAAGGGGGATGTTTCCACCAATGAAGAGGAAATTAGAGAAATAATAAGGAGTTACTTTGCCCAACTTTATGCCAATAAATTTGATAACTTAAGTGAAATGGATGACTTCCTCCAAAAATATAGGCTCCCTAGATTAACAGAGGAGGAGATAAATTGCTTAAATAGTCCCATTTCAGAAAAAGAAATAGAACAAGCTATTAATCAACTCCCCAGGAAAAAATCCCCAGGGCCAGATGGATTCACATGTGAATTCTACCAAACATTTAAAGAACAATTAGCCCCAATATTATATAAATTATTTGAAAAAAATAGGGGATGAAGGAGTCCTACCAAACTCCTTTTATGACACAGACATGGTACTGATACCTAAACCAGGTACATCGAAAACTGAGAAAGAAAATTATAGACCAATCTCCTTAATGAATATTGATGCTAAAATCTTAAATAAGATATTAGCAAAAAGACTTCAGAAAATCATCTCCAAGATAATACACTATGATCAAGTAGGATTTATTCCAGGAATGCAGGGCTGGTTTAATATTAGGAAAACTATTAATATAATTGACCATATTAATAATCAAATTAATAAGAACCATATGATCATCTCAATAGATGCAGAAAAAGCATTTGACAAAATCCAACATCCATTCCTACTAAAAACTCTTGAGAGTATAGGAATAAATGGATTATTCCTTAGAATAATCAGGAGTATATATTTAAGACCGTCAGTCAGCATAATATGCAATAGAAATAAACTGCAACCTTTCCCAGTAAGATCAGGAGTGAAACAAGGTTGCCCACTATCACCATTACTATTCAATATAGTACTAGAAACGCTAGCCTCAGCAATAAGAGCCGAGAAAGAGATTCAAGGAATTAGAGTAGGAAATGAGGAAATTAAACTATCACTTTTTACAGATGACTTGATGGTATACTTAGAGAACCCCAAAGACTCTGCTAAAAAGCTACTAGAAATAATTCAAAATTTCAATAAAGTGGCAGGATACAAAATAAATCCACATAAATCCTCGGCATTTTTATATATCACTAACAAAATGCAACAGCAAGAGATACAAAGAGAAATTCCATTCCAAACAAATGTTGATAGTATAAAATATTTGGGAATCCATCTACCAAAGAAAAGTCAGGAATTATATGAGAAAAATTACAAAACACTTGCCACAAAAATAAAATCAGATTTAAATAATTGGAAAGACATTCAGTGCTCTTGGATAGGCCGAGCGAATATAATAAAGATGACAATACTCCCCAAACTAATCTATTTATTTAGTGCTATACCAATCAGACTCCCAAGAAACTATTTTAATGACCTAGAAAAAATAACAACAAAATTCATATGGAAGAATAAAAGGTCAAGAAAAGTCAGAGGAAGGTGGTCTAAGTGTACCTGATCTAAAGCTATATTATATAGCAGCAGTCACCATAACCATTTGGTATTGGTTAAGAAATAGACCGGTAGATCAGTGGAACAGATTAGATACAAAGGACAAAAAAGGGTACATCTATAGCAATCTAATCTTTGACAAACCCAAAGATTCCAACATTAGGGATAAAAATTCATTATTCGGAAAAAACTGTTGGGAAAACTGGAAATTAGTATGGCAGAAATTAGATATGGATCCACACTTAACACCATATACCAAGATAAGATCAAAATGGGTCCATGATTTAGGCATAAAGAGGGAGATAATAAATAGATTAGAGGAACAGAGGATAATCTACCTCTCAGACTTGTGGAGGAGGAAGGAATTTATGACCAGAGGAGAACTAGAGATCATTATTGATCACAAAATAGAAGATTTTGATTACATCAAACTAAAAAGTTTCTGTACAAATAATACTAATGCAAATAAGATTAGAAGGGAAGTAACAAATTGGGAAAATATTTTTAAAAACAAAGGTTCTGACAAAGGTCTCATTTCCACAATATATAGAGAACTGACCCTAATTTATAAGAAACCGAACCATTCTCCAATTGATAAATGGTCAAAGGATATGAACAGACAATTCTCAGAGGAAGAAATTGAAACTATATCCACTCACATGAAAGAGTGTTCCAAATCACTACTGATCAGAGAAATGCAAATTAAGACCACTCTTAGATACCACTACACACCTGTCAGATTGGCTAAGATGACAGGAACAAATAATGACAAATGTTGGAGGGGATGTGGGGAAATTGGGACACTAATACATTGCTGGTGGAGTTGTGAAAGAATCCAGCCATTCTGGAGAGCAATCTGGAATTATGCCCAAAAAGTTATCAAACTGTGCATACCCTTTGACCTAGCAGCGCTACTACTGGGATTATATCCCAAAGAAATACTAAAGAGCGGAAAGAAACATATATGTGCCAAAATGTTTGTGGCAGCTCTTTTTGTTGTAGCTAGAAACTGGAAGATGAATGGATGTCCATCAGTTGGAGAATGGTTGGGTAAATTCTGGTATATGAAGGTTATGGAATATTATTGCTCTGTAAGAAATGACCAGCAGGAGGAATATAGAGAGGCCTGGAGAGACTTAAATCAACTGATGCTGAGTGAAATGAGCAGAACCAGAAGATCACTGTACACTTCAACAACAATACTGTATGAGTATGTATTCTGATGGAAGTGGAAATCTTCAACATAAAGAAGATCCAACTCACTTCCAGTTGATCAATGATGGACAGAGGCAGCTACACCCAGAGAAGAAACACTGGGAGGGGAATGTAAATTGTTAGCACTAATATCTGTCTGCCCAGGTTGCATGTACCTTCGGATTCTAATGTTTATTGTGCAACAAGAAAATGATATTCACACACATGTATTGTACCTAGACTATATTGTAACACATGTAAAATGTATGGTATTGCCTGTCGTCGGGGGGAGGGAATAGAAGGAGGGGGGGTAATTTGGAAAAATGAATACAAGGGATAATATTATAAAATATATATACATATATATAATTAAAAAAAAAGACTCAGAATATTTTACAATACATTCTCATTGTTTTTTTCCAAACCATAATTGTTAATATATACACAATTTTATGAGATCTGAAATTCTCTCCAGATTTATCTGTAAAAGTCATATTTATTCATATTAATAATATTATATTATTTAATTAAATTAATGTACCAAAGCTTATTTAATGAAATTTTATTTTCAGATTTTTAGGGTATTTAAATTTTAAATTTTATTTTTACCTCAATTACATTTAATTCTACTATGAAAATCAATATTGTTTTAGAAATAAACTATGCTGGTTAAAAAGTTGTCTTCAAATATTTTTATCATTAATTTTTGTATAAACTGTGTGCAAATGACATTGAAGTAGGAATTATATCTTACATTAAAAATATGTCAATATGTGTCAAATATTTCTATTACACTATTTCTTTATACAATCTAATATCATTTTAAATAATTATTAGATTGATTTATCAAAAGTTGATTTAGCTTTTATTTTATCCCAGGCATTGTAGCATATCCTGGAGATACCAACAAAGACAAAAATATGATTCTAAGTTTCAAACTTTTCATAATTTGCTGGGGAAGATAGTAATAATAAAACAAAAAAAAATAAATAAAATAAAAGATATCTACAGTATGACTTAATTGCAAACCAATCTAAACGGGAAGATACTAGTTTTTGATAGAGATGGGGATCAGGAAAGGTCTATTATATAAATTTTTTTCTGAAGCAATTGAGGTTAAGTGACTTGCCCAGGGTCACACAGATTGAAAGTGTTAAGTGTCTGAAACTAGATTTGAATTCAGGTCCTCCTGACTTTAGGGCTGGTGCTCTATCCACTGTACCACCTAATTGTCCTGGTCTTCTATACAAATTGAGATTTATCTAAGAATTGAGGGAATCTATGAGTCTAAAAGGAGAGAAGAAAAAGCATCACAGTCATGGTAGACTACAATTATAGGCTCTGGTGTGGGAGTATTTTGTGTGAAGTTTCAACAGATGAAAATCAGTTTTACTTGGATTTCCAGAGTTCAATACATGATTTAAGAACTATGACCAGGAAGCAATGCATATGGGAAAAAATGTTGAGTGTCAATTCTTTGGAAGATCAAAATACATATGCTCTCTTAGTTAAACAATAAGCACAACAAATAAGCAATTTTAAAATTGTACCAAAAACTTATACTGAAACATACTCTGACAAGGTTAGATTTCCCAGAATGATGTTGGAGAAAGTTCTATAGTACTCTGCTCTGATTAGATCCAAATTAATGTACCACCTGCCAAGTTTAAGGAAGAACAATCTAAATTGTATCTAATAATTATTTTAAAAATGAAAAAAAAAGTTACTTTGTCTCTCAAAGTTTTCTCTTCTATAGACATAAATTCTGGGTAACTATAACTGATCTTCATATGGCATGACCTTCTCATTTCATCCATCCTGTTATCCTTATTTTGGATATATATATATCCCTATTTTGGATATATAACCTTTTAGTCAGAGTCTAATAGTTTTGTTACATGCACACACACACACACACACACACACACACACACACACACACACACTTAGATTCTGACTTTAATAGTCATTGGCTTTGGAATGAAAGGCTAGAATTCATTTGACTAAATGAAGACAGAATAAAGCTCATTTTATCCAGGTATTCCACTGGTACTCTTACAATATCAGTAAGACGTCACTAATAAATAACAACAAACCCTCAACATACAACTTTGGAGAATACATCTTTGATAAGAATCATACAGATTTGAGATATCATAGAGAATTTATAATCTCCATTGTAGGTAGAAAATACCAAATCAATAGACTAAAAGTTGCATAAATTATTTGAGATGATCTTTATGAAAATCACCAGAGAAAAGTGCTATGGAGCAATTTAGAAATATCAGTAATGAACATTTTATATCTCTGATATTAATTAATGCTCTGGCTTAGCTGTATTTTACCATTATAGCATTTGATAAAAAAAAATATAATTCACTGATGATGTATATGTGCCTATAAATTTAAATTTCCCCTAAGTATCATTTAAACAATTTCCCCTATTATTTAAATAATGTGTTCATACTGATGCCTGTTTCTTTGAATATTGTTTTTTCTTTTTTCCTTTTTAAAAATTCCATGATTCAAATTCTCCCTTTTGTCCTTCCCCCTTTCATTGAGAAGGCAACCAAGATTATACCCTTTATGTGAATAAAGTCATGTAAAGCATTTTTATATATTAGCATATTGGGGGGGGGGAAGACAGAAAAATGAGAAAAAAATGCTTTAATCTGCATTGAGAATTCATGAATTCTCTCTAGAAGTTATAGAATTTTTCATTGAGTCCTTTAAAATAATGGTGGATCAGTTATAAATTACTATAGTAATCTAATGATTAATAAAGTCAAAGATTCAAGTTCTTGGAGTAAAAATAAAGACAAAGATTCTGGGAAAAGTGGTTAACAGATTAATATAAACTAGACATAGACTAACATTTCAAACTGTATTAAAATATAAGGTCAAAATGGTTAAATGATTTAGGTATAAGTATGATATCAAAAGTAGTTTAGAGGACAGGGATGGAATCAAGATGTCAGAGAGTAGACAGGTCTTTATCTGTGTACCTCCTGTCACCCTTCAGATCAATATAGATCAGCTGAAATAGAAAAAACAAAACAAAAACCAAAAGCAAAAACAAAAACCAGGGGTAGGAATATTGCTTTCACCTCAAGCAAAAGCAAAATTTGATCTAATTAAAAGAGATAAGGAAGGACACTATATCTTCCTAAAGTGTACCATAAATAATGAAGTAACATCAATAGTAATCATTATAAAGTATATATATATATATATATATATATATATATATATATATATATATATATATATGTATATATATATATATATACATATATATATATATATATATACATATATATATTTATATACCAATTATATAGCATCCACATTCCTAGGAGAAAAGTTAAGAAAGCTATAAGAAAAAATATACACAAAAATGATATTGGTGGGGGATCTCAGTCTTGCTCTCTCAGAACTATATAAATCAAGGCATCAAATAAATAAAAATAAACTAAGGAAGTAAATAGAATTTTTAAAAAGTCATGAATGACAAAGCTTTGAAAAAAATTCAATGGAGAAAAAAAACAATATTTTTTTCCTCAGTAGAACATGGAACCTACACAATAATTAAACATGTCTTAGGGCATAAAAACCTTAAAATAAAATGCAGATGTCAGAAATAGTACATGCATTTTTTTTCAGATCATGAAACAATAAAACTTATATGCAATAAAAGTCCAGGGCAAAATAGGCTAAAAAGTAATTGAAAACTAAATAATGTGATCCCAAAGAATGAGTGGATATAAGAACAAATCATAGACACAATTTATAATTTCATCCAAAAGAATGAGAATAATGTGATAACAGACCAAAATTTATGGGGTCTTCCAGAGCAGTTCTTAGGGGAAGTTTTACATCTATAGATGCTTACTTGCATAAAATAGAGAAAGAGAAGATCAAGGCATTGGGCATGCAACCAAAAAAAGCTAGAAAAAGAACAGAATAAAAATTGCCAATTAAATACCAAATTTGAAGGATACAAAATAAATCCATATAAATATTTAGCATTTTTATATGTTACCAACGAAGTCCAGCAGCAAGAGATACAAAGAGAAATTAAATTTAAAATAGCTGTCAATAATATAATATAAAATATTTGGTAGTCTACCTGCCAAGGCAAAGTCAGGAACTATGTGAACACAAGTACAAAACAATTTCCACACAAAAAAAGTAAGATCTAATCAATTGGAAAAATATCAAGTGCTCGTGGGCTGTCTGAGCTAATGTAATAAAAATGACAATACTACCCAAATTAAACTACTTATACAGTACCATACCAATAAAACTCCCAAGAAATTATTTTACAGAGCAAAAAAAAAAAATTAATAACAAAGTTCATCTGCTAAAACAAAAGGTCAAGAATTTCAAGATAATTAATGAAAAATGCCAATGAAGGTGACCTAGCTGTATCAGACCTAAAACTATATCCAGATTGACTAAGAAATAGCGTAACTGATCATTGGAATAGTTAATGTTCATAAGACACAATAGTCAATGACTATAATAATTTAATGTTTGATAATCAACAAAACTCTAACTTCTGGGATAAGAACTCGCTATTTGACAAAAGTTGCTAGCAAAATTGGAAATTGTTATGGCAGAAACTAGGCATTGCCCCACACCTAACACTCTTTACCAAAATAGGTAGAAATGGATTCATGATTTAGACATAAAGAGTGATATTATAAACAAATTTGAAGAACAAAGATAGTTCACCTCTCAGATCTCTGGAGAAGGAAGGAATTTGTGGCCAAAGAAGAAATTGATCATATTATGAATTATTTCACATTAGAGTATTCTTATAAAGACCTAATTTATAAAATATATAGAGAATTGACTCAAATGTGTAAGAATACAAGCCATTCTTTAATTAATAAATGGTCAAAAGATAAGAATAGAAAATTTTCAGATAAATAAATTTGAAACCATTTCTAGTCATATGAAAAGCTGCTCTAAATCACTATAGATCAAAGATAAAAATTAAGACAATTCTGAGAACACATCCTGTTAAACTAGCTAAGATGACAGGAAAAGATAATCATGAATGTTAGAGGGGATTTGTGAAAACTGAGACACTAATACATTGTGGGTGGAATTGTGAACAGATTCAACCAATATGAAGAACAATTTGGAACTATGCTCAAACAGATATCAAAATGTACATATCCTTTGATCCAGTGTTGTCTCTATTGGGCCTGTATCCCAAAGAGATCATAAAGAAGGGAAAAGGATCCATATGTGCAAAAATGTTTGTGGCATCCTTTTTTATAGAGGCAAGAAACTGGAAACTCATGAGTTGGGAATGGCTAAATAAGTTAGGGTATATGGTATATAGGGGATATTATTTTTCTATAATAAATTATTAACAGGAGGTTTTCAGGGAGATTTGGAGAGACTTGCATGAACTGATGCTAAGTGAAGTGAATAGGAGATCATTATACACAGCAATAGCAGGATTATACAATAATCAATTAGCTTCATTCATATTGCTTCTCATGATCCTATTTCTTGTTTGGTCACAAATTCTCCTATTAACTAAAGATATAATATATGCACTGTCTTATAATTTGCATGTGACATCCCTCTTTATGTGTAAATTATGTATACATTTTAACTTTATTTTAAAACACGGTATACCATGTTGGTCTATACCTTTTTTGGTCATAGTTGTTCAATTATTTTAGTCACATGTGACTGTTGTTTTTTTTTTAATCCATTTGTGGTTTTCTTGGCAAGGAGATTTGTTTTGTTTTGGCCCTTTCCTTTTTTGGGTCATTTTACACATTAATAAATTTAATCAAAAAGGATTAAATGACATGCTCAGGATTACACAGCTAGTAAATGTCTGAGACCAGAATCAAGGTCTTCATTGATCTATCCATTACATTCTATCCATCATTCTATCTGCTGTTCATCTGATTTATATGAAAATATGGAAAACAAAACCATGTACTGCTAAAACTGATTCTTTCCAAAACTGTCTCTCTTTAGATGAGTAAAATAAATATTATTTATATTTTTCTATATTTTCACAATCATGGCTTTTATTATTAGTGGGAAAATCTTATTATTATATCCTTTGTAGAAAAAAATATTTTCTTCAAAGAACCAGAAACTTGAGTGATTTTTTTAAAGAGAGAATGGTAAGACAAAGCACATAAGGTAGAATATTTAGTCTAATGGAGGAAAACATAAGTAATCAAAATTGAATGAAATGAACAAATTTCTAGTTGCAAAGAGTTGATTTAGGTTTTATTCCAAAAAATGTCAGTAACTATGAGCATTTATTATTTGTAGTTTGATTGTGTAGTGGAAAATTGATGGTGTATATAAATAGAAAAAAAGTATTATTTAAAAATCTCTTTCTATAAAATTTCCCCAATATTTCTAAAGGAAATTTATCACATATGTTTGAATCCTTATGAATGTATAGCTCATGAAGAAAATTTGTGTTGGGAACCCTATTGTGCAGTTTCCATTTTTTATCTATCACTTCTTTTTTATCTTCTTTTTTATCTAAAAGCTTCTTTTTTATCTTTGTTCATTTTTTTTTGTTTGTTTGCTCTGATTTTATCTGTATGAGGAATTGCTAGTGGAAACTCTCTCCACAATTGTGGATTATCAAGCAGATGCCTATAACCCATGCTTTAAGAGACTTTCCTAGAATTCTGGGGTTTTAAATGAGTTGCATAGTTACCTATTTAGTAGTATTACAGATATAATTTGCACTCAGTTCATCCTGACTTTCTTAGACTTTCTATCTTGAGAACACATACATTATCATCTTTGCATTTCTATTCTCCTTGCCTACCACACTGTATGGTACATAGTAGATGTTTACCATATGTTAATTGATTTAAAATTTGACTCTTGCATAAAACTAAATTAGTGTACTTTAGCAAGTATTAAGCGACTATAATTTCTGGTTATAAAAAGATGAATATGAAAAAAATTATAGTTCTACTTGAATTTATGTTCTACTGGGAGGTACATCATGTCTATTGGGGGATATTGTCAATCAATGAATCCAAAAGTCTGAATTAAGTGCTTACTATGTGCTGGGAAGTGAAGGGAGAAATGCAAGAATGAAACAGTCTTTGCTCTTTGCTCTTAAGTTAAATTTAAAAGAATACCCCATAATTTGGGGAGTAGTGAGCAAGAAAGAGCGCTTTTGTCTAAACATTTTGAGTGTTGTTCACTTCACAATAGCAAAGATAATATTAGTTTAATTGTTGTTTATCAAGTTTAAAAAAAATTGAAATAATGCAAGTGGTAGTCATTCAATGGGGTCAGAATTGACAAGTGACTTTACTGCTTAGGCAATGGTATTCTGATTGATTTCTGGGTGACACACAGTAAAGAATATGTTGAAGAAGAAGAAAAGGACAATTAGATCAGATTTTCACCTGTGACATAATTAAGTATGAAATCAGAGGAAAAAGGCCAAAGAGAATTCCCTAGAGAGCTTTTGCCACTGAAGAAAAAATGCCAAAAGGATGTAGCTTTGAAAAAATATGGAGTAAAGAAAGTAGGATAGAAATGTTTAGCCTGTAGAAAAAAGTTTTCTACAATTCAAAGCCAAATGAACCATGATTAATTTGTGAGTTTTCACCTATTATTATGTCTCCAGTGAGGTAGCTTCCCTTTCACAAACACTGTAATCCTAGAACTACTTATTTCAAAGAATTTCTCTGAAGATTGCATATTATAAAGAGGACTATGATATTGTAAAGAATCTAAACATAGAAATTAATACAATTATATGAGATCAAAAACTATTCTTTATTTCTGGCTGATTGTGAAAAATGAAAGATTATTTTGAAATTAACCCTGTTTCATTAGCAATCATTTTATAACTATGAGAATAATTTTCAGAGGAAAAGAATCATTCTTTGCAAATAATCCAAAGAAATTAGTTCAGGCAATATTTAAATAAAGTAGACTGGGAAAGGTAATTATAAAGGAGATCAGCATCTAATACTATATTACTGTATAGTTCATATTATTGGATTCTTAGTATTGGAGTTTTATGGTAAGATGCCATAAAAACCAATGTTCACTTTAAAGAAACAAATTTAAGATGTGATGCTAGAATATTTGAATGAAAATAGGAAGTTGAAATGAGGATTTTTTAGTTTTCCTTTTCTCTGCCAAGTTTATAAAGTACCATTCTTCTATCCCAGATTTTCAAAAGACTTGAAAATTGGGGAAGAACTTTCAAACATAAAGGAAATACAAATGAGAAGCAGATGGGTCTGAGCTTCCTTAGTAAAGTACTGCCTGTTTCTCCTTGCAATGCACAGACAAGTAAAAAAAGAAGAAATAGAATAAATCACATATTCAAGATTTTACACACATTGCAAAACATTGCTATGTATTCATTAGGTGGCCAAATATATTCATATTAGAACATATTCATTCTGATTCAATATGTTCATAATAACTCCAATTCCCTTGTGCATGGTGGAAGATGGAGCTTTAACTTGGCATCCTCCAGACTAGAGTTTGGTCCAATTTGCTTACAGTTTAAATTTTATATTGAAACTATATTAGAATGGAGCAGAAAATCCTCATCAATTGCTACAATTTTATTAGAGTATTGTAGCTCATTATCTAATACTTTAATTTGAATTTTGCCATCTTGGAAGAATTGTTCTCAGGTAAAATCACCATCTGTCAATGGTAAGTTTTACATTACTGAAGTCCTTATTTTAAAAAAAAAATATTTTTTAAACTAATGATCCTTTATGTTTATAGTTCTGGGCTCATTAGTGTACTGACAATTATCTAATTGTCATATGGGTTTATATAAAATATAAAATAAAAATTTCTCAGCCTGGAAAAAATGGATATCATGAAAAGTAAAAAAAAACAAACAAACAAACAAACAAACAAGCAATTGAAAAGTAAAACAAAATAAGTTTTGTGAATCCTTTTTTTTTTTTTTTTTAATCCCAAAGGTTGTTATGTATGACTAGAGGTGGCCAGGCAAGCTGAAATAAAATATGAATAACCAAGAGAAACAGTTCAAAATTTTATCACACTGCTTTTTAAATTCATCAAGTTATTACACTGGGATTTATTATTAAAATTATATTTCTGTCATATTTAATTTGTTCATATTAATAGTTCACAATATTCACCTCATTTTACATTTGGCTTTTGACAAATGATACTCCTTCAGCACGGAGTAGTTTACCTCACAAATCTTTGGAGAAGGGAAGAATTGATAACCAAACAAGAACAAAAGAACATTATGAAATGCAAACTGGATCATTTTGATTACATTAAATTACAAAGGTTTTGCACAAACAAGACCAATGCAGACAAGATTATAAAAAGCAGAAAACTTAAAAAAAAAATTACAAATGTTTCTGATAAAGGTCTCATTTCCAAATTTATAACTATACAAATCACTTATCAATTGATAAATAGGAAAAGGATATAAACAGACAATTTTCAGATGAAATTAGAGTTATTTTGTGCCATGTGAAAAAATGCTTTAAATCACTATTGATTAGAGAAATAAAAATTAAAACAACTCTGAAATACCACTTCACAACTATGAAATTGGCTTAGATCCAGGAAAACATAATGATAAATGTTGGAGGGGATGTAGGAAAACTGGGACAGTAATGCATTATTGGTAGAGTTGTGTACTGATCCAGACATCCTGAAGAACTATTTGGAATTATGTCTAAAAGGCTTTAAAATTCTGTGTACCTTTTGATCCAGTAGTGACTCTAATGATTCTGATTCCCAAAGACATCATAAAAGTGGGGGAAGGTTACACATGTGAAAAAAAAAAGTTTGTAGCAGCTCTTCTTATGGTGGCAAAGAATTTGGAATTGAGTGGTTTCCATCAATTGTGGAATGGCTACCCCCAACCAAAAATTAAACTCGAAATACAAAAATTAAAAGGAGAAATCAATAAAATTGAAAGTAAAAAAACTATTGAATTAATAAATAAAACCAAGAGTTGGTTTTATGAAAAAGCCAATAAAATAGATAAACCTTTGGTAAATTTGATCAAAAAAAAGAAAGAGGAAAATCAAATTGATAGTCTTACAAATGAAAAGGGGGATCTTTCCACCAATGAAGAGGAAATTAGAGAAATAATAAGGAGTTACTTTGCCCAACTTTATGCCAATAAATTTGATAACTTAAGTGAAATGGATGACTTCCTCCAAAAATATAGGCTCCCTAGATTAACAGAGGAGGAGATAAATTGCTTAAATAGTCCCATTTCAGAAAAAGAAATAGAACAAGCTATTAATCAACTCCCCAGGAAAAAATCCCCAGGGCCAGATGGATTCACATGTGAATTCTACCAAACATTTAAAGAACAATTAGCCCCAATGTTATATAAATTATTTGAAAAAATAGGGGATGAAGGAGTCCTACCAAATTCCTTTTATGACACAGACATGGTACTGATACCTAAACCTGGTAGATCGAAAACTGAGAAAGAAAATTATAGACCAATCTCCTTAATATTGATGCTAAAATCTTAAATAAGATATTAGCAAAAAGACTTCAGAAAATCATCTCCAAGATAATACACTATGATCAAGTAGGATTTATTCCAGGAATGCAGGGCTGGTTTAATATTAGGAAAACTATTAATATAATTGACCATATTAATAATCAAATTAATAAGAACCATATGATCATCTCAATAGATGCAGAAAAAGCATTTGACAAAATCCAACATCCATTCCTACTAAAAACTCTTGAGAGTATAGGAATAAATGGATTATTCCTTAGAATAATCAGGAGTATATATTTAAGACCGTCAGTAAGCATAATATGCAATAGAAATAAACTGCAACCTTTCCCAGTAAGATCAGGAGTGAAACAAGGTTGCCCACTATCACCATTACTATTCAATATAGTACTAGAAACGCTAGCCTCGGCAATAAGAGCCGAGAAAGAGATTCAAGGAATTAGAGTAGGAAATGAGGAAATTAAACTATCACTTTTTGCAGATGACATGATGGTATACTTAGAGAACCCCAAAGACTCTGCTAAAAAGCTACTAGAAATAATTCAAAATTTCAGCAAAGTGGCAGGATACAAAATAAATCCACATAAATCCTCGGCATTTTTATATATCACTAACAAAATGCAACAGCAAGAGATACAAAGAGAAATTCCATTCCAAACAAATGTTGATAGTATAAAATATTTGGGAATCCATCTACCAAAGAAAAGTCAGGAATTATATGAGAAAAATTACAAAACACTTGCCACAAAAATAAAATCAGATTTAAATAATTGGAAAGACATTCAGTGCTCTTGGATAGGCCGAGCGAATATAATAAAGATGACAATACTCCCCAAACTAATCTATTTATTTAGTGCTATACCAATCAGACTCCCAAGAAACTATTTTAATGACCTAGAAAAAATAACAACAAAATTCATATGGAAGAATAAAAGGTCAAGAATTGCAAGGGAACTAATGAAAAAAAACTCAGAGGAAGGTGGTCTAAGTGTACCTGATCTAAAGCTATATTATATAGCAGCAGTCACCAAAACCATTTGGTATTGGCTAAGAAATAGACCGGTAGATCAGTGGAACAGATTAGATACAAAGGACAAAAAAGGGTACATCTATAGCAATCTAATCTTTGACAAACCCAAAGATTCCAACATTAGGGATAAAAATTCATTATTTGGAAAAAACTGTTGGGAAAACTGGAAATTAGTATGGCAGAAATTAGATATGGATCCACACTTAACACCATATACCAAGATAAGATCAAAATGGGTCCATGATTTAGGCATAAAGAGGGAGATAATAAATAGATTAGAGGAACAGAGGATAATCTACCTCTCAGACTTGTGGAGGAGGAAGGAATTTATGACCAGAGGAGAACTAGAGATCATTATTGATCACAAAATAGAAGATTTTGATTACATCAAACTAAAAAGTTTCTGTACAAATAATACTAATGCAAACAAGATTAGAAGGGAAGTAACAAATTGGGAAAATATTTTTAAAAACAAAGGTTCTGACAAAGGTCTCATTTCCAAAATATATAGAGAACTGACCATAATTTATAAGAAACCAAACCATTCTCCAATTGATAAATGGTCAAAGGATATGAACAGACAATTCTCAGAGGAAGAAATTGAAACTATATCCACTCACATGAAAGAGTGTTCCAAATCACTACTGATCAGAGAAATGCAAATTAAGACCACTCTGAGATACCACTACACACCTGTCAGATTGGCTAAGATGACAGGAACAAATAATGACAAATGTTGGAGGGGATGTGGGGAAATTGGGACACTAATACATTGCTGGTGGAGTTGTGAAAGAATCCAGCCATTCTGGAGAGCAATCTGGAATTATGCCCAAAAAGTTATCAAACTGTGCATACCCTTTGACCCAGCAGCGCTACTACTGGGATTATATCCCAAAGAAATACTAAAGAGCGGAAAGAGACATATATGTGCCAAAATGTTTGTGGCAGCTCTTTTTGTTGTAGCTAGAAACTGGAAGATGAATGGATGTCCATCAGTTGGAGAATGGTTGGGTAAATTGTGGTATATGAAAGTTATGGAATATTATTGCTCAGTAAGAAATGACCAGCAGGAGGAATACAGAGAGGGTTGGAGAGACTTAAATCAACTGATGCTGAGTGAAATGAGCAGAAACCAGAAGATCACTGTATACTTCAACAACGATACTGTATGAGGATGTATTCTGATGGAAGTGGAAATCTTCAACATAAAGAAGATCCAAACTCACTTCCAGTTGATCAATGATGGACAGAGGTAGATACACCCAGAGAAGAAAACACTGGGAGGGGAATGTAAAATTTGTTAGCACTAATATCTGTCTGCCCCAGGTTTGCATGTACCTTCGGATTCTAATGTTTATTGTGCAACAAGAAAAATGATATTCACACACATGTATTGTTACTTAGACTATATTGTAACACATGTAAAAATGTATGGTATTGCCTGTCGTCCGGGGGGAGGGGAATAAGGGAGGGGGGGTAATTTGGAAAAATGAATACAAGGGATAATATTATAAAATATATATATATATATAATAAAAAAAATTAAAAAAAAAAAAAAACTTAAATACAGAATAGGAAAAGAAAAAAAACATTGTCATATACATAGCAGAACATGAGAGGATTCAAAATATGAAACAATAAAATTTTATTTCAAGATAGTATGTATAATAAATAATGTACATTGTATTTACAAAAAAAAAAATTGTGGAATGGCTGAATAAGTTATGGCATATGAATGTAATGGATTATTTTTATTAGAAATGATGAGTAGGCTGATTTCAGAAAAGCCTGGACTTAGAATAATTGATGTTAAGTGAAGTGATAGAACTAGAAGAATATTGTACATAATAACAGCAAGATTATGTGATGATCATCCATGATAAAACTTAGCTCTTTTTCAGCAGTGTGGTAGTCCAAGACAACTCCACTAGACCTGGGATAAAAAAATGCCATCAGCATCCAGAGAGAGAACTATATGCAGATTGAAGTATACTATTTCATCATTTTTCTATACTTTTTTTCTTTCTTGTGGTTTCCCTTTTGTTCTGTTTTTTTTTTTCTTTTACAACATGACTAATATGTTTAAAATTATTGTATATGTACATGTACAAAACCTATCTCAGATTGCTTGTTGTATTGGGAAAGAGAGAAGGAAAAGAAAATTGGAACTCAAAATCTTACAAAAATAAATGTTGAAAACTATCTTTATATGTAATTGGAAAAATAAAATTGAGGGAAAAAAAACAAATGATCTTCCTTTTGAATTATGGTTGTGTTCTTGTTAAGTACAAAAGAAAGACAACAAAATTTTAATTTTGCCTTCAAATGAAACAATTTAATAGGATATATATATATGTATATATTCATACATATATGTATACACCACATATACACACATATATGGATGTGTTTCACTGATAGAAAAAAAAATGAGGGGAGCCAAGGAAACATGACTTTTAAGGGGGAATTGGTAGTATTGAAGATCACAGAAAGATTATGTGTTTTAAAGCTGGATGGTACCTTGAAAGTTTATTAAATCCAAATCCTCTAATTTTTTAGCTGGAGAAAATTGAAGCACAGAGAAAACAAAGTGATTTACCTGAGATTTTCACAGGATTTAAGTGTCTAAGATAGATTTAAATCCCATTCTTAATTGCAGGTCCAGTACAATATCCATTTTACTCTGCTTTTTCATATGGATGACTGCATTGACATATATGATACCTGAAATATAATTTGAAAGGAAGAGTGTCAAAAGATGAAAACATGAAGTATTAAAAAGTTACATGCATAAGAGAGGATGTCATGCAAATATAGTGAGTGATATCAGAAAATAATTCATAGTATATTTTGGGTAGAACATTTTAGAACAGTATTGAATAAGGCTAGAAAGGCAGATTGGAATCAAGTTTTAAAAAATCTTGAATGCTATCTTTAGAAATTTTAGTTTTGATCAGTGAATAACAGGTAACCATTGACGAGAAAGATGAAAACATGATTAAAGAAATGTGGTTACTGCTGGAAAATGGAAAATAGTATATCATAAATTAGACATTGATAGATACTTAGAATCTTATACCAAGATAATGTCAAAATAGGCTCATGATTTAGACATGAAGAGTGATATTGTAAGCAAATTAGGAGAAGGAAGAAATTTATGACCAAAAAAGAACTAGAGAACATTATGAAACTCAAAATGGATAATTTTTATTATATAAATTAAAAAGAGTTTGTACAAAAAAAAGCAATGAAGACAAGATTAGAAGGGAAGCAAAAAAAAAAAAAAACTAAGAAAAACATTTATATGCAAGATTTCTGATAAAGGCCTCATTTCTAAAATATAGAGATTGATTCAAATTTGTAATATTATAAGCCAGAATCCAGTTGATAAATGGTCAAACGAGAGGAACAGACAATTTTCAGATGAAAAATAAATTAAAGCTATTTTGTGTCATATGAAAAAAAATGCTCTGAATTACTGTTGTTTAGTGAAATACAAATTAAGAGAACTTTGAGGTACCATTTTACACATCTCAGTTAGTATAGGATGAAAGGAAAACATAATGATAAATGTTTGAGGGGATGTGGGAAAACTGGGAAACTAATGCATTATGAGTGGAGTTGTGAACTGATCCAGCCATTCTGGAGAGCAATTTGGAACTGTGTCCAAAATGTTACAAAATTCTGATCCAGCGTATCCTTTGATCCAGCAGTAACACTATTGAGTCTGTATCTCAAAGAGATTGTTAAAAAAAAAAAAAAAAAAAAAAAAAAAAAAAAAAGGAAAGGACACACATGTGCAAACATATTTTAGCACCAATTTTTGTAGTGTCAAGGAATTGGAAATTGAATTGATGTTCATTAGTTGGAGAAAAGCTGAATAAGTTATGGCATTTGAATGTAATGGAATATTATTGCTCTATAAGAATATTATTGTCCTATAAGACTCAGCAGAATGATTTCAGAAAGACTTGAAACATGCATGAATTGATGCTAAGTGAACTGAATAGAACCAAAAGAACATTGTACAGAGCAACAAGATTATATGATGATCAACTATGATCAACTGAGCTCATTTCAACAGTAAGGTGATTCAGGTCAGTTCCAATAGATTTATGATACAGAGAACCATTTACATCCAGAAAGGACTTTAGAATATGGATCACAACACAGTATTTTCACTTTTTTCTGTTGTTTGCCTCCCCTCCTTTTGATCTGATTTCTTTTGTGCAGCATGATAAATGTGGAAATATGTTTAGAAGAACTGCACATGTTTAACCAATTTTGGATTACTTTCTGTGTATGGATTACTTGCTGAGGGGGTAGGTGAAGAGGAAGGGAGAAAAATTTAGAACACAAGATTTTGCAAGGGTAAATGTTGAAAAGTATCTTTGCAAATATTTAAAAATATAAAAAAGCTGTTATTGTTATTTAAAAAAGTAGTATGGTCGTTGTTTTCTTAAAAGGAGATGCAAAATGGGTAGAATTGAGGGCTTGAAATGAGAAAATAAAATTTTGGAAAAACCTCTCTAGGAAGTAGGATAAAAAATTAAAAACTGTTAAGGGCCAGTGAAACTTTAGCTCTTACAATGCTTTCAATAATGTATGGTCTCTAGGGCATAATTCTATATATGTTCTCATTCTGTGTATAATAATTCAGGTTTGCTTCTTAAAATTTTGGAATTGTTATTGTTCCTCACTCAAGCATATAAATAAAACAAATATGAATTGATATATGCAAACATTTACACATTTATGCAGCTATATTCATAAGAAATATCTTTATCTCCTCTCCTCTTGAAAATAAGTTAATATTTAACAGATAGGCTCAGAGGAAAAGAAACCTATATTCACTTTTGTACAGTCTGATTCTTTACTTGAAAGAATAACCCCAGGAGCCAATTGATTATTGGCTTTTATCATTTAAATGTTAACTACTACTTTGAATTTTCTTTTTACCTTTTAAACTAATTGAGAAATTCTCATCCCTAACCCTACCCCTCAAACAAACAAACAAACAAAAAAAAAAAAAACACACCTCAAAGAGAAATGCCTATATGGGTCTTGTACTCATAGTACTTGGTGATATAATAAGGTTTCCCATGTTCCTTTTGGTTAGTTAACCTTGACAAAATCAAAAATTATTTTACTCATATTCTCAATACCAATATGAAGACCTGCTATGCTATCTTTTTAAATTATACATTAGGAGTCCTGATATCATCATCCTGTCTCCAGGTAGATGTAAATACACACACATATGTGTATATTTATACACGTAATTTAATTAATTTCCTTTTAACGCATATTCCTGGAATCCATTTGGATAAAAAGTTGCTGCCAAATGAAAGAATTCAAAAGTCCAGAAGAAAGTTTCTCTATTTCTAACACATTTTTAAATTCTTCAAAATCAAGAGCATTTCATTTCAATTGCTGCCCTGAAAATAACATGAATAAAACATTTTAGAGAATCTGTGAAGGTCTATTTCATACTAGACAATATAAATTCATTTATTTACTCATTTATTAAATTGCTCTTTATTTTTTTCTAGGGTCCTGTTTCAGTTCTTTTAATACATCTACCATCTTTACATATTACAGCTGTTGAAATAATATAAAATAAAAAAATAATCCTACAAACAATAAATGACTTCATTAAAAAGAGCAACAATGAAACAACATCACAATTTATGGGATGCAGCCAAAACAGTAGTCAGAGAACATTTTTTAAAGATCTATAAATCCTTTCATCAATTAAATAGAGAAAGAGCAGAAGGATAAATTGAGCATGCAATTAAAAAAAGCACTAGGAAAAAATAATTTTAAAAATCCCCAATAAAGCACCAAATAGGAAATCCTGAAAATCAAAGGAGAGATTAATAAATTGAAAGTATGTAACCATTCAAATAATAAATAAAACTAGAATCTGAATTTAGGAGTAAACAATGTAAATCATTAATTAATTTGATTTTAGCAAAAGAAGAAAAATAAATTATTTATATCAAAAATAAAAAGGGTAAATTCATCACCAATGAAGATGAAACTAAAACAATTATTAGGCCAATTATATGACAATAAATCTAACAATCTAAAAACATAGGAAAACTACATAGGGCTGTTTAAATATTCTATTTTCTTTTCTGTTAATCTGGGTAATTTATATTGTGTGAATATTTATAAAGTTTACTTAGATTATTAGATTATCCTCCTGGGACAAGGGAAGAAGATCCAAAGAAAATAGCCAGAGGCTTGACCTAAGTGAAATGTAAACTGCTCCAGATAGTTCTGCAGAAATAGCTGAAAAAGAGAGCCATGGGGCTAGCAGGATGATGAGGCAATCTTGGAATCAACTACAGGAATTTTTGCCTCCCACACAGTGTGGGCTGTATCTGATATCTGTGAGTTCAGATATTTGAGAGAAGAAAATTAAGGGAACCTCTACTGATAAGAGATGTCAGGCCCCTTTGTACTGCCAGAAACATTGCACATGCCTGGTGAGTGCAGAGGCAGTGAGACAGGAATGCTGGTGGTTGTGGTTCATGAGTAAAGTTCTTGGTTTCAGGTTCCAGAAAAGAGAGTAGAACTGAAGGAGGATCTTAGACCAGATGCACCATCTCCCTTACCACAATACTAAAGGTGTTTGAACTAATAAACTGCTATAAGTAACAATAATAGTAATAATAATAATAATGATGATGATGATGATGATGATGTTGATGTTGATGATGATAATAAGCAAACAAAGATGAACCCAACCATAGAAAATTGATATGGGACTAGAGAAATCCAAGGTTACTTTTCAGAGTATGGTACTGAAGCAATGTCCTCCAAACAACAATAACAACAAAACCTCTTCTACTCCAAAGAATAACAACAAATAGTTACCTGCCCAAATAGAATTCAAAGAATTCAAAAAAGATTTTCAAAATCTAATAAGAAAGGTGGAGGAAAAATAACATTGAGAGAGAGCTAGTTCCCCTGCCCCCAGGCAATTGGGGTTAAGTGACTTGCCCAGGGTGGTACAGCTAGGAAATGTTGTATGTCTGAGGTCAGATTTGGACTCAGATCCTCCTGATGTCAGGGTTGGTGCTCTATCCACTGTACTACCTAGCTGCCCCCTAGTTTTGTTTTGTCTTTTTTTGTTTTGTTTGTTTGTTTGTTTTTTTTCCTGAGGCAATGGTGATTAAGCGACTTGCCCAGAGTCATACAGCTAGAAAGTGTTAAGTGTCTGAGATCACATTTGAACTCAGGTACTCTTGACTTCAGGCTTGTTGCTCTATCCTCTGCACCACCTAGATGCCCCTAAAATTTATAAAGTATGAACAACTCAGGAAAAACAAGATTATGAAAAGAAAAGTAACCAACAAGAAAAAGAGATCTAGAATCTTAAAAAAAAAAATGACTCCTTAAAAAACCAGATTCAGGCAAGGGAAAGCCAGCAAAATTATGAGAGACCAAGGAAAAAACCAAAATATAAAGAAGGAAAAAATGGTAGACAATGTGAGACATCTCATAAGAAAAAAACCACTAATCTGGAGAACAGAATAGAAAGCAAAATGTAAGAATAATCTGTACCTGGAAACTATGATAAAAAATAATGTTAATACAGTAATACCAGAAACAATTTTTAATGTCCTAAAGTATGAGAAAAAGTAGAAATAGAAAGAAATATATTTTTTACCATCCTACAAAGAAAACTTACAGGAACATTATATCTGAATTCTGAAATGCACAGATCAAGAAAAAATATTATGAACAATGGAAAAAACAGTTCAAATAGAGCCACAGGTAGCATCAAGAAATCAAACAAGTCCTAGCAGTAGCCATATTAAAAGACTATAAGTCACAGAACACTGTGTGCATGTATGTGCGGGTGTATCTGTGTCTGTGTGCAAAAGAACTAAGTTGCGGTTGAAAATATCATACCTGGGGGCGGAGCCAAGATGGTGGAGAAGATACACACCATCCTGTAAGCTCTTTCTTCCCTCATTACCAATTAGATAAATCAGCCTCAAAAATAGTGCTAGACTGATAGAAACCACAACAACTGGAAGCAAGACTTACCAGCTGAAGAGAACCTGGAGTTTCAACAGAAAAGGTCGGTTCCCAGGGGAGGAAGAAGAAAGGCCAGCACAGATGCTTGGGTTGTGGCACACTGCGCCGATCGCGCTGGGGATGGCTCTGGGATCAGAGAAGCCACTGAGATAGAAGAATCTGGCACAGGCTGTTAGCTCTTCTCTGCTTATAAAACAACAGGTCAGAAGAGAAATCTAAGCCACTTTAAAATATAAGCTAGATACTAGAACCTCCCCAACCCGGAAGTGACTCAGCAGATCTCCGCACTGTGGGTGTGGTCGACTTAGGCTGTCCTGGCTTTCACCTGGGGGTAGTTAAGAGATTGAAAAGCAAGTGGTAACTCATAGTGCCTTGCTCGGCTGGAGGCTGTGGAAGGCCCCAGAAGTCCCAGAGAAGCAGAACCTTTGAACTAGGGACCGCGGTTTCAGGGCAGACACTTCCAGTTTGAGTGCAGAGGCTTCTCATGTCAGCTACTGACATCCACGCCGCACCGGAACGCATAGACTGGGCTTTGTGTCGCCTTTACTGTTCAGTCTTAAACCTCAGGAAAGTCCCTAGGACTCAAAGCACACTCACAGTACAGTCCTGCTAATCACCTCCAAGGCACTTCCAGGGAGGAGGTGGGGAACTCTCTCCCAGAGCTCTCTCTTAGCTCAGGCACAAGAGCCGCTGCATCCATCCAGTCTGGGAGGAAGCTGGTAAATAAATAAATAAATAATTTCCTGCCCCAGGGACAGACCCCAAAAGATTTTTTAAATATGAGTAAAAAGCAAAGAAAAAAGATCAACTCCTTCTACACAGACAAAGAGCGGGTGTCCAACCCCAAGGAAGTTAACAGCAGAGAGTCAGCAGATAACAACCTAAAGGGGAATGATTCCTGCCCCCCATGACATAATTATCTCCTAGAAGAGACTATTAAAAAGTTAAGAGAGTTTGAAGAAAAATGGGAAAAGGAAAGAGAAGTTTTGATAGAGAATAACAACGTTCTGAAACTGGAGTTGGAAAAAATAAAGAATTTACAGGGGATGCAGGGAAACAAAATTTATGAATTAGAAAAGGATAAAAAATCACAGGAAAGTAGGATTTCTGAATTGGAAAAGATAAAAAAGTCTCAAGAAAAAAGGATTTCTGAATTGGAAAAAGAAAATAATTTTCAAAAAAATTAGGGAAATGGAAAAAAATTCAATAGAAAAAAATAATTCATTTAAAAACAAAATTTGGCATTTACAAAAAGAACTAAAAACTGTGAATGAAGAAAATAACTCCTTAAAATTCAGGATAGAACAAATAGAAATGAATGATTCATTGAGAACCCAAGAATCAATCAAACAAAACAAAACAAAACAAAAAAAAAAAAAAAAGAAAGAAAAGCTGGAGAATAACGTCAAATACTTACTGGGAAAATCTATAGACCTGGAAAATAGATCTAGGAGAGATAATCTGCGGATCATTGGACTTCCCAAAAACTATGACCAAAAAAAGAGCCTAGATTCCATTTTACAGGAAATTATCAAAGAGAACTGTCCAGAGATAAGAGAAACAGAAGGGAAAGTAGATGTGGAAAGAATTCATCGAACTCCTTCTGAAATAGACCCTAAAAAAAAGAACAGCATAGAATATAGTGGCTAAGCTGCAGGATTACCACACAAAGGAGAAAATCTTTCAAGCAGCTAGAAAAAAACAATTTATATACAAAGGTTCCACAATGAGGGTCACACAAGATCTGGCTGCGTCCACATTAAAAGATAGAAGGGGGGGGAGGAGCCAAGATGGCGGAGAAGAAACACACGTCTCTGTGAACGTCGTCACTCCCTCACAACCAATTAGATAAATTAAGTCTCAGAATTAGCTCAGGACTGATAGATACCACAAGGACTGGAAGCACGACTTACCAGCTGAAAAGAATCTGGAGTTTCAACAGGAAAGGTCAGTTCCCAGGGGAGGAATAAGAGAGACCAGCACAGACGGTGGGGTAGTGGCACACTGCGCCCATTGTGCTGGGAAGGGCTCTGGGATCAGAGAAGCCACTGAGGTAAAGGAATCTGGCAAAGGCTGTTAGCTCTTCTCTGCTAATTATTTAGCAGTTCAGAAGAGAAAGCCAAAATATTTTAAAACTCAGATTAGATTTTCCCTGGACCCTGGAGGTGACTCAGCAGATCTCGGCACCAGGGGGTGTGGCCTCAGCTACCTCCTGAGAATAGTTAAGAGATTGACAAGTGGGTGGATACGGCCCAAGGCAACACACGGCCTAGCTTAGCTAGAGGGAGTGGAACTCAGCTCCAGGAAGTCCCATAGAAGCGGAACCTTTGAACTAGGGACCGCGGTTTCTGGCAGACACTTCCAGTTTGAGCACAGGGGCTTTTCACGTCACCTGCTGCAGACATCCACTCCCCACCCGTACACATAGGCTGGGCTTTGTGCTGTCTTTACTGTTCTACGTCCTCGAAGCACAGTAGTGCTAATCACCTCTGAGGCACTTCCAGGGAGGGGGTGGGGAACTCTCTCCCAGAGCTCTATCTTAGCTCAGGCGCAGGAGCCTCTGCATCCATCTGGTCTGGGAGGAAGCTGGTAAAGAAGTAAATAAATAATTTCCTACCCCAGGGACAGACCCCAAAAGATTTTTTTAAATATGAGCAAAAAAGCTAGAAAAACTATAGATTCCTTCTATACAGAGAAAGAGCAGGTATCCAACCCCGAGGAAATTAACAGCAGAGAGTCAGCAGATAACAACCCAAAGGGGAACGATCCCTGCCCCCCATCACATAACTCTCTCCTAGAAGAAACTCTTAAAAAATTAAGGGAGATTGAAGAAAAATGGGGAAAGGAAAGGGAAGCTATGATAGAGAATAACAACGTCCTGAAATTGGAGTTGGAAAAAATAAAGAATTCACAGGAGATGCAGGGAAACAAAATTTATGAATTAGAAAAGGTTAAAAAAACACAGGAAAGTAGGATTTCTGAATTGGAAAAGATAAAAAAGTCTCAAGAAAATAGAATTTCTGAATTGGAAAAAGAAAATAATTCTCAAAAAAAAAATTAGGGAAATGGAAAAAAATTCAATAGAGCAAAATAATTCATTTAAAAACGAAATTGGGCATTTACAAAAAGAACTAAAAACTGTGAAAGAAGAAAATAACTCCTTAAAAGTCAGGATGGAACAAATAGAAATGAATGATTCACAGAGAACCCAAGAATCAGTCAAACAAAACAAAAAAAAAAAATGAGAAACTGGAGAACAACGTCAAATACTTACTGGGAAAATCTATAGACCTGGAAAATAGATCTAGGAGAGATAATCTGCGGATTATTGGACTTCCAGAAAACTATGACCAAAAAAATAGCCTAGATTCTATTTTACAGGAAATTATCAAAGAGAATTGTCCAGAGATAATAGAAAGAGAAGAGAAAGTAGATGTGGAAAGAATTCATCGAACTCCTTCTGAAATAGACCCTAAAAAAAGAACACCACGGAATATTGTGGCTAAGCTGCAGAATTACCACACAAAGGAGAAAATCCTGCAAGCAGCTAGAAAAAAACAATTTAAATACCAAGGTGCCACAATAAGGGTCACCCAAGATCTGGCTGCCTCCACATTAAAAGATAGAAGGGCCTGGAACCTGATATTCCATAAGGCAAAAGATCAAGGACTGCAACCAAGAATGAACTACCCAGCTAAGTTTAGCATCTTTTTCCATGAAAGAAGATGATCATTCAATGAAATAGGAAAAGGAGAATAAGTGAAGGGACTTGGAGGGAGGGGGGAGGGATCCTAAAAAAAAAAAAAAAGAGGGAGGGTTGCGCATCACAAGGGGGGTCTGTAAATTAAATATCGGGGAGGGGGATCAGGGGGGTCAAGGGAAAAAAGCATAATCTGGGGATAATACGATGGCAGGAAATACAGAATTAGTAATTTTAACTGTAAATGTAAATGGGATGAACGATCCCATCAAACGGAGACGGATAGCAGATTGGATCAAAAAGCAGAACCCTACAATATGTTGCCTACAGGAAACACACTTAAAGCAGGGAGATACATACAGAATAAAAATACATATTAAAAAAAAAAAAGATAGAAGGGCCTGGAACCTGAAATTCCGAAAAGCAAAAGATCAACAACTGCAACCAAGAATAAACTAAGCTAAGTTTAACATCTTTTTCCATGAAAGAAGATGATCATTCAATGAAATAGAGGAATTCCATATGTTTCTAAGAAAAAAACCAGACTTAAACAAAAAATTTGATCTACATCCACAAGACTGAAGAGAAACAGAAAAAGGTACAAAGAACCCTTGAGAACTGTATGTCTGTTGTGGGTATATAGAAAGTACACATGGATAATTTGATTTTACTGATATAAAAGAAAAAAAAGGGGGGTGTAGTAAATGGAAGTGGGTAGTATCAGAAAAAGGGGAAGGAGTGATAAAAAGAGGGAAACTACATCCCAGGAAGAGGCATAGAAAATACACCATATGTGAGGGAATTTAGAGAGGGGGAGAAACAGTGTGTGAATCTTACTCTCATCAGAAGAGGTTCAAAGAGTAAATAATTGACATATTTGTTTTTCAAAGAGTTCTCTCTCACCTCATTAAAAGGGGGGAGAGGAAAACGGAAAAAGGAAAAGGAGAATAAGGGAAGGGACGTGGAGGGAGGGTGGAGGAATACTAAAACAAGGGAGGGCTGCGCATCACAAGTGGGGTCTATAAATTAAATGTTGAGGAAGGTGTTCAGGGGGGTCAAGGGAAAAATCATAATCTGGGGATAATATGATAGCAGAAAATACTGAATTAGTAATTTTAACTGTAAATGTGAATGGGATGAACACTCCCATCAAATGGAGACAGATAGCAGACTGGATGAAAAATCAGAACCCTACAATATGTTGTTTACAGGAAACACACTTAAAGCAGGGAGATACATATAGAGTAAAGGTAAAAGATTGGAGCAGAATCTATTATGCTTCAGGTAAAGCCAAAAAAGCAGGGTAGCTATCCTTATCTCAGATCAGGCAAAAGGAGAAGTTGATCTAGTTAAAAGAGATAAGGAAGGAAACTATATCCTGCTGAAAGGTAGCATAAATAATGAAGCCATATCAATACTAAACATATATGCACCAAGTGGTATAGCATCTAACTTTCTAAAGGAAAAGTTTTTTTTTTTTTTTTTTTTTTTTTTAAATTTTTTTTTATTATATATATATATATATATATATATATATATATATATATATATATATATATATATATATATTATAATATTATCCCTTGTATTCATTTTTCCAAATTACCCCCCCTCCCTTATTCCCTCCCCCCGACGACAGGCAATACCATACATTTTACATGTGTTACAATATAGTCTAAGTACAATACATGTGTGTGAATATCATTTTCTTGTTGCACAATAAACATTAGAATCCGAAGGTACATGCAACCTGGGCAGACAGATATTAGTGCTAACAATTTACATTCCCCTCCCAGTGTTTCTTCTCTGGGTGTATCTACCTCTGTCCATCATTGATCAACTGGAAGTGAGTTGGATCTTCTTTATGTTGAAGATTTCCACTTCCATCAGAATACATCCTCATACAGTATCGTTGTTGAAGTATACAGTGATCTTCTGGTTCTGCTCATTTCACTCAGCATCAGTTGATTTAAGTCTCTCCAGGCCTCTCTATATTCCTCCTGCTGGTCATTTCTTACCGAGCAATAATATTCCATAACCTTCATATACCACAATTTACCCAACCATTCTCCAACTGATGGACATCCATTCATCTTCCAGTTTCTAGCTACAACAAAAAGAGCTGCCACAAACATTTTGGCACATATATGTCTCTTTCCGCTCTTTAGTATTTCTTTGGGATATAATCCCAGTAGTAGCGCTGCTGGGTCAAAGGGTATGCACAGTTTGATAACTTTTTGGGCATAATTCCAGATTGCTCTCCAGAATGGCTGGATTCTTTCACAACTCCACCAGCAATGTATTAGTGTCCCAATTTCCCCACATCCCCTCCAACATTTGTCATTATTTGTTCCTGTCATCTTAGCCAATCTGACAGGTGTGTAGTGGTATCTCAGAGTGGTCTTAATTTGCATTTCTCTGATCAGTAGTGATTTGGAACACTCTTTCATGTGAGTGGATATAGTTTCAATTTCTTCCTCTGAGAATTGTCTGTTCATATCCTTTGACCATTTATCAATTGGAGAATGGTTTGGTTTCTTATAAATTATGGTCAGTTCTCTATATATTTTGGAAATGAGACTTTCTAAAGGAAAAGTTAAGAGAATTGCAAGAAGAAATAGACAGTAAAAGTATAATAGTGGGAGACCTCAACCTTGCACTCTCAGATTTAGACAAATCAAACCACAAAACAAATAAGAAAGAAATTTAAAAAGTAAATAGAACATTAGAAAAACTAGGTATGATGAACGTTTGGAGAAAACTGACTGGCAATAGAAAGGAATATACTTTCTTCTCAGCAGTTCATGGATCCTATACAAAAACTGACCATATATTAGGACATAAAGATCTCAAAATTAAGTGTAGGAAGGCGGAAATAACAAATGCCTTCTTCTCAGATCACAATGCAATAAAAGCTACATTCAGTAAAAAAGTTAGGGGTAAATAGACCAAAAAGTAATTGGAAACTGAATAATCTCATCTTAAAGAATGACTGGGTGAAAGAGCAAATTATAGAAACAATTAATAATTTCACCCAAGATAATGACAATGATGAGACATCATACCAAAATCTGTGGGATGCAGCTGAAACAGTAATAAGGGGAAATTTTATATCTTTAAAGGCTTATTTGAAGAAAATAGAGAAAGAGGAGATTAACGAATTGGGCTTGCAACTTAAAAAGCTAGAAAAAGACCAAATTAAAACCCCCCAACCAAAAATTAAAAGGAGAAATCAATAATATTGAAAGTAAAAAAAAATATTGAATTAATAAATAAAACCAAGAGTTGGTTTTATGAAAAAGCCAATAAAATAGATAAACCTTTGGTAAATCTGATCAGAAAAAGGAAAGAGGAAAATCCAATTGTTAGTCTTACAAATGAAAAGAGGGATCTTTCCACCAATGAAGAGGAAATTAGACAAATAATAAGGAGTTACTTTGCCCAACTTTATGCCAATAAATTTGATAACTTATGTGAAATGGATGACTTCCTCCAAAAATATAGGCTTCCTAGATTAAGAGAGGAGGAGATATATTGCTTAAATAGTCCCATTTCAGAAAAAGAAATAGAACAAGCTATTAATCAACTCCCCAGGAAAAAATCCCCAGGACCAGATGGATTTATATTTGAATTCTACCAAACATTTGAAGAACAATTAGCCCCAATGTTATATAAATTATTTGAAAAAATAGGGGATGAAGGAGTCCTACCAAATTCCTTCTATGACACAGACATGGTACTGATACCTAAACCAGGTCGATCGAAAACTGAGAAAAAAAATTATAGACCAATTCCTTAATGAATAATGATGCTAAAATCTTAAATAAGACATTAGCAAAAAGACTTCAGAAAATCATCCCAGGATAATACACTATGATCAAGTAGGATTTATACCAGGAATGCAGGGCTGGTTTAATATTAGGAAAACTATTAGTATAATTGACCATATTAATAATCAAATTAATAAAAACTATATGATCATCTCAATAGATGCAGAAAAAGCATTTGAAAAATCCAACATCCATTCCTACTAAAAACTCTTGAGAGTATAGGAATAAATGGACTATTCCTTAGAATAATCAGGAGCATATATTTAAGACCTTCAGTAAGCATAATATGCAATAGAAATAAACTGCAACCTTTCCCAGTAAGATCAGGAGTGAAACAAGGTTGCCCACTATCACCATTACTATTCAATATAGTACTAGAAATGCTAGCCTCGGCAATAAGAACCGAGAAAGAGATTCAAGAAATTAGAGTAGGAAATGAGGAAATCAAACTATCACATTTTGCAGATGACATGATATACTTAGAGAACCCCAAAGACTCTGCTAAAAAGCTATTAGCAATAATTCAGAATTTTAGCAAAGTGGCAGGATACAAAATAAATCCACATAAATCCTCAGCATTTTTATATATCACCAATAAAATGCAACAGCAAGAGATACAAAGAGAAATTCCATTCCAAACAAATGTTGAGAGTATAAAGTATTTGGGAATCCATCTACCAAAGAATAGTCAGGAATTATATGAGAAAAATTACAAAACACTTGCTACAAAAATAAAGTCAGATTTAAATAATTGGAAAGACATTCAGTGCTCTTGGATAGGCCGAGCGAATATAATAAAGATGACAATACTCCCCAAACTAATCTATCTATTTAGTGCTATACCAGACTCCCAAGAAACTATTTTAATGACCTAGAAAAAATAACAACAAAATTCATATAGAAGAATAAAAGGTTGAGAATTGCAAGGGAACTAATGAAAAAAAAAACTCAGAGGAAGGTGGTCTAAGTGTACCTGATCTAAAGCTATATTATATAGCAGCAGTCACCAAAACCATTTGGTACTGGCTAAGAAATAGAACGGTAGATCAGTGGAACAGATTAGATACAAAGGACAAAAAAGGGTACATCTATAGCAATCTAATCTTTGACAAACCCAAAGATACCAATATTAGGGACAAAAATTCATTATTCAGAAAAAACTGTTGGGAAAACTAGAAATTAGTATGGCAGAAATTTGATATGGATCCACACTTAACACCATATACCAAGATAAGATCAAAATGGGTCCATGATTTAGGCATAAAGAATGAGATCATAAATAGGTTACAGGAACAGAGAATAGTCTACCTCTCAGACCTGTGGAGGAGGAAGGAATTTATGACCAGAGGAGAACTAGAGATCATTATTGATCACAAAAGAGAAGATTTTGATTACATCAAACTAAAAAGTTTCTGTACAAACAATACTAATGCAAACAAGATTAGAAGGGAAGTAACAAATTGGGAAAATATTTTTAAAAACAAAGGTTCTGACAAAGGTCTCATTTCCACAATATATAGAGAACTGACCCTGATTTATAGGAAACCAAACCATTCTCCAATTTATAAATGGTCAAAGGATATGAACAGACATTTCTCAGATGATGAAATCGAAACTATTTCCACTCATATGAAAGAGTGTTCCAATTCACTACTGATCAGAGAAATGCAAATTAAGACAACTCTGAGATAACCACTACACACCTGTCAGATTGGCTAAGATGACAGGAACAAATAATGATGAATGTTGGAGTGGATGTGGGAAAACTGGGACACTAATACATTGCTGGTGGAGTTGTGAAAGAATCCGGACATTCTGTAGAGCAATTTGGAACTATGCCCAAAAAGTTATCAAACGGTGCATACCCTTTGATCCAGCATTGCTGCTATTGGGATTATATCCCAAATAAATACTAAAGAGCAGAAAGGGACCTGTATGTGCCAAAATATTTGTGGCAGCTCTTTTCGTAGTGGCTAGAAACTGGAAGATGAATGGATGTCCGTCAATTGGAAAATGTTTGGGTAAATTATGGTATATGAAGGTTATGGCATATTATTGCTCTGTAAGAAATGACCAGCAGGAGGAATAAAGAGAGGCTTGGAGAGACTTACATTAACTGATGCTGAGTGAAATGAATAGAACCAGAATCTGATAGCTGTACACTTCAATGTTGTATGAAGATGTATTCTGATGGAAATGGATATCTTCAACATAAAGAAGATCCAACTCACTTCCAGTTGATCAATGATGGACAGAAACAACTACACCCAGAGAAGGAACACTAGGAAGTGAATGTAAATTGTTAGCCTTACTTTCTATCTACCAAGGTTACTTATACCTTCAGAATCTAATACTTAACCTGCAACAAGAAAATGGTATTTACACACATATATTGTATCTAGGTTTTATTGTAACACATGTAAAATGTATGGGATTGCCTGTCAATGGGGGGAGGGAGTGGAGGGAGGGGAGGATAATTTGGAAAAATTAATCTAAGGGATAATATTATAAAAAAATTACTCATGCATATATACTGTGGTTAAAAAATTCTAAATAAAAAAAAATTTTTAAAAACCATACCTTGCAAAACTAAAAATAATCTTGAATTTAAAAAAATATAGACATTAAATGAATTGCCAGGCTTTCAGGAATTTGTTTCAACAAGATCTGAACTTAATAGAAAATTTGATAGAAAAGATCTAAAAGAACTGTAAGATAAAATTTACAAACTAATAAGAGGGGACTGAATAAGACAATAGCACAAATATTATATACTTGGAAATATAAACCATATTTGTAAGATTGTCTTTAATAATTGGGTAATTTGAAAGAAAGATTAGTGTAGAGTTCCATATTATGTGATTGTAAAAAGCAAAACATGTAGGAAAAGTTTAATAAAGTGATTTTCTTACACAATTGAGATGCAAGAGCAAGAACTGGCACAGAGGAATAAGATGAAGGAAAAGGACTGGTAGTTCTGGAACACTACTTTCATTTGGAATAGGTCAAAGATCACGTTTCTATATTTCTAGAAGAGTATAAAAGTCTTCTAATTTCAGAAAGACATAAGAGGCTGAGGAGATAGAAAAGGGGGAGAGTTAAGGAAGAGTTTAAGAGAAAACAACATATGCATTTTGAAGGAAATAAAAGTATTATGAATTTTATAGTCAAATGAGGGTAAGAAAATAGGATGGGGCAAATAATGGCATGAAGGTTAACAGGAATGGGATAAGATGTGTACATTAAAAGGAATGGGAAAGAAGGAGGAGGGTAAGAGTGATTGGAAAGGATAAGGGAGGCATAGTGGAGGTAGCATAGGGGTAATAGGTTAAGTAGTAGCAAGGTGAGGTAGAAGTAAAGCCTAAGAATCAGGAGGGACAGGAAATAAAGAGATACATATGAACATAATAATAAAAATCAGGAACAAAATTTATTAGGTTTAAAGGAAACACCTTGGATAATAATCATTGATCTGAAAGTTAAAGCTAAAGTAGATTTAATCAAAAGAGAAAAATGGGGAAACTGCACTATGTCAGTCATATTAATCAATATTTTAGGCTATTTAAAATAACTATACAGTCTAAGGTTAGAATGTATCTGCATATATGGATAGCCATCTCAAGAGGAGGGAAAGTATGCTGAAAAGAGAATAAAGTAACAAGTGCATAGCAGAGAACAAAAGAAAGCATATAGGAAGCAAAGAAATAATGAACAGCTTAGAACAAAATATGTATTATTTATTATGTAGAATTTATTGAAATTGAAATTTATTATTTACATTTTGAATCTTCTTTTATATTCTGTTGTGTACTTGGCAAAGTTTTTTTTTCTTCTTTTTTTTTTTTTTTTTTTTAATTTTTTATTTTATTTCATAATTATAACATTTTTTGACAGTACATATGCATGGGTAATTTTTTACAACATTATCACTTGCACTTACTTCTATTCAGATTTTTTTCCCTTCCTCCCCCAACCCCCTCCCCCAGATGGCAAGCAGTCTTATATATGTTAAATATATTACAGTATAATTTAGATACAATATATGTGTGTAGAACCGAATTTTTTGTTGCACAGGAAGAATTGGATTCAGAAGGTAAAAATAACAGTTTACATTCATTTCCCAGTGTTCCTTTTCTGGATGTAGCTGGTTCTGTCCATCATTAATCAATTGGAATTGGATTAGTTCTTCTCTATGTTGAAGAAATCCACTTCCATCAGCATACATCCTCGTACAGTATCATTGTTGAAGTGTATAATGATCTTCTGGTTTTGCTCGTTTCACTCAGCATCAGTTGATGTAAGTCTCTCCAAGCCTCTCTGTATTTCTCCTGTTGGTCATTTCTTATAGAACAATAATATTCCGTAACATTCATATACCATAGTTTACCCAACCATTCTCCAATTGATGGACATCCATTCATCTTCCAGCTTCTAGCCACTATGAAAAGGGCTGCCACAAACATTTTGGCACATACAGGACCCTTTCCCTTCTCTAGTAGTTCCTTGGGGTATAAGCCCAGTAGTAGTATGGCTGGGTCAAAGGGTATGCACATTTTGATAACTTTTTGGGCATAATTCCAGATTGCTCTCCAGAATGGTTGGATTCTTTCACAACTCCACCAACAATGCATCAGTGTCCCAGTTTTCCCACAGCCCCTCCAACATTCATCGTTATTTGTTCCTGTCATCTTAGCCAATCTGACAGGTGTGTAATGATACCTCAGAGTTGTCTTAATTTGCATTTCTCTGATCAATAGTGATTTGGAACACTCTTTCATATGAGTGGAAATAGTTTTAATTTCATCATCTGAAAATTGTCTGTTCATATCCTTTGACCATTTATCAATTGGAAAATGGCTTGATTTCTTATAAATTAAAGTCAATTCTCTGTATATTTTGGAGATGAGGCCTTTATCAGAACCTTTAACTGTAAAAATGTTTTCCCAATTTGTTACTTCCCTTCTAATCTTGTTTGCATTCGTTTTGTTTGTGCAGAAACTTTTTAATTTGGTGTAATCAAAATATTCTATTTTGTGATCAATAATGGTCTCTAGTTCTCCCTTGGACACAAACTCCTTCCTCCTCCACAAGTCTGAGAGGTAAACCATCCCATGTTCCTCCAATTTATTTATGATTTCGTTCTTAATGCCTAAATCTTGGACCCATTTTGATCTAATCTTAGTATGTGGTGTTAAATGTGGGTCCAGGCCTAGTTTCTGCCATACTAATTTCCAGTTTTCCCAGCAGTTTTTGTCAAATAATTAATTCTTATCCCAAAATTTGGGATCTTTGGGTTTGTCAAAGATTAGATTGCTATTTTTATTCACTATCTTGTCCTGTGAACCTAACCTATGCCACTGATCAACTAGTCTATTTCTTAGCCAATACCAAATGGTTTTGGTGACTGTTGCTTTATAATATAGCTTTAAATCAGGTACACTTAGACCACCTTCCTCTGACTTTTTTTTCATTAGTTCCCTTGCAATTCTTGACCTTTTATTCTTCCATATGAATTTTGTTGTTATTTTTTCTAGGTCATTAAAATAGTTTCTTGGGAGTCTGATTGGTATAGCACTAAATAAATAGATTAGTTTGGGGAGTATTGTCATCTTTATTATATTCGCTCGGCCTATCCAAGAACATTGAATGTCTTTCCAATTATTTAAATCTGACTTTATTTTTGTGGCAAGTGTTTTGTAATTTTGCTCATATAATTCCTGACTCTCCTTTGGTAGATATATTCCCAAATATTCGATACTATCGACTGTTATTTTGAATGGAATTTCTCTTTGTATCTCTTGCTGTTGGATTGTGTTGGTAATGTATAAAAATCCTGAGGATTTATGTGGATTTATTTTGTATCCTGCGACTTTGCTAAAATTCTGAATTATTTCTAAAAGCTTTTTAGCAGAGTCTTTGGGGTTCTCTAAGTATACCATCATGTCATCTGCGAAAAGTGACAATTTGATTTCTTCATTTCCTACTCTAATTCCTTGGATCTCTTTCTCGGCTCTTATTGCCAAGGCTAGAGTTTCTAGTACTATATTGAATAGTAATGGTGATAGTGGGCAACCTTGTTTCACTCCTGATCTTACAGGGAAAGGTTCTAGTTTATCACCATTACATATGATGTTTACTGAAGGTTTTAAATATATGCTCCTTATTATTTTAAGGAATAGTCCATTTATTCCTATACTCTCAAGCGTTTTTAGTAGGAATGGATGTTGGATTTTATCAAATGCCTTTTCTGCATCTATTGAGATAATCATATGGTTTTTATTAATTTGATTATTAATATGGTCAATTATACTAATAGTTTTCCTAATATTAAACCAGCCCTGCATTCCTGGCATAAATCCCACTTGGTCATAGTGTATTATCCTGGGGATGATTTTCTGAAGTCTATTTGCTAATATCTTATTTAAGATTTTAGCATCAATATTCATTAAGGAAATTGGTCTATAGTTTTCTTTCTCAGTTTTCGATCTACCTGGTTTAGGTATCAGTACCATGTCTGTGTCATAGAAGGAATTTGGTAGGACTCCTTCAATCGCTATTTTTTCAAATAGTTTACATAGCATTGGAGTTAGTTGTTCTTTAAATGTTTGGTAGAATTCACCTGTAAATCCATCTGGTCCTGGGGACTTTTTCTTAGGAAGTTGGTTAATAGCTTGGTCTATTTCTTTTTCTGAGATGGGACTATTTAGACTACTTACTTCTTCCTCTGTTAATCTGGGCAAGCTATATTTTTGAAGGTATTCTTCCATTTCGTTTAAGTTATCGAATTTATCAGCATAAAGTTGAGCAAAGTAGCTCCTAACTATTGTTCTAATTTCCTCTTCATTAGTGGTGAGTTCACCCTTTTCATTTTCAAGACTATCAATTTGCTTTTTCTCTTTCCTTTTTTTAATCAGGTTTACTAAGGGTTTGTCTATTTTGTTGTTTTTTTCATAAAACCAACTCTTAGTTTTATTAATTAATTCAATAGTTTTTTTACTTTCAATTTTATTAATCTCACCTTTTATTTTTTGAATTTCAAGTTTTGTGTTTGTCTGGGGGTTTTTAATTTGTTCCTTTTCTACCAATTTTAGTTGTAAACCCAATTCATTGGCCCTCTCTTTCTCTATTTTATGCAGGTAGGCCTGTAGAGATATAAAACTTCCCCTAATTACTGCTTTGGCTGTATCCCACACATTTTGGTATGATGTCTCATTATTGTCATTTTCTTGGGTGAAGTTATTAATTATGTCTATGATTTGCTGTTTTACCCAATCATTCTTTAGTATAAGATTATTTAGTTTCCAATTATTTTTTGGTCTATTTTCCCCTGGCTTTTTATTAAATGTTATTTTGATTGCTTTATGGTCTGAAAAGGATGCATTTACTATTTCTGCCTTACTGCATTTGATTTTGAGGTTTTTATGCCCTAGTATATGATCAATTTTTGTATAGGTTCCATGAACTGCTGAGAAGAAAGTATATTCCTTTCTGTCTCCATTTAGCTTTCGCCAAAGATCTATCATATCAAACTTTTCTAGTGTTCTATTTACCTCTTTGACTTCTTTCTTATTTATTTTGTGGTTTGATTTATCTAATTCTGATAGTGCAAGGTTGAGATCTCCCGCTATTATAGTTTTGCTATCTATTTCCTCTTGCAGCTCTCTTAATTTCTCTTTTAAGAATTTAGATGCTGCACCACTTGGTGCATACATGTTTAATATTGATACTGCTTCACTATTGATGCTTCCCTTTAGCAGGATATAATGCCCTTCCTTATCTCTTTTAATTAGATCAATTTTTGTTTTTGCTTGATCTGAGATGAGGATGGCTACTCCTGCTTTTTTGGTTTTGCCTGAAGCATAATAGATTCTGCTCCACCCTTTTACTTTTAGTTTGAATGTCTCATCCTGTTTCAGGTGTGTTTCCTGTAAACAACATATAGTAGGATTCTGACTTTTAATCCAGTCTGCTAACTGCTTCCTCTTTATGAGGCAGTTTGCCCCATTCACATTGATGGTTAGAAGGACTAATTCTATATTGCTTGCCATCCTATTAACCCCTGCTTATGCTTTTCCCCTTTCCTTCCCTTTTACCCTCCTATCCAGTATTAAAGTGGTAAACACCACTTGCTTTTCACAGCCCTCCCTTTTTAGGATCCCTCCCCCACCTTAAAGATCCTCCCCTTATTTTACCCCTTTTCCTCGAAATTAGTGTATTCCCTTCCCCTTAGCTTACTCCTTCCCTTTCACTTTTCAATGAAGTGGAAGAAGTTTCACCATAAATCGAATATGTCTATTGATACACGCTATGTTCATCTCCCTCCTTTCTTTCTCTCAGATATAATAGGTTACCTTTGCCTCTTCATGAGATGTAGTACCACCACTTTATACTTTTTTATGATATAATCTCCTTTCCACCTCTAGTTTCTAAGACAAATTGTACATATGTTCTTTACATATTTTTTTGACAGAAGTATAGTTCTCAAGATTTCTTTTTACCTTTTTTAGAAGTCTCTTGAGTTCTGTATTTGAAGATCAAACCTCTTATGTAGGTCTGGTTTTTTCATCAAAAATAGATGGAATTCATTTATTTCGTTAAATGTCCATCTTCTTCCCTGGAAAACGATGCTCATTCTTGCTGGGTAAGTTATTCTTGGCTGCATACCAAGTTCCTTAGCCTTTCGGAATATCATGTTCCAGGCCCTGCGTTCTTTTAATGTGGATGCTGCTAGATCCTGTGTTATCCTTATTGTGGATCCTCCATATCTGAATTGCTTTTTTCTAGCAGCTTCCAATATCTTTTCCTTTGTCTGATGGTTCTTGAACTTGGCCACTATATTTCTTGGCGTTTTGATTTTAGGGTCCCTTTCAGTAGGTGATCGATGAATTTTCTCAATGTCTATTTTACCCTCTGTTTCCAAAATGTCTGGGCAGTTCTCTTTGATAATTTTCTCGAAAATGGTGTCCAAGCTCTTTTTTTCCTCACATTTTTCAGGGAGTCCGATTATTCTCAAATTGTCTCTCCTGGATCTGTTTTCCAGGTCTGTTGTCTTTCTGGTAAGGTACTTGACAGTCTTTTCAATTGTTTCATTTCTCTGGTTTTGCTTGACTCCCTCTTGGTTTCTCCTTGAGTCATTCATTTCTACTTGTTCCAGTCTAATTTTCAATGATGTATTTTCTTCACTCACTTTTTTTATATCTCTTTGTAATTGTCCAATTGAGTTTTTATCTTCTATGGAATTTTTTTCCATTTTATCCATTTTATTTTTTAGAGAGCTGATTTCTTTTTCCAGCTCACTAATCCTGTTTTCCTTGGAGTTGTTTACCTTTTCCAGCTCACTAATCTTGTTTCTCAATGATTTGATTTCTTTATCCATTCTGTCTTTGAATGCATGGGATGACTTCTCCAGGCTCTCTTGCCAAGCTTCCCTTTCTTTTTCCCATTTCTCTTCCAGCTCTCTTGTGAGAGCCTTTTTGATTTCCTCTATGAGGTTCTTTTGTATTGAGGAGCAGCTTATATCCCTCCCAGGGGATACATCTGGGGACATTCTGTTCCTAGTCTCCTCAGCATTTGAAGTCTGCTCCCTCTCCACACAGAAGCTGTCAATGGTTAGAGCCCTTTTGAATTTTTGTTGTTCATTTTGTCAGATCAGGAATGAAAGAAAACAAACTGACAAGAGAAACAATTGGTCTGTTTTGCGGGGGATGGGGCTGGATGTTATTAATGGGCTTCCTCTACAGACTGGGGGTAGGAGCAGCAGAGCCACTAACAGAACAGCAATGACTGTATTGAGTCTGAGCTCTGAGGCTCTGAGAACGCACCGAGTCAGTCCAGGTGGGGGGTTGGGGGTGGCCGTGCTCTGAGAGAGGCTGGCTTTCTGGGGTTTTAATCTTCACCTCGGGTGTTTACACCCTCTCTGCTGCTCCTGGCTTGCTGCCAAGACGGAGCATCCACACTGGGGCAAAAGCCCTTTCGCAGAAACGGTAGAGATCACACCCCTCCCCCTCCGGTCTGAGCTGTGTGAGCTGCCTGTCTTGCTCTGGCTGCCTGCCCTCAGTCTGCGCCCAGTCTGATTGACCCTCCCCCGAGCAAACACAGACCTTTTCTGGCGACTCTCAAGGATGTCTTCTCTTGGTGATAATTTGTGGATTTCTTCTGGGTCAAGCATTAAGTCAGAGGCTTGTCATGAAGTAAGTTCTGAGAGAAAACGAGGAGCTCAAGCAGCTGTCTGCCTCCACTCCGCCATCTTGGCCGGAAGTCTTTTTCTTTTTTTTTAATTTTGTATTTAAGGTGTTTTTTTTTTTTAAATAAACAAATAAATAATGATTAAAAAACTACCCTATAATAAGGGAAGATTTAAATAGGAATGCAAGACTTGTTCAATATTAGAAAAACAGCCAGCATTATTGCCCCATGCCAATAATAAAAAAATTTATAAGCCATCACCAAATTTTATCTGCAATACATTTAAGCTAGAATTCTTTTCAATAATATCAGGATTAAGCAACAATATCTATTATCACTACATTTATTTAATATTGTACTGGCAATAATATCTAAAATAATAAGGAAGAAAAAGAAATTAAAGGAATTAGAACAGACAATGAGGAAACAAAACTATTACTTTTTGCAGATGATATAATGATATATTTTGAGAATCCTAGAAATCAACTAAAAGCATTGAAATAATTATCAACTTCAAGATTGAAGGACATAAAATAAATCCACACAAATTATTTGTATTTTTATATATTATCAAGGTCTACAGGAAGAGATAAAGAACTTTGTTTCTAAAAAATAACTATGGAAAATACTTTGGGAAGTCTGCCTATCAAGGTAAATTTAGGAACAATATGAAAACAATTACAAAGTATTTTTTAACAGAAGAAAAGTTAGGTCTATACAATTGGGAACATATTAATTGCTCGTGAGGAGCTGAACTGATATAATAAAATGACAATACTACCTAAATTAATGTATTTGTTCAATGCTATACCATTCAATTGTATATGAGTGTATGTGTGTGTGTGTGTGTGTGTGTGTGTGTGTGTGTGTGTGTGTGTGGTCTGTATAAAGCTTAAAAATATTGATTTTGATGAACAAAATGTCAACAATGTCAAGGGAGTCATTGAAAAAATAGGAAGTTAGCTTAGCAATACCTGTTTTCAAATTGTACTATTTCAGAAAGTGATAATGATCAAAGCAGTGTGATATTGGCTAAGAAAGAGAGAAGTTGTTTAATGGAATTTATTAGAAACATAATACATAGCAGTAAATAACCATGTTAATCCGAATTTGGTAAACAAAATGATCTAAGATTTTGATGCAAGATTTCACTATTTGACAAAAATTGCTTTGGAAAATAGAAAGAATTTTGGCACAAAATAAGCATAGGTCAACATCTTATGTAATATAGCAAGTTAAGATTAAAATAGTTTTATGATTTAGACTTAAAGGATAATATAAGACATTTGGGAAATAATATTTTACCTGTCAGATGAATGAATAATGACAAAAATATGATCAAAGGATAGAGATAACTAAATATATATAAAATGAAAGATTCTAATTAAATTAAAAAGGTTTTTCACAAACAATACCAATGAAACCAAGAAAGAAGGATAGCAGAAAATGGGAGAATGGGGTAATTTAGAACAAGTTTCTCTAATAAAGACCCCACTTTTCAATTATATAAAGAACCAAGTAAAATTTATATATTAATGATTCTTCCTTTGATAAAGAGTCAGATAATATGAAAAGTTCAGTTTTAAGAAGACAAAATTAATGTATTTAAATATGTATGATATAGTCTTAAAATGATATTCCAGAATCACATTTAAAATTTTTCCAATTCAGTAGGAAATTCTAGCACTTGACTTCAACCCCATATCATTATTTCAGTAAGACATTCTAGGAGACAAATATTTTCTAATATAATTCATTAATATTTCAGAACTAATATTTTCTGTTTCATTATATTAATTATTCCTTTAAATTGTGGATCTGATCTGTTCAAAGAAAAATCCATGATGCAATTATCTTCAATGTTCATCTCTAATGTGAATAGATGAGAGTCTTTTTTTTTTTTTTCTTTCTTTTTTTTTTTATTATATATATATATATATATATATATATATATATATATATATATATATATATATATATATATTATAATATTATCCCTTGTATTCATTTTTCCAAATTACCCCCCCTCCCTCTATTCCCTCCCCCCGACGACCGGCAATACCATACATTTTACATGTGTTACAATATAGTCTAGGTACAATACATGTGTGCGAATATCATTTTCTTGTTGCACAATAAACATTAGAATCCGAAGGTACATGCAACCTGGGCAGACAGATATTAGTGCTAACAATTTTCATTCCCCTCCCAGTGTTTCTTCTCTGGGTGTAGCTACCTCTGTCCATCATTGTTCAACTGGAAGTGAGTTGGATCTTCTTTATGTTGAAGATTTCCACTTCCATCAGAATACATCCTCATACAGTATTGTTGTTGAAGTGTACAGCGATCTTCTGGTTCTGCTCATTTCACTCAGCATCAGTTGATTTAAGTCTCTCCAGGCCTCTCTATATTCCTCCTGCTGGTCATTTCTTACCGAGCAATAATATTCCATAACCTTCATATACCACAATTTACCCAACCATTCTCCAACTGATGGACATCCATTCATCTTCCAGTTTCTAGCTACAACAAAAAGAGCTGCCACAAACATTTTGGCACATATATGTCTCTTTCCGCTCTTTAGTATTTCTTTGGGATATAATCCCAGTAGTAGCGCTGCTGGGTCAAAGGGTATGCACAGTTTGATAACTTTTTGGGCATAATTCCAGATTGCTCTCCAGAATGGCTGGATTCTTTCACAACTCCACCAGCAATGTATTAGTGTCCCAATTTCCCCACATCCCCTCCAACATTTGTCATTATTTGTTCCTGTCATCTTAGCCAATCTGACAGGTGTGTAGTGGTATCTCAGAGTGGTCTTAATTTGCATTTCTCTGATCAGTAGTGATTTGGAACACTCTTTCATGTGAGTGGATATAGTTTCAATTTCTTCCTCTGAGAATTGTCTGTTCATATCCTTTGACCATTTATCAATTGGAGAATGGTTCGGTTTCTTATAAATTAGGGTCAGTTCTCTATATATTGTGGAAATGAGACCTTTGTCAGAACCTTTGTTTTTAAAAATATTTTCCCAATTTGTTACTTCCCTTCTAATCTTGTTTGCATTAGTATTATTTGTACAGAAACTTTTTAGTTTGATGTAATCAAAATCTTCTATTTTGTGATCAATAATGATCTCTAGTTCTCCTCTGGTCATAAATTCCTTCCTCCTCCACAAGTCTGAGAGGTAGATTATCCTCTGTTGCTCTAATCTATTTATTATCTCCCTCTTTATGCCTAAATCTTGGACCCATTTTGATCTTATCTTGGTATATGGTGTTAAGTGTGGATCCATATCTAATTTCTGCCATACTAATTTCCAGTTTTCCCAACAGTTTTTTCCGAATAATGAATTTTTTATCCCTAATGTTGGAATCTTTGGGTTTGTCAAAGATTAGATTGCTATAGATGTACCCTTTTTTGTCCTTTGTATCTAATCTGTTCCACTGATCTACCGTTCTATTTCTTAGCCAGTACCAAATGGTTTTGGTGACTGCTGCTATATAATATAGCTTTAGATCAGGTACACTTAGACCACCTTCCTCTGAGTTTTTTTTCATTAGTTCCCTTGCAATTCTTGACCTTTTATTCTTCCATATGAATTTTGTTGTTATTTTTTCTAGGTCATTAAAATAGTTTCTTGGGAGTCTGATTGGTATAGCACTAAATAGATAGATTAGTTTGGGGAGTATTGTCATCTTTATTATATTCGCTCGGCCTATCCAAGAGCACTGAATGTCTTTCCAATTATTTAAATCTGATTTTATTTTTGTGGCAAGTGTTTTGTAATTTTGCTCATATAATTCCTGACTTTTCTTTGGTAGATGGATTCCCAAATATTTTATACTCTCAACATTTGTTTGGAATGGAATTTCTCTTTGTATCTCTTGCTGTTGCATTTTGTTAGTGATATATAAAAATGCCGAGGATTTATGTGGATTTATTTTGTATCCTGCCACTTTGCTGAAATTTTGAATTATTTCTAGTAGCTTTTTGGCAGAGTCTTTGGGGTTCTCTAAGTATACCATCATGTCATCTGCAAAAAGTGATAGTTTAATTTCCTCATTTCCTACTCTAATTCCTTGAATCTCTTTCTCGGCTCTTATTGCCGAGGCTAGCGTTTCTA
The DNA here is from genome assembly GCF_048593235.1 of Sminthopsis crassicaudata. NCBI lineage: Eukaryota > Metazoa > Chordata > Mammalia > Dasyuromorphia > Dasyuridae > Sminthopsis > Sminthopsis crassicaudata. The sequence continues at coordinate 247,298,001 of NC_133620.1, read as the reverse complement.
GTACTATATTGAATAGTAATGGTGATAGTGGGCAACCTTGTTTCACTCCTGATCTTACTGGGAAAGGTTGCAGTTTATTTCTATTGCATATTATGCTTACTGACGGTCTTAAATATATACTCCTGATTATTCTAAGGAATAATCCATTTATTCCTATACTCTCAAGAGTTTTTAGTAGGAATGGATGTTGGATTTTGTCAAATGCTTTTTCTGCATCTATTGAGATGATCATATGGTTCTTATTAATTTGATTATTAATATGGTCAATTATATTAATAGTTTTCATAATATTAAACCAGCCCTGCATTCCTGGAATAAATCCTACTTGATCATAGTGTATTATCTTGGAGATGATTTTCTGAAGTCTTTTTGCTAATATCTTATTTAAGATTTTAGCATCAATATTCATTAAGGAGATTGGTCTATAATTTTCTTTCTCAGTTTTCGATCTACCAGGTTTAGGTATCAGTACCATGTCTGTGTCATAAAAGGAGTTTGGTAGGACTCCTTCATCCCCTATTTTTTCAAATAATTTATGTAACATTGGGGGCTAATTGTTCTTTAAATGTTTGGTAGAATTCACATGTGAATCCATCTGGCCCTGGGGATTTTTTCCTGGGGAGTTGATTAATAGCTTGTTCTATTTCTTTTTCTGAAATGGGACTATTTAAGCAATTTATCTCCTCCTCTGTTAATCTAGGGAGCCTATATTTTTGGAGAAAGTCATCCATTTCACTTAAGTTATCAAATTTATTGGCATAAAGTTGGGCAAAGTAACTCCTTATTATTTCTCTAATTTCCTCTTCATTGGTGGAAAGATCCCCCTTTTCATTTGTAAGACTATCAATTTGATTTTCCTCTTTCTTTTTTTTGATCAAATTTACCAAAGGTTTATCTATTTTATTGGCTTTTTCATAAAACCAACTCTTGGTTTTATTTATTAATTCAATAGTTTTTTTACTTTCAATTTTATTGATTTCTCCTTTTAATTTTTGTATTTCGAGTTTAATTTTTGGTTGGGGGTTTATAATTTGGTCTTTTTCTAGCCTTTTAAGTTGTAAGCCCAATTCGTTAATCTTCTCTTTCTCTATTTTCTTCAAATAAGCCTCTAAAGATATAAAATTTCCCCTTATTACTGCTTTAGCTGCATCCCAAAGATTTTGATATGATGTCTCATCATTATCATTATCTTGGGTGAAATTGTTAATTGTTTCTATAATTTGCTCTTTCACCCAGTCATTCTTTAAGATGAGATTATTCAGTTTCCAATTACTTTTTGGTCTATTTACCCCTAACTTTTTACTGAATGTAGCTTTTATTGCATTGTGATCTGAGAAGAAGGCATTTATTATTTCTGCCTTCCTACATTTAATTTTGAGATCTTTATGTCCTAATATATGGTCAATTTTTGTATAGGATCCATGAACTGCTGAGAAGAAAGTATATTCCTTCCTATTGCCATTCAGTTTTCTCCAAAGGTCTATCATACCTAGTTTTTCTAATGTTCTATTTACTTTTTTAATTTCTTTCTTGTTTGTTTTGTGGTTTGATTTGTCTAAATCTGAGAGTGCAAGGTTGAGATCTCCCACTATTATAGTTTTACTGTCTATTTCTTCTTGCAGTTCTCTTAACTTTTCCTTTAGAAAGTTAGATGCTATACCACTTGGTGCATATATGTTTAGTATTGATATGGCTTCATTATTTATGCTACCTTTCAGCAGGATATAGTTTCCTTCCTTATCTTTTTTAACGAGATCTACTTCTGCTTTTGCTTGATCTGAGATAAGGATAGCTACCCCTGCTTTTTTGGCTTTACCTGAAGCATAATAGGCTCTCTTCCAACCTTTTACCTTTACTCTGTATGTATCTCCCTGCTTTAAGTGTGTTTCCTGTAGACAACATATTGTAGGGTTCTGCTTTTTGATCCAATCTGCTATCCGTCTCCGTTTGATGGGATCGTTCATCCCATTTACATTTACAGTTAAAATTACTAATTCTGTGTTTCCTGCCATCGTATTATCCCCAGATTATACTTTTTTCCCTTGACCCCCCTGATCCCCCTCCCCGATATTTAATTTACAGACCCCCCTTGTGATGCGCAACCCTCCCTCTTTTTTTTTTTTTTTTTTTTTAGGATCCCTCCCCCCTCCCTCCAAGTCCCTTCACTTATTCTCCTTTTCCTTTCCCCTTTTCCTCTCCCCCCTTTTAATGAGGTGAGAGAAAATTCTCTGAAAAAACAAATATGTTAATTATTTACTCTTTGAGCCTCTTCTGATGAGAGTAAGATTCACACAATGATTCTCCCCCTCACTAAGTTCCCTCAGATATGGTGTATTTTCTATGTCTCTTCCTGGGATGTAGTTTCCCTCTTTTTATCACTCCTTCCCCTTTTTCTGAACTGACCTCCTTCCCTTTACCACACCCCCCTTTTTTTCTTTAATATCAGTAAAATCAAATTATCCTTGAGTATTTTTTATATACTCACAACAGAGTTACAGTTCTCAAGGGTTCTGTGTACCTTTTTCTGTTTCTCTTCAGTCTTGTGGATGTAGATCAAATTTTTTGTTTAAGTCTGGTTTTTTTCTTAGAAACATATAGAATTCCTCTGTTTCATTGAATGACCATCTTCTTCCATGGAAAAAGATGCTAAACTTAGCTGGGTAGTTCATTCTTGGTTGCAGTCCTTGATCTTTTGCCTTTCGGAATATCAGGTTCCAGGCCCTTCTATCTTTTAATGTCGAGGCAGCCAGATCTTGGGTGACCCTTATTGTGGCACCTTGGTATTTAAATTGTTTTTTTCTAGCTGCTTGCAGGATTTTCTCCTTTGTGTGGTAATTCTGCAGCATAGCCACAATATTCCATGGTGTTCTTTTTTTAGGGTCTATTTCAGAAGGAGTTCGATGAATTCTTTCCACATCTACTTTCCCTTCTGTTTCTATTATCTCTGGACAGTTCTCTTTGATAATTTCCTGTAAAATAGAATCTAGGCTCTTTTTTTGGTCATAGTTTTCTGGAAGTCCAATAATACGCAGATTATCTCTCCTAGATCTATTTTCCAGGTCTATAGATTTTCCCAGTAAGTATTTGACGTTGTTCTCCAGCTTCTCATTTTTTTTGTTTTGTTTGACTGATTCTTGGGTTCTCTGTGAATCATTCATTTCTATTTGTTCCATCCTGACTTTTAAGGAGTTATTTTCTTCTTTCACAGTTTTTAGTTCTTTTTGTAAATGCCCAATTTCGTTTTTAAATGAATTATTTTGCTCTATTGAGTTTTTTTCCATTTCCCTAATTTTTTTTTTTTTGAGAATTATTTTCTTTTTCCAATTCAGAAATTCTATTTTCTTGAGACTTTTTTATCTTTTCCAATTCAGAAATCCTACTTTCCTGTGTTTTTTTAACCTTTTCTAATTCACTAATTTTGTTTCCCTGCATCTCCTGTGAATTCTTTATTTTTTCCAACTCCAATTTCAGGATGTTGTTATTCTCTATCATAACTTCCCTTTATTTTCCCCATTTTTCTTCGATCTCCCTCAATTTTTTAAGAGCTTCTTCTAGGAGAGAGTTATGTGATGGGGGGCAGGAATCGTTCCCCTTTAGGTTGTCTGTTGATTCTCTGCTGTCAACTTCCTCGGGGTTGGATACCCGCTCTTTCTCTGTATAGAAGGAATCTATGGTTTTTCTAGCTTTTTTGCTCATACTTAAAAAAATCTTTTGGGGTCTGTCTCTGGGGTAGGAAATTATTTACTTCTTTACCAGCTTCCTCCCAGAATGGATGGATGCAGCAGCTCCTGAGCCTGAGCTAAGATAGAGCTCTGGGAGAGAGTTCCCCACCCCCTCCCTGGAAGTGCCTCAGAGGTGATTAGCACTACTGTGCTTCGAGGGCGTAGAATAGTGAAGACAGCAGGAAGCCCAGCCTATGTGTCCGGGTGGGGAGTGGATGTCTGCAGCAGGTGACGTGAGAAGCCCCTGTGCTCAAACTGGAAGTGTCTGCCAGAAACCGCGGTCCCTAGTTCAAAGGTTCCGCTTCTCTGGGACTTCCTGGAGCTGAGTTCCACTCCCTCCAGCTAAGCTAGGCAGTGTGTGTTGCCTTGGGCCGTATCCACCCACTTGTCAATCTCTTAACTATTCTCAGGTGGTAGCTGAGGCCACACCCCCTGGTGCCAAGAGATTTGCTGAGTCACCCCACGGGTCGGGGAAAATCTAATTTGAGTTTTAAAATATTTTGGCTTTCTCTTCTGAACTGCTAAATAATTAGCAGAGAAGAGCTAACAGCCTGTGCCAGATTCCTTTACCTCAGTGGCTTCTCTGATCCCAGAGCCCTTCCCAGTGCAATGGGCGCAGTGTGCCCCTACCCCACCGTCTGTGCTGGTCTTTCTTATTCCTCCCCTGGGAACTGACCTTTCCTGTTGAAACTCCAGATTCTCTTCAGCTGGTAAGTCGTGCTTCCAGTCCTTGTGGTATCTATCAGTCCTGAGCTAATTTTGAGACTTAATTTATCTAATTGGTTGTGAGGGAGTGAGGACGTTCACTGAGTCGTGTGTTTCTTCTCCGCCATCTTGGCTCCGCCCCCTAGATGAGAGTCTTAATAACCATAAATATAATTCCTTCATGGAGATGCTCAGCAGTATTTGCCCATTCACCCATTTAACTTGATGAAAATATTGTAAATAAAATGTACAACTGATTGGTTAGTATGTAAATTGTGGAAATCACTGTTGCTAAAATGTTTAGGCATTTTCAAAGAGATCATGAAGTTAATAATAAAAATAATAAATCTTCCATTGTTGTACTCTTGAATAAGAAGCTAGGTAAAATATATAATTTCATTATATTTATTTTGAAATTGATTAATTATAACAAATCCATAAATAAATTTGTCAACTGTAATTTCTGTAAACTTGATGTATAGAAAGTAACTTACTGCCCTTAAATTTAGAGGGCAGGTATAATTTGAAAATTTTCCTTCCTGCTTCCCTCTGGGGACTCTGCTTGTATTCAAATTCAGGAGGAATTTTCACAGTTTACATGGATGCTAAACTCAAAGTTCATTAAATTCTATAATTTCAAAGCTAGAGAAAAACCTTTACATATTACTAAACTAATTTTTTCCATTAAAGCATTTAGACATAAAATACTAGTAGAAGTCTAATTTGGGGACATTAAATAATTTTAGGTTAAAGAATTTAGGAAGCAAAATAAATATGGTAAGGATATAATATGAAGGAAGATATGTATTTTATTGTGTGTGTGAGAGAAAGAGACAGAGATAGAGAGAGAACGTGAGAGAGGGAGGGAGAGAAGAAGGAAAAGAAAGATGAAGGAAAGAAGGAAGGATGGAATGAAGAAAAGAAGGAAGGAAGACAGGAAGGAAGAGAAGGAGGGGAAAAGGAAGGGAAGCAGAAATGAAGGGAAGGAGAGAGAAAAAGGGAGGGAGGAAGGCAAGGAATTAGAGAGGAAGGAAGAGGGAAAGAGGGAGGGAGGGAAGAAAAGAAGGAAGGAGGGACAGAGGGCAGAAGGAGGAAGGAAAGAATTGTTATTCAAGATTTCTCAAAAGATATTACAATAGACCTAATCTTGTTCACTGACTCTATGGTCAAAATCATCAGGTTTACCTCATACATACTTGAGAAAGTATTCCTCAGTATAATGGAAAAGATCCAATGTATAATCCAAAATGGAAGGGCATTAGCTATGGGTATTGATGTCTTCCAGAAGCTTTGTTTGTGAATAATATAATGGCAATTGTATCAAATTTAAAACACTTGTTTTACTGTAAAACACGTGTAATTACCCATATGATTTGGTAAAACATTTACACAGGAAAGAACAAATAAATGAAGAATGACTATTGCTCAAATTATATATGACATGAATCTGGAAAACTGCCGTGTGTGTGTGTGTGTGTGTGTGTGTGTGTGTGTGTGTGTGTGTGTGATAAAGGTAATAAAAATGAATGTTTTGCCTGTAATTAAATGGGAAGGAAAAAGAGATCAGAATTGCCTTCTGAAAATTGAAAATCTCTTCAAACCTCCCTTAAAAACAAAATATATTTTTTCTTTTGCTTTTTTTTTCTATTTTTCAATAAATATCAATATACTACAAGTTTTATTGTTTATGAGAAAGGCAATACAGCATTACCCTCCAAAATAAAAATGAATATATCTTCGAGTGCTGGGTATAAGCAGTTACAATACATAATAAACAAAGAAGTTTGTAAAACACAAGAGTAAAAATACTAAGCATGAAACAAATGAGAGATAACAAAAGAAGATGAGATACTCATGTAATAAAAGGAAAAGACAGCAGATAGCCTGAATGTTTGTAACCTAACCCTAACCCTGATCCCTCATTATTTTAAGAGAAAATTAGGAACTCTTCAAAAAACATAAGGTATACCCCCTGTGGTAAATGTAATTGATAAAGATGTTTATGAGTCATACAAAGAATAGGAAGCCCTGGATAAGCTTCAATTTCTTTATTCTAAAATAGTATTAATCAGTATACTATATATTTTGCATGACTATTTTGAGAAAAGTTCTGTGTAGGACTATAATATAATATTATTAAATTGAACATGTGTATCCATAAACAATTAAGGTTACAATTAAGGTTACTCCAATGATTCAGATGCATCTTTACTTCTGCAAAATGTTTGATAATTTAATTCTTTATTTCCTAGTAAATGTTGGAAAATCTCAGATGCTATAGTTCCTGTTGTTATTTTGCATGTAATTTTTCTTTCTAGCTTCAATTAAACAACTTTCAATGGTTGCATATATGAAAGCTAATGACTTATGTGGATTTATCTTTATTCTGAAACTTTACTTTGAAATTATTATTTCAAATAATGTTTAGATGACTTTCAAGGACTTTCTAGGTATATCATTGCATTAACTGGGAACGGTGATTTATTTATTTATTTTTTTGGTTTGGGTTTATGTTTATTCCTCACTTTCTTTTTTCTATAATGCAATGTAAAATAGTATTGATGATAATTGGCATCCTTGATTTACTTCTATTCTTATTGTAAAGGCTTATAACTTTTTTCCCACTATATATGTCTATTCTTCATTTGGATAGTGTCAAGGGAGTGCTTAGTAATAAGGATGAATGGCATAATCTTTCTCATCCTCATTTAAAGATGATGCAACTGAAGCAGAGAATTTGACTTGTCCAGGGTTACTCAATTAAAAAACATTTGTGGTTGAATATGAATTCAAGTCTTTCTGATTTGAGTTCCTGTGTTTTATCCAATATGCTACCCAATTGCCTGCTTAAAGAAAAGTTAATACCCATTTGACAAAATTATAATAATAATAATATTTTCAGTAGGTTGGAAACATTCCAAACTTTTTTTAATGAGGTTAATGTGGTCCTGATATTTTAAAAGATAACTAAATGTGAATTTATAAACTGTCTATGTAAAACTTGTAAGTAAAATACAAATAAAAATCTACTTCAAAATAACCAAACATGTTCTCTATCACCAATATAAATTACAGTCATGTAATTAGTTAACATTCTGACAATTTGTGCCATACTTTATTTTCCTTCTAATTGGGTCCTAATCCCCTACTCGCCATGTACTACTATTCTGATTTAGATTGAACTTCTGTTAAATATTTGAATCTTTCTCTGCCAGCATGATGATACATTGACATTCAATCTTGCTATAGTTACAACAGTGAGAAAAAACATAAGGATTATCATGGGATTTAAAAATTTTAAAACTGAAAGAATGACTACACTTCCATATTCATTTTACAAATAAGAGGACTGAAAACCAGAGAAGTTGTGACTTGACTAAGTTTATTCAGATGATAAAGAGCCAAATCAATGTTTACATCTAAATATTCTGACTTAAATTTCTTTTTTCTACTGCAAAATGCTGTTCTTTCTTATTAATTTAAAAAGTCAATATCAATAATTTTCTAACTATTTTGAAGCCTATATGTAAAAATAACTTTTTGTAGGAAGGGGAATAAAAGGAATAGGCATTTTTATAATATCTACCATGTGTTGGGCATTGTGGTAAGCTCTTTTTTTATTATTTAAAATTAAATAGAGAATAGAAAAAAAGGGGGAAAAAGCATTGTTATGTGTGCAAGAGAACATAAAAAAGGATTAAAACAATTTAACAACCAATTTCCATTTCAAAAAAGCACATATAATAATTAAAAACAATATATTTAAAACTATCCATCTTTTTTTTGCTTCATTGTAGGTTTTCTTTTGTTATCTACTGTACATTTTTTAACTTTATTTTTCCCTCCCCACCTTCCCCAAGCAGGACACAATTAACATTAATGTTTACATATACAAGCACATATACATACACATACTCATACATATATATACACATAATCACTTCTTTCCTATCCTACTGCTATTTGCTAGCTTAGCTATTATTAAATCTCCCCCCACTACTCCAGAGATTTATTCTGTATCCTTTCCTTTGACCCTCTCCCTCCCTCTTTATCCCTTTCCCATTAAACTATATACCTCATCTCACTCCCCCTTAATCTATATTTCCTTCTACCTTTTTATACTCTGCCTTACTCTACTCCCTCTCCCTCTTATTTATTATTTTTCCTGAGGCAATTGGGATTAAGTAACTTGCCCAGGGTCACATAGCTAGGAAGTATTAAGTGTCTGAGGCCATATTTGAACTCAGGTCTTCCTGACTTTAGGGCTGGTGCTATATCCACTGCACCACCTAGCTGCCCCTACCCCCTTCTTATTTCTTAATAGATACTGGACAGATTTATATTCTACTAAGTGTGTGTGGATGTGTGCATGTGTAGGCAAACATAAAACTATGTATATGAATATGATTTTATAGATACACATACACACACAGTATGTATTATTTGCTTTTTAACCCATTCCTTATGTGAGCAGGATTTTAGACTTACCCACCCTCTTCCCCATCTAATTTCTCTCTGTTGGTACTTGTTTTCTCAACTCATTTGTGTAGTATAATTACTTTTTTGAACTTTTCCTACATGGTTTTGCTCTTCAGAGTCAGAGCACACTCACATCTGCCCAATTTTTCTTTCTAACTACCGAATTATTAGTGTCAATAACACATATGGTTCACATTTTCACCTATAAAACATAAAGAAATTGTCCTACTTTACGACAGCTTACTGTACTTTTTTTAAACTGATTTGGAACATTTGGATTTGGGCTATGGGAATTTTTTTTGGAGGTTTCTTTTACAAGGTTTCTTTTACAACAAATCCTTTCTATTGTAACATTTCCTTTTTTTTAAACATCTGGGTAATGTTCTTTGATGATTTCTTGAAATATAATGTTCAACAGATAATTTTCAGATGAAGAAATTGAAACCATTTCCAGGCATATGAAAAGGTGTTCTAAATCACTATTGATCAGAGAAATGCAAATTAAGACAACTCTGACTTACTACTGCACATCTCTCAGATTGGCTGAGATGACCCAAAAAGATAATGATGAATGTTGGAGGCGATGTGGGAGGACTGGGACTAATGCATTTTTGGTGAGGTTGTGAACTGATTCGGCCATTCTGGGGTGCAGTTTGGAACTGTGCTCAAAGCACTCTTGAACTGTGTATTCCCTTTTTTATTATAGATTTTTATTTACAAGGTATATGGATGAGTAATTTTTCAGCATTGACAACTTTCCCCCTCCTTTGCCCCACCCCTTCCCCCAGATGTCAGGTTGACCAATACATGTTAAATATGTTAAAGTATAAGTTAAATACAATATATGTATACATGTCCAAGCAGTTATTTTGCTGTACAAAAACAGACTTTGAAATATTGTACAATTAGCCTGTGAAAGAAATAAAAAATGCAGGTGGACAAAAATAGAGGGATTGGGAATTCTATGTAATGATTCATAGTCATCTCCCAGAGTTCTTTTGCTTGGTATAGCTGGTTCAATTCATTACTGTTCTATTGGAACTGATTTGGTTCATCTCATTGTTGAAGAGGGCCACATCCATCAGAATTGATCATCATTGTTGTTGAAGTATATAATGATTTGGTCCTGCTCATTTCATTCAGCATCAGTTCATGTAAGTCTCTCCAGGCCTTTCTGAAATCATCCTGCTGATCATTTCTTACAGAACAGTAATATTCCATCGCATTCATATACCATAATTTATTCAGCCATTCTCCAATTTATGGGCATCCACTCAGTTTCCATTTTTTGGCCACTACAAAGAGGGCTGCCACAGACATTCTTTGTGTATACACTTTGATCCATCACTGTCTCCATTAGACTTTATCCCAAAGAGGTCATGAAAGAAGGAAAGGGATACACATGTACAAAAATGTTTGTGGCAGCCCTTTTTGTAGTGGCAAGAAACTTGAAACTGAGTGGATGCCCATCAGTTGGACAACAGCTGAATAAATTATGGTATATGAATAATGTTATGGAATTTTATTTTTCTAAAGGAAACAATCAGCAGGATGATTTCATAGAGGCTTGAAGAGACTTACGTGGACTGATGCTAAGTAACTAGAATCAAAACATTGTATACAGCAAAGATCAATTCTGATGGATGTGGCTCTTTTCACCAATAAGATGATTCAGGCCAGTTCCAATGGTCTTGTGATGGAAAGAGTCATCTGCATGGAAAGAGAGGGCTGTGGGGACTGAGTGTGGATCATAATATAACATGTTCACTCTTTTCAATTCTTTCAATTTTTTTTCCTTTTTGATCTGATTTTTTTCTGTACAGTGTAATAATTGTGGAAATATGTATAGGAGAATTGCACATGTTTTACATAGATTGGATTATCTTCAGTATAAGGGAAGAGGGGCAAAAAACTGAGGGAAAATGTGGAATACAAGGTTTTGCAAGGGTGAATTTGCAAGGTTGAAATTTATGCATATGTTTTGAAAATAAAAAGCTTTAATAATAATAAAACATTTTAAAAGGAAAATAAAAGTAATATGATATTCAAAAAAACTCAATTTGTCCTTACTGAGTTCCTTGAAATTATACTTTGATGTTGACTTTTCTTTGTCAAATTTTCTATTGAATTCAGGTTTGTTCACAACAAGATCCTGAAAATCTGAAATTTAATGTCCATTTTTTAAAATTCAGCATTATAATTAGTTTTGTGAAATATATACTTTTTTGCCTGAAACACTAGTTCTTTTAATAATCAATACACAGGTGTTCATGGAACCTGCAGTTCTTTTTATTATAGCTACTGATAGACCTTGTTTGATTCTAATTGTAGCTTTAGTGCATTTGAATTTTGTTGTTATTTTGCTGTTGTTGTTGATCTTAAATTTTATTTCTTTGATCTGGAGGTTTGTAATTTAGCAATGCTATTCCTATATGTTTTTCTTATAGAATCTCTTTTGTGTGGTAATTAGCGGATTTTTTTCTGTTACTTTCCTTTCCTGTTCTATCACTTCAGAGCAATTTTCTTTAATTATTTCTTGTATTACTGTATCACAATTCTTTTTTTGGTGATATATTTCAGGTAGCCCAATTATTTTTATATATTCACTTCTTGGTCTGTTCTCCAGATTTGTTGCTTTTTTATATCTTACAATCTCTTCTAATTTTTTTTCAAAAATTATTTTTATTAAAACTTTTTTAATTTTCAAAAGAGATACATGGATAATTTTTTAACATTAACTCTTGCAAAACTTTGTGTTCCAATTTCTCCCCTTTCCCTCCATTTCTTCCTTTAAATAGCAAATAATCCAATATATGTTAAACATGGTAAAATAGCCTATATATATGTATATGCCTATACATATATGTATATATATATATATATATAATTATCTTGCTGCAGAAAAAAAATCAAGTTAAAAAGAAAAAATGAAAAAGAAAATAAAATGCAAACAAATAACAACAAATAGTGAAAATGCTATGTTGTGATCTATACTCAGTTCCCACAGTTCTCTCTCAGGGTGTAGATGGCTCTCTTCATCACAACATTATTAGAGCTGGTCTAGATCATCTCATTGTTAAAAGAACTACATCCAACAGAATCAAACATCATATAATCTTGTTGTTGCCATATACAATGATCTCCTGGATCTGCTCATTTTACCTAGCATCAGTTCAAGTTTTAATAAAAATAATCACAACATAGTATTTTCACTTTATTGTTATTGTGTGAAATTTTCTCATTTTTTTTTCCTTTTTGATCTGCTTTTTCTTGTGCAGCATGACAATGTTGGGAATATGTATAGAAGAATTGCACATGTTTAACATATATTGGATTACTTACTGTGTGGGGAACAGGGAAGGGAATAAGAAAAAAAATCTGGAACATAAGACTTTGCAAGGATAAATGTTGAAAACTATATGTGCATATACTAGAAAATAAAAAGAAAAGATTCTGGATCTCTTTTTTTAGTTGGTTGACTTTTTATAATACTGTTTTTCTTTAAATGTTCTTTTTTTTTAGTTTTTCCTCTAACTCATTTGATTTTTAAAGTCTTTCTTTGTTCTTCAGTGAATTCTTTCTGGACAGATAACCATTTAACATTACTCTTTGATATAGTGGGGGCTTTTTTTTTTTTTTACTTCAGTATTCTCCTCTGAAGATGAATCCCAGTTTTTCTCTATTGTCATAGTAACTTTCTATAGTTCCCCCCTCCTTTGCCTTATCTTTCTTATTTATCTATGTATTTTTAAATTTTTTTTTATTTGCTGAGACAATTTGGGTCACACAGCTAGGAATCAAGTGTCTGAGGCCAAATTTGAATTCAAGTTCTCCTGAATTCAGGGCTGGTGCTCTATTCACTATGCCACCTAGCTGCCTCCCCCTTTTTTAAAATAAGAACTAGTTAGTGTAATCACTTATAGGCCTGGGATGAGGATGGAAGGTGCTATGCCTCCAGCTTTAGAACTTTCAGTTCTTCCCTCTGACCTAGAACCAAAAATTAAAAACTCCACAAGAAGCAGGATCAGTGCCCTACTGCTTCTGCAGTCACTGGAGTATGCTGGTTCCTTCTTACCCAGGTGTGGTTTTCACCAGCACTTTTGGGCCTGAGATGCCTCATCATCAGGGCCTCAATCATAATGTCAGAGAGGTTAAAGTTCCAATGGTTGGGGCTGAGACTACCTTCAAAACCAACTATTGTTGTTTGAACCTAACATCTATTGCTGTTTCAGCAGAACAAGCTTGAATGTCTTTACAATTCATATCTACCAAACTCTAGTCTTGGGTTTTTTTCTTTGTGTTTTTCCCCACTGTCCAGAAAGACTACTGTTTTACCCCAATTCTTATTTGTTTTTCATCAGTCTACATTTGCCCTGAGGTACAATTTTGTTTGTAGAATTTTCTGCCTTCCTCTGCTATCCTCCCAGAATCCTTATCAGCTATAAAAATGTATCTTAGAGAGCTTCAAGGAGGGAAAGGGATCTACATGTGTAAAAATGTTTGTGGCAGCCCTCTTTGTAGTGTCAAGAAACTGGAAACTGAGTGGATGCCCATCAATTGGAGAATGGTGAATAAAGCATAGTATATGAATGCTACGGAATAGTATTGTTCTGTAAGAAATGATCAGCAGGATGATTTCAGAGAGGCCTCAAGATATCTACATGAACTGATATTAAGTGAAATGAGTAGAACCAAGACATCATTATACATGGCAACAATAAGATTATACAATAATCCGTTCTGATGGACATGGCTCTCTTCAACAATGAGATGATTCAAACCAATTCCACTTGTTCAGTGATGAAGAGAGCCATCTACATCCAGAGAGAGAATTGTGAAATGCAACATAGCATTTTCTCTCTGTTGTTATTTGCTTGCATTTTGTTTTCTTTCTCAGTTTTTCTTTTTCTTCCTCCTTGATCTGATTTTTCTTATACAGTAATATAACTGTATAAAGATATACACATATTGACTTTTACATGTATTTTGACATATTTAACATGTATTGGACTACCTGCCAGTTAGGGGAAGGGGTGGAGGAAGGATGGGAAAATTTGGACAAAAGGTTTTGCAAAGGTCAATATTGGAAAAATTACCCATACATATGCTTTGTAAATTAAAAAAAAAATAAATATTATATATAGATATAGATATAGATATAGATATAGATATAGATATAGATATAGATATGGATATAGATATAGATATAGATATAGATATAGATATAGATATAGATATAGATATAGATATAGATTTTAGGTTCAAGTTAGGGGGTGGAGCCAAAATGATAGAGAGGACACACATTATTTTCTGACCTTCTCTCACAACTCTCAGACTAATTCACAAATCCATTCTCTGAATTAGTTCTGGACAGTAGAATCCAAAAATATTGGGAATGAAACAAATTACCTGCAGAAAATAATTTTGAAGCTCTCTAGTAAAGGTCTGTTTCAATCCTGCACTATAGGAGGAGGGCCTAGCATTAGCATGCCAAGCACAGATGCCAGTGCAGCATTGAAGACCCAGGGCAGTGGGACCTCTGAGTGATTGAGATCTCCAGGGAGGAATCTACATCAATGTGGGCTACTCTGCCCTGGCTACAAGATCAGCAGAGAAGTTATAAGACAGCCAACACAAACACAAAAGGTACATAGTGAACTTCAAAATGCCAGATTCTCATGGGACCTGGCCATACTCACCCAACACTTGAAGTGAATCAGCAGGCTCAGGGCAGCAAAAGCCACTTGTAGGGAAGCTTGGAAAACCTCCCCTGCTCTAAAAGCAGAACTTAACATTCTTTGGAAAATGAGTAAAAAAGCAAGGAGACTTTGACCATAGACAGTTTTTATGGTGAAAGAGAAAAACATATTTCAAACCCTAAGGAGACTAAAAGCAGATTGTCTCCATATGAAGTCCCAAAGGATGATAAAAGTTGGTCTCCACACAAGATTCTCCTAGAAGAAATTAAAAAGGATCTTAAAGGAGAGCTGGAAGAAAAATGGGGAAAGTAAATGAAAAATTTGTAAGAGGATTTGGAAAAGGCATATAACTCATTAAAATATAGATTTAATAAAATGGGAAAAGAAAACAATTCCGAGAAAAACAGAATTTGTGAAATGGAAAAAATTCCATAGAACAAATCAACTCATTTAAAATCTCAATTGTATAAATATAAAAAGAAGTAAAATATTTCACTAAAACTAAGAACTAAACAAATAGAAATAAATGACTCAATGAAACATCAAGAATCAATCAAGTGAAACCAAAAAAAAAATTAAAACATTTAAAAAATGTCAAATACCTAATTGGGAAAACAACTGACCTGGAAAATAGATCTAGGAGAGACAATGTAAGGATTATTGGACTTCTGGAAAACTATGATGAAAAAAAGATCCTAGACACTATTTTTCAGGAAATCATAAAAGAGAACTGCCCAGATGTCACAGAATCAGAAGGTAAAAATAGCCATTGAAAGAACTCATTGAACAGTTCTTGAAAGAGTCCTGAAAATTAAAACTCCAAGGAATATTGTGGTTAAATTTCAGAATTATCAGACCGAGGAAAAAAAATATTACAAGCAGCCAGGAAAAAACAATTCAAATACCGAGGAGCAAAAAGGATCACCTAGTACCCAGCAGCTTTGACCTTAAAAGATCAAAAGGCCTGGAATATGATATTCCAAAGGGTAAAGGAACTTGAAATGCAACCAAGAATAAATTACCCCACCAAACTGAACATTTTTTTTCAATGAAGAAGGTGGACATTCAATGTAACAGATGAATTTAATTTAGACCAGAGCTGAACAGGAAATTTGACCTCCAAAATATAGAAATCAAGAGAAGCATAAAAAGGTAAAAAAGAAAAGAACTCTTGTGTTATGGGTATACATAGAGAGTACATGCATAATTTGATTTTATTGTTATAATATAAAAAAGAAACTAGAGATAGAAAGCAGTTATACAGAAAAATGGGGAAAATTGAGGTAAAATGAGGGAAATTACATCTCAGGAAGATGATTGAGGGAAAGAAGGGAGGAGGAAGAACGTGTGTGAATAAGCCATCAGATTTGGGTCAAAGAGAAAATATTAGACAAATTTGGTTCCACTGGGAAACTTCTCTCACCTTATATAAGAGTGGGAAGGGAAAGTGAAAAGGGAAAAGATTAAATAAAGGGAAAACAGAAATAATAGGGGAAAGGTATAAGAAAGGGAAGGGATTCTAAAAGGAGAGGGCTGCTTGAGACAAGTGGTGCTCATAAATTAAATATTGTTGAGGAGCAAAAGGAGAAAAGGAAACATAAGAGTATAATCTGGGGCAATAAGATGACAGGGAATAGAGAATTAGTAGTTTTAACCATAAATGTGAGTGGGGTGAATTGTCCCTTAAAGTAGAAACTGATAGCAAATTGAATTAAAAGCCAGAATCCTACAATATGTTGTTTGCAAGAAACACATTTAAAACAGAATAATACATAGAGTAAAGGTAAAAGGCTGAAACAGAATCTATGCCTCAGATGAAGTAAAAAAAAAAAAAAAAGCAGGGATAGCCATCTAATATTAGATCAAGCAAAAGCAAAAATTGATCTAAAGAAAAAGGATGTTAAGAGTGCTGCAAGAATAAATAGACAGAAAAATTGTACTAGTAAGGGATCTCAACTTTGCTCTCTCAGAATTAGATAAATCAAACTAGAAAACAAATAAGAACAAAGATAAGAAAATAAACAAAATGTTAGAAAATTTAAGTATGATCGATCTTTGGAGAAAATTGAATGGAGATAGAAAGAAGTACACTTTCTTCTTGGCAGTTCATAGAACCTATACAAAAACTATATTAGGACATAAGATCTCAAAATAAAATGAAGAAAGGCAGAAAAAATATTTTTTTCTGAAATATTTTCAGAAATATGGATCAGATCACCCTGGAATAAAAATTACATTCAATAACAGGCCATGGGAAAATAGACAAAAATGTAATTGAAAACTAAATAATCTCATCCTATAGAATGAATGGGTGAAACAGCAAATCATAAATACAATCAATTTCATCCAAGGGAATTGCAATAAGGAGAAAACATACTAAAATTTGTGGGATATAGCCAAAGTGGTAATAAGGGGAATGTTATATCTCTAGATGCTTACTTGCATAAAATAGAGAAAGAGAATATCAATTAATTGGGCTTGCAAATAAAAATGTTAGAAAAAGAACAAATTAAAAACTCCCCAATCAGATACCAAATTTGACATAAAAAAAAAGGAGAGATTAATAAAATTGAAAGTAAAGAAAAAAAACTATTGAATTAATAAATAAAACTAAGAGTTGGTTTTATAGAATAAAACAGCAAAGTAGTTGGTTACTTCTGTTAGAATTTTATTAGAAAAAGGAAAGAGGAAAATAAAATTGTTAGTCTCAACATTGAAAAGGGACAACTTTCCACCAAAGAAGAGGGAATTAGAGCAATAATTAGGAGTTATTTTCCCTAACTTTATGCCAATAAATTTGACAACCTAAATTAAATGAAGGAATATCTACAAAATATATAGGGTGTCTAGATTAACAGAAGGGAAAATAAATTATGTAAATGGTCCCATTTTGGAAAAAGAAATAGAATAAGCTATTAATCAGCTCCCTAAGAAAAAAATACCCAAGACCAGATGAATTTACATGTGAATTCTACTAAACATTTAAAGCACAACTACCTCCAATACTATGTAAATTATTTGAAAAAATAGGAAATGAAGGACCAACCAAATTCCTTTTACAATGCTAACAATGTACCGCTCCCTAAACCAGGTAGGATGAAAACAGAGAAAGAAAATTATAGACCAATCTCCCTAATGAATATTGATACAAAAATCTTAAATAAAATATTAGCAAAAGGATTACAGAAAATCATTCCCAATTTAATACATCACAACCAAGTAGGATTTATACCAGGAAAGCAAATCTGGATAATATTAGAAAAACTATTAGCATAATTGACTATATCAATAACCATATTAAGAAAAAAAACATATGATTATCTCAATAGATGCATAAAAAGCATTTGATAAAATCCAACACCCATTTAAAAACACTGGAGAGTACAGGAATAAATGGACTTTTCCTTAAAATGATCAGTAGCATCTATTTAATACTATCAGCAAAGATCATATGTAATGAGAATAAACTGGAACCATTCCCAATAAGATCAGGAGTGAAACAAGGTTGCCCACTATCACCATTACTATTCAATAGTATATTATAAATGTTAGCTTTGTCAGTAAGAGAAGAAAAAGAGATTAAAGAAATTAGATTAAGTAATGAGGAAATCAAATTATCACTCTTTGCAGATGTTATGATGCTATACTTAGAGAACCCTGGAGAATCAACAAAGGAACAACTATTAGAAATAATCAACAAATTAACAAAATTGCAGGATACAAAAGAAATCCACATAAATCATCATCATATTTACATATCACTAACAAAATTCAACAGCAAGAAATATAAAAAGAAATTCCATTTAAAATAATTGTCAGTAAGAAAAATATTTGGGACTCTCTCCCTAAACTAATCTATTTATTTAGTGCTATACCAATCAAACTCCCAAGAAACTATTTTACTGATCTAGAAAAAAACAAACAAACAAACAAAAACAAACAAACAAAATTCATCTGAAAGAACAAAAGGTCAAGAAATTCAAGGAAATTAATGAAAAGAAAAGCAAATGAAGGTGACCAAGCTGCACCAGATCTAAAACTATATTATAAATCCATGGTCATCAAAACCATTTGTTACTGGCTAAGAAAGAGAGCAATTGATCAGTGGAATAGGTTAGATTCACAGGACAAAATAGATAATGACTATAGCAATCTAATGTTTGACAAAAATTAAAGACTCAAGCTTTTGGGATAAGAATTTACTATTTGACAAAACCTGCTGGGAAAATTACAAACTAGTACAGCAGAGACTAGACATTGACCCACACCTAACATCTTATACCAAGATAAGGTTGAAATGGGTTCATGACATAAAGAATGATCTTATAAACAAATGAAAAGAACATAGGATAGTTTATCTCTCAGATCTGTGGAGGAGGGAAGAATTTGTAACCAAAGAAGATGTAGAGACTATTTTTATCACAAAATAGATAATTTTGATTAGATTACATTAAAATTATTATGTCTGTACAAACAAAACTAAGGCAGACAAGATTAAAATGGAATCAATAAACTGGGAAAACATTTTTACATTCAAAGGTTCTGATAAAAGCCTCATTTTGAAAATATATAGAGAATTAACTCAAATATGTAAAAAGTCAAGCCATTCTCCAATTGATAAAAGATCAAAGGATCTGAAAATTTTCAGATGAAGAAATTGAAATAATTTCTAGTCATATGAAAAGGTGCTCCAAATCACTATTGACCAGAGCAATGCAAATTAAGACAGCTCTGAGATACCACCACACACCTGTCAGATTGCCTAAGATGACAGGAAAAAAATATTGAGGAATGTTGGAGGGGATTGTGACACTGATACATTGTTGGTGGAACTGTGAACGGATCCAACTAACCATTCTGGAGAGCAATTTTGAGCAAATTTTTGTTTGCAACTTGAAGTTATAAAGCTGTGCATACCGTTTTACTCAGCAGTGTTTCTACTGGGCTTATATCCCAAAGAGATCTTAAAGGAGGGAAAGGTACCCACATGTGCAAATATGTTTGTGGCATCCTTTTTATGGTGGCTAGAAACTGGAAAATGGAGATTGGCTGAATAAATTAAGGTATATAAATGTATGAAATATTATTATTCTGTTAAAAAAATGACAAATAGAGTGATTTCAGAGAGGTCTGGAGAGACTCACATGAACTGATGCTAAGTGAAATGAGCACTATCAGGAGATCATTATACATGACAAAAACAATATGATAAGACTATTAACTCTGATGGACATAGCTCTCTTCAATAATAAGATGACTGAAACCAGTTCTAATTGTTCAGTGATGAAGAGAGCCATCTACACCCAAGGAGAGGACAGTGGGAACTTGAGTGTGGACCACAACATATTATTCTCACTCTCTCTCTTGTTGTTTGTTTGCATTTTTTTCTTTTGCAGTTTTTTCTTCCTCCTTGATCTTATTTATCTTGTGCAACAAGGTAACTAAATATGTAAACATATGTTGGATTTAACATAGTTTAATATATTTAATGTATTGGAATTCCTGCCATCTAGGGGAGGAGGTATGGGGAAGAAGGGGAAAATTTGGAACGGAAAGTTTTGCAAGGGTCAAGGGTCAATGTTTTTTTTTTTTTTTCCCCTGAGGCTGGGGTTAAGTGACTTGCCCAGGGCCACACAGTTTGGAAGTATTAAGTGTCTGAGACCAGATTTGAACTCTGGTCCTTCTGAATTCAGGGCTGGTGCTCTATCCACTGGGCCACCTAGCTGCCACCTAGCTGCCCCCTGCAAGGGTCAATGTTGAAAAATGACCCATGCGTATGCTTTGTAAATAAAAAGCTTTAAATAAATAAATATATATATATATATATATATATATATATATATATATATATATATATATATATATATGTATGTATATATATATATATGTATGTATATATATACATATATATATATAAATCTTATTTCATCCTCATATTTCTATAATGTAGGTGTTTTTATTGTTATTTATTCTTTTTATTTTATTTTGTGATTGAGGAAACTAGGTAAATAATGAGTAATTGATTTGTCCAGTGCTAGACAATTTCTAATTTGAAGTTTCTAATTTTTTATACATTTTACTGGTCTTTATACACTTTGACAACTAGCTAGATTATTTTTGCAACATATTGTTCTTTTAAAAATCCTTTTCCATATAGAGTAGTCAATTCTCAATCAAGATGAAGAAAAAATATTTACCAAATTCAACTCTCAAATTGTATTTTATTTATGCATGAAATCACAAATAAAATCTACTGTGCTAATTGTTTGATCATCCTCTAAATAACAGGTTGTTTCATATATCATTGCCAGATGACAGGGAATAATAAAACACTACTAAACTCTCATAAATCATGGGTATGCCCCTCCCAGGTCCTGATTCTGTTATATTCATATTTTGTTGAAAGAGCCCTTGTATGATATTTATTGAAACAAGAAATAGAGAGTACTACTAAGTTTGAGTGAATTGGAAAAAGGAATGACCTTATTATGTAGTTCCAAAATAAATTTTTACTGCCATCTTGCTTTAATTTGAAGTTTAAAATAAAACAAATCAAAAGTTTAGATGACATGACTTTGGA
The DNA here is from genome assembly GCF_048593235.1 of Sminthopsis crassicaudata. NCBI lineage: Eukaryota > Metazoa > Chordata > Mammalia > Dasyuromorphia > Dasyuridae > Sminthopsis > Sminthopsis crassicaudata. The sequence continues at coordinate 247,276,816 of NC_133620.1, read as the reverse complement.
TGAGTTATAATATAGAGTAATGAATAGTTGATCAAAGAGCCAAAAAATCCTGGATTTGATTCCTATATCTGCTAAATACTTGTGTGACTACGAATGAGTCATTTAATCTCTCAATTCCCTGGGAATCTCAAATTCTATAAATTTCAAAGAAGATGCCACTCTGATTGGTAGAGGAAATTTCTGATCAGGAACTTCATAAGCCATGAAATTATCATTTTGTTCTTTACTCACTCTATACCCCTTTAAATTATTTTGGCTACAAATTTATTTCTGCTTACCAAAACATCTGTTTATAATCTAAATCATTGGTAAATCAATTTCTTAATTTACTGTGCCAGTACTATCTTTTTTTTGATCCATGCAACTTAAAATTCACTTTGGGTGTGAATGACAATGTCATGGTACTGAGAATGATTTGAGGTAATAGGTTGTAGACCATAAATTCAAAGAGTGTGGGTATGGAAGAAAAGAAAAGTAGTATGATCATTAGAAGGAACAGCAGGGTGAAAAGAATTTCTCCCTTCAAGTTGCAAATAAAAAGAATGTTTAAGGAGAAGCTGAAATTTGATGAAGAAACTTATTAAAGGAATGGCTAAATATGGGATCAAAGTTCCAGTTAGGGCAGTAAAGGAAAATTTATTAGATGAAGGGACAGAACTGAGATTTAGAAAATATGAGTTCCTATTGTAATACTGATAAGTAGGTGGGAAAAAGAGGTTAGTTTCAGAAAAGTATATTGTTATAGAAAGAGAATTCTCTCTGGATGGTATTGCTTTCATTAAGTTAAGCCTTCTGCAATTGGGCTTTTGAGGAAATGCAATTAGATTTTTAAGTACTGAGAAGATTTGAAACAGTTTCTGTTAAGTGATCCAAAGAATCAATGAGGAATGAAAAATAGGATTTCCATTCAGTATTAGGACCAATTTGTAGCTAATGAGCCTAACCTACAGTGGACATGATCTAGGTTTCTATTTTTGTTTGTTCTTTGTTTTTCTTGTTGTTTTGTTTTTGCTTTGCAAAAGCACACTATAATTCAAAGCAAAAGAAAAACAAAAATGTAGATGATCCAGTAACATAGAATATCAGGTATTGGGAGGTAATGTGAAGAATTGAAACCTGTAGAACCATGTATAAAATAAGAATAGCAGAATGTAGGCATTTATGATAGTCTGTTAATGGAAATAGTCGTTACCCAATTGCAGATAATTATGATTTTTGTTGTATATAAACTGTTAACATCACAATCACACATCACAAGCTTTTTTGACCATTGCAGGGCAGAACTTTTATAAAGTCAGCAGAAAAATATTTGTAATTTTTAGATACAAAGATTCTTCAGTCTGCTTCCTGAAACACATATAGAACAGGATGCCTGAAAATAATCCCTTACCTTCCACTTCTAGACTATCAATTAGTAGAGTATTAACTTTGGACAATGATAAAGAAAACATAATGAAGAAATAATATGTGATCACCCTATTTTTTATTCATCAGAGGATAGGAATAATTATGCTATCTCTGATTTCACTATTACAACAAACTCCCAAAGGAGGAAAATATTTCTACAGTAGAGTTCAGCAACTTTTCTGCAACTTAAAGACTTAGGTGACCACAGCACTGAAAGGTAATATGACTTGTCTAGGGTCAAATAACCAGAAAATGTACGAATTAATGTAAATCTTTGAAATAAAGAGAAATGAGGTGGGAGAGAAAAAGAGGGAGAGATAAAGATAGAGACAAGGCAGAGAGAAAGGAAAATGGGGAAGAGACACTAGAAGAAAAAGGAGAAGGAAGAAGCAGCAGTAGCAGCAGAACAAGAACAAGAACAAAATAACAAGAGGAGGAAGAGGAAAAGGAAGAGGAAGAGGAGGAGGAAAGTGTAAAGGAGAAAAAGGAGAATAAGGAAGGTTAGTAAAAGACAGAAGAAAGTGAGTATTAAAAATTTCTACAAGAAGATAGATTGAGAGTGTACCCCATTAGGAAAGCAATATATGAACATCCAAAACCTAATACTTCCCCCAAAAGCTCCTTTTCCAGGTTGTAATAATTTCTTCCCTAGCCTACTTTTCTCCTAGACTTTTGTAAAACATAAAAATTATTTTCAATAAGTTTTCTAAAATTCTGAACTTATTTTTTAATAATAATTTTAGAGTCCATAGTTTCCACTAATACTTCTGCAAGTGCATGTGCATTCTAAAACGTATAAAAATGTATATCTTTACATAGATCTGTGGAATGGAGGAAATAATGGTGAAGAGAAGCACAAGGAGAAGGTGAACATGTAAATAAAGAGAATGTACTTTTGGAAAGAAAGCACTACTCACCAACTTAACAACAACAACAACAAAATTCCCTTGCAGAAGGTACAAACTGTGAAACACCCTTTTATTTGTGGAAGGGAGATGGAGCTTCTCAGACACTAGCATAAGACCACTTTGTGTGCTATGAGTGGAAGCTGAGGAGAATTGATATGAAATTACCTGGAGTAATGCTTCCTAACTAGGTGTTGTTAAACAGCATTGTTTTTAATCTCTGGATAGATAGCAAATGGTGCCAGTGCCCACTAATTTTATCATCATAGCACAATAGGGAAAAACCTTGTTCACTATACACTAATTTTGGCACTCTAAGGTAGAGCATGGTAGATAGAAAAGAAACACAGAAAAATCTTATCAGAGAAAGGAAAGGAAAATAAAATAGTTAGTCTTAAAAATGAAAAGGGGGATCTTTCCACCAATGAAGAGGAAATTAGAGAAATAATAAGAAGTTACTTTGCCCAACTTTATGCCAATAAATTTGATAACTTAAGTGAAATGGATGACTACCTCCAAAAATATAGGATTCCTAGATTAACAGAGGAGGAGTTAAACTGCTGAAATAGTCCCATTTCAGAAAAAGAAATAGAACAAGGTATTAATCAACTCCCCAGGAAAAAAATCCCCAGGACCAGATGAATTTACATGTGAATTCTACCAAACATTTAAAGAACAATTAGCCCCAATGTTATATAAACTATTTGAAAAAATAGGGGATGAAGGAATCCTACCAAACTCCTTTTATGACACAGACATGGTGCTGATACCTAAACCAGCCAAGTCGAAAATGGAGAAAGAAAACTATAGATGAATTGCCTTAATGAATATTGATGCTAAAATCTTAAATAAGATATTAGTAAGAAGACTTCAGAAAATTATCCCCAAGATAATACTCTATGAGCAAGTAGGATTTATACCAGGAATGCAGGGCTGGTTTAATATTAGGAAAACTATTAGTATAATTGACCATATTAATAATCAAATTAATAAAAACCATATGATCATCTCAATAGATGAAGAAAGAGCATTTGATAAAATACAACATCCATTCTTACTAAAAACACTTGAGAGTATAGGAATAAATAGACTATTCCTTAAAATAATCAGGAGCATATATTTAAAACAGTCAGTAAGCATCATATGTAATGGGTATAAACTGGAACCTTTCCCAGTAAGATCAGGAGTGAAACAAAGTTGCCCACTGTCACCATTACTATTCAATATTGTATTAGAAATGTTAGCCTCGGCAATAAGAGTCGAGAAATAGATGAAATGAATAAGAGTAGGTAATGAGGAAATCAAACTGTCACTCTTTGCAGATGATATAATGGTATACTTAGAGAACCCCACAGATTCTAATAAAAAGTTATTAGAAATAATTCACAACTTTAGCAAAGTTGCTGGATACAAAATAAATCCACATAAATCCTCAGCATTTTCATACATCACCAACAAAATGCAACAGCAAGAGATACAAAAAGAAATTCCATTCAAAACAAATGTTGAGAGTATAAAATATTTGGGAATCAATCTACCAAAGAAAAGTGAGGAATTATATGAGAAAAATTACAAAACACTTGCCACAAAAATAAAGTCAGATTTAAATAATTGGAAAGACAGTGCTCATGGATAGGCCCAGCGAATATAATAAAGATGACAATACTCCCCAAACTAATCTATTTATTTAGTGCTATACCAATCAGATTCCCAAGAAACTATTTTAATGACCTAGAAAAAATAACAACAAAATTCATATGGAACAATAAAAGGTTGAGAATTTCAAGGGAATTAATGAAAAAAAAGTCAGATGAAGATGGTCTAGCTGTACCTTATCTAAAGCTATATTATAAAGCAGCAGTCACCAAAACCATTTGGTATTGGCTAAGAAATAGGCCAGTCGATCAGTGAAACAGATTAGGTACAAAGGACAAAATAGGGTACAACTATAGCAATCTAGTCTTTGACAAACCCAAAGATACCAACATTTGGGATAAGAATTCATTATTCAGAAAAAACTGTTGGGAAAACTGGAAATTAGTATGGCAAAAATTAGATATGGACCCACACTTAACACCATATACCAAGATAAGCTCAAAATGGGTCCATGATTTAGGCATAAAGAATGAGATCATAAATAGATTAGAAGAACAGAGGATAATCTACCTCTCAGATCTGTGGAGGAGGAAGGTATTTATGACCAAAGGAGAACTAGAGATCACTATTGATCACAAAATAGAAGATTTTGATTACATCAAATTAAAAAGCTTTTGTACAAACAAAAGTAATGCAAACAAGATTACAAGGGAAGTAACAAATTGGGAAAATATTTTTACAGTTAAAGGTTCTGATAAAGGCCTCATTTCCAAAATCTATAGAGAACTGACCCTAATTTATAAGAAATCAAGTCATTCTCCAATTGATAAATGGTCAAAGGACATGAACAGACAATTCTCAGATGATGAAATTGAGACTATATCCATTCATATGAAAGAGTGTTCCAAATTTCTTCTGATCAGAGAAATGCAAATTAAAACAACTCTGAGATACCACTACACACCTATCATATTGGCTAAGATGACAGGAAAAAATTTCCAAAATCTATAGAGAACTGACCCTAATTTATAAGAAATCAAGTCATTCTCCAATTGATAAATGGTCAAAGGACATGATCAGACAATTCTCAGATGATGAAATTGAGACTATATCCATTCATATGAAAGAGTGTTCCAAATTTCTTCTGATCAGAGAAATGCAAATTAAAACAACTCTGAGATACCACTACACACCTGTCAGATTGGCTAAGATGACAGGAACAAATAATGATGAATGTTGGAGGGGATGTGGGAAAACTGGGACACTGATGCATTGTTGGTGGAGTTGTGAAATAATCCAGCCATTCTGCAGAGCAATTTGGAACTATGCACAAAATGTTATCAAACTGTACATACCCTTTGATCCAGCATTGCTGCTATTGGGCTTATATCCCAAAGAAATACTAAAGATGAGAAAGGGACCTGTATGTGCCAAAATGTTTGTGGCAGCTCTTTTTGTAGTGGCTAGAAACTGAAAAATGAATGGATGTCCATCAATTGGAAAATGGTTGAGTAAATTATGGTATATGAATGTTATGGAATATTATTGCTCTGTAAGCAATGACCAGCAGGATGAATACAGAGAGGTTTGGAGAGCCTTACATCAACTGATGTTGAGTGAAATGAGCAGAACCAGAAGATCACTATACAGTTCAACAACAATACTGTATGAAGATATATTCTGATGGTAGTGGATATCTTCAACATAAAGAAGATCCAACTCACTTCCATTTGATCAATGATGGACAGAAACAGCTACACCCAGAGAAGGAACACTGGGAATTGAATGTAAACTGTTAACACTACTGTCTTTCTACCTAGTTTACTTATACCTTCGGAATCCAATTCTTAACATGCAACAAGAAAATTGGATTTACACACATATATTATATCTGGGTTATACTGTAACACATTTAATATGTATAGGATTGCCTTTCATCTAGGGGATGGAATAGAGTGAGGGAGAGGCAAATTTGGAAAAATAAATAAGGGATAATGTTATAAAAATTACTCATTCATATGTACTGTCAAAAAATTTTATAAATATAAAATTAATTTTAAAAATGGTGAGTGAGATGCTTTCAAGAAAATCTGAGAGGACATACATGAATTGATGGAAAATGAAATGAGCAGAACTAAGAGACCACTGTAACACATTAACAACAATAATATAATAATGATCATCTGTTAAAGATTTAGCTAGTCTAACTAATACAATGATCTAAGACAATTTCAAAGGGCTCATGATGAAAAAAAAAATATCCATATCCAAAGAGAGAATTTATGAAATATAAGGACAGGTTAAAAATAGTTTCTTTTTGTTATTTCATTTTTATTGTATATTTTAATAATGTTAATATGAAAATATATTTTGCATAACTTCACTTATATAATTGATATCATATTGCATGCATTTTGCTGAAGGGACACTGCTTAGGAATTCAGTGAAACTATGGGATCAGAGGTAATGAAAAACTGAAATAGTATGGTATTTATGTGAGAGATGTTGTGCATGTGGCATATTAATATTTAAGAACGAATTAGACATAAGGAGAGAGAGGAAATGAACAATTTCTGAGGGTACAAAAATACCTATCTATCTTATGTGGTTCTCTTCCTTTCTGCCATGATGATATTGAAATGGAAGAAAATTGGGCAGAAAGTGTCCAATCAGAGTTTTTAGAAATAGTTAGTACTTTAAGAATGAAATCCATGCCAAATGACTAACAAATATACACTCTTTGGAAAAATTAATATTTATTAACCTTGACACTTTCAATGTAAATGAAACCAAAAGAACAAATAATATCAAAGGGAAATGAAAGCATTGCTCATAGGATCTTCTTAAAGACAAAATAAAAGTGTGAGCAATTACTTTTATTGTATATCTTAAAGCCAAAAGGAACATCATATCAAGGGATATTTGGCCATATTCTATTTCAGAATTCATGATAAATATTGAAATAAGTACTTTTTTATTATAGCTTTTTATTGACAAAATATGCATTGGTAAGTTTTCAACATTGATCCTTGCAAAAACTTCTTGCTACAACTTTTCCACTCCTTCCCTCCACCCCCTCCCTAGATGGCTGGTAATCCCATACATGTTAAATATGTTAAAGTATATGTTAAATACAATATATGTATACATATTTTTACATTTGTCTTGCTACACAAGAAAAATCAGATTTAGAAATAAGGTAAAATTACCTGGGAAGAAAAACAAAAATGCTAGCAAACAATGACAGAAAGAGTGTAAATATTATGTTGTGATTGGTCCACAGTTATTTCTCAATGTTCTTTTCCTAGGTGTAGCTAGTTCAGTCCATTACTGATCAAAAGGAACTGATTTGGATCCTCTTGTTGTTGAAGATAGCCACTTCCATCTGAATTGATCCTCAGGTCATTTCTTACAGAACAATAATATTCCATAATATTCATATACCAGAATTTATTAAGTCATTCTCCAATTGATGAGCATCCATTCAATTTTCAATTTCCAGCCACTACAAAAAGGGCTGCCACAAACATTTTTGCACATACAGGTCCCTTTCCCTTCTTTAATATCTTTTTGGGATATAAGCCTAGTGTAACACTATTGGATCAAAAGGTATGAACAGTTTGACAACTTTTTGAGTATAGTTCCAAATTACTTTCCAGAATTGTTGGATCCTTTCACAACTGTACCAACAATACATCAGCTCTCAGTTTCCCCACATCCCCTTCAACATTCTTCATTATTTTTTCTGTCATCTTAGCCAATCTAAGAGGTGTGTAGTGGTATCTCAGAGTTGTCTTAATTTACATTTCTCTTATCAATAATGATTTCGAATACCCTTTCATATGAGTAGAAATAGTTTCAGTTTCATCATCTGAAAATTATCTGTTCATATCACTTGACCATTTCTCAATTGGAGAATGGCTTGAACTATTGTAAATTTGAGTTAGTTCTCTATTTTGGAAATGAGGCATTTATCAGAATTTTTAACTGTAAAGATGTTTTCCCAATTTATTGCTTCCTTCTAAGCTTGTCTGCATTAGTTTTGTTTGTACAACAGCTTTTTAACTTATATAATCAAATTTTCTATTTTGTGATCAATAATTATCTCTAATTCTTCTTTGGTTACAAACTCCTTCCTTCTCCACAGGTCTGAGAGGTAAACTCATGCTCTTCTAATTAATTTATAATCCCATTCTTTATGCCTAAATCATCAACCCATTTTGATCATATCTTGGTCTACAGTGTTAAGTGTGGGTCAATGCCTAGTTTCTGCCATACTAATTTCCAATTTTCCCAGCAGGTTTTGTCAAATAGTGAATTCTTATCCCAAAAGTTGGGGCGTTTGGGTTTGTAAAGATTGCTATAGTTGTTGACTATTTTGTCCTGTGAACCTAATCTATTCCCCTGATCAACTAGTCTAATTCTTAGCCAATACCAAATGGTTTTAGTGACTGCTGTTTTATAATATAGTTTTAGCTCTGGTACAGCTAGGCCATCTTTATTTGATTTTTTTTTTCATTAGTTCCCTTGAAATTCTTGACATTTTGCCTAGAGAGACTTACATGAACTGAGGCTGATTGAAATGAGCAGGACCAGGCGGTCATTATATACTTCAATAATAATACTATATGATGATCAGTTCTGATGGATCCTTTTTACCAATAAGATGAACCAAACCAGTTCCATTTGTTCAATAATGAATAGAACCAGCTACACCCAGCAAAAGAACTCTGGGAAATGAGTGTGAACCACTACAGAGGACTTCCAGTCCCTCTGTTTTTGTCCACTTGCATTTTTTATTTTCTTCACAAGTTAACTGTACATTGTTTCAAAGTCCGATTCTTCTTGTGCAGCACAATAACTGAATGGATATATATATATACATATGTTGTATTTAACATGTACTTTAGCATATTTAACATGTGTTTGTATACCTGCCACTTGGGGAGGGCAGGGGGAAGGAGGGGAAAAATTGGAATAAATGGCTTTGCAGATGTCAATGCTAAAAAATTATCCATGCATATATCTTGTAAACAAAAAGCTATAATAAAAAAAGAAGAAGAAAAGACATTCTCAAACTTTTGTTCTTCCAGATTATTTTTTTTGTTATTTTTCCTCCGTAATTAACATAGTTACTTGGAAGTCTGATTGGTATAGCACTAAATAAATAGATTAGTTTAGGGAGTATTATCATCTTCATTATATTCACTTGACCTATCCAAGAGCATTTGATATTTCTCCAATTGTTTATATCTGACTTTCTGTGGAAAGTGTTTTCTAGTTTTGCTCATATAGTTCCTGGCTTTGACTTGGCAGGTAGATTACCTAATATTTTATATTATTGACAGTTATTTTAAATAGATTTTCTTTTGTATCTCTTGATATTGGATTTATTAGTGATGTATAAAAATGCTGATGATTTATGTATTCTGCAACTTTGCTAAAGTTGTGGATTATTTCTTATAGCTTTTTAGTAGAATCTCTGGGGTTCTCTAAGTATACCATCATATTATCTGCAAAGGGTGATAATTTGGTTTCCTCATTACCTATTCTAATTCCTTTCATCTCTTTTTCATCTCTTATTGTTGAAGCTAGCATTTCTAACACAATATTGAATAGTAATGGTAATAATAAGCAAGCTTGTTTCACTCCTGATTTTATTGGGAATGTATGTATTTAAAATTGTTTATTCTTCAAAGCCTTTGCAAAATTCACCTCCTGAATAGCCTTACCAATCATCTACTGCTCTGAAATTCTTTAGCATTCATTATGTCAGTTGCCAATGGGTTGCCTTAATGTTTTAATAATAATTTCAACTTTGTATTATTAAATTATTTTTATCTTCTTTCCCTAATTAAAGAATAAGTTCCTTGAGAGGAGAGATTATATCTTTTCATTTCTCAAATAGTTTAAGTCAGTATCTTGTACATTATAATCAGTAAATTATGTTTATATTTTAGAATCATGATTATTTCATTAAACAAAATTTTACTTTAGAGATCTGAAAATAATTTAGAAGAAGGAATAATGAAAAAATCTGAAGATTTAGGAAATCAGGAAGAATTTTCTACAAGTGATGATGTACAAGCTGAGGTTTGAATATAATGAGGAATTTAAAGAGAGGAAAGAAAAAATGAAAAAATGAAGAAATGCAAAGTGAAAAGAAAGATGCTATGTGTGAAGACAAATAAATGAACTAATTTTACTGTAGGTACACTGTATTCAGGGAAATAATACGAAATCAGTTTTGCTGGTTTTCTGCAAGATTGCAAAGGGTTAAATGAAATTTTGTAGATGAGATATGATCCATATTAGCCAATCTTCCACAATTCTTATCTAAGTCCTTTTGTTATTCCTCTAGTGTTCTACTCAATATTTTTAGGCATTTTCTATTTCTTTTATATAGTATATATGCTAATGATTAAGCTAGCTGTCCATCATTTGTCTCTAATTTTTGATACATGAATGGTCCATCTACTTTTCTATTTCTATATTTTTGATAACAGATTTTACATATCTTCTCTTGAGCAAAACTGGATTAGTTAAAATATTAAAATTTACACCCACTATGGTCTGTTTTTGCCTTTTCAATCATATTCAATTTTAGTTGCTTAAATGAATGACTAAAAGCTAATGCCAGCTTAAAATATTTTAAATGTATTTTGACATGATTTTAGCATCAATTTCTTCTACCATCTCTCATCATCAAAGAAAATAAAAACATAATCTTTATTTTAAACATACATAGTCCAGAAAAACAAATTCCCAGATTGGCCATACCCCAGAAATGTGTGTCACTTTCTGCATTTTAATTTCATCATCTGACTAGCAGGATATGAGTGATATGATTCATCATTTTTCTTCTGAATTCATATTTTATTATGACAACTGTCAGACTTTCAAAGTTTTCAAAATTGTTTTTCTCTAAAATGATGTTGTCATTTTATAAATTGTAATCTTAGTTCTTAATTTGTTCCTTATCAGGTCATAGAAATATTTCCAGTTTCCTCTGAAATTATTTTTCTTACCATTTCTTATAGCATGATCATATTATATTATATTATATTCAGGTCTCATAATTTTTAGCTAATATCCATAAGATAGTTCCCTTAGGTTCCACTTTGGGAATACAATGTATATTTATGCCCATTTGACAATTTTCCTCTTTCTTTGATTTCTTTGATATTTAAATTTAATATTGGCAAAATTAGGAGAAAGAGGACACAAATTTTAGCAAATTTATGATCATAATTCCAAATTGCTTTCTGGAATGAGTACATCAATTCAAAGCACCCACAAGTGTAAATTAGTAAGTCTATTTTTCTCCAAATCTTGCAAAATTTGTAATTTTTCTCTTTTCTCATCCTTGTCAATCTGTGCTTATGAGGTAAGAAATGGTTCCTCAGCTTTGCATTAATTTCCTTTTCTCTAATTTTTAATGATTTAGAAGCTCAGAAGTTCTTAAAGAGGATCTGAAAAAATATATGCAAAATACTTTTTAAAATATTTTAAAATAAATTTCTAAATGTTGAGGTAAAAATGAAATGTCTTAAATTTAAGTGAGATTTTTAGTTTTAGAAATTTTCTATGCATATGTTTATTCAAACAAATCATTTTAGCCAATTTATATCTTGATTGATTGATTATTGGTCAGAAATTATTTATTCAGTATTTTTGTCTATTCTGATTACATTTACTAACAAATTATTGAATACCTTCTACTTATTTAATCTGATACAAGGGTCAAAGCTACTACCAGAGCCATATTCCTCAGATGTTGCTTTGGCTTGACATGTCTTTGAATAGCAAAGCTCTATGATAACTTGATATATAAGGTAAGTTCAGGGAAGTAGTGTGATTTGGTAGGTAGAGTACTAGACTTGGAGTTAGTAAACTTGAACTCAAATCCCAACTCCAACACTTATTTGCAGTTTAGTAATTAGAAAATTACTTAGACTCAATATTCTTACCTGCCAAATGGAGATAAAAAGAATTGTCCAACAAACTTTATTAAAATGAATATTATTCAAATATCCACCTTGTACTTAAGGCCTTCTTGTGAATGTGCCAGTTTAACTTTCTCCTCTTATTTTGCTCTATAAACAATCCTACTATTTGTTTCAAAGTGCCATTTACTCCTTCCATAACTGTTTTTAGGGCATTGAATATCACTACTATATTGATTTATAAGTGGAAATCAAAGAATAGTAATAATTGACTTCAAATTCTTTTTAAAGCTATGAAAACATATCTGATGAGGGTAACACATAAAATCATAATTCAAATTAGATAGAATAAGAGTTTCACTTCTGTGTACTGTTATCCAAGTAACATTCCAGGCAAATGATTTGTATTATTTGACTCAGAATTAAATATCTGAATTATATAACATGTGTAAATCTACTTGAAGGCTGCCAATATGCTGTGATTGCATGGAGTTTAGAAAATGCTTAATAATGGGCAACATGATGTCTGGAATATACTCAAAGGCTCAGCAAGCCTCACATTTTGATCAGGTCTGAGGTTTATTTTTCCATACAATTATAACACCTAATTATGCATTTTTGCCAGTTCTTAATCTACAAAATGAAATATTGATAAAATATTGATTGTAAAAAAATTGAAAATTATATTTTAATTCAATATACTTGGTATAGTTCCCACTTTTACTCTACTTCCATGTACCCAGAAATTTAGGGATACAGAATTATAACTCACTGCAACTTGATTGTACATAGAACAAAATGTGTTCAATTATCATCTCTGTGAAAATGATTTCCAGAGCTACATATTCAATTATACTTTTTTTCCTAAACTCCAGCACTGCATCACAGACTGGTTCTTAAGTATCTCAGATTCAAGCTGTCTAATACAGAACTCATTTTCATACCACTTCCTCCAAAAAAATTCCAAACACTACCATTCTCCCAACTTCCATATAACTGTAGAAGGTACAACCATAATTCTACTTATCAAGGTTAGTAATCTCAATTCATTCTTGACTATTAAATCACATTCATCATTCAAATTCAATCTATTGCCAATTCTTGTAATTTTATCTTCACATTTCTCATATTGGTTCCCTTCTTTTCTCTCACTCAAACACTATTTCATTGCAGGCCTCTATATTTCATATTTGCACCATTTTAATAATGATCTAGTTTTTCTCTCTACCTCAAAAAAAAATCTCCATTATATCCACTTTACACTTGGTTGAAACAGTGATTTACTTAAAACATGGGGCTGACCGTATCAAAACACTGCTCAATAAACTTAAGTAATTTTCTATTACCTTCAAGATCAAATATAAAACTATTTGCTTTAAAAAAAAAAACTTCACAATGTATCCCTTTATTTTCTTTCTAGTTTTCTTAAAATTTACTCCCCTCTATGTACTTTGCAACACAGTGATAGTGACCTTCTTGCCATTTGTTTCAAACAATATTTATCCTATCCTGACTTTTGATTGGAATACTTTCTTTCTCCTGATTTCTGATTCTAAGCTTCCAAGGTCTCCTTCAAGACTCAGCTCAAGTCCTAAATCCTACAGGAAAACTTTTTCATTTCTCCCATAAAACATTGCTAGTACTTTCCCTCTTAAATAACCTTCCATTTCTGCTACATAAATCTTGCAAGAACAATTATGTCCATTCATTTTATTTATTAGAAATGTGAACTATTAAAGGACAAAAGGACAAAAAAACCATGGTGTTCCCTTTCTTTGTTGTCTTTGTATTTAGAACATAGCCTATAGTCTAAAAATGTTTAATAAATATTTATTGACAAACAAATATGTAAAAAGTTTCCTCTTCATATTTTGTTATTCATTACCATTTTTCTTCTTTTTAAACCTAAGTACTTCCCACTCTTAGCAACCACTATGTATAAGGAAAGCTATCTTAAACAGACAAGTTTGGTTCTAATCAATAATCATAGTAGTTCTCAGTCCTCCACAGGGACTAGGTTTTAATGCTTTTTCTCCCTATGGATCTTTGTTGTCAATTGTTATTCCTATGTCCCTTCTTTCTTAACCTAGGGTTCAGCACTTACTGAATATGTAGTCTAGAAGTTAAAAAAGAAAGAAAATCCCCAAAATATAGACAATTTCTCTTTTAACCTGCCATTTGTCATATAAAATCTAGTGAATTGTTAAAAAGAGATAAATGTACTGTTGGTATCAGGATTTACCAAAAAAAAAAAAAAAAAAAAAGTGCTATTCCAAGTCCCTTCTCTGGCACCTGCACAATTCACAGAAGAAAAAAAAAAGTAGCAAAATTCTCCTTATAAACCTCAATAATGGTGCATTAAGAGCCTTCTACAAGGTGCTACACTAGGCAGTAGGGATACAGAGACAAGAAAGGAAAAAGTCCCTCCCTTCAGTTTGTTTATGTTCTCTTAACCAAATATAGCATTTCAATAGATTGAGGAAGGAAATTAAGATAACAAAATGTTCTAAGAAAATTGGAAGGAGGAGAGAAAATAACAGTAGAAAGTATCAGGTAAGTATTCTTAGAAGAAATAGCATTTTAGTTGAATCTTGAAAAAAGACCAGGATTCTTACAGGCAATTAAAAGAAAAAAATACATCCCTTTTGTGGAGATTTGCTTGTAGATTGCATGAATATTCACATCATAAAAGATAGAAGATAGGTTATTACTAGATTGTGGATAATCCCAAGTAGGATGCTATGGTTATAAATCACAGATTAATTGACAGTATGGGTTTGTGAAGATTATTTATTATTTAGCTTTAGCTGATAAAACCACATATGTGGACCAAATAAAGCAAGAAAAAAATTAAATATATGTATCAAATGGCATAGCACCTAAGGAACTAAAGGAAAAAAAAAAGTGAAATGCAAAATTAAAGAAAAAACAACTAGGTAATAAAACAATGGATAAAGGTGACTACAATGTACTTCTTTTCCAGTCTTCAAAAATCTAAGTAGAAAATAAACAAAAAGGAAAATGGATATGAATAAAATATTTGGAAAACAGAAATTCAATATTCAATGAAAATATTTAAAAATATAATCATTTTACTAGTGTCTAGTACCTTTAAATTATCATATTCCAGAAATAAATATTAAATAAATATTTGTAGACTAAAAATTTAATAAATAGGTCAAACAAGAAATAGAAATAATCATTATAAAGTTTAACAACCAGATATCCTATTCACAGGACCTTTTTAAATTTAACAACCATTATAAACATATTCTCTATCACTTTCTTAAATATAGACAATCATCAAAACTATAAATCAAATAGATATATGTGAAAGTTGCCAATTTTTGAGGTGCTAATGGTAACACAGAAAATTTAACAATATCTCTGCTAAGCTAGATTAAGCAGGCTCCAACATGCCCCAAGATAGCTAACACTTGGGATACTTAAGTCAAATTCAAAAAGTACTTAACACTGTAAACTATTGGTCCATATTTTTAAAAGATTAGATACAGTATAAATAAATATGTTTGCAACCAAGCTTAAAAAAAAATCACCTTAATTTCACAAAGACAAGAAAATACATGGTTAAATAAAATTTTCCCTGAAACAAATACCTTGGAGAGAAGGGTTTAATGAGTTGCACTTTAACTTGAGTTTATTTAATTTTACACTGCATTAAAAAGTTATAATATCCAGAAATACTCTAAATTTACCTTTTTTTTTTCCAATCAGACCACCTTGGTAGAATTATTTTAAGTCTTCAAAACTATATTTTCAAAGAGGCATTAGCAATTTAGAAAGTAATCAGAAGAAAACTATCAGTAAGGTAAAAATTATAAAATCTAAACTAAGTGAAAAATCAACTGATTAATAAGGATTTTTTGCCTAAAGGAGACCCAAACTTTAGTGCTATCTTCATGAAAGTAAAAGGCTATGATTTGAAAATTTTATTAGCCTAGTTGGGTCTATTCTGAGAAGGCAGAATCAGGCACTATGGTTGGGAGATACAGAGGCAAATTCAGATGTGGTCAGGAAATATGCTCCAAAATTAGCTCCCTGGAATGGTTAGAGATTCCTTGAAAAGTGATAGATTTTTATTCACTGGAGGTTATCTAGCAAAATATATATAAACATTTGGCAGGTGTATGGTAATGAAGATTCCTTATAATATATGGTTTTAATTAAATGTTTTTGAGGTATCTCCCTGAAGGGCTCAGAATAAGTCCTTGTCAGGATAAGCAAAAGTCCTTGCCCCACATCGTGGGCACCAAAATGTAATGTTCTGTTGTCTCCAGAAACTGCAGATCGCTCTCTGGGAGGAGATATGCTGTCTCAACTCAATCTCAGACTAGACTCTTCTTCCTCCAGAGAGTCATCCCAACTCTGTCCTAAAGTAGACTCACTTCTCCAGGCCCAATGTTGTCTCTTTTATCCTCCCAGAGAATGGGCATGTGAGAACTTAGGGGCTTGTGGGAAAATTACTTCAACCAATGAACTTGCTCCTTTCAAAGGTTGTATGAACTCCTTTTCATATGCAAACTCCTCCTCAGAAGTTTAAAGGGGTAAACTCCCCTTAAAGGTCGGAAGCAAAAGGTGTGAACTAGAGAATTGTTAAGTACTGACTTAGCACTTAGTAAGAACCTTAACATCTCATTATCTCATCACCACTTAGTAAGAACCTAAAATCTCCCAACTCTGAATTTCTGTATTTCCACATTTTTACTTTATCTGGTATATTTCTTCCTTTATGCCCAATGTCTAGCACCACTATTCAACACATACTAGATTATTTAAAAATGCTTATTGATGGATAATTTTGAGATGAAAAAAAAATAAATATATTCATTCATTGATCCACTTAGCCTCCAATATTATACTAATTTTTTTTTAGCATCCATTTCAACTCAGTCCATTTCAATAAATCTAATATAGTGATTGTTACATGTAAATCCATGCATTATCTTTGAGGAACAGAAAATGAAATATTTTTTTGTATTCAGAGATATTATAGTATAATATAGGAGACAAGATATGTTTACAAATTAAAATGATGTAAAATATATTTTGAAAGGGAAAAAATTTCAATGTGTTATCTGAAAACTAAAAGAAGGAGATTGTTAAATGATTAATATAATGACATAAGGATGGTGAAAGTTTGTATCAACTGTGAGGCTAAAAAAACAAACAAACAAACAAACAAACAAAACATCTTTCCAGTGATCTTACTTTAAAGAAAATAAGAGTGTTCATACACTGCTCACAATTTCCTTATAACACAAATAAAAATTTACTTCTGACTTTTAGTTAATTTGTGATATGATGATTGAAAGTGCTAACTAGACCCTTTCAAATTGGAATGCCACCATAATTCCTCATCCTCTAAATGTCATGTATCAATGACATGCCAAAATTCTTTCCCATATAATCTATCCAATGTTCTAGAGCAGTATTTAAATTCAAACAGAAACAGATTTCCATTTCATGCTGCATATTGAATTAGAAAACCGCAAGAAAACATTATCTATCTTGTATGTTTAATTATTTTGTTAAGCTTTTCTCAGTTACGATTTAATACAGTTTAGTCCCGCATCCAGTTTTGTGGGTGACAAATAGCCATATGCCACAAGTTTAATACATCTTTAGATCTTGATATGAATCTTTTACTATTACATGGGTATCAGTTCAACATTTAGGTCATCCATCTGTTATCATTCACTCCCACTATCTGACCAACTCACTTCCTTTTCCAGATGTACATGTTCTTGATAATGACTTCTTACAAGCAAATCGTCAGTAACAATATGTTTCAGTCTACTGACACCCACTAAGAATTTTTTAATGCTCTTTCGGTCACTTGTGATTTGAATTCTTCTGAGCTCAAAATGTTCTCTGATTCTCAGCCAGTTACCATTTCTGGGAGAATATTGTCATTAAAAATAATAACTTTTTCTCTGTCCATTAAAATACAATGAACAATGTATATGTACTTCCAGGTAAATAGTACCAAGCATATGCATTCATATTGAATATGCACATATTGATATACCTTGTTTTTCATCAAATGATTAGACAATGACAAAGATATTTGGCTTTTGAGAAAACAAAAAGATGACAGTACTCTGAAAAAATGCTATCTGAAAGTAGTTAAGAACAAGTTGTTTTTATTTTAGATAGTTTATCTTTTGCTCATTTTCATCCTGAAATTCTGTTACATGTTAGACTGATGTTTATAGTACTAATTAGGCTGATTTGATATTTTTGCTAATTATTTCTCAGAATCCATTTATAGACTGTTTTGCTTCATTGATGATAAAGTTTTTGATTCTTATTCAACCACAATCCAAAATTTCTATTTTAATTTACAAATTTCATTTAGTTCTTACCTTTATTTTTTAAAATCCAAATTTAAATTATGAATTTAAAATTATAAGAAGCTAAAGATCCTTGTCTGGCTTCTTAGGAAGTGGCAAAATAATACTTAACAATTTTCTTTCATCATGAAAAGAGATTAGAATTGGTGTTTATATCACACATAAGGGATAAAATTAACCTTGGAAAGAGGTTGGAAAACCTGAAAGAATAATCTTAGATTTGTTGCTTATGATCAAAACAAGAATCTCCAGATCAAAAACCCACCCAAGGCTTAGAGGAAATTCTGAAATAATCACACAGAATTAGAACAACTATGAAATAAAAGCCACACAAGCACCAATATAGGAGTGTACAAGTTCAAAAACATATGTGAAATACTAAATAGGATAATCTTAGTTGCTTCCCCTGGGGGGGGGGGAACCTAACCAATAAACACAAGTACATCATTCTTCCTACAATACCACCTCCCTATCCTCCACACATTTTCATATCTATCTTTCGAAGGTCTATGCCCCAAAATCACATCATACATAATGTTGTCCCTGACCCCGCAGCTGAAAACAATCTCAAAATCTGAATTTTTTCAAACAAAGACCACTTTGTATCTTGCATTACTGTTTCACATTATATAGTATATAAGAACTGTTTACAAAATTTTAAATCTCCTTGAGCATTAGGGACCATATAATACTCTTATCTGTAACCTTCCCAATATCTAGTTTAGTACCTTACAAAAGCAGGTATTCAAGACATTCATGATAAATGAATGAATGGCAAAGATATGTGTAATTAATTATAAAACTATCTTAGAATTGAATCCATACCTAACTTTTCTGCTTCAGTCTAATCCTCTACTGCTCTCAGGAATTAGACTACAAATACAAACCATCCAGGATGGTAGACTGGCTATTAAAACATTCTGGCAGGAGTTCTTTAAATATATCCAGTAAAGCTGGCTTAAATCCCCAAAAAAAGCAACAAATGTAATTAATGCAATAACGGTAAATTTCAATTATATTTGGACATTTGGGGTTTGAATACTCATGCATTAAGGAACTTAGGAAGCATTGCTCAAAATTATGGATTGTGGGATCAAAGATATATGGAACTTTTATGTTATCTAATTCAACACTCTTATTGTATACATAAAGCCAGTGAGATCCAAAGACATTAGTTTTGTAAATAAATAACACAAGTAGTAAGTGGCAGAAGCAGGACAGAAACCTTGCCTCTGTTTCCAACTCCAAATCTTTTCCTTCACCATTCTGTCACTCTAGATAAGATATGATGATCTAGGCAAGAAAAAGCAAGAAATCAAAGACCATGAAAGCAAAAGTAATATTGTCAAATGAAGGCTGAATTTTCATAACAAAAGAGAATTTAACAAATGAAGAAGATATTATGAAGATAATATATAAAGTTAGATTTAGATTTCTGTAGTGGTGAATTCTTAATTTAGGCTACATTAGGATACAAAACTATCAATATTTCAATATCCATTGCATCAAGACTCTCAGTGATTTTCTATCTCACTGATTCTCATTATTTTCATAGATTATAACTCATTTATAATTCAGCCCAACAAGTTGACAAGCATTTATTGAGTTCTTACTATATGCATGATACTATGAAGTTGATAAGTATACAAAAAGAACAATCAAATTCTACTCTTAAAGTAGTTATGGTCTTTTGGAATATAAAATATGGGATCATGCCTTTAGAGTTGGAAAGAACAGGGGTCATCTAGTTCAGGCACCTCATTTTGTGGATTAAGAAAATGAAACTAAGAAAGGGTAAGTGAATTGCTCACAATATCATCAGTAATAACAGAGTCAGGATTCAGAAACAGGTACTCTGAATTCAATTCAATGTTCTTTCTATTGGAACATGTTGCCTTTCAGTTAAGCCTCAGACAGTGTGAGAGAGCATTAAAACCTATGATAATTAAAAAAGGTTTTCTATATGAGGTGATAATTTAGCTGAGTATGGAAGGAAGTTTTCCATTTTTTATGATTTGTATTTTTCCATGAATGATGATAATAACCAATATTAATAAAACACTTTAAGGTTTCTGATTGATTTACATAGATTATCTCATTTGAGTGTAACAATAATCTTATGAAATACATACTACTATAACCACTATTTTTAAAATGAAACGTAAACTGAGAGATGATAATTGACTTGATATAGTTACACAACTAGTAATGATATGACACAGAATTCAGATTCAGGCCATCATGATTGCAAGCCAATCATTCTACACATTCTTCTATCAAGCTTAAACAGATGATCCTTAGTTACTATGGAATACTTGTTTAAATATGTTTACATTTCATAGGTACCAGTTCTATGCTTGGGATGTTCATCTATTTATTATCACTTGCTCACTCTGCATGATCATATCTAAAAAGATATTTGTTCAACAATAACTTTTACATACTTTCTGATTAGATCAGTTTTAGAAGCATGATTGCTTGAATTCACAAATATCTATCTATAAATATGATTCTGTGAAGATGCTAGTATTTGAAGAGTCTGAACCAGATAGACATCAATGAAATATCATTTACACTAAAAATATACATTTATGTTTTAAGTATCATCCTGGAATTCTATATCACCAATTTCAAATTCAGATTGAAACCAGGCCATGAAACTGTATGTGGAAATCATAAAGAGGCATATTGACTTAGAAATCATATATTTACATTATCTATGTTTTATTGTACTTTCATTTATATTTGAAAATATTTCTGTATTACATTTTAATTTGTATTGAGTTTTACTTGGGAGTATCACAGGTCACATATAACCCACATATGTTTGACACATCTAAAAATCTCAATACAATTTTTAGTTGCCATTCAATCTATTCTTTTTGTGTTATTCAATTATGGATCAAAATGACTATAAATCTGTTGTGCCTTTTGGTTACATGAGTGTTTATAAAGTAATTGAATATAATATTCTGGAGAGCAGACCTTTTCTATTTATTTGAGTTTGTTTCTGTTTTGTTTTGTTTTTTTGAGTAATTGTGGTTTTCACTGAGTATCTTCTACAATGTATAAGGAGTTTATACTATTAGAATAAGAGCTTTCAAGAAGAAGACTATTTAGAGGACTTTCCCAGATATTATGAATCTCTTTTCCTTTTGAAAGTTGTATATAATATATTTTTGATATATTTAACAAATATGTCTTCCTGTATATTATTCCTCACTTGACATTAACATGCAAAATACCTTTTTAAAGGATTTTTGTTTGATCTTAATGTATACAATCCTTATAAGAAAAAAATCATTTCAAGTTTCACTTTGTTCAATTAGGGTATATATTTAACATAAACAAACAACAAATATAGAAAAGATCTTGGATTTTATATGCCTTAGAGTCAATTATGACTAACAAATTCTGGTAAATTACATATAGGTGAAGACATGAAAAATTGATAAACATGGCTTTAAACAAGGTGACCATGGTGAATTAATAAAAAGAGTAAGTATTATATTGGAATGGGGAGGGAGGTTTCTATAGACCACTACTTGATTTTGACTGAAAGGGGATAACTATTTGCCAAAGTAGATATTGTAATGCTGGAGAAACTGAGGCAAGATAGAGATTAGAGAGTGTTAGGATTCTTACAAGGTAATGTACTTGGTTCACACCTTTAAAAGAGTTTACACCTTTAAAGGAGTTCATTCATTGGTCCTTTAAGGAGCTCCCACAAGCCCAGGGAGTACCCACAAGCCCATTCTCTGAGAGGATATAAAGAGCCAAGATTCAGTGGGGAGAGTCAGTATGGCTTGAGTCAAGGAGAGGACTTCCTGGGAGAACTTCAGGGAAGCTTGAGAAGATTCAGAGCCAGGATTCAGTGGATTCACAAGTCCAGGAGATTCACAAGTTTAAAGGAAAAGCCTGCTCATGGACTTCCTGGAGATTCACAACTAGAATTGATTTCTGGGAAACCCACAATCCCACATTCTTGGAGGCAGAGTCTGATTAATTCCCACTTCGACCATGGTGCTGGCTGGAGACACTCAGACAGAGCTCTTTGGAACCAAAGAGAGAGAAAGGCCTCAACAAAACTAGCCGAGCCCCCAAGTGAAGAAGACAAAACTTGAAGGAAAAAATAAAGGATCTAGAGATAAGATTTTGATAGAGACAGTAAAGGTTAAAATCCTTTTGCTGCATTTTGGGATTATTGAACTGAACTGAAAGGAAGGCTGCCTACAGAAGTTATCCAAGAGATAATATTCCCAAAGAAGGATCACAATTTAGAGACAACAGAACATCACAAGAGAGTATTTAATAATTCATTTAAAAGGGAGAGATATACTGGGACCAAATGGATCCATGGTTTGGTCCCAGGTTTGAATAAGACTATTGTCTTCAAGAATCTATCAAACAGTGTGAGTTCTCAATGATATATATATATATATATATATATATATATATATATATATATACATATATATATATATATATATATATATATATATATATATATATATATATATATATACACACCTCAGAGGGTAGGGAGGCAAGTAGTGAAGTCAGGACGCTGAGAATGGGAATGGAACTCAGAGTGGAGTGAGCTACTGGAGATGGGGATGACATAATGGGGGAAGGCACCCTGGAGATGGTGGGAGGCATCTTGATAAGACAATGTCTACAGATCATTATTGATCACAAAATAGAAAATTTTGATTACACCAAATTAAAAAGCTTTTATACAAACAAAATTAATGCAAACAAGATTAGAAGAGAAGTAACAAATTGGGAAACTATTTTACAGTTAAAGGTTCTGATAAAGGCCTCATTTCCAAAATATATAGAGAACTGACTCTATAAGAAATCAAACCATTCTCCAATTGATAAATGGTCAAAGGATATGAACAGACAATTTTCAAATGATGAAATTGAAATTATTTCCACTCATATGAAAGAGTGTTCCAAATCACTATTGATCAGAGAAATGCAAATAAAGACAACTCTGAAATACCACTACACACCTATCAGATTGGCTAAGATGACAGGAAATAATAATTATGAATGTTGGAGGGGATGTGGGAAAACTGAGACACTAATACATTGTTGGTGGAGTTGTGAAAGAATCCGGCCATTCTGGAGATCAATCTGGAACTATGCCCAAACAGTTATCAAACTGTGTATACCCTTTGATTCAGTAGTGGTATTACTGGGCTTATATCCCATAGAAATACTAAAGAAGGGAAAGGGACCTGTATGTGCCAAAATGTTTGTGGCAGCCCTTTTTGTAGTGGCTAGAAACTGGAAAATGAATAGATGCCCATCAATTGGAGAATGGTTGGGTAAATTATGGTATATGAATGTTATGGAATATTATTGCTCTGTAAGAAATGACCAGCAGAATCAATACAAAGAGGCTTGGAGAGACTTACATGAACTGATGCTGAGTGAAATGAGCAGAACCAGGAGATCATTATACACTTCAACAACGATACTGTATGAAGATGTATTCTGATGGAAATGGATATCTTCAGTATAGAGAAGATCTAATTGAGTTCCAGTTGATCAATTATGGACAGAATCAGCTATACCCAGAGAAGGAACACTGGGAATTGAGTTTAAGCTGTTTGCACTATTGTCTTTCTACCCAGGTTAATTTTACCTTCTGAGTCCAGTTCTTACTGTGCAACAAGAAATTCAGTTTTACACACATATATTGTATCTAGGATATACTGTAACACATTTAACATGTATGGGATTGCCTATCATCTAGGGGAGGGGGTAGAGGGAGGGAAGGGAAAATTTGGAAAAGAAGTGAGTACAAGGGATAATGTTGTAAAAAATAAATTATCCATGCATATGTACTGTCAAAAAATTATGAT
Organism: Sminthopsis crassicaudata; assembly: GCF_048593235.1. Classification (NCBI taxonomy): domain Eukaryota; kingdom Metazoa; phylum Chordata; class Mammalia; order Dasyuromorphia; family Dasyuridae; genus Sminthopsis; species Sminthopsis crassicaudata. Next base: position 247,252,712 of record NC_133620.1, on the reverse strand, counting down.
TATAAAATTAATTTTTAAAATAGAGATATTAGATTTCCCCTTATTATAGCTTTGGCTACATCCCACAAATTTTAGTATATTGTCTCATTATTGTCATTCTCTAGGATGAAATTATTAATTGTGTCTATGATTTGCTTTCATTCTTTAAGATGGCATTATTTAGTTTCCAATTACGTTTTGTTCTATTTTCCCTTGGCTTTTTATTAAGTGTAGTTTTTATTTCATCATGATCCGAACAGAATGCATTTACTATTTCTGCCTTTCTGCATTTGATTTTGAAGTCTTTATGTCCTAAAATATGGTCACTTTTTGTATAGGTTCCATGAACTGCCGAGAAGAAAGTGTCCTCCTTTCTGTATCCATTAAGTTTTCTCCAAAGATCCTATCATACCTAACTTTTTCTAGCATTTTATTTACCTCTTTAACTTCTTAGTTATTTATTTTGTTATTTGATTTATCTAAGTGAGTGCAGGGTTGAGATTTCCTACTATTATTGTTTTGCTGTTTATTTTTTTCTTACGGCTCTCAACTTCTCCTTTAGAAATTTATATGTTATACCACTTGGAGCATATTTGTTTAGTATTGATATTTCTTCATTATCTTTGGTATCCTTTAGCAAGATGTAGTTTTCTTCCTGATCTATTTTAATTAGATCAATTTTTGCTTTTACTTGATCTGAGATTAGGATGGCTATCCCTACTTTTTTACTTCACCTGAACCACAATAAATTCTCCTAAAGCCTTTTAGTTTTATTCTGTAGTACCCTGCTTTAAATGTGTTTTCTGTAAACAAATTATTGTAGGATTCTGGCTTTTAATCCAGTCTGCTATCCACCTCTGATTTCATTATTTATTTATTTATTTGTTTGTTTGTTTGTTTGTTTATTTATTTTTTATATTTGTAATTTATTTTCTTTTATTATTAAAGGTTTTTTTTAAATTTTCAAAACACATGCATGGATAATTTTTCAACATTGACTCTTGAAAAACCTTCTGTTCCAATTTCTCTCCTCTCCCATCTCACAAATATGTATGCATTTATTTGATTCAACATATATTTTACAACTTTTTTCATATAACTAGAAATGCCTTTAATTTCATCATCTGAAAATTGTTTATGAATATCTTTGACCATTTATCAATTGGATAATAATTTCCATTCTGAAAAATTTGACACAATTCTTTATTTATTTTAGAAATGAGATTATCGAAAATACTGGCTATAAAGATTTTTCCCACCTTTTTATGTCCCTTTTAATCTTGTTTCTGTGTTTGTATATTTTTAATTTAATGTGATCAAAGTTGTCCATTTTGCTTTTTATAATGTTCTCTAGTTCTTCTTTGGTCATAAATTCCTCCCTTCTCCAAAAACCCGAGAGGTAAATTATCCCTTGTTTTCTGAATTTGTTTATTGTTCCATCCTTTAAGCCAAATCATGTATCTATTTTGATCTTATTTTTGAATGGGGTGTGAGATGTAGGTCTATACAGAGTTTCTGACATATATTTTTCCAGTTTTCCCTGCTATTTTTGTCCAATAGTGAGTTCTTATTCCAGAAACTGGATTTTTGGGTTTTATCAATACTAGATTGCTATAAGTCTTTTTATTGTGTCATATGTACCAAATGGTTCTGGTGACTGATACCTTATAATATAGTTTTAGGTTGGTACTGCTAAGCCACAATTCTTTGTATTTTTCCCATTACTTTCCTTGATAGTCTTGACCTTTGGTTCTTCCAAATGAATTTTGTTATTATTTTTTCTAGTTCTATAAAATAATGTTTTGGAAGTCTGATTTATATGGCACTGAAAAAGTAGACCAATTTAGGTAGAATTGTGATTTTTCTTAAATTAACTCAGCCCAACCATGAATAAATGATATTTTTCCAATTGTTAGATCTGATTTTATCTGTGTGAAAAGTATTTAGTAATTGTGCTCATATACTTCTTGTGTTTGTCTTGGCAGGTAGATGCCCAAGTATTTTCTTTTGTCTGCAGTAATTTTACATGGAATTTCTCCTTTTGTTTTTTGTTTCTTGATGAGCTTTGTCAGTAATGTATAGAAATGCTGATGATTTATGTGCAACTTTTTGTGCAAAATAATCCTACAACTTTGCTAACACTGTGAATTGTTTCCAGTAGGTTTTTCAATGATTTTCTAGGATTCTCTAAGTATGTCATCATATCTTCTGTAAATTGTGTTTAGTTTTATTTTCTCATTGTCTATTATAGTTGTTTTAATTTCTTTTTTTTTTAATTAATAGTTTTTATTTACCAGATATTTGCATGGGTAATTTTACAACATTGACAATTGCCAAACCATTTGTTCCAATTTTTCCCCTCCTTCCCCCCCACCAAGATGGCAGGTCGACCAATACATGTTAAATATGTTAGAGTATAAATTAAATACAATATATGTATACATGACCAAACAATTGTTTTGCTGAACAAAAAGAATCAGACTTTGAAATAGTGTACATTTAGCCTGTGAAGGAAATCCAAAATGCAGGCAGACAAAATTAGAGGGATTGGAAATTCTATGTAGTGGTTCATACTCATCTCCCAGAGTTTTTCACTGAGTGTAGCTGGTTCAGTTCATTACTGCTCTATTGGAACTGATTTGGTTCATCTCATTGTTGGAGAAGGCCACGTCCATCAGAATTGATCATCATACTGTATTGTTGTTGAAGTATATAATGATCTCCTGGTCCTGCTCATTTCACTCAGCATAAGTTCATGTAAGTTTTTCCAGGCATTTCTGAAATCATCCTGTTGGTCATTTCTTACAGAAAAATAATATCCCATAATATTCATATACCACAATTTATTCAGACAATCTCCAATTGATGGGCATCCACGTGGTTTCCAGTTTCTGGCCACCATAAAGAGGGCTGCCACAAACATTCTTGAACATACAGGCCCCTTTCCCTTCTTTAAGATCTCTTTGGGATATAAACCCAACAGGGATCAAAGGGTATGCACAGTTTGATAACTTTTTGAGCATAGTTCCAAATTGCTCTCCAGAATGGCTGGATGTATTTGCAGTTCCTCCAACAATGTATCAGTGTCCCTGTTTTCCCACATCCCTTCCAACATTATGCATTACCATTCCCTGTCATTCTAGCCAATCTGATAGGTGTGTAGTGGTATCTCAGAGTTGTCTTTATTTGTATTTCTCTAATTATTAATGATTTGGAGCATCTTTTCATCTTTATCCGAGAATTGTCTGTTCATATCCTTTGACCATTTAGCAATTGGAGATTGGCTTGATTTTTTATGTATTAGAGTCAATTCTCTATATATTTTGGAAATGAGGCCTTTATCTGAATCTTTGATTGTAAAAATGTTTTTCCAGTTTATTGTTTCCTTTCTAATCTTATCTGCATTGATTTTGTTTATACAAAAACTTTTCAATTTGATATAATCAAAGCTTTCTATTTTGTGATCAATAATGATCTCTAGTTCTTCTTTGGTCATGAATTCATTGCTCTTCCACAGGTCTGAGAGGTAAACTATCCTATGTTTCTCTAATTTATTTATAATCTCATTCTTTATTCCTAGGTCATGAACCCATTTTGACCTGACCTTGGTGTATGTGTTAAGTGTGGATCAATGCCTAGTTTCTGCCATATTAATTTCCAATTTTCCCAGCAATTTTTGTCAAACATTAAGTTCTTATCCCAAAGGCTGGGGTCCATAGATTTGTCAAACACTAGGTTGTTAGAGTTATTAATTATTTTGTCCTTTGGACCTAAACTATTCCACTGATCAACTAGTCGATTTCTTAGCCAACACCTAATGCTTTTGGTAATTGCTGCTTTATAATATAATTTTAGGTCTGGTACAGCTAGGCCACCTTGATTTGATTTTTTTTTTCATTAATTCCCTTGAAATTCTTGACTTTTTGTTTTTCAATATGAACGTTGTTGTTATTTTTTCTAGGTTATTAAAATAGTTCTTTGAGAGTCTTATTGGTATAGCACTAAATAAATAGGTTTAGGTAGTATTGTCATATTTATTATATTTGCTCGGCCTATCCAAGAGCATTTAATATTTTTCCAATTGGTTAGGTTGGACTTAATTTGTGTGGAAAGTGTTTTGTAGTTTTGCTCATATAGTTTCTGATTTTCCCTCGGCAGATAGATTCCTAAATATTTTATACTATCAGTAGTTACTTTAAATGGAATTTCTCTCTTTAACTCTAATTGTTGGACTTTGTTAGTGACATATAAGAATGCTGATGATTTATGTGGATTTATTTTGTATCCCGCAACTTTGCTAAAGGTGTAGATTATTTCTAATAGCTTTTTAGTTGAATCTTTGGGGTTCTCTATGTATACCAGCATATCAACCACAAAGAGTGATAATTTGGTTTCCTCATTACCTACTCTAATTCCTTTAATCTATTTCTCCACTCTTATTGCCAAAGCTAGCATTTCTAATACAATATTGAATAGTAATGGTGATAGTGGACAACTTTGTTTTACCCCTGATCTTAATGGGAATGGTTGCAATCTTTCTCCATTACATATGATGCTTATTGATGGTTTTAAATAGGTGCTACTGATTATCTTAAGGAAAAGTCCATTTATTCCTATATTCTCAAGTGTTTTTAATAGGAATGAATGTTGGATTTTATCAAAGGCTTTTTCTGCATCTATTGAGATGATCATATGATTTTTGTTAATTTAGTTATTAATATGGCCAATTATACTGATAGTTTTCCTAATATTGAACCAGCCCTGCATTCCTGGTATAAATCCTACTTGATCGTGATGTATTATCCTGTGGATGATTTTCTGGAGTCTTTTTGCTAATATCTTATTTAAGATTTTAGCATCAATATTCATTAGGGAGATTGGTCTATAGTTTTCTTTCTCTATTTTCAACCTACCTGGTTTGTGTATCAGTACCATGTCTGTGTCATAAAAGGAATTTGCTAGGACTCCTTCATTCCCTATTTTTTCAAATAGTTTATATAACATTGGGGCTAATTGTTCTTTGAATGTTTGGTAGAATTCACCTGTGAATCCATCTGGACCTGGAGATTTTTCTTAGGGAGTTGATTAATAGCTTCCTTTATTTCTTTTTCTGAAATGGGACTATTTAAGCAATTTACTTCCTCCTCTGTTAATCTGGAAAGCCTATACTTTTGAAGGTAGTCCTCCATTTCACTTAGGTTATCAAATTTATTGGCATAAAGTTGGGCAAAGTAACTCCTTATTTCTCTAATTTCCTCCTCATTGGTGGACAGTTCCCCCTTTTCATTTTTAATACTAACAATTAGATTTTCCTCTCTTGTAACGTGCTCTCCTGGCAGTTACAATTACTAGCTTAATAACCGGTAGCGCACTCAAGAACAACCATGTGTAATCTTAAAAGCCTTTATTATACCTACTCACATAATGCCCTAACTGATGCCCTGACTTGTTGGTTCCCGAGTGAACACCTGGTCAGAAGACCCACGTGTTCACTACCAAAACCTTTACCTCTTTTGGCTATCCATCTTGGCTCGGCCACCCAGGCTAGGGAGCCAGGGTGAAGAGCGCCAGGTTAAAGAGGACCGCCTGCTGCCTGCAGTGGGCTTACATAGGGCCTGTGAGGTCACACACACAGCCAATCAGTGAGAGAGTCACCCATTAGGAAGCTATCTCAATATGGCCAGGATCCCGCCCAAGGGCAGTCCTAATATCCACAGAAATTACTTCCGGGCCTCAATCTCCCGATTTGCTGTGGCACCCATTTAAAGGCCCCTTACACTCTCTCCTTTTTCTAATCAGATTTACCAAAGGTTTATCTATTTTATTGTTTTTTTTTTCATAAAACCAACTCTTAGTTTTATTTATTAGTTCAATAGTATTTTTACTTTCAATATTATTAATTTCTCCTTTTAATTTTAGGATTTCAAGTTTAGTATTTGGGGGTTTTTAATTTGGTCTTTTTCTAGCCTTTTAAGTTGCAAGTCCAATCATTGATCTTCTTTTTCTCTATTTTCTTCAAGTAAGCCTCCAAAGATATAAAATTTCCCCTTATTACCTCTTTAGATGCATCCCACAAATTTTGTCATTGTCATCATTGTCATTATCTTCAGTGAAATTATCAATTGTTTATATAATTTGCTGTTTCACCCAATCATTCTTTAAGATGAGATTATTTAGTTTCCAATTACTTTTTGATCTATTTACCCCTAACTTTTTGGTGAATATAGTTTTTATTGCATTGTGATCTGAAAAGAAAGCCTTTACTATTTTTGCATTTGCATTTAATTTTGAGATTTTTATGTCCTAATATATGGTCAATTTTTGTATATGTTCCATGAACTGCAAAGAATAAAGTATACTCTTTTCTGTCACCATTCAGTTTTCTCCAAAGAACTATTATACCTAATTTTCCTAATATTTGATTTACCTCTTTAATTTCTTTCTTATTTGTTTTGTGTTTTGATTTATCTAATTCTGAGAGTGCAAGGTTGAGATCTCCCAGTTTTTCTGGCTATTTCTTCTTGCAACTCTCTTAACTTCTCCTTTAGGAAGTTAGATGCTATACCACTTGGTGCATATATGTTTAGTGTTGATATGGCTTCATTGTCTATGCTACCTTTTAGCAAGATATAGTTTCCTTCCTTATATCTTTTGATTACATCAATTTTTGCTTTTGCTTGATCTGAGATAAGGATGGCTACCCCTGCTTTTTTCACTGCTCTTGAAGCAGAATAGATTCTGCTCCAGCCTTTTACCTTTACTCCGTATGTATCTTCCTGCTTTAAATGTGTTTCCTGTAAACAACATATTGTAGGGTTTCGACTTTTGATCCAGTCTGCAATCTGTGTCTGCTTAATGGGAGAGTTCATCCCATTCACATTTACAGTTAAAATTACTAATTCTGGATTTCCTGCCATCATAACATCGCCTGATTGTTTTTTTCCTTCACCCCCACAGAACCCCTTCCCCAGTATTAAATTTATGAGCCCCACTTGTGTCACGCAGCCCTCCCTCTTTAATACCCCTCTCTCCTCCCTTTAAATCCCTTTCCCTTTCTTATTCCTTTCCTTATTACTCTTTTCCTTTTCCATTTTCCTTTCCCTCTTTTTAATGAGGTGAGAAAGAATTTTCTGTAAAACTAATATGTTAATTATTTTCTCTTTGAGCCAATTCTGATGGGAGTAAGTTTCACAATGTTTCTCCCCCTCTCTAACTTCCATCACATATGATAGGTTTTCTTTGCCTCTTTGTGGAATGTGGTTTCTCTCTTTTTATCTCCCCTTTCCCCTTTTTCTTACACTATCCCCTTTCCATTTCTACTTCCCTTTTTTTTTTTTTTGTTATATCCTTAAAATCAAATTATACATGTGGTCTTAATGTATATCCACAACAGAAATACAGTTCTCAAGAGTCCCTTTTACCTTTTTTCTGCTTCTCTTGAGTTCTACGATTGGAGATCAAATTTTTTCTTTAGATCTGTTTTTTTTTTTTTTTTTTTTTTTTTTACTTAGAAACATATGGAATTCATCTATTTCATTAAGTTTCCATCTTCTTCCATGGAAGGAAATGCTCAACTTATCTGGGTAGTTTATTCTTGGATGCATTCCAAGTTCTTTTTCCTTTTGGAATATCAGATTCCAGGCCCTTTGATCCTTTAATGTAGAGGCAGCTAGATCTTGAGTGACCCTTATTGTGGCACCTTAGTATTTAAATTGTTTTTTTTCCTGGCTGCTTGTAATATTTTTTTCTTAGTCTGATAGTTCTGAAATTTGGCCACAATGTACCATGGAGGTTTTTTTTTTGTTGTTTGTTTGTTTGTTTGTTTGTTTTAGGGTCTTTTTCAGAAGGTGTTTGATGAATTCTTTCAAAGTCTATTTTACTTTCTGTTCTATTATCTCCGGGTAGTTTTCTTTGATGATTTCCTGTAAAATAGTATCTAGGCTCTTTTTTTCATCATAATTTTTGGGAAGTCCAATAATCCTCAGATTGTCTCTCCTAGATCCATTTTCCAGGTCTGTCATTTTGGCAAGTAGATACCTGACATTTTTCTGCAGATTTTCATTTTTTTGGCTTTGCTTGACTGATTCTTGGTGTCTCAGTGAATCATTCATTTCTATTTGTTCAGTTCTGATTTTTAATGAGTTATTTTCTTCATTAGCTTTTTTAACTTCTTTCTGTATTTGTCCAATTGAGTTTTTAAATGAGTTGTTTTGCTCCATGGAATTTTTTTCCATTTCACTAAATTTGTTTTTTAGTGAGTTATTTTATTTTTCCAATTCACAAATCCTACTTTCTTGGGAATTCTTTACCTTTTCCAACTCCTTAATTCTTTTTCCATGTACTTCCTGTGAATTCTTTACCTTTTCCAATTCACATTTCAGAAGTTGTTTACATTTTCTAATTCACATTTTAGGGCATTGTTATTCTCTAGCATAGCTTCTCTTTCCTTTCCCCATTTTTCTGCTAATTCTCTCTTCAGATTTTTAATAGTTTCTTCTAGGAGAGCGTTATTTGGGCAATTGTCTGTAGGCTATCTGCTATTAGTCTCCTCAGGTTTGGAAACCAGCTCTTTTTCTGCATAGAAGCTTTCAATCATTTTCTTTATTTTTTTGCTCATTTTTTTAAGCCTTCAGGGTCTGCCCTCAGGGCAAGGAGATTACCAGTTTACTCTGCAGAGGGAGGATAGGTTTATGGGCAGTATTTGCCCTCTCAATGGGCTGCTAGGAATGGCAGAACTGCAGGAGGGCTCTGGGAAGAGCTCCACGGTGAAGTGAGTATGCCTGGGTATCCCCGGCTGAGCTGTGTTAAGTGCCCTGCTAGGAGCCCCACTGTGAGGATTAGTGATTGCCTTGGGGCTAGTGGTTAAGGAGGAAAGGTATCACTGCCCCCTCTCCCCACAAAAGCCCAATATTCCAGATTCTCTTCAGCTGGTAAGTTTTTGTATTTCCAATCTTCATGGGTTTTACCAGTCAAGCACTATTTTTGAGACTGAATTAAATACTTGGTAGAAAGGTAATTAGAGAGCTTAGAAAGTTCCGTCTAGCTTCTCTACCATCTTGTCTCCACTCCCCTCTTTTTCTTTTCTTATTGCTAAAACCAATCTTTCTAGTACAATGTTGAATAATAGCAGTGATAATGAACATCTTTGTTTCACCCTTGATTTTATTTGGAAGACTTCCAGCTTCTCTCCATTACAAATGATGCTTATTCTAGGTTTTAGAGAAATACTCCTTATTATTTTATCCCTATTTTCTCTAATATTTTTAATAGGAGTGGATGCTGTTTTTTTTTCAAAAGCTTTTTCTGCATCTATTGAGATTATGTTATGATTTCTGTTGGTTTTGATATTTAAATAGTTAATTTATGATCATAGATTTCCTGTTATTGAACCAGCTCTGCATTCCTGATATAAATCCCACTTAGTCATAGTGTTATCCTGCTGATAAGTTGCTGTAATCTTTTTGGTAATATTTTATTTAAAATGTTTGCATCAATGTTCATTAAAGAAATTGGTCTGAATTTTTCTTTCTCTGTTTTGGCCTTTTTTGGTTTAGGTAATAGTTGTCAATATAGAATTGTTTTTGAAAAATTGTCTACAAATTCTCAAATAAAGAACCCCATTCTTAGGAATCATAGGAATGTGATGATGACTGTAACTTCTCCAAGATATGTCCTTCCAAAGTCTAAATGTTTTACATGATTGCCCTCATCTTTTGTCTAAGGACAAGTAAGCTAATTGCAATGAGGGTCACCATAAGAAATTTTACTCTAGATAACAATTCTCATGAATTCAATTTGCCTGAATAGATATACATTAAACATCTATTACACAAGGTATTCTACTAGATATAGTGAATATTTAAAGATAGATAAAACCTTGGAAGTTTTCTAGTTTAACAATCTCCCCTATTTTACAAATAAGGAAATGAGGTCCAAAAGATTAAGAAATAAATAACTACAAAGTAGAAGGAGTAGACTTTGAAACTAGTATCACTGGCTAAAATTAAAACAGCTTCTCCACTGCATTAATATGACTTTTAGAAGCACAGTAATTAAGAAGCACAATCTATTTAGGTGTTTGTGCATCCAAATTTGAAGACTATTATATATATAATATATATGTTTATGGGGTATTTATGTAGTACAGTGGATAGAGTGCTAGATGTGTCATTAGGAAAACCTGAGTTCAAATCCAACCTCAGGCACTTACTAATTGTGTAATCATTGGGAAGTCACTTAACCCTTTTTTTTTCTCAATTTCCTCATCTATAAAACTAACAGGAGAAGGAAGTGGTAACTCATATTTTTGCCAAGAGAACAACAAATGCTCAAAAGCATATACTACTGAAATAATTTAACAACAAATACATTTTAGTGGAGGGACATAACTGTGAGGAATTACCTGGGTTCACCTAGACGATCAAAAGAAAAGCAATTTTTTTTCTAAGATAACTTTTTATGTTGATATGTAAAGTATGGGAGAAGACTATGTAGTCATCATAACAATAACTAGTTAACAATAGCTAGTTAGTAGTGGTCAGAATTGCAAATCATAAAAATTACTACTAATCCAATCTGAAATATAGCTTTTAACAATGTGACATGCATGTGAAATCCTAGAAGGCTAGTTCAATGAATCAGTGAATCTAAAGTGTAGCCAAAAAGGGTGCTTTAGACTATGTTTAACTAAGTCACAATCTACTTTAGGAATTGAAAGGGCAATGTCAGGATTTCCTACTAAACAATCATATTCACAATTCAGGAAAGGTTACCAATAAGATAAGGAAAAATTCCTATGGTACCATACTGCAGTGTAAAGTTTTCAAAAAGCAGTATTTTTAATGCTATCTTTTATAACGAAACTCATTAAGAATTGGTTTCCCTACATCCCAGGAAGAGACATAGAAAATACACCATATCTGAGGGAACTTAGTGAGGGGGAGAATCATAGTGTGAATCTTACTCTCATCAGGAGAGGCTCAAAGAGTAAATAATTAACATATTTGTTTTTCAGAGAATTTTCTCTCACCTCATTAAAAGGGGGGAGAGGAAAAGGGAAAAGGAAAAGGAGAATAAGTGAAGGGACTTGGAGGGAGGGGGGAGGGATCCTAAAAAAAAAAAAAAAAAAAAAAGAGGGAGGGTTGCGCGTCACAAGGGGGGTCTGTAAATTAAATATCGGGGAGGGGGATCAGGGGGGTCAAGGGAAAAAAGCATAATCTGGGGATAATACGATGGCAGGAAATACAGAATTAGTAATTTTAACTGTAAATGTAAATGGGATGAACGATCCCATCAAACGGAGACCAATAGCAGATTGGATCAAAAAGCAGAACCCTACAATATGTTGCCTACAGGAAACACACTTAAAGCAGGGAGATACATACAGAGTAAAGGTAAAAGGTTGGAACAGAGCCTATTATGCTTCAGGTAAAGCCAAAAAAGCAAGGGTAGCTATCCTTATCTCAGATCAAGCAAAAGCAGAAGTAGATCTCTTTAAAAAAGATAAGGAAGGAAACTATATCCTGCTGAAAGGTAGCATAAATAATGAAGCCATATCAATACTAAACATATATGCACCAAGTGGTATAGCATCTAACTTTCTAAAGGAAAAGTTAAGAGAACTGCAAGAAGAAATAGACAGTAAAACTATAATAGTGGGAGATCTCAACCTTGCACTCTCAGATTTAGACAAATCAAACCACAAAACAAACAAGAAAGAAATTAAAAAAGTAAATAGAACATTAGAAAAACAAGATATGATAGACCTTTGGAGAAAACTGAATGGCAATAGGAAGGAATATACTTTTTTCTCAGCAGTTCATGGATCCTATACAAAAATAGACCATATATTAGGACATAAAGATCTCAAAATTAAATGTAGGAAGGCAGAAATAATAAATGCCTTCTTCTCAGATCACAATGCAATAAAAGCTACATTCAGTAAAAAGTTAGGGGTAAATAGACCAAAAAGTAATTGGAAACTGAATAATCTCATCTTAAAGAATGACTGGGTGAAAGAGCAAATTATAGAAACAATTAACAATTTCACCCAAGATAATGACAATGATGAGACATCATACCAAAATCTTTGGGATGCAGCTAAAGCAGTAATAAGGGGAAATTTTATATCTTTAGAGGCTTATTTGAAGAAAATAGAGAAAGAGAAGATTAACGAATTGGGCTTACAACTTAAAAGGCTAGAAAAAGACCAAATTATAAACCCCCAACCAAAAATTAAACTTGAAATACAAAAATTAAAAGGAGAAATCAATAAAATTGAAAGTAAAAAAAACTATTGAACTAATAAACCAAGAGTTGGTTTTATGAAAAAGCTAATAAAATAGATAAACCTTTGGTAAATTTGATCAAAAAAAAGAAAGAGGAAAATCAAATTGATAGTCTTACAAATGAAAAGGGGGATCTTTCCACAATGAAGAGGAAATTAGAGAAATAATAAGGAGTTACTTTGCCCAACTTTATGCCAATAAATTTGATAACTTAAGTGAAATGGATGACTTCCTCCAAAAATATAGGCTCCCTAGATTAACAGAGGAGGAGATAAATTGCTTAAATAGTCCCATTTCAGAAAAAGAAATAGAACAAGCTATTAATCAACTCCCCAGGAAAAAATCCCCAGGGCCAGATGGATTCACATGTGAATTCTACCAAACATTTAAAGAACAATTAGCCCCAATGTTATATAAATTATTTGAAAAAATAGGGGATGAAGGAGTCCTACCAAACTCCTTTTATGACACAGACATGGTACTGATACCTAAACCTGGTAGATCGAAAACTGAGAAAGAAAATTATAGACCAATCTCCTTAATGAATATTGATGCTAAAATCTTAAATAAGATATTAGCAAAAAGACTTCAGAAAATCATCTCCAGGATAATACACTATGATCAAGTAGGATTTATTCCAGGAATGCAGGGCTGGTTTAATATTAGGAAAACTATTAATATAATTGACCATATTAATAATCAAATTAATAAGAACCATATGATCATCTCAATAGATGCAGAAAAAGCATTTGACAAAATCCAACATCCATTCCTAAAAAAACTCTTGAGAGTATAGGAATAAATGGATTATTCCGGAGAATAATCAGGAGCATATATTTAAGACCTTCAGTAAGCATAATATGCAATAGAAATAAACTGCAACCTTTCCCAGTAAGATCAGGAGTGAAACAAGGTTGCCCACTATCACCATTACTATTCAATATAGTACTAGAAACGCTAGCCTCGGCAATAAGAGCCGAGAAAGAGATTTAAGGAATTAGAGTAGGAAATGAGGAAATTAAACTATCACTTTTTGCAGATGACATGATGGTATACTTAGAGAACCCCAAAGACTCTGCTAAAAAGCTACTAGAAATAATTCAAAATTTCAGCAAAGTGGCAGGATACAAAATAAATCCACATAAATCCTCGGCATTTTTATATATCACTAACAAAATGCAACAGCAAGAGATACAAAGAGAAATTCCATTCCAAACAAATGTTGAGAGTATAAAGTATTTGGGAATCCATCTACCAAAGAAAAGTCAGGAATTATATGAGAAAAATTACAAAACACTTGCCACAAAAATAAAATCAGATTTAAATAATTGGAAAGACATTCAGTGCTCTTGGATAGGCCGAGCGAATATAATAAAGATGACAATACTCCCCAAACTAATCTATTTATTTAGTGCTATACCAATCAGACTCCCAAGAAACTATTTTAATGACCTAGAAAAAATAACAACAAAATTCATATGGAAGAATAAAAGGTCAAGAATTGCAAGGGAACTAATGAAAAAAAACTCAGAGGAAGGTAGTCTAAGTGTACCTGATCTAAAGCTATATTATATAGCAGCAGTCACCAAAACCATTTGGTATTGGCTAAGAAATAGACCGGTAGATCAGTGGAACAGATTAGATACAAAGGACAAAAAAGGGTACATCTATAGCAATCTAATCTTTGACAAACCCAAAGATTCCAACATTAGGGATAAAAATTCATTATTTGGAAAAAACTGTTGGGAAAACTGGAAATTAGTATGGCAGAAATTAGATATGGATCCACACTTAACACCCTATACCAAGATAAGATCAAAATGGGTCCATGATTTAGGCATAAAGAGGGAGATAATAAATAGATTAGAGGAACAGAGGATAATCTACCTCTCAGACTTGTGGAGGAGGAAGGAATTTATGACCAGAGAAGAACTAGAGATCATTATTGATCACAAAATAGAAGATTTTGATTACATCAAACTAAAAAGTTTCTGTACAAATAATACTAATGCAAACAAGATTAGAAGGGAAGTAACAAATTGGGAAAATATTTTTAAAAACAAAGGTTCTGACAAAGGTCTCATTTCCAAAATATATAGAGAACTGACCCTAATTTATAAGAAACCGAACCATTCTCCAATTGATAAATGGTCAAAGGATATGAACAGACAATTCTCAGAGGAAGAAATTGAAACTATATCCACTGACATGAAAGAGTGTTCCAAATCACTACTGATCAGAGAAATGCAAATTAAGACCACTCTGAGATACCACTACACACCTGTCAGATTGGCTAAGATGACAGAAACAAATAATGACAAATGTTGGAGGGGTTGTGGGGAAATTGGGACACTAATACATTGCTGGTGGAGTTGCGAAAGAATCCAGCCATTCTGGAGAGCAATCTGGAATTATGCCCAAAAAGTTATCAAACTGTGCATACCCTTTGACCCAGCAGCGCTACTACTGGGATTATATCCCAAAGAAATACTAAAGAGCGGAAAGAAACATATATGTGCCAAAATGTTTGTGGCAGCTCTTTTTGTTGTAGCTAGAAACTGGAAGATGAATGGATGTCCATCAGTTGGAGAATGGTTGGGTAAATTGTGGTATATGAAGGTTATGGAATATTATTGCTCGGTAAGAAATGACCAGCAGGAGGAATATAGAGAGGCCTGGAGAGACTTAAATCAACTGATGCTGAGTGAAATGAGCAGAACTAGATCATTATACACTTCAACAATGATACTGTATGAGGATGTATTCTGATGGAAGTGGAAATCTTCAACATAAAGAAGATCCAACTCACTTCCAGTTGATCAATGATGGACAGAGGTAGCTACACCCAGAGAAGAAACACTGGGAGGGGAATGTAAATTGTTAGCACTAATATCTGTCTGCCCAGGTTGCATGTACCTTCGGAATCTAATGTTTATTGTGCAACAAGAAAATGATATTCACACACATTTATTGTACCTAGACTATATTGTAACACATGTAAAATGTATGGGATTGCCTGTCGTCGGGGGGAGGGAATAGAGGGAGGGGGGGTAATTTGGAAAAATGAATACAAGGGATAATATTATAAAATATATATATATATATATATATATATATAAAAAGAATTGGTTTCCTCCAAACCATTCTCCAATTGATAAATAGTCAAGGGATATGAACAGACAATTCTCAGATGATGAAATTGAAACTATTTCCACTCATATGAAAGAGTGTTCCAAATCACTACTGATCAGAGTAATGCAAATTAAGACAACTCTGAGATACCACTACACACCTGTCAGATTGGCTAAAATTACAGGAACAAATAATGATGAATGTTGGAGGGGATGTGGGAAAACTGGGACACTGATACATTGTTGGTGGAGTTGTGAAAGAATCCAGCCATTCTGGAGAGCAATTTGGAACTATGCCCAAAAAGTTGTCAAACTGTGCATACCCTTTGACCCAGCATTGCTGTTATTGGTATTATATCCCAAAGAAATACTAAAGAGTGGAAAGGGACCTGTATGTGCCAAAATGTTTGTGGCAGCTCTTTTTGTTGTAGCTAGAAATGGAAGTTGAATGGATGTCCATCAATTGGAGAATGGTTGGGTAAATTGTGGTATATGAAGGTTATTGAATATTATTGCTCTGTAAGAAATGACCAGCAGGAGGAATACAGAGAGGCTTGGAGAGACTTAAATCAACTGTTTCTGAGTGAAATAAGCAGAACCAGAAGATCACTATACACTTCAACAACAATACTGTATGAGGATGTATTCTGCTGGAAGTGGAAATCTTCAACATAAAGAAGATCCAACTCACTTCCAGCTGATCAATGATGGACAGAAATAACTATACCCAGAGAAGGAACACTGGGAAGCGAATGTAAATTGTTAGCACTACTGTCTATCTACCCAGGTTACTTATACCTTCAGAAGCTAATAATTAATGTGCAATAAGAAAATGGTATTTACACACATATATTGTATCTAGGTTATATTGTAACACATGTAAAATGTATGGGATTACCTGCCATCAGGGGGAGGGAGTGGAGGTAGGGAGGGGATAATTTGGAAAAATGAATAAAAAAAAATAATAAATAAATAAATAAATTTGTTTTTTTCTCTTAAAAAAAAAAAGAATTGGTTTCCTTTTGTCTAATTTCAGTTTATCAGAAATCAAAAGATTGTCTAAAAGTTCTATGATTCTGTTCTTCTATGCTACATAGTATAGGAAGACTGAATGATTTTTCACCCTTTTGAGCAGTGCTCTCTCAGACTTAAAAGAGCAACTATACATGCATACATGCATTATATAATATGTTTGTAGTTATGTATTTTGTATACATATATAATCATATATTTATATAATTTATATATGGCATAATTATATATTTAGTTATATTTATTTAATTATATATTTAGATGAAAACATACATGTATATATATACATACTTGAAAGAGATTTGCATTAATATATACTAAGAAATTTTAAAAGCTTGTGGAATTCATTATTAATTAGGAAGGTAACTAGTCCCATGAATTTTAATTTCAAAGTCTATGTATGTTTAAAGTTTTCCTTTTTTTATTATATAGAAACTATTTAAAAAGTGTAGGTCTTTATAATTTCTTTGGAATTTTCATTAACATTTGTAAACATGCATAGTTAAAGAAAATAGAATCTTCAAATTATGCATTGTAACCAATTTGGAATCATTCTTAAAAATATATTACTCCACATAGAAGTGCAACCATTCTACCATTCCTTAAACAGCAAAAAGCATCTCATACCTCTCAGATTGACTAAGTGGATAGTAAAAGATAATGATAATATATGTTGGAGGGGTTGTGGGAAAACTGGGACACTAATGCATTGTTAGTGGAATTGTGAACTGGTCCAACTATTTTGGAGAGCAATTTGGAACTATGTCCAAAGAACTATGAAACTGTGCACATGCTTGATCCAGCAGTGCTACTACTGGGTCTGTAACACAAATAAGTCATAAAAGAAGGAAAAGGACCCACACATTAGAAAATGTTTGTAGATGTTTTTTCGTGGTGGCAAAAAATTGAAAAATGATTAGAAGCCCATTATCTGGGGAATGATTAAATAAGTAATGTTATATGAAAGTAATGGAATAGTAGTATTGTATAAAAAATGAACAGATTGATTTTAGAAAGGCCTGAAAAGATTTATACGAACTGACGCTGAGCAAAACAAGCAGAACTAGGAAAGCATTCTACATAGTAGCAGCAAGATTGTGCAATGATTAACTATGGAAGAGTTGGTTCTTCTCAGTGGTTCAGTGATCCAAGGCAATCTCACTAAACTTTGGATGGAACACACCATCTACATCCAAAGAGAGAACTATGGAAAATGAATGTATATGAACACATTTTTTTCCTTTTCTTTTAGTATTTTCTCCCTCTTGTGGTTTTCTCCTTATCTTCTGATTTTTCTCTTCCAATGCGATTCATAAGGAAATATGAAAAAAATGAATGCACAAGCATAACCACAAAAATGTTGGGTTTTTTTACATTTGAAAGAGAAAAATATATTTTTTAAAAATAGCAAAAACCATGTGTCTTCTGAGAACATTAGTTTCTATAGTTATTTTTTTTGTCACACCTCTTTTAAAGAATGTGAGACAGCTTAAGAGCTTGTGCATAATGCAAAGTAAAGGCAATTAGAAACAAAAACAGGCTAGAGACTCTCCAACAGAAGGAAAAGATGTCACCAAATACCCCCAGATGAGCTACTGATTGCTATAATTGGACACTGACTTTGGCACTAAGTTTTCTGGCAATTAAAACAAAAAGGGAAACGTTTTGGGATATATAGTTTTTATATCCTGTCAAAATAAATCATACAAATTAGTCTACAGAGACAAACTTTCTTCCTGGAACTAAAATTACATAGGATTTTATTATGAAAGTCATTATATAGCCTAGATTCCAAGATCATTGTGATAAATTTAATTTTTCTAAAGCTATTGCAAACCATGTCATTAGCCTTCATGCAAACATTCAGTAACTCCTCATTACTTACTAGTTAATGTTCAATCTATTTTCATAGCATCTAGTTCTATCTATGATTTTACCCTAACTGAAATTACCCCCAACTACTATAATTCGCATAGCCCATAGTAGCAACCATGATTTTTGTGTAGGATGATTATCTGTATTAAGGGAATGTCAAAAGAAGAGTTCCATGAGTGAATATGGAAAAGGAAGGTTCCATACTTGGTCACAATGAATAGTATTTTCTTTTTTTCTTTGTATCAAAAAAAAACTTATGGGGCAGCTAGGTGGTAAAGTGGATAGAGCACCACCCTGAAGTCAAAAATTCAAATCTGGCCTAAGATACTTAACACTTCCTAGCTGTGTGACCCTGGGAAAGTCACTTAATCCTAATTAATTCAGCAACAAGCCAAAAACAAAACAAAATAAAACAAAACAAACAAACAAACAAAAAAAAAAACAACCCTTATGTTGTTTAAGTATTTGTTGAATGGAGCTTTTCAAAGACTGTTTTGCAAGAGAAGCAGATGTTCTATTTAAAGGGATAGATCTTTTAATGACCTATAAAGGCTGAAGGCATAACAAAATTATGGCTCACTTGATACCATATATGTATATGTGTGTTCCCAAGCCATAGAAAGATCGAGCTAGAATTCTTGAGATAGTATAGTACTGTGGATTATAAAAAAAGGCATGGGTTCAAATCCTGCCTGAATACTTACTGACTCTGGGCAAGTCACTTGCTGGATCTATTTACTCATCTATAAAACAATATTTCTAGATCCTATGATTTCAAAGATCTTTTTCCAAAAGGAGATATTTTATGCCATAATTTCTTCACAGACAAAATATAAATAAAAAGTAATGAATATTACATTTTATTTTTGTATGAAGTAACAGTACTCTGACATTACCTCCCTTGTGATATGATCAGGTTATGGAAAACATGTGTTCAAAATGGGAGAATTATGGCCTTTATAAAGTAGGAGATGGCAAACCACTACAGTATTTTTGTTAAGAAAACTTCAGGGGAACTGCTGGCCAAGATGGTGGAGAGGACACACACATCTTTTTAAACTCTGTCTTTTCTATCAGAATACTTTATTTCATGACAAGGCCTCAGAAATAGTGCTTGACTAAAAAAAACCTACACATAATTACCAACAGAAAATATCCTTGAAATTAACTAGAAAAGGTCTGTTTTTGCTCACGGGTGGGGATGGTTAGATTGGCAGCAGATTGAAAGCAAGCAGCTGCATCACAGCAGACAGAGTAAGACAGACAGCTCAAAGCTGAGCAGACCTGAGGGGGAAGAGGTATGATCTCAACCATTTCTGCAGGGAAAACTTTACCACATCGTAGCTACATTGCCTGGCAACAAGCCAGTAAATCAGCAGAGAAGCTGTAAACACAGAGGGTATAGATTATAACCCTTAAAAGCTAGGGTCTCTCAGGACCTAGCCACACCCACCCAGAGTGTCTCAGCATGCTCTCAGAGTCTCAGAGCTGAGCACATACTCAGTGCAGCCATTGCTGTCCTGCTACTT
Organism: Sminthopsis crassicaudata; assembly: GCF_048593235.1. Taxonomy (NCBI): domain Eukaryota; kingdom Metazoa; phylum Chordata; class Mammalia; order Dasyuromorphia; family Dasyuridae; genus Sminthopsis; species Sminthopsis crassicaudata. The sequence continues at coordinate 247,232,879 of NC_133620.1, read as the reverse complement.
CCTCACTGCTGCCCCCTGCACTCTGTAGAGGAAGCTCAATAATACCATTTACCACCCCCCCCCAAAAAAAAGAAGCAGATTGCATTAGTTTTGTTGTTGTTGTTGTTATTGTTGTTAGTTTTTTTTTTTTTTTAATTCTTCTTTGAAAAAATGAGCAAAAAATTTAATTATTAAATGTTTGGTAGAATTCACATGTAAATCCATCTGGTCCTGGATATTTTTTTCCTGGGAAGCTGACTGATAGCTTGTTCTATTTCTTTTTCTGAAATGGGACTATTTAAGCAATTTATCTCCTCCTCTGTTAATCTAGGGAGCCTATATTTTTGGAGGAAGTCATCCATTTCACTTAAGTTATCAAATTTATTGGCATAAAGTTGGGCAAAGTAACTCCTTATTATTTCTCTAATTTCCTCTTCATTGTGGAAAGATCCCCCTTTTCATTTGTAAGACTAACAATTTGATTTTCCTCTTTCCTTTTTCTGATCAGATTTACCAAAGTTTTATCTATTTTATTGGCTTTTTCATAAAATCAACTCTTGGTTTTATTTATTAATTCAATAGTTTTTTTTCAATATTATTGATTTCTCCTTTTAATTTTAGTATTGCAAGTTTGATTTTTAGTTGGGAGTTTTTAATTTGGTCTTTTTTTAGCTTTTTAAGTTGCAGGCCCAATTCATTAATCTTATCTTTCTCTATTTTGTTCAAATAAAGATATAAAATTTCCCCTTATTACCACTTGAGCTCATCCCACAAATTTTGGTATGATGTCTCATCATTGTCATTTGAGGAACAGAGAATAGTCTATCTCTCAGACCTGTGGAGAGGAAGAAATTTATGACCAGAGGAGAACTAGAGATCATTATTGATCACAAAATAGTAGATTTTGATTACATCAAACTAAAAAGTTTCTGTACAAACAATACTAATGCAAACAAGATTAGAAGGGAAGCAACAAATTGGGAAAATATTTTTACAGTTAAAGGTTCTGATAAAGGTCTCATTTCCAAAATATATAGTGAACTGACCCTAATTTGTAAGAAAACAAACCATTCTCCAATTGATAAATGGTCAAGGGATATGAACAGACAATTCTCAGATGATGAAATTCAAATTATATCCACTCATATGAAGGAGTGTTCCAAATCACTACTGATCAGAGAGATGCAAATTGAGACAACTCTGAGATATCACTACACATCTGTCAGATTGGCTAAGATGACAGGAACAAATAATGATGAATGTTGGAGGGGATGTGGGAAAACTGGGACACTAATACATTGTTGGTGGAGTTGTGAAAGAATCCAACCATTCTGGAGAGCAATTTGGAACTATGCCCAAAAAGTTATCAAACAGTGCATGCATACCCTTTGATCCAGCATTGCTCCTATTTGGCTTATATCCCAAAGAAATACTGAGGAGGGGAAAGGGACCTATATGTGTCAAAATGTTTGTGGCAGCTCTTTTTTTGTAGTGGCTAGAAACTGGAAGATGAATGGATGTCCATCAATTGGAGAATGGTTGGGTAAATTATGGTATATGAAGGTTACGGAATATTATTGCTCTGTAAGAAATGACCAGCAGGAGGATTAAGAAAGGCTTGGAGAGACTTACATCAACTGATGCTGAGTGAAATGAATAGAACCAGAAGATCACTGTACACTTCAATGTTGTATGAAGATGTAATCTGATGGAACTGGATATCTTCAACATAAAGAAGATCCAACTCACTTCCAGTTGATCAATGATGGACAGAAACAACTACACTCAGAGAAGGAACACTGGGAAGTGAATGTAAATTGTTAGCACTACTGTGTATCTACCCAGGTTACTTACACCTTCAGAATCTAATACTTAATGTTCAACAAGAAAATGGTATTTTCACACATATATTGTGTCTAGGTTATATTGTAACACATGTAAAATGTATGAGATTGCCTGTCATCTAGCGGAGGGAGTAGAGGGAAGGAGAGGATAATTTGGAAAAATGAATATAAGGGATAATGCTATAAAAAATTACTCATGCATATATACATATAAAAAATCAGAATTGAACAAATGGAATTGAATGACTTAAGGAGACACTAAGAATCTATCAATCAAAAACAAAGAAATGAAACAATGGAAAAAAATGTCAAATACCTTCTTGGGAAAACAACAGACATGGAAATTAGATCTAGGGGGGATAATATGAGAATTATTGGACTTCCTGAAAAATATGATGAAAAAAAAAACAGCCTGGACATTATTTTCCAGCAAATTATCAAACTGCCCAGATGTTATAGAAACAGAGGGTAAAATAGACATTGAAAGAATTCATTGAGCACCTACCGAAAGGGACCCTAAATCAAAACTCCAAGAAATATTGTGGTTAATTCCAGAATTATCAGACCAAGGAAAAATACTTCAAGCTGCAAGGAAAAAAATCATTTCAAATAGAGAGGAGCCACAATATGGATTACTCAGGATCTAGCAGCATCCACATTAAAGGATCAAAGGGCCTGGAATCTGATAGTCCGAAAGGCTAAAAAACTTGGCATGCATACAAAAATAGCTTACCCAGTCAAAATGATATTTTCCCCCAGGGAAGAAATGGATATTCAAAGAAAAAGGTTAATTTCATCTATTTCTGATGAAAAAAACAAAAAAAAAAAAAAAAAAAAAAAAAACAGAACTAAACAAAAAGTTTGATCTCTAATTATAGAACTCAAGAGAAACCTAAAAAGGTAAAAAGAAATATTGGGAAGTATATTTCTGTTATAAAGATATATAAAGAACACATGTATAATTTGTTCTAGAAACCAGAGATGGAAAGGAAATTGTACCAGAAAAAGGATAAAGTGGGGGTAGTACATCTCAAGAAGAGGCAAAGAAAACCTATTATATCTGAGAGAAAGAATGGAGGGAGATGAACATGGTGTATATCTTACTCTCATCAGTATTGGCTTAAAGAAAAAAAATATTAGACATATTTGATTTATGGTGAAACTTTTCCCACGTCATTGAAAAGTGGGAGAGGAAAAGTGAAAAGGGAAGGAGTAAGCTAAACAGAAGGGAATACAGAAATTGTGAGGAAAAGGGATAAGATAGGGGGGGGGAACTCTAAGGGGGAGAGGGTTACTAAAAAGGGAGAGCCGTTTAATACTGAGGAGGAGGGTAAAGGGGAAGGAAAGGAGAAACACACAAGCGGGGTTAACAAAATGGCAAGTAATACAGAATTAGTAATTTTAACCATAAATGTGAATAAGGTAAACTCCCCCATAAAGAGGAAGTGGTTAGCAAACTGGATTAAAAGCCAGACTCCTACAATACATTGTTTTGGAAACACACTTGAAGCAGGGAGATACATACATAGTAAGATAAAAGGTTGGAGCAGAGTCTACTATGCTTCAGATAAAGTCAAAAAAAAAAAAAAAAAAAAAAAAAAAAACATGAGAAGCCATCCTGATCTCAGATCAAGCAAAAGCAAAAGTTGATCACATTGAAAGAGATAAGGAAGGGCACTACATCTTGCTAAAGGAGAGCATAGATAATGAAGGAACATCAATATTAAATATATATGTACCAAGTGGGATAGCATCTAAATTCTTAAAAGAGAAATTAAGAGAGCTGCAAGAAGAAATAGACAACAAAACTATAATATTGGGAGATCTCAACCTTGAACTCTCAGAATTAGATAAATCAAACCACAAAATAAATAAGAAGTCAAAGAGGTAAATAGAATACTAGAAAAGTTAGATATGATAGATCTTTGGAGAAAACTAAATGGAGACAGAAAGGAGTACACTTTCTTCTCAGCAGTTCTTGGAACATATACAAAAATTGACCATATATTAGGACATAAAAACCTCAAATTCAAATTCAGTAAGGCATAGATAGTAAATGCATCCTTTTCAGACCACAATGCAATGAAAATTACATTCAATAAAAATCCAGGAGAAAATACACAAAAAGATGATTGGAAACTAAATAATCTCATACTAAAGAATGATTGGTTGAAACAGCAAATCATAGGCATAATTAATAACTTCACCCACAAAAATGAAAATAATAAGAAGCCATACCAAAATGTGTGGGATACAGCCAAAGAGGTAATAAGGAGAAATTTTATATCTCTAGAGGCCTACTTGCATAAAATAGAGAAAGAGAAGGTCAATGAATTGGGCTTGCAACTAAAAATGCTAGAAAAGGGACAAATTAAAAACCCCAGTCATATATTAAACTTGAAATTCTAAAAGTAAAAGGAGACATTAATAAAATTTAAAGTAAAAAAAAAAACTATTGAATTAATTAATAAAACTAAGAGTCAGTTCTATTAAAAAACCAACAAAATATATAAATCCTTAGTAAATCTGATTTTAAAAAGGAAAGACTAAAATTAAATTGTTAGTCTTAAAAATGAAAAGGGAGGACTCACCACTAATGAAGAGGAAATTAGAACAATAATTAGGAATTATTTTGCCCAACTTTATGCCAATAAACTTAAATGAAATGGAAGAATACCTTCAAAAATATAGCTTGCCCAGATTAAGAGGGGGAGAAGTAAATTAGTTAAACAGTCTCAATTTAGAAAAAGAAATAGAAGAAGCTATTAATCAACTCCCTAAGAAAAACCCCCCAGGATCAGATGGATTTACATGTGAATTCTACCAAACATTTAAAGAACAATGAATTTCAATGCTATATAAACTATTTGAAAAAAATAGGGATTGAAGGAGTCCTACCAAATTCCTTTTATGACACAGACATGGTACTGATACCTAAAGCAAGTAGGTTGAAAATAGAGAAAGGAAAGTATAGACCAATCTCCCTAATGAATACTGATGCTAAAATCTTAAACAAAATATTAGCAAAAAGATTACAGAAAATCATCCCCAGGATAATACACCATGACCAAGTAGGATTTATATCAAGGAAGCAGGGCTGGTTCAATATTAGGAAAACAATTAGCATAATTGACTATATCAATAACCAATTTAACAAAAACCATGTGATCATCTCAATAGATATAAAAAAGCATTTGATAATATCCAACATCCATTTCTAATAAAATCACTTGACATGGTAGGAATAAGTGGACTTTTCCTTAAGATAATCAGTAGCATCTATTTAAAACCATCAGTAAGCGTCATACAAAATGGGGATTTACTGGAACCATTGCCAGTAAGATCAGGAGTGAAACAAGGTTGCCCACCTAAAATTACCCCTATTATTCAATATTGTATTAGTAATGCTAGCTTTGGCAAGAAGAGTTGAGAAAGAGATTAAAGGAATTAGAGTAGGTAATGAGGAAACCAAATTATCACTCTTTGCAGATGATATGATGGTATGAGAATGCCAGAGATTCTACTAAAAAGCTACTAGAAATAATTAAAAACTTTAGGAAAGTTCCTGGATACAAAATAAATCTACATAAATCCTCAGCATTTTTATACATCACCAACAAAATCCAACAGCAAGAGTTACAAAGAAAAAGTCCATTCAAAATAATTGACAATAGAATAAAATATTTGGGAATCTTTCTACCAAAGGAAAGTCAGGGTTTATATGAGCAAATTTACAAAACACTTTCCACACAAATAAAGTCAGATTTAAGTAATTGGAAAAATAATAAGTGCTGTTTGATAGACTAAGCAAATATAATAAAAATGACAATACTCCCTAAAATAATTTATTTATTTAGTGCTATACCAATAAGACTCTCAAGAAACTGTTTTAATGACCTAGAAAAAATTATAATAAAATTCATATGGAAAAACAAAAAGTCAAAAATTTCAAGAGATATAATGAAAAAATAAATCAAATGAAGGTACCTGATCTAAAACTATATTATAAAGCAGCAGTCAACAAAACCATTTGGTATTGGCTAAGAAATCGACTAGTTGATCAGTGGAATAGATTAAGTTCATAGGGAAAAAAATAGCCAATAACTATAGCAATCTAGTGTTTGCTCCCAACTTTTGGAATAAGAATTCATTATTTTACAAAATCTGCTGGGAAAACTGGAAATTAGTATGGCAGAAATTAGTCATGGACCCACATTTAACACTGTACACCAACATAAGATCAAAATATGTCCATGATTTGGGCATAAAAAAACAAGATTATAAATAAATTAGAGGAACATAGTATAGTTTACCTCTCAAACTTGTGGATGAAGAAGAACTAGAGATCATTATTGATCACAAAACAATGTCTGTGACAGCCCTTTTTGTAGTGGCTAGAAACTGGAAAATAAATGGATACCCATCAATTGGAGAATGGCTGAATAAGTTGTGGTATATGAATGTTGTGAAATATTACTGTTCTGTAAGAAATAACCAGCAGAATGAATACAGAGAACCAAGGACTCATTATACACTTCAACAACAATACTGTATGAGGAAATATTCTGATGGAAGTAGATATCTTTGATAAAGAGAAGATCTAATTCAGTTTCAATTGATTAATGATAGACAGGATCAGCTACACCCAGAAAAGGAACACTGGGAAATGAGTGTGAACTGTTTGCAATTTCATTTTTCTTCCCAGGTTATTTTTACCTTTTGAATCCAATTCTTTTTGTGCAACCAGAGAATTGTAGGGTTCTTCTCACATATAGTGTATTTAGGAAATTACTATAATATATTTAACATGTATGAGACCACCTGCCATATAGGGAAGTGGTTGGAGGGAAGGAAGGGAAAAGTGGGAACAAAAGTGAGTGCAAGGGATAATGTAAAAAAAAATTACCTATGTATATGTTCTGTCAATAAAAAGTTATAATTTTAAAAAACTTCTGGGTCTGAATTCCAAAAGTTTATTAATTTCTTTAAGATTATTCTCATTTGTTTCCTTTGATTTGTTTTTTGACCAATCAGTTCTTTAAAATTAAATTGTTCTCTGAAGGACTTCTGATGAAAAAATGTTATCTATCCTTACAGAAAGAATTGATAATGTCTAAATACAGATTCCCACACTTTTAAAATTTGTGTTTATTTTTCTTGGGTTTTACATCGGTCTATGTTTTTTTTTTTTAACAACATAACTAATATGGAAATGTTTTATGTGACTACACATGTATAATCTGTATTAAATTGTTTGCCTTTTCAATGAGGGAGAGAGCATTTTGAATTCAATTTTTTAAAATAAATGTTGCAAATTGTTTTTTTTCATAAAATTATGGAAAAATAAAATACTAACATGAAAAAAAAAACTGCAAGTGAAGAGTTAAGCAATATTGAAACAACAACAAAACACCCTTTTGAACAGAGCTGCATTTGAGGGACATGGAAGTGCTACATATACTCTGCAAATGCCTACCAGTACAGATATAATCCATTCTACCAATGGATCTCAAATAAAGAGAACAGGCATCCCTGTCATAACTATGATAGGTATAGATTCCTGTCTTTTAAGATTTTCCCCAGTCATTGACAATAAAACTTTTTCCTCAGCTGTTTGTTTTGAGCAGAAGAATAGACGCTCAATTCACCTAATAGATTTACCAATTTGTCCACATAACAATTAAAATGAATTGGAAAAACTGAGATCTGATATGGTTGGGTGACATTTTAGATTGGGAATGTATCTGACATGAGATTGTATCTGACAATTTTAATTTTAGAAGTTGAATTTTGATGCAGTCTCCAAAGAAGCATTAACAGCCTTAGATCTATTTCCAAGATGTATAGTTTGGCCCATAAACAGTTCTTATCTATTGAATAAAAGACTGATGATAGATCAATGAACACTTTAAAGAGTTATTTTTAACTTTCTCAATGATATGGAACAAAGGACAACAATTGTTGGTAATGGAATAATTTCCTAAATCCTGTTTGTTTCTTCTGGCAGATTTAGTGTCAATAGAAGGAAGAATTTTCTAAAATGCAGATTTTCCAGACTGAACAGGCATATGGTAGAAATATTAAGTCTAAAGGACTGATATTGAAGGAGATGCTACAATACTATAGATATCATTTCTATGTTGTCTGGGAGTTTGGATGACCTCTTAGGTATGTTAAAAGTCAAAGTTTTTTTTGCATAATTTGAAAGATCTGATTCTTTAATTTATTGAAGAGGAAGCTGACATAGGAGTACTTAACAAATAAATAATTTTCTTTTAAAAGATGAGATGAGAAATTTTAAGGTATATCATGAGGACACACAAATAGAATGTTGAACCAGATTTTGGATTCTAATCCAAATAAATCATCCAACCATAAGATAATAGTCAAGCCATCCTTCAGTATGTAAGCATTAGATAATCTCAAAATGTTTTGTTTTTAAATCTGTGAAGTGGTGAAAAATGTGGCTAAATATATTTTTCTTTTAAAAACCAAGCAACTCAGTGGCTGATCCTCAGCCATTTCCTAAAATCTACATATGTAATTTTCCAGTTACCTATACCTACAATAATGCTACTTTTCTTGGTGGTTAGGGGAAAAAGTGTGGGCAACCCTGCCCTATTAATTAGGGGTTGGTAAACTAAAAGGAATCTTCTAGGCTATCTCTATTCATCCCTTTTATTTAACATATGATGAACTTGGACCCACAGAGATAATTTGCCCAAGGCCACATAAGTAAAAATTACCAACAATAAAATCCAAGTGCTCTGACTTCATATCTGTCATTCTTTTCACTGTGCCCTGGTTCTGTTTTTTAAACTTTTTTTTTAAATACAGAAGAGCAAAGTCCTCAAGTGAGAATGAAATTGGGCCAGGGTTGATATATGTAATTACAAAGTAAATTAGAATGACATCTATGTGGCATTAGACAATTCATTTAACCTCTATGGACCTGTTTCCATTTCTGTAAAACTGAGGGGTTTGGACTAGAAGACATCTGAGGTCCATTCTACTAATACTATATGGTAGCATATATTTGATATCAAGAAAGTCAATGGGACAAATTTCATACTTTTGACAAATACCTAGGGGAGATGTGTGTACTCATTGGATAATTGTGTAGAATGATTGAGAAATTTTCATAGAAAAAATATTGTTAGATGGGTTTCTATAAGAAAATTGGTTTCAAGATAAAGTTTTGGTCAATCTGTTTTAAAAAACACAGGATGCTTTTTGCTTGAGTTACTTTATATTGTTTCTTGTATATTAAAAAAAAATTGCTCAGTATAACTCAAAAATCTAACAACCACCTAAAACAATTTTTCATTGAGTTTGAAATATTTTCCTAGAAACTGAAAATATTTAAGAAATATTTGTATAGATGTTGAAACACAGCTATTGAGACCAAGTAAAGGAAACTTAATTGAGCATCTGGCATCATATACTTTTTATATGATATTAAATAGGTTAACTTTTCTCACACAATTTCCACATCTGTAAAATGGTATAATAATTATATCAGCCTTTCTGAGTTCTGAATTTATACTTAAAATCAACATTATTTAGTTTTCCCATAAGAGAGATATTCTCAGTCATTGATCTTACAGATCTGTAGAGAATTAGATTCAGTGTTATTCTTGAAGTTTGAATCCTGTATCAGATATTTAGTATGAGACTCTGGACAAGTCACTTGACTTCTTTCAAACTCAGTTTCTTAAGCTATTAAATGTGTATAATAATAGCACCTAATTTATATGAGATCAAGTGATATGATATTTTAAGTATTTTGCAAACCTTAAAAACTTATGTAAATTGGTGCTGTTGTTATTATTAGTACTTGGAATGGGATGGTTTGGTTTCAATAACAAGATATTATGTAAATTGAGTTATCTATAGATTTCCTACAGATAAAACTTTGGCATCATCTTAGGAAATCTTATCCAAGTCCCTAGGAATTTTTATACCAGCTGATGGTGACTTTGAGAATATCATCTAGCAGACCATTTCATTTCTTCAAATTTCCAAGACTTTTATATGCAAATCAATAAGTAGTAAATATATATTAAGACATATGTAACAGATTTGTGTTTTGTTATTGTTTTGCTATAGGGTCATTGATTTAGAGATATTAACGATGCTTTAGACTATATAACTCCTTGCATTTTATAAATCAGAAGACTTACACTCATGTGCTGATTTATCCAAGGTCACACAAGTTGCAATCATTTGATAGTGTCTGAAGTCAGCTGCCTGAATACGTGCTCTTTGCTCTGCACTGACATATTCATTTAGAAACTTCAGAATTCTAGATTCTGTAGTATCAGTGGTATAGAAGTTCTGATCACTTTACACAGGATTTTTTTTTTGTTCTCCAGGAGGAAATGGAAGTCTGAAACTCTGTTGCACTTACAGGAAAGAGGAGAGAGAGAGACAGAGAGAGACAGAAAGAGACAGAGACAGAGAGACACACAGAGAGAAAGAGAGATTACACAAGCAGAAATCTAAGAAACTCATCTGATATCTCCTTTTTATGAGCCACAAATTAGGTTTTCCCCCTTTTAAAAGATGTTGTGATCTTTCCATGTGAGTACTCTTTCATGCCTTCTTTCTGATATTTGTCCATGTTTTTCAGTTTATACTATACCAATATTCTCCTTAAGATGCAAGTTATTCTTCTGATTCTTTTTAGTATCCTGAAGGTATTGTTCAGTATATCATCACATTCTGTATACATGACCCTCCAATACTATTTTTCCTCTTGTGTGTTGTTCTCTGTACTATTACATATGTATAATAGTTATCACTGGTATTATCCTACAGCCTGCTTAGTCTCATGTAGCTTTTTATTACCCCTTTGTTCATTTGCAATATTGTTTCTTAATCATTCTTAACCATAATTGTTTAGCATCTATTACAAGATGTCTGGAACCTTTCTCATACTTAATAATGTAGTAGGCACATCCTAAGATTTCTATTTTTTTTTAATGATACAATTCTTAGATTTCTGCTCTTTCTGTTTCTTTGTCTCTCTCCATCTTTTTCTCTCTGTCTCTGTCTCTCCCTATTTCTAAATCTCTTTTTCTTTCATAGGTGTACATATGCTTGGATGTAAGTGTGTGTATGTGTGTTGAGGTTTTGTTTTTTTTCTGTCATGTCTGACTCTTTATGATTCCTATTAATTTCTGGAGTTTTTTTTTTTTTTTTTTTTTTTTTTTGTTTTTTGTTGTTGTTGTTTTTTTTTTTTTTGAGGCTGGGATTAAGTGACTTGCCTAGGGTCACACAGCTAGGAAGTGTTAAGTATCTGAGACCAGATTTGAACTCTGGTCCTCCTGAATTCAAGGCTGGTGCTCTATCCACTGCGCCACCTAGCTGCTCCCTGGAGTCTTCTTCTTAACCTTATCTTCTGCTTTTCTTTTACCTCTGGGCTGCCAAAAAAAAAAAAAAAATAGAAGTTTTCTTGTCTTTCTCTCTTGCCAGTCTGAGGATACTATTTCTATTTTCTGTGTCTTCTTTGATCACTAGTAATAGCTGTGCTATTTTCTAGGTTAAAAAGAGAGAAGAGCCTTGAATGTGGATTTTGCCCTCTCCAGTTCATTAGGGCAGAAAAAAAAAAATCATTTGAGGCCAAATTCATTCTGAGTCACAATCTGGTAATTAACTTCCCAAGTTAACAATTGGGCAAAGTCTATATTTTTTTCTTCCCTAAGGTCAGTCATATTGATGGAATGGGTTTGTAGGTTTCCCTAAGGACAGCACTAAAAAAAATTCATAACCTTACTCTATACTATCTTCCACTAGATGCTTAGCATAAATATATACAAGAATAAATAAACATCAAATATAAGATAGAAAGGGATCTGTTACTTTGAATAGACTTGGCAGAAGCAACACGTAAAATACTACTTAAAATGAATCTTGATTAAAGAGAAGGAAGTGTAAATAAAAGAGGGCAAGCATATTCCAAGAATTGCCAATAAAAAAGCATAGAAAGGGGAAATAATGTGTCATGTATATATATAAAAAAAAAATAAGCATAATCAGCTTGGCTAAAAAAAGAATGCATTGAGAGCAATAAAAATTTATACTAAAACAATAGGTACTGAGCTGTTAATTCCTTCCCCCACCCCAGGCTGGGTTAAGTGACTTGCCCAGGGTCACACAGCTAGGAAGTGTTAAGTGTCTGAGACCAAATTTGAACTCAGGTCCTCCTGAATTCAAGACTAGTGCTCTATCCACTTTGCCACCTAGCTGCCTCTGCAAAAATTTTTAAAATCTAAAAAAAGATTACATTTTACTCTAGAGCCAATAAAGAAGTCAGTGAAATTTAATAAAAAGGGTAGTGACAGGATCAGACTATTTCAATGCAGAACATCTCTGTGTAAGGCCCATTTCCACTCAATGGTAAAATGGAGCATTTTTTTGTGGAGTGGCCCAAGCTGTTATTCATGACTCTCCTGGCACTGGTCTTGATTTGCAAAATTTCCCTTGGACTTACTGACCATATGGTTCTGCCTTTTCTCATCTTCCTTTCAAAAGCAGCCAATGGGAATACCTCTATATTACTAAATTATGGGGGAATATGAGCAAACATAATAAAAATTATATATATATATATACATATATATATATATATATATATATATAGTGTGTGGATTTCTTGTTTACCTGCCAAACAGATAATATTTATAAAATGACAGAGTGGTAAAGGTCTATTTAAGTAAGCTTTGTACTTTTTTGATATATTATTATTTTAGCCTAATACCTAGAACTCAAAAGTTAAAATGCTGAAAAACTCCAATTTCTCCAGCAAAGTTAAATAGGTCACATTGTACCTACAGAGGAGTATATTTTATAGTGGACATTTTAACAACATCATAATATCTATCTATGTCAAGGGATTTAACTATAGTACCTAAGCTTCAAGGGAAGAGGGAAATTAATTTCCAGCTGCAATTGCATTTGAGCCAGGTAAACTAGAACGAAAGAGGACAAGGAGTAGGTCAAGAATGATTAGGAATTGTTGCATTACAGAATTCTTTAGCTATTTGCCACTTGGTTCTGGTGAAGACTTTATCATTTCCTCCAATCTAATTATATCAATATATTATATCTCAAGGTGAGTAAAGAAGCTCAAAGATTGAGACACTGGGTATGGAAATAATTTAAATCTGGAAAGTGTTAAAACATAGATTGGGCACAAGAATAGAAGTAGGGAAAACCATTACATAGGTACAAGCAAATTATGGAATCTTTCACTTTCAATATTTGTGAAAATGTATTGTTTAAATTTGTATCTTAGATATTTGGCACATAATACTCCATAGTATTTTTGTTACTTTAATATATAAAAGAATCAAAATTGTGTAATGAATACAAGAAACTCTGAATTTATTCACACAGTCCATACACTGAATAATACTGATTGTATGACCTTAACTTCTCACTCTTTCAAGAAAGAAATTTATAAGAATATAAATTATAGAACAGATGCTTATCAGAATAAGGTTAAGGGGTTCTTCCATGGGAGTCCATATGAATATAAAATTGCAGGTCCTATCACAAAATAGCTAATAGTTAGCACTTATGTAACACTTTAATGTTTTTACACTACTTTACAAGTAGCATCTTATGTGCTACAACCTTTCAAAAATAGATGGTATTATTATTCCCATTTAATACAAAAGAAAAATGAGAAAGACAGAAGCCACCTAGGTTTCCTAATATCATAGTCTTAGTGACTCAGGTCTTATTAACTACTAGGACATTGTTTCAATCACTACACCATATAGCTGCCTGCAGCAACAGCAGTGAAGTCATTTAATTCTAATTTTAAAAGTATATTAGTTTCTTGAAAGAATATAGGATTCCTAGAAACTATTTTAATAATCTGAAGATTGTTTTAATTTAATAATTTTCTCCAAAATATACAATTATATCATTAGATTAAAAACTTTAAAGAATGATTGAAAATATTGTCTCTGACAATAAATTGTTAAAATCTTAAAATTTATCTCAAATGTCCTAAGGAATTCTCCTGGTAGGCAGTAATATTTCCTTCTAAATTTAGGGAATAAGTATACAATAGCTGTCTTTGTAGTTAGTATCATGTTTTAATAAGTTCATCTTTATCATATGTCCCAAAAATCTCAGTCTAATCTCACTCGCACTAACTTTTCTGTGATGCAAAACTTTATGGCAGAATATTGTTCCTATTTTTCTGTCTTCAGTACTGAGTAACAAAGAGGATCCCCTGAATGTAAGGCTCCTGGGCTTAGTGACTATGTCTGTAAACTCTAGTTTGAATATCTCAAGAAGTGAAAGGTGAAAGTCTAAGAAATACAAAGGTGCAATTTCTCAGTTAGCATCTTAATGAAGATGGTATGTGTAATGAATCTCCAAGAAACTATTAAGAAACATATGAAAAGTGATTTTGTTATTGCTCTTGAAAAAAAAGGCCTTAATAAATTTATCTTCTTTTAGAAGTTTGATATTTTTGCCTTTTAAAAAAAATCTTGCTTAATTAGCAGTTGGACTAGGAATAAAGTGATTTAATCAGTGGCTAAGTTTGTTGCTGTTATTAGTGATTTTGAAGGTTGTTTCATTTGCATACATTGACTCTGGTTGTATCTGTATTTAAAAAGGAAAGAATATCAAAAGAATAATAATGAAAAGTGATAAAAGGAAATTATTTTTAATTAATTGATACCTACAATGGTCACTAAATTCCTTAATTTAACCAGAAAACAGAAGTCAGTTTGTTTTGAAGAAGAAGAATGTGAAATTTCATGGAATGTAATATTTCCCTCTATCCTGGAAGAAAATTCAGAATTTATAAAACTATATTTAATGATATAGGAATAAATACATAGAAATTCCTGTTAACATGGAAAAGAAAACAAAACTGAGTAAAATAGGAAAATAGAATAAGTAAAGAAGCATGTGGACATTTAATGTAGGTCCAAAATGTAAATCCCTATAATACAGCATCATGCAATATAGCATGGTTGGTGAATGTTTGTAATGTTCAGCAATTAGTGTAAAGTCGGAAGGAATAAAGATGGATAATATTTAAAGTCTGCCTTCAAGTGACTTATCATCTAGTAATAAAGAATAAGTAGATACATATAATTCAAATCAGAACATAAGTGTCATAAGTAGGTGATTACCTAGCCAATGTCCTCATGATGTGAATAAGAGTAGCTCTGAATTATTATTCTCTTAAAATATTCTGGACTGGCTACTTCTGTTGCTTAGAATATTGCTAATGGCACCAAGGTCCTGAGTTCAAACCTATATGAAGCAATTAGTTTTGCAAAGAGTAAAATTATCCTACAACCACAAATGACACCATTTGCATCATGAAATCCTGCTAAGCAGCTCACAAATCCAAGTTGGTAAGGAAGGACACAACCCCTTACTCTTATTGGAATAGCAAACTTAAAAAACACACTTCATTCATAGTATATTAGTACTGTCACCTTGATTTATGAAGTACAGAACATCTGAAAAAGAAGGTTCTGTGGAGCTTTCTGTGGAGAAGTCTTTATGAATTCTGGCTAAAATAAGCATGAGAGGCAATGAACATCAAGGATAGAGAGTCAATATTAAAGTCAAGAAGACCTAGGTTCAAGTCAAGCCTCTGATATATATTGGCTATGTGAGTGTGTATAGGTTTTTAAAAACTCTCCATTATCATATGTACAGTAGAAGTTATAGTTAAATTATTGTTCTCTGGTGGAAGGAATTTCTGCACCAAGAGATCTCTACACAGATGAAAAAAAAAAAAAAAAGGAAAAAAGAGGGGAAGAAAAAGGAAGGTGGGTAGAGGAGAGGAGAGAAAAGGAGCAGAGGGTATGGAAAGAGTTGGAATAGAAGAGGAGATGAGAGAGGAGAGATGATTTAAAACAAGATACAGAAAAAGATGCAAAAATTTTTGCATAGCATTTAGAAACATTATTGAAAATACTTTTGTGTTCTCTGACCCAGTGAGTTATTATATCAATTTACCAGAGTTAGTGCAACTAATAAATCTTTTTTTTCAACCTAATTTTGTTTTTTTCCATGTAGGTTTACCTAAAATTAAAAATGTTCTTAATAGATCCTGGGGAGATTTTTAAATTATTATTCTTTATGTCCGATATTTATCATTATCATTATTTTAATTTTGATATTCAAAAGACATGTATAAAAATGCATCCACAACATTTTGTCCTTTAATTTCCTATAGTTTGTCCCATAGTTCCAAAATACTGAAAAATGCTTTTAAAACAAAAACATCAATTGTAAATTCATAAAAACTTCAGTCCATCTATTAAAATATCATTTTATTCATTTGTAGGTGGATTTCTGATTCAGTTTAATTATCCCATAAGCCAAAATTTCAGAATGAAAACTTCAGGATATTTGTTTTTCCTACCATATGACATGTGCCAATTTGGAGGATTAGTCAATTACATGACAGATGGGGAAGCAAGATGAATCATTGGAGAGTTGATATAAAAAGTATAAGTAGACTTTAGAGAAACATTAAAAATAATCAACAAACAGAATGACACACAAACAATGCATTCCAGTGCAAAGATATTAGCAGCTAGACATCAGTCTTTCTCACTATAGACATCACCCAGGAAGAAACACCAGAGAGCCATCTTTCAAAATTTATAGCAGTGATATAAATATCATTATGTAATATACATGTTATGTAATCTATAGAAATATATATAGAATTGTTGAGGCAACCATGGACAGATCGTGAGGAGCAGTTTATAGTATATCTGTGGGAGGAAGAAAAGGATAAATATACAGAATGAATGGAAAGAAGAAAAGTACCTAGAAGTTAATATCAGAATGAATAGTGAAGTGCATAGCAGAATGTAAATTTTGTTTAATTTGTTTGCATATGGTAAAGCTTTATATTCCATCTAGCCATCTACCCAGGCTAATCATCAAAGTGCTCCAGACAACCTGCTCTTTAAGAGCTAGACAAACATTCTCCATGGTTTATCTGAACCCGAGGCCTTTCTGTAATTGGGACTCCAGAATCTACCCCTCAGTTACAGTTAATCTGTTCATCTTGCAGTTCCCACTCTGTGGTTCTGGGCATTGATCTGATGCCTACCTATGCAGAATCTGCCTTCGATTAACAATCTATCGAGCCTTCCTTCCATGCACTTTTTCCAACACCCAGAATAAAATAGCCGTATTTGGTTCAGTGCATGTGCATCAGTGTGTAAATGTATGTGCATATATATGCAGAAAGAAAGATATAAATTTAGAGATTATAGATGATAAATATAGCAATAAAATATATGTATTTAAATATTTGTGATATAAAATATAGAAACATAAATATAGAGATATAAATATATGTGTATATTGTCTTCCTCTATTTTGTAAGATTCTTAATGGTAGGACCCATTTCTTTAGAAAAAAAATTATATTACTGGAGTTTTCCAATGGCTGGCACAAATTTATAACAATTGATTATATATAGACAAATCTGATGATTAATAAATTGCCTAATAGATACACAATCCAATCTTAAAATAGAAGTTGTACACATTCTTCCAATACAAAATATATAGAACTGATGAAATTCTATGTGGAAAGAGATACATTGTTTAAAAAGGAAAAATGAGAATTAAAGACAAAAAAAAATCCTTTACTTTTGTTTTAGTATTTTATGCTTGAAGAGATGTGTTTCAACAGCAACAGCAGCAAATATTCATTACACAGATAATTTGCATAGTTTAGCTGAACCTGAGAATGTCAAGGAATTTAGATTAAAAAAAAATTAATATGGTTTGTGTTATAGACCTTCTGACCAAAACTAATACTTTCATGAGTTCAAATCAATGGAAATAAAGGAACCCAATTGTTCTAAGTTATACATCAGATAATTTAAATAGACAACAAAGAAAACAAGCAAATATATGTTTTTCTATTATATGGTATATTTATCCTTGTATAGTAAGATGAATTATTTTCAATAGACATTTTTTTACTTCAGAATGTTTAGAACTCTCTTGTTTTAAAGATGAAAAAACTATAACAAATTACCTTTACGAAGTCCAAGGATATACATCTAGTATAAATAGTAGAAATAGGATTTCATTGCATTGGTTTTTCAGCTCACAATATGGTTTTTCCCTTATAAGGTATTGTATTGAGACAACCAGTATTATGCTGCCTATTTCAGTTCTACTGCTTTTAGTACACACAAAATCTTAGCACTGACACAGAAAGTAACATCAATTCACAGTGTGGCTTAAAACAGAAGGGGTAGAGGCACTTAAGTTTTCCTTATCTGAAGAGAATTGAAGTTTTGTAGTTTTTCTTAGGTAGACTTAAAGGTAATCATCACAATCACAATAATAATTTGTGTAGCTCTTTAATATTTGAAAATTACTTAAACATATATTAGCTTTTCATTTGATTCTCACAATAAATATTATTGCTCTCATTTTATAGAAGGGAAACAGGTTAAAAATATAAGTGATTTTTTTCTCAGGATTACATACTTAGTGAAGAAAAATTGTGTGAATTGATATAAACCAACTTAAGAAATGACAGATTAATATTCACAATCATTGTAATGTCAGTAGAAACAACATAAAAAAAGAAAAAAAAATACCTGAATGCAGGATAAATGCAAAGGCAAATATTGTGTCTAGATCACAAATGAGTTTTGTTTTGTTTTGTTTTTTATTAAGAACACAGAAAGTCATAGAAGCTTCCAGACAGCAAATTTGTCTTACATTTTGCTGATTTTTTTTTATTTGTAACATGAAAAACTTGGAAGGGAAAAGAATATATCAGGAAATGATCCCATAGCAAAAAAAAAAAAAAAAAAAAAAAAAAAAAAAAAAAGAATTAATGTATTTTTTTTGGAAAATAAAGTAGTGATATATAAAGTATATAGAACATATTTAATTCATTTCAACAACCATTTAAAAGAGCCTATCATGGACCAGATGCTGATATATTCCATGAATATAAAGACAAAGATGAAAGCATCACTGCTCTCCAGATGCATCCATTCTTCTTTGGTGAATAAAGGTTCAAAAATTATTAAAACACACATATACACAAAGTAATTTGGGGTCAGCAGACAGTGATAAGAATTGCAGGAATCATAAATTCCTTATGTGAGAAGATCCACCATATCTGATTCTCAAAGGGAACTAGAGGTCATAAGAGGTAATCAAGGAAGGGTAGTGCAATTTCTGAAAATAATATAAGCAAGATACCAGAAGATGGGGTCTTTTGTGGAAAACAGTAAAAAGATCCCTTAATGAGGAATATATAAAATAGCTGAAAATATACCTAACACATTATTATGAATAGATTTAAATGTCTAATTATTTTTATTTTATCACAGAGGCATAGCCAAGAAAACATTTAGAGCAGAATGACATGGTCAATTGTGTACTAACTAGGATAGCATTTTGTTTATAGATATTGGAAATAAATATAGGAGAGATTGAAAACAGGATGACCAATTAGGAGATCACTACAATAGAATATATGAGAGGCTATGAGGGTCTGAATTTGAGAGGCATGTATGTAAGTGGAGAGAAAGAGATAGATGCAAGAGATGTTAAATCAGCAAAATTAGCAAGATTATGATTTTTAGTCATACATTTTTACACTTTACTGTATATATATATAGCATTTCACTTCACAGGGATTATTTAAAATAATTTTCAAATTATTATATATGAAAAATGATGGCAATGATAAATTGAAGGATAACTCCAAAAGTGAAAACTTAGATGACTAAAAGTGTTGTAATATTCTTGGGTAAAAATCAACATGGCTATTTGGAGGAGAGATTTGTTTAAGAAAAATATAATAAATTCTCATTTGGATATATTGAGTATGATATGCCTGTAGAGTAATAATATATGACAGTAAATAATAATAAATAACAATAATACATGACAGTAGGAATTAGAGTTCAGGAGAGAAAGAATTAAATGAATAAGAAATATATGAATTGATGAAGATTAACTGCTATATCTTTTAAAGCTTCTAATTTTTTTTAAAGAACTACCTGTATAATTTATCATTTCCATTGTGCAAGTTAAGGAGTAATCTCCACAGCACTGATAAATTTACTCCTGGAAGTCACAGATTAACCAATAGTGAAGGTATAGAGAGAGAGAAAAGAAAAGGAAATTTTGAACTGAGCCTTGATGACCATCCATAATTAGGGAGCAAACCATGCCTACTCCTTTTCATGAAGATGATTTATTTTTAAAAAAAACTTAAAAGGATGTCAGGAGGTTAAGAAGAAAAAAAAAAGGAAGAACAACATTGTCACAAATTTTTTAGTTACATACTCAGGAAGTATGAAACATGAACAAAATTCATTAAAAGATCACTTATTGACCTAGAGAAAAAAATTCAGTCAAGTTTTTGATCAAAATCCAAACTGCAAAAAGTAAGCTAACGGCAAATATGCAGCTTGAGGTATTGATTGTAGATGACCTTTTCCAAGAATTTTATTGTGAAAGGAATTAAAGATATTAAGTGATCACTAGAGGATATGGCAGCATCAAATTACATTTTTCTAAGAATGACCAAGATGGACAAGAGAAAGGAGTAGGTAGCTGAAAAGAGATTACTGATAAAAGAGGATAAACATTGAAGGGATAAGTTTTGGGAGACAGAAGCAATCAAAAAATATAAGCAAAATATCCTCAGACAAGCAGAGGGAAAGAATAGAAAATGCAGTTGATGGAATGTGAGATATAGATATAGATTTTTTCTTTTTTTTTTTCTCACAAAGAGATGGCTTGCCATTAATGGTTTATATTTTCTTGCATAATTGAAGTAGAAGTCCTCTTCTGAGAGATGTCATATAGATTGAGTAGTTAGAGAAAGAACTGAATGAATAAAGGAATCAATGAAGGGATGAATGGGAAAAACATTTATTAAGCACTAAATATGTAGAATGCTAAGCACCAGAAGTACAAATAAAAAGTCACAGACAATTCCAGACCAAGAGGAACTTACATTCCAGCACAAATAGAAAAATTATAGACTGTGAAGATTAGTTAGTTTGAAAAGTTATTGGAGCCATAATAGAACAGATTGATATATTCTATTCAGAACTTTGGATTTTTTTATTTTTATTTTAATACCACTGATCAACTGGAACTGAATTGGATCTTCTCATTGCTGAAGATATCCACTTCCATCAGAATTGATCCTCATATAGTATTGTTGTTGAAGTGTATAATGATCTCTAGTTCTGTTCATTTCACTTACCATCAGTTCATGTAAGTCTCTCCAAGCCTCTCTGTATTCATCCTGATGGTCCTTTCTTACAGAACAATAATATTCCATAATATTCATATAACACAATTTACCCAGCCATTTTCCAATTGATGGGCATCCATTCAATTTCCAGTTTCTAGCCACTACAAAAAGAGCTGCCACAAACATTTTTGCACATACAGGTCCCTTTCCCTGCTTTAATATCTCTTTGGGATATAAGCCCAGTAGTAACACTGCTGGATCAAAAGATATGCACAATTTGATAACTTTTTGAGCATAGTTCCAAATTGCTCTCCAGAATGGTTGGATCAGGTAATTTGTTACTTAGTGGGACTTGAAAAAATATAAAATATAAAATAAATGTCAGAGCAATTTAGGAAACTTACTTCTCAGATTTTCCATAAAAATGGACCCTATTTTATTGTCATGCAAGGCCTACACACACAAAAGAGAAGTCACAAAAATCAGAGGAGATTCTTTACAAAATGGTGTGATGAAGCTTGGGTTTATTGCATTTCCTATATTTAGAAAAGTAGCTGCTTTAATATTTTTCAAACTCTCCCCCAAGATTGTAGGAGCAGGAAAGCCTCTAGATGACTACATTAAATCCAATGATCCACAGGGACTATTGCTACAGAAAAAAAAAAAATGTCAGCATGCCCAAAGCAATGCTGGAAATGACTATGATCCTTGGTTTGGCCCCAGGCAGTACCTACAAAACAATTTCAGTGATGTTCCTGGTAGAGAGGTAATGGTTCCAGACCAAGGCAATGTGACCTTTCAGATACTTAGAGTCACACAAATCGATGACATTGAAAGAAAGAAGGAAGAAAAAAAGATTCTGCAGATTAGCAAAACAATATTGATTTTAGAAAATAGACAAGTCAGAGTTAAGTAGAGAGATATTGACTTTTTTTAGACAAACCTTTAACAAATTGATTAAATAAGAAACAGTTTTCCTTCAACCTACTAAAACCAGTCTTAGGATATTTGATCCAATACTCATTTTCCTTGCAGAGCTTATATCCAATGTTACCATTAAGTTAAGATTATATTTAAATCCCCATAAGGAGATTGCAGCCAGACAGTGTAGGAAAAATCCAAGGTGAAGTTACAATAAACTATCAAATATAAAACATGGCCATGGAATGACAACAGTCATTTAATGAATTATTGATAATTGATTAGGTGCCATATCTCCATCTATTCATTAATTCAACTTTAAGTTTTGCATTAGATTAAAGGGTTTTATTTATTAAATTGGGCCATCTAATCAGTGCTATTTTCCATGAGTATACACTATTTTGCTTAGAATTAAAAGAATTGATCACAACCATTTTAATTCCTACATTTGGCAACAAATTGGATTTGTTTGAATGAATGGTTTGTGTAATATCAGCATCATTTCTAATAGAGCAAGAGAAGAAATATCACATACAAAATCTGCACATCCAAATGAGATTTATTGAAGGATATTCTTAAAACCCACCAAAACCTCAGAGTAGCTAGAGAGGAGGTTTGCTATAAGTCTAAATCTGTGACTCAAGGTGAAGGGCAGAAGAAACAAATTAGGCTTTTCCACATTCTCCTTTTTGTAGAGAAGATTTAATATCTCATAGATAGTGATATTGCAACACACTTCTCCAACACTAAGGGGTAGAAAGGCAAAATATTCTGTTATCACAACTTCTAGATCAGTTTTTTAGAGTCTTTGTAATTAGTTAAGTGAATAAGGAGAAGAGAATAGAGACACATACAGAAATGGTGAGGGGAGAGAGAGAGAAACAGAGAGAGATTCTAAAATACACAGTTGCTAACCTAGACTTTTTCTTTTAGAAATAAGAACCTGCTTTTGCTCTTGCCTTAACTCTGAGTTACTACCCTAACACCATCCCTGTGTAATTGTTTATGGATATTACAGTAGTTTACTTAAAAAATAAACAAGAAAGGGCCCAAAGTTTGTTCTTGGCTTGAAGGTGTGATTAACTCTTACATTTCTTGATCTATCTCCAAACCCTAAAGCTTGATGTACATATAGAAAATAGTTTAACTTTTACTGAGCAATAGTTCATAAACCAGGGTATCTTACAGTTATGAGGTAGGCTAATTACTGGCAAGTATTTACTGACCTGTAGATTAGTACTTAATATATTTCCTTATGATAAGTGATTTATTTGGTAAATAGGATTGACATGATAAAATTGTTCACTTAAAATAGTCCAGCAATATTCTATTTCTGTCTTAAAAGTTATAAACTTGGATGCTTTGATAATGATGATTTGCATGTTCTTATCTCCCAAGGACCACAGAAATTTATGCTATCTCTATATCCTGATATGTGAGTCATTAGGAGTCACATATGAATGCCATGAAAATTTGAATATATTGATGAAGGATCTTGATCACTTGTAAGAGTTTGCTCTTTGTGGTAGTTTCTCTTGAGCAGAAATCATTTTGCTTCTCTCCCTTCTTACATGGCTTCATTGAGAGTCAGTCAGGACTTCGGGGGTAGAGCCAAAATGGTGGAGAGCAGACAGGACTCTTTGTAACCTCCTCTGACCTTCTCTCAAACCAACAGCAGATTAAGCCTCTAAACTGGTTTTGATGTCAAAGAACCCACAAATATTTGGAGTACAACACATTTCTAGAAGATACCTTGGAAGAACTTCAGAACAGGTCTGTTTCAATCAGGCAGGGGGACAGAATGTGAAGCCCAAACCATAGCACAGGGAGACAGGGAATAGGAGCTGGAGTGGCAAGTCAGAGTCAGAACATTGCAGTTCCAAACACCTGGAAATCTTCTGTGAGCCTCTTTGGCTATTCTGTCCTGGTTGCTAGCAGGTGGTTTGGTAGATTTGCCTTTTAAAAAAGACATTGTAAACCACTGAACCCAGGAAGAACACTGGACCTTGCCACCATTACCCAGCACCAGAAATTAGTCAGAACTGCCCCAGGGCAAATTAAAGGCTGTGTGGTTTCTTTGCATTGAACAGACCTCAAGCCTTAAAAAATGAATAAAAACCAAAAAAGAACTCTCACCACAAACAGCTTTTATGAAGAGATAAAATAACATACTTCAAATACTGACATTTCTGAAGGCAAAGCAACTCCAAATGAAGCCCCAAAGAGAGACATGAGCTGGTCCACATTTCACAAGGCTTTCTTCGAAGATTGCATAAAGGATCTTAAAAGACAGTTAGAAGAAAAATTAGAAGAAAAATGGGGAAATGAAATGAGATAATTGCAAGAAGGAATGGATAAAATGGGAAAAGAATGCAATGAACAAAAAAAAATTAATTGACCAATTGCAAAAGGAGCTAAAAAAGGTTACTGAAGAAAACAATACACTAAAAATTAGAATTGAGCAAATGGAAGTGAATTACTCAATAAGACTTCAAGAATCAGTCAAAAAAATGAAAAAAGGAAGATAATGTGAAATATCTCCTAGGAAAAACAACTGACCTAGAAAATAATCTAGGAGAGACAATATAAGGATTATTGGGCTTCCTGAAAGACAATATGGAAAAAAAAAAAAAAAAAAAAGAACCTAGACGTTATCTTACAGGTAATCATAAAAGAAAACTGCCCTGATATTTTAGAATCAGAAGGTAAAATCGCCATCAAAAGAATACACTGATCATCTTCTGAAAGGGAGCCCAAAATTAGATATATTATGGTTAAATTTCAGAACTATTGTACCAAGAAAAAAATATTTCAAGCAGCCACAAAGAAACAATTTAAATACCGAGGAGCCACAATTAGATTACTCTGGATCTAGAAGCTTCCACCTTTAAGAATTGAAGGGCTTGGAATCTGATATTCTGCAAAGCAAAGAAACTGGGATTATAGCGAAGAATAAACTATCCAGCTAAAATGAGCATTATCTTTCAGGGGAGAAGATGGACATTCAAAGAGATAGGTGAATTTCACTTATTTCTAATGAAAAGACCAAAAACAAACAAAAATTTTGATCTCCATACACAGAACTCAAGAGAAGCATAAAAATTTAAAAGGAGGGGCAGCTAGGTGGCGCAATGGATAGAGTACCAGCCTTGAATTCAGGAAGAACCCAGTTCAAATCTGATCTCAGACACTTAACACTTCCTAGCTGTGTGACCCTGGGCAAGTCACTTAACCCCAGCCTCAGGGAGAAAAAAAAATTAAAAGGAAAGAATTCTTGAGAATTATATTTCTATTATGGATATAATTAGAGAATGTGGATATAACGTGATTTTATTATGATAATATGAAAAATAAACTAGAGGTGGGAAGAGGATCATACTGGAAGAAGAGGAAAAAGGAGGTAAAATAAGAGAAATTACATGCCACTAAGAGGCAAAGAAAATCTATTATAATTGAGAGAACAAAGGGAGGGAGATGAGCACAGTGTGAATCTTACTTTCATCAGATTTGGCTTTAAGAGAGACTATCAGATATATTTGGAATTATAAAGAAACTTGTCTCACCATATAGGGAAGTAAGAGGGAAAGGGAGAAAAGAAAATGAAAGACTAATAGAAGGGAAAACAGAAGAATTAAGGGAAAGATGTAAAAAAAATGGGAGGCTCTAAAGGGGGAGGACAATTTGAGGGAGGTGGTCATCAAAAGCAAAATACTGGGGAGGAGGGAAGGGAAATAGGAAAGTGAAAAGCATCAGCTAAAGTAAATAAGATGGCAGGAATTACAGAATTAGTTATTTTAACTGTGAATGTGAATGGGATGAATTCCCCCATAAATGGATGTGGATAGCAGACTGGATTGAAAGCCAGAATCCTATAATATGCTGTTTACAAGAAACACATTTAAAGCATAATGATATATAAATAGTGAGGGTAAAAGAGTGGAACCAAATATACTATGCTTCAGGAGAAGAAAAAAAAAAAGCAGGCTTAGCAATCTTGATCTCAAATCAAGTAAAAACAAAGATCTAACTAAAAGAGGTAAGGAAGAAAACTATATCTTACTAAAGGCTACCAAAGATAACAAAGCAATATTAATACTAAACACATACACATCAAGTGGTATAGCATAGAAATTCCTAGAGAAGTTAAGAGAGATTCAGGAAGAAATAGGCAGCAAAACTATACTAGTGGGGGATCTTAACCTTGCTTTCTCAGAACTAGATAAATCGAACCACAAAATAAATAAGAAAGAAATTATGGAGGTAAACAAAATGTTAGAAAAATTAGGTATGATGGATCTTTGGAGAAAATTAAATGGAGACAGAAAGGAGTTTCCTTTTTCTAAGTCAACAAAATCCTGCAGCAAGAGATACAAGAGAAATTCCAATCAAGTAGTATTGAATAGGTCAAGCAAATATAATAAAGATGACAATACCCCCTAAACTAGCATATTTATTTAGTGCTAAACCAATCAAACTCCCAAGAAACTATTTTACTGACCTCGAAAAAATAACAACATTCATCTGGAATAACAAAAGATCAAGAATTTCAAGAGAATTAATTTTTAAAAAATGAATGAAGGTGGCCTAACTATATCAGATCTAAAACTATATTATAAAACAGCAGTCATCAAACCATTTGGTACTGGCTAAGAAACAGAGAAGTCAATCAGTGAAATAGGTTAGGTTCATAGGACAAAATCATCAATGACTATAGTAATCTAGTGTTTGACAAACCCAAAGACCCCAGCTTTTGGGATAAGAACTCACTATTTGAAAAAAAAAAAAAACTGATGGGAAAATTGGAAACTAGTGGGACAAAAACTAAACGTTGACCTGCACCTAACATTGTATACCAAGATAAGGTCAAAATGGGTTCATGATCTGGACATAAAGGATAATATTACAAACAAATTAGAAGAACATAGGATAGTTTAACTCTCAGATCCGTGGAAGAGGAAAGAATTTTTGACCAAAGATCTAGAGACCATTTTTGTCACAAAATAGATAATTTTGATTATATTACAATAAACTGTTTTTTTTATAAACAAAACTTTTGCAGACAAGATTAAAATGGAATCAATAAACTGGGAAGATTTTTTTTTTTACATTCAAAGATTCTGATAAAAACCTTACTTCTAAAGTATATAGAGAATTGACTCCAATTTATAAGAATTCAAGCCATTCTCCAATTGGTAAATGGTCAAAGGATATGAACAATTTTCAGATGAAGAAATTGAAATTATTTCTAGTCATATGAAAAGGTGCTCCAAATCACTATTAATCATAGCATTGCAAATTAAGACAACTCTGAGATGCCACTACACACATGTCAGATTGGCTATGATGACAGGAAAAGATGATGCTGAATATTGGAGGAGATGGGGCAAACCAGGACACTGATACATTGTTCGTGGAACTGTGAATGGATCCAACCATTCTGGAGAGCAATTTGGAACTATGCTCAAAAGATTATCAAATTGTGCATATCCTGATCAAAGGATCTGTTTCTACTGGGCTTATATCCCAAGGAGATCTTAAAGGAAGGAAAGGGACACACATATGCAAAAATGCTTGTGGCAGCCCTTTTTGTAGTGGCTACAAATTAGAAACTGAATGTATGCCCATTAATTGGAGAATGGCTGAATAAATTATGCTATATGAATGTTATGGAATATTATTGTTCTTTAAAAAATGATCAACAGGATGATTTCAGACAGGTCTGGAGAGACTTACATAAATTGAAATTAGCAGAACCAGGAGATCATTATATATGACAATAATAAGACTATAAGATTATCAATTCTGATGGACATGGCTCTCTTCATATATATATATATATATACATATATATATATATATATATATATATATACACATATATATATATGTATATATATATATAAAACCTGCCAGCTAAGGGAGAGAGTGGCAGGAAGGAGGGAAAAATTTGGTGCAGAAAGTTTTGCAAGGATCAATATTTTAAAATTACCCATGCATATGTTTTGTAACTAAAAATATTTAATAAAATATAAATATATATATATTTTTTTTAAAAGAAAGTCAGTTAGCTGCAGTCAACTAATCAGGACTATCCATACTCCCACTGTAATCATGTTAAACCATTTGCATTGAATTCTGAATTAATACTGATTAAATTCAGAACCAGATATTTACACCTTTTGTAGACCTAATATCACAAGCCTTCTTCACCCAAATAGTTCCTGAGAACCCTTCCTAGCCATACATCATGAAATATTTGTGTCATTAGTTTATTCTGAAAGCATAAACTATAATTTTAAGTTATGCCAAAGATAATGAAATGATTTCTAAAGGAGATTTATAAGATTATAGATTTAGTATCTGAAGAAACCATAAAGATTATTTGTTCCAAACTTATTTTACTGAAGTGGAATCTGAGGCTTAGTAAGGTGAAATGATGTTTCCAATGTCAGAAAGGTAGAACCTATGTATCAGAAATAGTTTGGGAATCCAGATGCTCTGACTCCAAATGCGGTTTCTCATGTTTCTTTTTTTTTTTTTTTTTCACTTTAATTCAACCTTTCTGCTGCCACCAAAGTAACCTTTAAAAAAAAAAAAAAAAAAAAAAAAAAAAAAAAAACATTAATTTACTCCTATCACTTCTGTTCAAAAACTTTCTATAATCAATTGTTTCAAGTTTAAAATCCTCTGCATAGTCATTCAAGACCTCCCCTAATTTGGTGTCACATTTCCTTTTAGGATTCGTTCATGATACTTCAGTGTACAGACATACACACTTAAATACATACACACCGGTCAAATTTTACTACACTACAAAATCTACACTATCTCATCTTTTTGATTGTTTTTTTTCCTGTGCATGTTATCATGCACCTCATTCTTGACTTAAAGTATACCAAAACTTTGAAACACAGCATAAACACAATATCATTCTCTGATCTCTTCTTTGGTAATATCCTTCCCACTCAGATCTCATTCTGTTTTATAATTCTAGAGTTTAATTATCTAGTAGTATACTATTAGCTAATAGTTTCCAATCTGCTTTCTAAGCTGTAAGGTATTTGAGGAGAGGAACCTTGGTTTGTCTAAACTCTTGTCACAGTAGCCATTTAATAAATGTTTGCTAATTTCTTTTTAATGGCACTTTGTTATAACTCTATTAATTTCTTTTCTTATAACTGTGATGCTTTATCAACTGGCCTATGGGCTTATTTAGGATAGGGACTATGATATAGCTAAATTTTCTATCTTCTCCTGTGCCTAAAAGTGTTCTCTGTGAACAGCAAGAGATTAGTCAAAAATTTTTTGTGTTATTGTTTTCCTTTTTTATCTTGTTTTCTATTAAATTTGGTTAAACATTAAAAGAACATTGGACTTTATAAGAGAAGTAGGTTTATTTTGTAAAAATCTTTAGTCATTTCTGCTAGCCCAGATTTAGAATCTCCATATCCCAAATTACCTATACTGTTTAATTACTCTTAATATTCAGTTCCATTTGTACTATTTTCCACAAAAGAACTGAATAGAAATTAGGTATCTGAAAGTTTTTGCCCCAACTTTCAATAGTACTTTTTTCCCTAATTTCTCATTGTTGGGAACATTATTATGTTCAACATTATCTCTTCTACAGAGAACAGAGGGGATCTCTAACATGTCATTAAATCAAAGTCATACTTTTTTGCTCAAAAACTTCTCTGATTAAGACTATTGTTTCTGTAAAGCATTATGTTCCATTTTTCTAGCTATCTATTTCTTCTAGGACTGAGTTATTCCCTTATAACTGTATGCATTATTTCTTAGTGCAGTAGAATCCATGTTATGTCTTCTACAATTAAGGGAATAGGTCCATCCCAGAATAATCAAACTCATCAAATCAAGGAATATTATCAGTGTATCACATTATGAGTGGAAAAAAACATTTTAGAATGAAGAGAAAAATTGCACAATTATTTTCAAAATGTTACAAAATAGCATGATCGATATAGTATCATTTCAGATCTCTTTGCCCATCCCATCACAAGCTTCCAATTTTAAAATGATTATTGTGTACTGATACCTTTCATTTACAAAGTGCTTTCATTTTCAAATGTATTTTTACTTTATTATTGAATGACAACAAAAATATTAAAATACATAATGAAATTTTATTATGGACCAAGCCCTATGCTAAGTATTGAGGATTAACAACAAGCAGATAAGAAAGTTTCTATTCTCGCTGGGGGCGGAGCCAAGATGGCAGAGAAGAAACACACGACTCTGTAAAGGTCCTCACTCCCTCACAACCAATTAGATAAATTAAGCCTCAGAATAAGCCCAGGACTGATAGATACCACAAGGACTGGAAGCACGACTTACCAGCTGAAGAGAATCTGGAATTTCAACAGAAAAGGTCAGTTCCCAGGGGAGGAAGAAGAAAGGCCAGCACAGATGGCTGGGTGCTAGCATACTCTGCCGATCACGCTGGGGAGGGCTCTGGGATCAGAGAAGCCACTGAGATAAAGGAATCTGGCACAGACTATTAGCTCTTCTCTGCTAATTATTTAGCAGTTCAGAAGAGAAAGCTAAAATACCTTAAAAACTCAGATTTTCCCCGGATCCTGGAGGTGACTCAGCAGATCTCCGCACCAGGGGGGTGTGGCCTCAGCTACCACCTGAGAATAGTTAAGAGATTGACAAGTGGGTGGATACGGCCCAAGGCAACACACACTGCCTAGCTTAGCTGGAGGGAGTGAAACTCAGCTCCAGAAAGTCCCAGAGAAGCTGAACCTTTGAACTAGGGACCGTGGTTTCTGGCAGACACTTCCAGTTTGAGCGCAGGGGCTTTTCACGTCACCTGCTGCAGACATCCACGCCCCACCGGGAAGCATAGGCTGGGCTTTGTGCTGCCTTTACTGTTCAGTCTCAACCTCCAGGAAGCCGCTAAAACACAGGGCCCTTGGGGCACAGCAGTGCTAATCACCTCTGAGGCACTTCCAGGGAGGGGGTGGGGAACTCTCTCCCAGAGCTCTATCTTAGCTCAGGCACAGGAGCTGCTGCATCCATCTGGTCTGGGAGGAAGCTGGTAAAGAAGTAAATAAATAATTTCCTACCCCAGGCACAGACCCCAAAATATTTTTTAAATATGAACAAAAAAACCAGAAAAACTATAGATTCCTTCTACACAGAGAAAGAGCGGGTATCCAACCCCAAGGAAGTTAATAGCAGAGAGTCAGCAGATAACAACCCAAAGGGGAACAATTCCTGCCCCCCATCACATAACTCTCTCCTAGAAGACATTATTAAAAAATTAAGGGAGCTTGAAGAAAAATGGGGAAAGGAAAGGGAAGCTATGATAGAGAATAACAACGTCCTGAAATTGGAGTTGGAAAAAATAAAGAATTCACAGGAGATGCAGGGAAACAAAATTTATGAATTAGAAAAGGTTAAAAAAAAACACAGGAAAGTAGGATTTCTGAATTGGAAAAGATAAAAAAGTCTCAAGAAAATAGAATTTCTGAATTGGAAAAAGAAAATAATTCTCAAAAAAAAATTAGGGAAATGGAAAAAAATTCAATAGAGCAAAATAATTCATTTAAAAACGAAATTGGGCATTTAAAAAAAGAACTAAAAATTGTGAAAGAAGAAAATAACTCCTTAAAAGTCAGGATGGAACAAATAGAAATGAATGACTCACAGAGAACCCAAGAATCAGCCAAACAAAAAAAAAAAAAAAAAAAAAAAAAAAAAAAAAAATGAGAAGCTGGAGAACAACGTCAAATACTTACTGGGAAAATCTATAGACCTGGAAAATAGATCTAGGAGAGATAATCTGCGGATCATTGGACTTCCAGAAAACTATGACCAAAAAAAGAGCCTAGATTCTATTTTACACAAAAAATTATCAAAGAGAACTGTCCAGAGATAATAGAAACAGAGGGGAAAGTAGATGTTGAAAGAATTCATCGAACTCCTTCCGAAATAGACCCTAAAAAAAGAACACCATGGAATATAGTGGCTAAGCTGCAGAATTACCACACAAAGGAGAAAATCCAGCAAGCAGCTAGAAAAAAAACAATTTAAATACCAAGGTGCCACAATAAGGGTCACACAAGATCTGACTGCCTCCACATTAAAAGATAGAAGGGCCTGGAACCTGATATTCCGTAAGGCAAAAGATCAAGGACTGCAACCAAGAATGAACTACCCAGCTAAGTTTAGCATCTTTTTCCATGGAAGAAGATGGTCATTCAATGAAACAGAGGAATTCTATATGTTTCTAAGAAAAAAAAAAAACAGACTTAAACAAAAATTTTGATCTACATCCACAAGACTGAAGAGAAACAGAAAAAGGTACACAGAACCCTTGAGAACTGTAACTCTGTTGTGGGTATATAAAAAGTACTCAAGGATAATTTGATTTTACTGATATAAAAGAAAAAAAGGGGGGAGTAGTAAAGGGAAGGAGGTCGGTTCAGAAAAAGGGGGAGGAATGATAAAAAGAGGGAAACTACATCCCAGGAAGAGGCATAGAAAATACACCATATCTGAGGGAACTTAGTGAGGGGGAGAATCATTGTGTGAATCTTACTCTCATCAGGAGAGGCTCAAAGAGTAAATAATTAACATATTTGTTTTTCAGAGAATTTTCTCTCACCTCATTAAAAGGGAGGAGAGGAAAAGGGAAAAGGAAAGGGAGAATAAGTGAAGGGACTTGGAGCGAGGGGGGGGGGATACTAAAAAAAAAAAGGGAGGGTTGCGCGTCATAAGTGGGGTCTGTAAATTAAATATCAGGGAGGAGGATCAGGGGGGTCAAGGGAAAAAGCATAATCTGGGGATAATATGATGACAGGAAATACAGAATTAGTAATTTTAACTGTAAATGTAAATGGGATGAACGATCCCATCAAACGGAGGCGGATAGCAGATTGGATCAAAAAGCAGAACGCTACAATATTTTGTCTACAGGAAACACACTTAAAGCAGGGAGATACATACAGAGTAAAGGTAAAAGGTTGGAATAGAGCCTATTATGCTTCAGGTAAAGCCAAAAAAGCAGGGGTAGCTATCCTTATCTCAGATCAAGTAAAAGCAGAAGTAGATCTCGTTAAAAAAGATAAGGAAGGAAACTATATCCTGCTGAAAGGTAGCATAAATAATGAAGCCATATCAATACTAAACATAGATGCACCAAGTGGTATAGCATCTAACTTTCTAAAGGAAAAGTTAAGAGAATTGCAAGAAGAAATAGACAGTAAAACTATAATAGTGGGAGATCTCAACCTTGCACTCTCAGATTTAGACAAATCAAACCACAAAACAAATAAGAAAGAAATTTAAAAAGTAAATAGAACATTAGAAAAACTAGGTATGATAGACCTTTGGAGAAAACTGAATGGCAATAGAAAGGAATATACTTTCTTCTCAGCAGTTCATGGATCCTATACAAAAATAGACCATATATTAGGACATAAAGATCTCAAAATTAAATGTAGGAAGGCAGAAATAATAAATGCCTTCTTCTCAGATCACAATGCAATAAAAGCTACATTCAGTAAAAAGTTAGGGGTAAATAGACCAAAAAGTAATTGGAAACTGAATAATCTCATCTTAAAGAATAACTGGGTGAAAGAGCAAATTATAGAAACAATTAACAATTTCACCCAAGATAATGACAATGATGAGACATCATACCAAAATCTTTGGGATGCAGCTAAAGCAGTAATAAGGGGAAATTTTATATCTTTAGAGGCTTATTTGAAGAAAATTGAGAAAGAGAAGATTAACGAATTGGGCTTACAACTTAAAAGGCTAGAAAAAGACCAAATTATAAACACCCAACAAAAAATTAAACTTGAAATACAAAAATTAAAAGGAGAAAACAATAATATTGAAAGTAAAAAAACTATTGAATTAATAAATAAAACCAAGAGTTGGTTTTATGAAAAAGCCAATCAAATAGATAAACCTTTGGTAAATTTCATCAGAAAAAAGAAAGAGGAAAATCAAATTGATAGTCTTACAAATGAAAAGGGGGATCTTTCCATCAATGAAGAGGAAATTAGAGAAATAATAAGGAGTTACTTTGCCCAACTTTATGCCAATAAATTTGATACCTTAAGTGAAATGGATGACTTCCTCCAAAAATATAGGCTCCCTAGATTAACAGAGGAGGAGATAAATTGCTTAAATAATCCCATTTCAGAAAAAGAAATAGAACAAGCTATTAATCAACTCCCCAGGAAAAAATCCCCAGGGCCAGATGGATTCACATGTGAATTCTACCAAACATTTAAAGAACAATTAGCCCCAATGCTATATAAATTATTTGAAAAAATAGGGGATGAAGGAGTCCTACCAAACTTCTTTTATGACACAGACATGGTACTGATACCTAAACCAGGTAGATCGAAAACTGAGAAAGAAAATTATAGACCAATCTCCTTAATGAATATTGATGCTAAAATCTTAAATAAGATATTAGCAAAAAGACTTCAGAAAATCATCTCCAGGATAATACACTATGATCAAGTAGGATTTATTCCAGGAATGCAGGGCTGGTTTAATATTAGGAAAACTATTAATATAATTGACCATATTAATAATCAAATTAATAAGAACCATATGATCATCTCAATAGATGCAGAAAAAGCATTTGACAAAATCCAACATCCATTCCTACTAAAAACTCTTGAGAGTATAGGAATAAATGGACTATTCCTTAGAATAATCAGGAGCATATATTTAAGACCTTCAGTAAGCATAATATGCAATAGAAATAAACTGCAACCTTTCCCAGTAAGATCAGGAGTGAAACAAGGTTGCCCACTGTCACCATTACTATTCAATATAGTACTAGAAACGCTAGCCTCGGTAATAAGAGCCGAGAAAGAGATTTAAGGAATTAGAGTAGGAAATGAGGAAATCAAACTATCACTTTTTGCAGATGACATGATGGTATACTTAGAGAACCCCAAAGACTCTGCTAAAAAGCTACTAGAAATAATTCAAAATTTCAGCAAAGTGGCAGGATACAAAATAAATCCACATAAATCCTCGGCATTTTTATATATCACTAACAAAATGCAACAGCAAGAGATACAAAGAGAAATTCCATTCCAAACAAATGTTGAGAGTATAAAGTATTTGGGAATCCATCTACCAAAGAAAAGTCAGGAATTATATGAGAAAAATTACAAAACACTTGCCACAAAAATAAAATCAGATTTAAATAATTGGAAAGACATTCAGTGCTCTTGGATAGGCCGAGCGAATATAATAAAGATGACAATACTCCCCAAACTAATCTATTTATTTAGTGCTATACCAATCAGACTCCCAAGAAACTATTTTAATGACCTAGAAAAATAACAACAAAATTCATATGGAAGAATAAAAGGTCAAGAATTGCAAGGGAACTAATGAAAAAAAACTCAGAGGAAGGTGGTCTAAGTGTACCTGATCTAAAGCTATATTATATAGCAGCAGTCACCAAAACCATTTGGTATTGGCTAAGAAATAGACCGGTAGATCAGTGGAACAGATTAGATACAAAGGACAAAAAAGGGTACATCTATAGCAATCTAATCTTTGACAAACCCAAAGATACCAACATTAGGGATAAAAATTCATTATTTGGAAAAAACTGTTGGGAAAACTGGAAATTAGTATGGCAGAAATTAGATATGGATCCACACTTAACACCATATACCAAGATAAGATCAAAATGGATCCATGATTTAGGCATAAAGAGGGAGATAATAAATAGATTAGAGGAACAGAGGATAATCTACCTCTCAGACTTGTGGACGAGGAAGGAATTTATGACCAGAGGAGAACTAGAGATCATTATTGATCACAGAATAGAAGATTTTGATTACATCAAACTAAAAGTTTCTGTACAAATAATACTAATGCAAACAAGATTAGAAGGGAAGTAACAAATTGGGAAAATATTTTTAAAAACAAAGGTTCTGACAAAGGTCTCATTTCCAAAATATATAGAGAACTGACCCTAATTTATAAGAAACCGAACCATTCTCCAATTGATAAATGGTCAAAGGATATGAACAGACAATTATCAGAGGAAGAAATTGAAACTATATCCACTCACATGAAAGAGTATTCCAAATCACTATTGATCAGAGAAATGCAAATTAAGACAACTCTGAGATACCACTACACACCTGTCTGGCTAAGATGACAGGAGCAAATAATGATGAATGTTGGAGGGGATGTGGGGAAACTGGGACACTAATACATTGCTGGTGGAGTTGAGAAAGAATCCAGCCATTCTGGGGAGCAATCTGGAATTATGCCCAAAAAGTTATCAAAGTGTGCATACCCTTTGACCCAGCAGCGCTACTACTGGGCTTATATCCCAAAGAAATACTAAAGAGTGGAAAGGGACCTGTATGTGCCAAAATGTTTGTGGCAGCTCTTTTTGTTGTAGCTAGAAATGGAAGTTGAATGGATGTCCATCAATTGGAGAATGGTTGGGTAAATTGTGGTATATGAAGGTTATTGAATATTATTGCTCTGTAAGAAATGACCAGCAGGAGGAATACAGAGAGGCTTGGAGAGACTTACATCAACTGTTGCTGAGTGAAATGAGCAGAACCAGAAGATCACTGTACACTTCAACAACAATACTGTAGGAGGATGTATTCTTATGGAAGTGGAAATCTTCAACATAAAGAAGAGCCAACTCACTTCCACTTGATCAATGATGGACAGAGGTAGCTACACCCAGAGAAGAAACACTGGGAAGTGAATGTAAATTGTTAGCACTAATATCTGTCTGCCCAGGTTACATGTACCTTCGGAATCTAAAGTTTATTGTGCAACAAGAAAATTATATTCACACACATGTATTGTATCTAGACTATATTGTAACACATGTAAAATGTATGGGATTGCCTGTCATTGGGGGGAGGGAATAGAGGGAGGGGGGCATAATTTGGAAAAATGAATACAAGGGATAATATTATAAAAAATATATATATATAATAAAAAAAAGAAAGTTTCTATTCTCAAGGAGCTTACTTTCTAATGAAAGACAACAGACAAAAGATATGGTCATAGATTTCTATCTGAAAGGGACTTCAAAGGACTTCTAGCTAATTTTTTTAGACTATAAAACAAAAGTCAAGAGAGCTGTAGTGACTTTCCAAGATCATGTGAGTAGCATATAGAGTATAAATTTACACACATGTTCTCTGAATGTAAATTGCACTAGAATAATATAAATCATACCACCCATGCATAGTACTATATTTGTTTATTCTTTCAACTTCCTCTAATAGTAGCAGGTTGGTTTCCCAGAATATGATTGCCCATTTTTCTCCTCATGTGTCTTGAAAGTAACCCTAAGTGACTCAGACTTCTAATAGTATCATTGATTAGTTCCTACCTGGTGCATTTTCCAAATCTTAACCAGTTGATCTCTTCAATGCAATCAACTAGTTGATGTCAATGAATTTTGTAAAGGAATATACTGATAAGGTATAGCAAAAACTGATAACAAGCATCCCCCAGGACAGGTCCCATTCTTCATTCTGTAAACATTTGTTCTATGGAAAGAGTAGACTCCAATTTGAAGGCCAAAGATTCTGAAACATATGTAGAAAACATATGAGGCTAAAACTTATTCCCTAATCATGTCAATTCTTTTCTTTAAATATAATCCCAAATGACAATACTTCTTGGTGTAGTATAACTGATGGAAGTAGATCCAAATAATTCCTATGAGTTCTCCTCCCCCCCCCGAAAAAAATGTATGAAAGATGAATAGCATATCCTCTATTGGAGGAGTGCTTTTTTTTTCAACATTTGCTATGCCTTCTTAATATATGCTTTTATACTATAATATTTATACATACATACTTATACAACATACTATATTAAGTATAAGAACACTTAATTCTACAGTCTCATAATGGTATTCATTGACTTGCTCCTCAACAGAATTCACCAATGAAACTACAATTCCTGTTGCTTGATTATTGATACTCTGACCTCTTAAAGCTTGTAAGTTCAAGCCTGACATAGTCTATCTGAAAACACTCATTGAAAAATAATTTAAATAGAGGAAAGATAATTTAAAAATCTAAAACTTTTTATTACTCATCATTTCCATACAATAGATATGTAATACTAGTAGAAAGCAAGAAGCCTTCCTTGATCCATTTTAATGCTAGCGTCTTACTTTTATTGATTATTTCAATATATTCTATCCATATCTTGGTTAAAAATAGTTGTTTGATTTTTACAGTTAAAGGTTCTGATAAAGACCTCATTTCCAAAATATATAAAGAATTGGCTCTAATTTGTAAGAAATCAAGCCATTCTCCAGTTGATAAATGGTCAAACGATATGAACAGACAATTTTCAGATAATGAAATTGAAACTATTTGCACTCATATGAAAGTGTTCCAAATCACTATTGATCAGAGAAATGCAAATTAAGACAGCTCTGAGATATCACTACACACCTATCAGATTGGCTAAGATGACAGGAAAAAAATAATGATGAATCTTAGAGGAGATGTCAGAAAACTGGTATATTGATGCATTGTTGGTGGAGTTGTGAAAGAATCCAACCATTCTGGAGAGCAATCTGGAATTATGCCTAAAAAGTTATCAAACTGTGCATACCCTTTGATCCAGCAGTGCTACTATTGGGCTTATATCCCAAAGAAATACTAAAGAAGGTGCAGAAAAAGCATTTGATAAAATCCAACATCCATTCCTACTAAAAATGCTTGAGAGTATAGGAATAAATGGACTATTCCTTAAAATAATAAGGAGCATATATTTAAAACCTTCAGTAAACATCATATGTAATGGCGATAAACTAGAACCTTTCCCTGTAAGATCAGGAGTGAAACAAAGTTGCCCACTATCACCATTACTTTTCTATATAGTACTAGAAACTCTAGCCTCAGCAATAAGAGCTGAGAAAGAAATTCAAGGAATTAGAGTAGGAAATGAGGAAATCAAACTATCACTTTTTGCAGATGACATGATGGTATACTTAGAGAACCCCAAAGACTCTGCTAAAAAGCTATTAGAAATAATTCAAAATTTTAGCAAAGTTGCAGGATAAAAATAAATCCACATAAATCCTCAGCATTTTTATACATTACCAACACAATCCAACAGCAAGAGATACAAAGAGAAATTCCATTCCAAACAAATGTTGAGAGTATAAAGTATTTGGGAATCCATCTACCAAAAGAGAGTCAGGAATTATATGAGCAAAATTACAAAACACTTGCCACAAAAATAAAGTCAGATTTAAATAATTGGAAAGACATTCAGTGCTCTTGGATAGGCCTAGCAAATATAATTAAGATGACAATACTCCCTAAACTAATCTATTTATTTAGTGCTATACCAATCAGACTTCCAAGAAACTATTTTAATAATCTAGAAAAAATAACAACAGAATTCATATGGAACAAAAAAAGGTCGAGAATTTCAAGGGAAGTAATGAAAAAAAAAATAAGTGAAGGTGGTCTAAGTGTACCTGATCTAGAACTGTATTATAAAGCAACAGTCACCAAAACCATTTGGTATTGGCTAAGAAATAGACTAGTTGATCAGTGGCATAGGTTAGGTTCACAGGGCAAGATAGTGAATAAAAATAGCAATCTAGTGTTTGACAAACCCAAAGATCCCAAATTTTGGGACAAGAATTCATTATTTGACAAAAACTGCTGGGAAAACTGGAAATTAGTATGGCAGAAACTAGGCATGGACCCACATTTAACACCACATACTAAGATTAGATCAAAATGGGTCCAAGATTTAGGCATAAAGAACGAAATCATAAATAAATTGGAGGAACAGGGGATGGTTTACCTCTCAGACTTGTGGAGGAGGAAGGAGTTTGTGTCCAAGGGAGAACTAGAGACCATTATTGATCACAAAATAGAAAATTTTGATTACACCAAATTAAAAAGTTTCTGCACAAACAAAACTAATGCAAACAAGATTAGAAGGGAAGTAACAAATTGGGAAAACATTTTTACACTTAAAGGTTCTGATAAAGGCCTCATCTCCAAAATATACAGAGAATTGACTTTAATTTATAAGAAATCAAGCCATTCTCCAATTGATAAATGGTCAAAGGATATGAACAGACAATTTTCAGATGATGAAATTAAAACTATTTCCACTCATATGAAAGAGTGTTCCAAATCACTATTGATCAGAGAAATGCAAATTAAGATAACTCTGAGATATCATTACACACCTGTCAGATTGACTAAGATGACAGGAACAAATAATGATGAATGTTGGAGGGGCTGTGCGAAAACTGGGACACTGATACATTGTTGGTGGAGTTGTGAAAGAATCCAACCATTCTGGAGAATAATCTGGAATTATGCCCAAAAAGTTATCAAAATGTGCATACCCTTTGACCCAGCCATACTATTACTGGGCTTATATCCCAAGAAAATACTAAAGAAGGGAAAGGGACCTGTATGTGCCAAAATGTTTGTGGCAGCCCTTTTCATAGTGGCTAGAAGCTGGAAGATGAATGGATGTCCATCACTTGGAGAATGGTTGGGTAAATTATGGTATATGAATGTTATGGAATATTATTGTTCTGTAAGAAATGACCAACAGGAGAAATAGAGAGAGGCTTGGAGAGACTTACATCAACTGATGCTAAGTGAAACGAGCAGAACCAGAAGATCATTATACACTTCAACAATGATACTGTACGAGGATGTATTCTGGTGGAAGTGGATATCTTCAACATAGAGAAGAGCTAATCCAATTCCAATTGATTAATGATGGACAGAATCAGCTACATCCAGAAAAGAAACACGGGGAAATGAGTGTAAACTGTTATTTTTACCTTCTGAATCCATTTCTTCCTGTGCAACAAGAAATTTGGTTCTACACACATATATTGTATCTAGAATATATTGTAATATAGTTAACATGTATAAGACTGCCTGCCATCTGGGGGAGGGGGTTGGGGGAGGAAGGGAAAAAAATCTGAACAGAAGTTCAAGGGATAATGTTATAAAAAATTACCCATGCATATGTACGGTCAAAAAAAGTTATAATTATAAAATAAAATAAAAATTAAATTAAAATTAAAAAAGAAAAAAGAAATACTAAAGAAGGGAAAGGGACTTGTAAGTGCCAAAATATTTGTGGCAGCCCTTATTGTGGTGGCTAGAAACTGGAAAATTAATGGATGCCCATCAGTTAGAGAATGTTTGGGTAAATTATGGTAACATGAATGTTAAGGAATATTATTGTCCCGTAAAAAATGACTATCAGGATGAATACAGAGAAGCTTGAAGAGACTTACAGGAACTGATGCTGAGTGAAATGAGCAGAACCAGGAGATCATTATACACTTCAACGACAATACTGTATGAGGATGTATTCTGATGGAAATGGATATCTTCGACAAAGAGATCTACTTCAGTTCCAATTGATCAATGACAAATAGAAGCAGCTACACCCAGAGAAGAAACAGTGGGAAATGAGTGTAAACTGTTTGCATTTTTGTTTCCCCCCCAGGTTATTTTTACCTTCTGAATCCAATTCTTCCTGTGCAACAAGAGAACTGTTCAGTCCTGCACATATATATTGCATCTAGGATATACTATAGCATATTTAACATGTATAAGACTGCTTGCCATCTAGGGGAGGGGGTGGAAGGAGGGAAGGGAAAAATCAGAACAGAAGTGAGTGCAAGGGATAATGTTTTAAAAAAAAAAATTACCCATGTATATATACTGTCAATAAAAAGTTATAATTATTTTTAAAATAAATAAATAAATAAATAAAGTTGTATATTATCTTCCATGTTAAACTGTGAAATTATTGACAGCAAGGACATTTTTTTTTCTTTTATATCCTGAGTGCTTGGCCCATTTCCTAGTATATATTGTAAATACTTTATGAATGTTTATTGACTGACTGAAGAACTCATCATTTTTCTTCAATATTTTGAAAGAAAATTACTCCATGATTTTATGGATGTAAAGTTGAATGTCTCCAAATATTAGTAAAAATTTTCATAACTGCTGCAACAAATGATGCACTGTGTGTTTAACTGGTTCTCAGGCAACAAAGACACAAACTATTGATAGGTCAGAAGTCCTTGTAATCCTGAGTCAAGCAAAATCATAGACTCGGAATTACAAGGAGTTCTGATTCCATCTTCCCTAGAACTGAATAGGAAACAAAGTGATTCAACTAAGAAGCAATCATCCAATGGCCCTCCCAAACACTTCTAGTATTATGTGGTGTTGTGATATGGGAACCACCTGCCAGTGATTGCTGAAGTTCAAACTCAGACTTGTAGAATGGATCTCTTCATATGAGAGGATGATGATGATACAAAGAGATTAGGAGGTAGTTGTGTTCTCTGAGATTTGATGTGTCCCTTAACCTAAGCATGGTCTTTAGAAAGGTGGCTCAATACTCCTGGGTCCAATTTTGGACGCTTCTCACTTTTATGAAGCTTCTGCTCATTTTGAATTAAAATGTGTCTTTTTTTATAATATCCACATACTGCTCTTAGCTTTATGTTTTGAAGTTGAAGTAAAATAAGTCCAATCCTTCTTCCACATGTCATTATTTCATATATTTAAAAATAGCTGTATTGTACCTTGAAGGAACAGCTAGATGGCATAAGAGATAAAGTTGCAGACCTGGTAGCAGGAAGATTTATCTTCTGGAGTGTAAATCTGACATGAGACACTTACTAGCTCTGTGATTCTGGACAAATTACTTAACTATATTTACCTCAATTTCCTCATCTGTAAAATGAGTTGGAGAAGGAAACAGCAAAGGATTACCTTTGCCAAGAAAAGACAAAATTCTGTCCCAAAAAAAGTTAGACATGATTGAACAACAAAAACACTAACAGCAATGAGACTGTACCTCTCTTCTGCAATCCTCTATTGTCTAGATTAAATATCCCCAGTTCCTTCTATGGATTATTATAGAATATAGTTTTCAGCCTCTTCATCAACTCAGTAATAATGTTCTTGAGGAACTAAGTAAAATCTCATTGACCTTTCTTCTAAGAGGTAGTTGGATTTACACTATTGATTAGAGAAATACAAATTAAAACAACTCTGACATACCACTTTACACCACTTAGATTGGTTAAGATGACAGAAAAGATAATTATAAATATTGAAGGGGGTGTAGGAAAACTTGGACACCAATACATTGTTGGAGTTGTGAATTGATCCAACCATTCTGGAGGGCAATTTGGAATTATGTCCAAAGGGTTATCAAACTGTGCATACTCTTTGACCTAGCAGTGTCTCTACTGGGTCTATATAACTACAGGATCATAAAAAAGGACCCACATGTGCAAAAATGTTTGTAGCAGCCTTTTTAGTATTGACAAAGAACTGGAAACTGAGTGGAATATTTGGGGAACTTATGAATAAGTTATGATATATCAATGTATTTTATAAGAAATGATCAGTAGGAAGATTTCAGAAAGGCCTGAAGATACTTGCATGAACTGATGCTAAGTGAAGTGAGTAGAACCAAAAGAACATTGTGCCTGTGTACAAGTGTACTTGTGTATAACAAGATTATGCAATGATCAATTGTGATGGACCTAGATTTTTTTCAACAATGATGTGATTTAGGCCATTTCCCAATAGTCTTGTAATGAAGAGAGCAATCTGCATCCAGAAAGAGAACTACATGGACTGAATACGGATTGCAATATAGTATTTTCACCTTTTTGTTGTTGTTTTCTTAATTTTTTATTTTTTTTTTCTTTTTGATCTGATTTTTTATGTAGTATGATAAATGTGGAAATGTTTAGAAAAATTGCACATGCTTAGCCTATAATGGATTATTTGCTGTCTAAAGGAGGTGGGGAAGGGAGGGAGAAAAATTTGAACACAAGGTTTTGCAAAAAAATTATCTTTGTGTGTATTTTTAAAATAATAAGCTATTATTGCAAACTTTTTCA
Source organism: Sminthopsis crassicaudata (assembly GCF_048593235.1). Taxonomy (NCBI): domain Eukaryota; kingdom Metazoa; phylum Chordata; class Mammalia; order Dasyuromorphia; family Dasyuridae; genus Sminthopsis; species Sminthopsis crassicaudata. Next base: position 247,188,911 of record NC_133620.1, on the reverse strand, counting down.
AAACATTGTTGGATTTAGAGTGAGGAAATTTAGAGTTCAAATCTTGACTTTACTGCTCACTTGTGTGACCTTAGACAAGGTATTCAACTTCTTTGGATATATTGAAAATTGCACCAAAATAATCTCTAAGAATTCAAAGAATTCTTAATGTGATAATCACATAATGTTATTTCTTGATATCAAAATTGTTTTACACAAAAATGTTTTAGATGGCTTGATTAGGAATTAACACAGACATTATTATGAACACTATTCATAATGTTATTAGTGATGTTATTTGTTAGGCTTACAAGATGAGAACTCAGGTTGTCTAAACAATTCTCTAGCTCAGAATTCGCACCTTTGGTTCAGGCCTTTGAAGGGAGTTGAGCCTGGAGTTAGTCTGACTGGGAGTTTGAGTTTAGATGGTGTTCTGGAAGGAGAGTCTGGCTGGAGGCTCCAGAAGCTTCCTAAGAAACCTGCTCACAGAGGAAAAGATGTTACAGAAAAGAGATCTCCTCCCAGAGAAGGATTATAATTGAAGAGACAACAGGACCTTTACAGTTATTAGTGCAGCTTGATATCATATAATAAGCCTGTAAAGCTACCATTTCATATATATGAGCATGTTAAATTTGCAATCTACTAAAATCTCTATGTTTATTTCCATGAACTGATGTCTGCATGCTTCTTTCTCTTTATGTACAATATTTTTTTGGAACTTGTGTAGTGATTTAAATTGATATGCTCTCTATTAAATTTCACCTCACTGTTCACACTCTAGTCCTTATGACAAGCCAATAAAATGTAAATTCCCTAAGGAAAAAAAAACTGTTTTTACATTTTATTTTTGTATCCCCCATGCTTAAAACCATTTCTGGTACAGATGAAGCATTTAATCAATGCTTGTTCTTAGGTGTTTGCTTGTTTACTTTCTTGCTTCTGTTTATTGTACAACCATCAAATATCTGAAACCCTTCTAGCTTGTTAAAAAAAAAAAGTGAGAATCTATGTTTTGTTGGCATGGCCTTTAAGAAACAAGGATAAGGTCTATACCTAAATAAAGAAACATTTTAATAGAGGACCTCTTTTTAATAGTTTTTTTTAAATTTCATAATAAAATACTTGTGGAAAAAATACATGGATAAAATATATAAATATTTAAATTATATTTAAAAGAATGCTATAAAATTTTTGATAAAGACAGATATCTTTGGGAAATTCTAATAATGGCTTAGAAACATTTTTCAAATGCAGCATTTATGTGAATTTCCTTTATGTGGAGAATCAATATAAAAAAGTACTGAGAGCAACATGTTACTGGTAAAGCCATTACATAATAATAGAGAATCGAAATTATGTTAATAGAAGCGATATCTAAGCAGCTTGAAAACTATTCTTTCTGTCTTTATGACATCATTTATGTGTAATTTGCCCATCAAAATTGCAGTGCCAAGATCATATGAAAAATTCAATGCTACTTAATAAACAACTCTTCTATTAGGAAGATAGAATCATTTTGAAGGAAAAATCCATAATATTAGCATGTAGAGAATTTTAATTTATCTTCCTACATCTATCTCTAATTGTGTGATGATATCCAAGTCACTAAGCTTGTCCTTACTTTTTTATGTTGTTTTTTTTCTTATTTTTTAAAGCTGAGATTCCCTATCTTATTCACACTGCAATTACAGTGGCCATTTATAAGCCTTATCTCCCTGTCCACTATCACAAGTGCTCTGACTTGCTTAATTTCACAAGTGAGATAGTTCACCCCATATTAGGATGCATGGTGTTCCCATCCCTCAGTCTTAGTCTATTGTGGCTGAAATAATCTCCCATTTTTTCTGCCCTTTGCATCATGCTTCCCCTCTTTGAAGGAAGTAAAATTTCCCTTAGAAAGGAGGAAGGATCAAAGGATAAAAGATATCCCGCCTCCCTATAAGCCATACAAAAACAATCCCATACAATGATCATCTCCAGATACACATAAATCTATAAAACGATGCATATAATGTAGACAAAATATAGGGATTATAGTCCTTTTCCTCAAGGAATACTTAAGTAACAACAATTATATAGATATAGTTTAGTAAGAAGTCATTTAAAAGATAGCATAGATTAGAGCAAAGCTTATTAAAATGTGGGCCATGACCCCATATGAATTTATAACTGAATGTCAGAGTTGTGAAAAATTTAATAATAATAAATGATTTCTGAATGTGATAACAAAAATTAATTCAAAATAAAATGTGTAATGGATCTGAAGTTTTTTTCTTGCCTGTATTGTATCATGCAACTTCACTTGTTTCTGAATGCATAACATAAAAACTTTGCCCTGTGCATGCACAATTGTTGCCAGAAACACTTCCACTCACATTCAAGATGAAGGCCCATAAAAATTTATCTGACAAAAAGGGGGTCACAAGTGGAAAAAATTTAAGTCTTGGGCTATAGGTTGACAGCTGACCTTGAAGCCAGAAGATAAGTTCAAGTCTCTGATATACATTGTTTTTTTGTTTTTGTTTTTGTTTGGACTTTGGCAAGTCCTTACAAATCTCAGTACTGTAAGAAGCTAAGTCTCTAATTTGCAAAGAACTAATCTGAATTAATAAAGGAAGTTTACTTACCCAAGAATTTCCAATATCAATGAAAATACAGGTCCAGTCTCAATTCCTCTATTTTCCCAAAAGTGGTTCATATTTCTCTTTCCTCTGTCTTCTCACCTTGAAAATTACCTACTTGATGAAATAAGACAAAATGACTAAAAAGTTTAATGAAAAAATAATTTAGACAGCTAACAATACAAGAAATGAAAGAAGAAATTTTGGAATAGTAATTTAGATTTGTGAAGAGTTTCTTAAAAGAAAGAAAATTAAATCCCAGAGAACTTATGTGATTTGCTCATGTATGTGATTGGCTCATAGACTCAATAACAGAACTGGAATTGATGATTAATTTAAATATCTACATTGTTGTGGAAATATATTCAACATGATTATACATGTATAATCTATATCAAATCATTTGCTGTCCTAGAGAAGGAGGGAAGGGAGAAAAGAAGAAAAGAATTGGAATAAAATTTTATAAAAGAGAATGATGAAAAATAAATAAACAAAAATTCACTTCGTCTTTTGCCATCAGGATTAAAAAACAAACAAACAAAAAAAAAAAAAACACTGCAGTATAGTACAGAAAAAAGTGATAGTAAAAGCCAGTCAATGAAAGCACCTTGTTTGTGTCATGTACTGGCATTAAAAAACAAAATAATAATACAATCCTTTACCTCAAATGACATGTATTTATTGTCAAATTTTAGTAATTCTTACAGTGTTTTAAAAATTTTCATTATTATTATCTTTGTCTTTATAATCTGTGATCAGTGATCTTTGAGGTTATTATTGTAATTGTTTTGTAGTGCTATGAACCACACTCATATAAAACAAGAACTTTATCAAGTAATATTATATATGCTCTGACTACTCCACTGATGAACCATTCTCCCATTTCACTTCCTCTCCTCAGGCATCCCTATTCCCTGACACACAGCAATATTGAAGATTATTATATCAACTTAGTTGATAAAAGGAACAGCAGGATTTAAGAGGATTAATTCCAATTTTGAAAGATGTTCTACTGTGAGTAAAATATTAAAAAACAGCAGTGCATACTACAGAGAAATCTTTTGTGAAAGGAAGAATCAATTGATGCAACAAAATCCCGTGTTGTCTTATTTTAAAGAATTGCTGCCAGGTACCCAGCCTTCAGCAACCAGTGCTCAATCAGAAGGCACCAATTCCTTTTTTTTGCTTTTTTTAAATTTTTTTTTATTTTTTATTATTATAGTTTTAATATTTTATTAAATTTATAATTATACATTTTACAGTATATATGCATGAGTAATTTTTTTATAACATTATTAATTGTATTCATGTTTCCAGATTTTCCCCTCCCTCTCTCTACTCCCTCCCCTAGATGACAGGCAATCTCATACATTTTACATGTGTTACAGTATAACCGAGATATAATATATATCTGTAAATCCAATTTTCTTGTTGCACATTAAGTATTGGATTCCAAAGGTATAAGAAACCTGAGTAGATAAACAGTAGTGCTAATATTTTACATTCAATTCCCAGTGTTCCTTCTCTGGGTGTAGTTGTTTCTGTCCATCAATGATCACCTGGAAGTGAGTTGGATCTTCTTTATGTTGAAGATATCCACTTCCATCAGAATACATCTTCATACAGTATTGTTATTGAAGTATATAGTGATATTCTGGTTCTGCTCATTTCACTCAGCATCAGTTCATGTAAGTCTCTCCAAGCCTTTCTGAATTCATCCTGCTGGTCATTTCTTTTTTTTTTTTATTATATATATATTTTTTATAATATTATCCCTTGTATTCATTTTTCCAAATTACCCCCCTCCCTCTATTCCCTCCCCCCGATGACAGGCAATACCATACATTTTACATGTGTTACAATATAGTCTAGGTACAATACATGTGTGTGAATATCATTTTCTTGTTGCACAATAAACATTAGAATCCGAAGGTACATGCAACCTGGGCAGACAGATATTAGTGCTAACAATTTACATTCACTTCCCAGTGTTTCTTCTCTGGGTTAGCTACCTCTGTCCATCATTGATCAACTGGAAGTGAGTTGGATCTTCTTTATGTTGAAGATTTCCACTTACATCAGAATACATCCTCATACAGTATTGTTGTTGAAGTGTACAGTGATCTTCTGGTTCTGCTCATTTCACTCAGCATCAGTTGATTTAAGTCTCTCCAGGCCTCTCTGTATTCCTCCTGCTGGTCATTTCTTACAGAACAATAATATTCCATAACCTTCATATACCACAATTTACCCAACCATTCTCCAACTGATGGACATCCATTCATCTTCCAGTTTCTAGCTACTACAAAAAGAGCTGCCACAAACATTTTGGCACATATATGTCTCTTTCCGCTCTTTAGTATTTCTTTGGGATATAAGCCCAGTAGTAACGCTGCTGGGTCAAAGGGTATGCACAGTTTGATAACTTTTTGGGCATAATTCCAGATTGCTCTCCAGAATGGCTGGATTCTTTCGCAACTCCACCCTGCTGGTCATTTCTTACAGAGCAATAATATTCCATAACATTCATGTACCATAATTTACCCAAACATTCTCCAATTGATGGACGTCCGTTCATCTTCCAGTTTCTAGCCATTACAAAAAGAGCTGCTACAAACATTTTGGCACATACAGGTCCCTTCCCCCCCTTTAGTATTTCTTTGGGATATAAGCCCAATAGCAGCAATGCTGGATCAAAGGGTATGCACAGTTTGATAACTTTTTGGGCATAGTTCCAGATTGCTCTCCAGAATGGCCAGATTCTTTCACAACTCCACCAACAATGTATCGGTGTCCCAGTTTTCCCACATCCCCTCCAATATTCATCATTCTTTGTTCCTATCATCTTAGCCAATCTGACAGGTGTGTAGTGATATCTCAGAGTTATCTTAATTTGCATTTCTCTGATCAGAAAAGATTTGGAACACTCTTTCATATAAGTGGATATACTTTCAATTTCATTATCTGAGAATTGTCTTCATATCTTTTGAGCATTTATCAATTGGAGAATGGTTTGATTTCTTATAAATTAGGATCAATTCTATATATATTTTGGAAATGAGACCTTTATCAGAACTTTTAATTGTAAAAATATTTTCCCAATTTGTTACTTCCCTCCTAATCTTGTTTGAATTAGTATTATTTGTACAGAAACTTTTTAAATTTGATGTAATAAATATCTTCTATTTTGTGATCTATAATGATCTTTAGTTCTTCTTTAGTCATAAATTCCTTCCTCCTCCACAGGTCTGAGAGGTAGACTATCTTCTGTTCCTCTAATATATTTATGATCTCATTCTTTATGCCTAAATCATGGACCCATTTTGATCTTATCTTGGTATATGGTGTTAAGTGTGGGTCTATATCAGACCAATTTCCTTAATGAATGTTGATGCTAAAATCTTAAATAAGATATTAGCAAATAGACTTCAGAAAATCATCCCCAGGATAATACACAATGACCAAGTGGGATTTATACCAGGAATGCAAGGCTGGTTTAATATTAGGAAAACTATTAGTATAATTGGCCATATTAATAATCAAATTAATAAAAACCATATGATCATCTCAATAGATGCAGAAAAAGCATTTGATAAAATCCAACATCCATTCCTACTAAAAATGCTTGAGAGTATAGGAATAAATGGACTATTCCTTAAAATAATAAGGAGCATATATTTAAAACCTTCAGTAAACATCATATGTAATGGCGATAAACTAGAACCTTTCCCTATAAGATCAGGAGTGAAACAAGGTTGCCCACTATCACCATTACTTTTCAATATAGTACTAGAAACTCTAGCCTCAGCAATAAGAGCTGAGAAAGAAATTCAAGGAATTAGAGTAGGAAATGAGGAAATCAAACTATCACTTTTTGCAGATGACATGATGGTATACTTAGAGAACCCCAAAGACTCTGCTAAAAAAGCTATTAGAAATAATTCAAAATTTTAGCAAAGTTGCAGGATAAAAATAAATCCACATAAATCCTCAGCATTTTTATACATTACCAACACAATCCAACAGCAAGAGATACAAAGAGAAATTCAATTCAAAATAACGGTCGATACTATAAAATATTTGGGAATATATCTACCAAAGGAGAGTCAGGAATTATATGAGCAAAATTACAAAACACTTGCCACAAAAATAAAGTCAGATTTAAATAATTGGAAAGACATTCAGTGCTCTTGGATAGGCCTAGCAAATATAACTAAGATGACAATACTCCCTAAACTAATCTATTTATTTAGTGCTATACCAATCAGACTTCCAAGAAACTATTTTAATAACCTAGAAAAAATAACAACAGAATTCATATGGAACAAAAAAAGGTCGAGAATTTCAAGGGAAGTAATGAAAAAAAAAAATAAGTGAAGGTGGTCTAAGTGTACCTGATCTAGAACTGTATTATAAAGCAACAGTCACCAAAACCATTTGGTATTGGCTAAGAAATAGACTAGTTGATCAGTGGCATAGGTTAGGTTCACAGGGCAAGATAGTGAATAAAAATAGCAATCTAGTGTTTGACAAACTCAAAGATCCCAAATTTTGGGACAAGAATTCATTATTTGACAAAAACTGTTGGGAAAACTGGAAATTAGTATGGCAGAAACTAGGCATGGACCCACATTTAACACCACATACTAAGATTAGATCAATATGGGTCCAAGATTTAGGCATAAAGAACGAAATCATAAATAAATTGGAGGAACAGGGGATGGTTTACCTCTCAGACTTGTGGAGGAGGAAGGAGTTTGTGTCCAAGGGAGAACTAGAGACCATTATTGATCACAAAATAGAAAATTTTGATTACACCAAATTAAAAAGTTTCTGCACAAACAAAACTAATGCAAACAAGATTAGAAGGGAAGTAACAAATTGGGAAAACATTTTTACACTTAAAGGTTCTGATAAAGGCCTCATCTCCAAAATATACAGAGAATTGACTTTAATTTATAAGAAATCAAGCCATTCTCCAATTGATAAATGGTCAAAGGATATGAACAGACAATTTTCAGATGATGAAATTAAAACTATTTCCACTCATATGAAAGAGTGTTCCAAATCACTATTGATCAGAGAAATGCAAATTAAGACAACTCTGAGGTATCATTACACACCTGTCAGATTGGCTAAGATGACAGGAACAAATAACGATGAATGTTGGAGGGGCTGTGGGAAAACTGGGACTCTGATGCATTGTTGGTGGAGTTGTGAAAGAATCCAAACATTCTGGAGAACAATCTGGAATTATGCCCAAAAAGTTATCAAAATGTGCATACCCTTTGACCCAGCCATACTATTACTGGGCTTATATCCCAAGAAAATACTAAAGAAGGGAAAGGGACCTGTATGTGCCAAAATGTTTGTGGCAGCCCTTTTCATAGTGGCTAGAAGCTGGAAGATGAATGGATGTCCATCAATTGGAGAATGGTTGGGTAAATTATGGTATATGAATGTTATGGAATATTATTGTTCTGTAAGAAATGACCAACAGGAGAAATAGAGAGAGGCTTGGAGAGACTTACATCAACTGATGCTAAGTGAAACGAGCAGAACCAGGAGATCATTATACACTTCAACAATGATACTGTATGATGATGTATTCTGATGGAAGTGGATATCTTCAACATAGAGAAGAGCTAATCCAATTGCAATTGATCAGTGATGGACACAATCAGCTACATCCAGAAAAGGAACACTCGAAATGAGTGTAAACTGTTATTTTTACCTTCTGAATCCAATTCTTCCTGTGCAACAAGAAATTCGGTTCTACACACATATATTGTATCTAGAATATATTGTAATATTTAACGTATATAAGATTGCCTGGCATTTGGGGGAGGGGGTTGGGGGAGGAAGGGAAAAAATCTGAACAGAAGTAAGTGCAAGGGATAATGTTGTAAAAAATTACCCATGCATATGTACTGTCAAAAAAAAAGTTATAATAATAAAATAAAATAAACATTAAATAATAAAAAAAGTGTGGGTCTATATCTAATTTCTGGCATACTAATTTCCAGTTTTCCCAACAGTTTTTTTTTCAAATAAAGCATTTTTATCCCTAATGTTGGTATCTTTGGATTTGTCAAAGATTAGATTGTTATAGTTGTATGCCTTTTTTTGTCCTTTGTACCTAATCTGTTCCACTGATCGACTGGTCTATTTCTTAGCCAATAAATACCACATGGTTTTGGTGACTGGTGCTATATAATATAGTTTTACATCAGATATACCTAGACCACCTTCATCTGACCTTTTTTCATTAATACCCCTGAAATTCTCGACCGTTTATTTTTCCATATGAATTTTGTTGTAACTTTTTCTAGATCACTAAAATAGTTTCTTGGGAATCTGACTGGTACAGCACTAAATAAATAGATTCATTTGGGGTGTATTGTCATCTTTATTGTATTCACTCAACGTATCCACGCACACTGAATGTCTTTCCAATTATTTAAATCTGACTTTATTTTTGTGGCAAGTGTTTTGTAATTTTGCTCATATAATTCCTGACACTTCTTTGGTAGATGGATTCCCAAATATTTTATACTCTCAATATTTGTTTGGAATGGAATTTCTCTTTGTATCTCTTGCTGTTGTATTTTGTTGGTGATGTATAAAAATACTGAGGATTTATGTGGATTTATTTTGTATCCAGCAACTTTGCTAAAGTTGTGAATTATTTCTAATAACTTTTTATTAGAATCTCTGGGGTTTTCTAAGTATACCATCATATCATCTGCAAAGAGTAACAGTTTGATTTCCTCATTACCTACTCTAATTCCTTGAATCTCTTTCTCAGCTCTTATTGCCGAGGCTACCATTTCTAGTACTATATTGAATAGTAATGGTGATAGTGGGCAACCTTGTTTCACTCCTGATCTTACTGGGAAAGGAACCAGTTTATCTCCATTGCATATTATGCTTACTGATGGTCATAAATATATGCTCCTGATTATTCTAAGGAATAGTCCATTTATTCCTATACTCTCAAGCATTTTTAGTAGGAATGGATGTTGGATTTTATCAAATGCTTTTTCTGCATCTTTTGAAATGATCATATGGTTTTTATTAATTAGATTATTAATATGGTCAATTATACTAATAGTTTTCCTAATATTAAACCAGCCCTGCATTCCTGGTATAAATCCTACTTGAGCATAGTGTATTATCCTGGGATGATTTTCTGAAGTCTTTTTGCTAATATCTTATTTAAGATTTTAGCATCAATATTCATTAAGGAAATTGGTCTATAATTTTCTTTCTCAGTTTTCGCTCTACCTGGTTTGGTATCAGTACCATGTCTGTGTCATAAAAGGAGTTTGGTAGGACTCCTTCATTCCCTATTTTTTCTAATAATTTATATAACATTGGGGCTAGTTGTTTTTTAAATGTTTGGTAGAATTCATATGTAAATCCATCTGGTCCTGGGGATTTTTTCCTGGGGAGTTGATTAATAGCTTGTTCTATTTCTTTTTCCGAAATGGGACTATTTAAGCAATTTATCTCCTCCTCTGTTAATCTAGGAAGCCTATATTTTTGGAGGAAGTCATCCATTTCACTTAATTTATCAAATTTATCGGCATAAAGTTGGGCAAAGTAACTCATTATTTCTCTAATTTCCTCTTCATTGGTGGAAAGATCCCCCTTTTCATTTGTAAGACTAAGAATTTGATTTTCCTCTTTTCTTTTTCTGATTAGATTTACCAGAGGTTTATCTATTTTATTAGCTTTTTCATAAAAGCAACTCTTGGTTTTATTTATTAATTCAATAGTTTGTTTTGTTTTGTTTTGTTTTACTTTCAATGTTGTTGATTTCTCCTTTTTATTTTAGTATTTCAAGTTTGATTTTTGTTTGGGGGTTTTTAATTTGGTCTTTTTCTACCTTTTTAAGTTTCAGGCCCAATTTATTAATCTTCTCTTTTTTTGTTCAAATAACCCTTTAAAGATATAAAATTTCCCCTTATTACCACTTTAGCTGCATCCCACAAGTTTTGGTATGATGTCTCATCATTTTCATTATTTTGGGTGAAATTGTCAATTTTTATATAATTTGCTGTTTCATCCAGTCATTTTTTAAGATGAGATTATTCAGTTTCAATTACTTTTTGGTCTATTTACCCCTAACTTTTTACTGAATGTAGTTTTTGTTGCATTATGATCTGAGAAGAAGGCATTTATTATTTCTGCCTTCCTGCATTTAATTTTGAGATCTTTATGTCCTAATATATTATCTATTTTTGTATAGGTTCCATGAACTGCTGAGAAGAAAGTATATTCCTTTCTGTCACCACTCAGTTTTCTCCAAAGTTCTATCATACCTAGTTTTTTCTAATGTTCTATTTACTTTTTTAATTTCTTTCTTATTTGTTTTGTGGTGTGATTTGTCTAAATCTGAGAGTGCAAGGTTGAGATCTCCCACTATTATACTTTTACTGTCTATTTCTTCTTACAACTCTCTTATCTTTTCCTTTAGAAAGTTAGATGCTATACCACTTGGTGCATATATGTTTAGTATTGATATGGCTTCATTGTTTATGCTACCTTTTAGCAGGATATATTTTCCTTCCTTATCTCTTTTAATTAGATCAATTTCTGCTTTTGCTTGATCTGAGATAAGGATGGCTTCCCCTGCTTTTTTGGCTTTACCCAAAGCATAATAGATTCTGCTTCAACCTTTTATCTTTACTCTGTATGTATCTCCCTGCTTTAAGTGTGTTTCCTGTAAACAACATATTGTAGGGTTCTGGCTTTTAATCCAGTCTGCTATTCATCTCCTTTTGATGGGAGAGTTCATCCCATTCACATTTACAGTTAAAATTACTAATTCTGTATTTCCTGCCATCATATTATCCCCAGATTATGAGTTTTTTCCCTTGACCCAACTGAACCCCTTCCCCAATATTTAATTTATAGACCCACACTTGTGACACACAGCCTTCCCTTTTTAGTATCTCTCCCCCCTCCTTCCAAGTCCTTTCCCTTATCCCCCTTTTCCTTTTTCCTTATCCTCTCCCCCCTTTTAATGAGGTGAGAGTGAATTCTCTGAAAAACAAATATGTCAATTATTTATTCTTTGAGCCTATTCTGATGAGAGTAAGATTCATACAATGTTTCTCCCCTCTCTAAATTCCCTCAGATGTGGTAGATTTTCTATGCCTCTTCCTGGGATGCAGTTTCCCTATTTTTATCACTCCTTCCACTTTTTCTGATACTTCTGATACCCTTCCCTTTACTACTACCCCTTTTTTTTATATCAGTAAAATCAAATTATCCATGTGGACTTTCTATATATCCACAACAGAAATACAGTTCTCAAGTGTTCTTTTTACCTTTTTCTGTTTCTCTTCAGTCTTGTGGATGTAGACCAAATTTTTTGTTTAAGTCTGGTTTTTTCCTTAGAAACAAATGGAATTCCTCTGTTTCATTAAATTACTATCTTCTTCCATGGAAGAAAATGCTAAACTTAGCTGGGTAGTTTATTATTGGTTGCAGGCCTTGATCTTTTCCTTTTTGGAATATCAGGTTCCAGGCCCTTCTATCTTTTAATGTGGAGGCAGCCAGATGTTGAGTGACCCTTATTTTGGCCCCTTGATAGTTGAACTGCTTTTCCCTAGCTGCTTTCAATATTTTTTCCTTTGTTTGGTAGTTTTGCAGCTTAGCCACAATGTTCCATGAAGTTCTTTTTTTAGGATCTTTTTCAGAAGGTGTTCAATGAATTCTTTCAAAGCCTATTTTCCCGTCTGTTTCTATTATCTCTGGACAGTTCTCCTTGATGATTTCCTGTAAAATAGGATCTAGGATCTTTTTTTGATCATATTTTTCGGGATGTGCAATGATCCTCAGATTATCTCTCCTAGATCTATGTTCCAGGTCTATAGGTTTTCCCAGTAAGTATTTGACGTTATTCTCCAGCTTTTCTTTTCTTTTTTTTTTTTTTTTTTGTTCTGTTTGACTGATTTATGGTTTCTCAATGAATCATTCATTTCTATTTGTTCAGTCCTGATTTTTAATGAGTTATTTTCTTCATTCACATTTTTAGTTCTTTTTGTATATGCCCAATTGAGTTTTTAAATGAATTATTTTGCTCTATTGATTTTTTTTCCATTTCCCTAATTTTTTTAGAGAGTTATTTTCTTTTTCCAATTCAGAAATCCTTTCTTGAGACATTTTTATCTTTTCCAGTTCAGAAGTCCTACTTTCCTGTTATTTTTTAACCTTTTCTAATTCACAAATTTTGTTTCTATGCATCTCCTGTGAATTCTTTATTTTTTCCAACTCAAATTTCAGGACATTGTTATTCTCTATCAAAGCTTCTCTTTCCTTTCCCATTTTTCTTCAAACTCTCTTAGCTTTTTAATAGTTTCTTCTAGGAGAGAGTTATGTGATGGGAGGCAGGTATTGTTCCCCATTAATGTGTTATCTGCTCACTCTCTGCTGTTAACTTCCTTGGGGTTGGATACTCACTCTTTCTCTGGGTAGAAGGAATCAGTAGTTCTCTTCAGCTTTTTACTCATTGTTAAAAATCTTTTTGGGTCTGGCCTTGGGGTAAGAAGTTTATTTATTTACTTATTTACCAGCTTCCTCCCAGACGGGATGGATGCAGCGGTTCTTGTGCCTGAAGTAGGAGAGAGCTCTGGGAGAGAGTTTCCCTACCCCCTCCCCAGAAATGCCTCAGAGGTGATATGGCTGTGCTGTGAGGGTTGCCTAGTGAAGGACCCTGCTGTGTGTTCTAGGGACTTCCCTGATGTTTAAGACTGAACAGTAAAAATGACACAAAGCCTGGCCAATGTGTCCCGTGGGGCGTGGATATCAGCAGCTGTAGTGAAAAGCCCCTGTGCTCAAACGGGAAGTGTCTGCCAGGAAACCTTGGTCCCTACTTCAAAGGTTCTGCTTCTCTGGGAGTTCCACTTTTCTGGGAATTCCAAGGCTGCTAGAGTACCACGGCTCAGGCTAACTCTGGCCCAATGTGGATTAAATATTGCCTCTGGCTGTGTCCTTGCTGTTCAGGCTCTTAACTAGCCCAATGTGAAGCCCCAGACAGCAGAAGGCGGCTTCACAGATGTGCCGAGATCTGTTAGGTCACTTCCAGATTGGGGTGGTTCTAGGATGTGGCTTTATATTTTAAAGTGGCTTGATTTCTCTTCTGAACTGCTGTTTTATAAGCAGAGAAGAGCTAACAGCCTGTGTCAGATTCCTCTATCTCAGTGGCTTCTTTGATCCCAGAGTTCTCCCCAGCCTGATCCGCACCATGTGCTAGCACCTAACCGTCTGTGCTGGCCACTTTTTTTTTTTTCCCTCCCCTTGGAAACAATCTTTTCTTGTTGAAATTCCAGATTCTCTTCAGCTGGTAAGTTGTGCTTCGAATCCTTGTGGTTTTTATCAGTCCAGCGTTATTTTTGAGGCTGATTTAACTAATTGGTAATGATGGAAGAAGGGAGCTTACAATTTTCCATGTATCTTCTCCGCTATCTTGGCTCCGCCCCAGTAGCCACCAATTCCAAGGCAATAGATTCTACCAGCAAAAAAAAAAAAAAAAAAAAAAAAAAAAAAAAAATATATATATATACATATATATATATATATATATATATACACACATATATATATACATATATATATATATGTATATATATATAGGATCTACTGAAGGCTAAATAATGGTTATGATTTATTTTTTTACCAGTAAAGTTGTTTTGTTTTGTTTTTTTTTAATTCAAGTATGTACTTTTTTTTAGTCATAATGCTATTGTACATTTCATAAACTGCAGTACAGTGTAAGCATAACTTTCATGCACAAAAGAATTTTTAAATTGTGTTATCTGCTTTATTGCAATTTGCACTTTCTTGCTATACTCTGGACCTAAACATGCAATATCTCTGAGGTATGCCTCTATAAAAGTTACTTTTTAAGATATTATTTTATCTTATCCTCACAACAGAACCATGAATGACAGCATTGAAATATGATAATAAAAAGAATGTTTGGATTTTGAAATAAGAATATTTGAATTCAAATTCTTACCTTCTATTTGATAGCTCTATGTCTTTTATGAATTTGTTCCCTCAAAAAAAAAGAAAAAAGGTGGGGGGATGTAAGTAATATCTAACCCACATGAGTGCTTTGCATCATAAGTGAAATAATGCTACATCAAGGTTATTTCTATGTTTTCAAAGTTCTGTTGAAGAACATAGGAGAAGAGATACTTGTACTCCAAGAGGGCAACATAAAAGAATGAGAATTTGAGCTTAGACTTGAACAACAATAAATATGATTTTTTCAGGTAGAAAATGCAAAGAAGAGTGCAATTCTGGTAAGAAGGGTAGAGGTGATAAACAATGCCTTTAAGTCTTTTGATGCTCTTTTAATGATTTCTCTGTAATATCTAAGTTTATGGAACTATGAGTAAAACAATATGTTTTAGTACATGAAGTTCATCTCAGCAAATAGTGATGAAAATGAAAATTGTAATCCTGATGTTTATTGTTGTTTATTTCTGTCTGACTCTTTGTAAATGTATTTGAGGTTCTCTTAGCTTAATGAAGTCATTTGTCATTTCTTTTTCCAGCTTTTTTATAGATAAGGAAACTGAGGCAGTTTTAAGTGACTTGTCCAAAATCACATAGTAAATATCTGAGGCTGAAGTTTAATCCAATAGATTAGATAGACTTTAGGCTCATTGGTCTATTAACTTTACCACCTGGCTGCCATTCCTGATGATCGAGTATCTTGAATTCTAGCTTTAGGAATTTAAAGTTAATCCAGGAAAAACTGGAAGCCATTAGAAGAGTTTGGTAAAGAGTTGGTAAAGGTTGTACACAGGACTAACTAACATTTGTGAAGTTTTTATTGTTTTATTTTTAAAACACAGCATTTTTTGTTTCATGTGATCCTTACAATAACATAATAATATTAGTGTTTCAAGTATTATTTCTCTCCTCTTATGGAGGGAATTATGTCTCAGAGAAGTGATTTTTTTCTCATGCTTACATACCTAGTAAGTTCCAGAAATGGGATACAGACAAATGTCTTTTCTGACTATAAATGCAGCTCTCAATTACACCAAATTGCCTCCTATGTGATAAAAAATAGTGCCTTTATTTATACTGGTGGCTGGATTTGAGAATACCAAAGCACTATGGATTAAAAGGAGTAGAGGTTAAAGTCAGGGATACTAGCAAACAGACAGTAATCTAATTTAGGAATGAGATAAAAAGAAGTTAGATTGTGCTAGCAGTAATACCTTATTGATTATACTCCCACAATATTTACCACAACTAATCCCCTCTTTTTACTCAGAATAAAACCTCTCTATAGATCCTCCTTACCAATGAATTAGAATATTGAAGTAATCTCCTAACTGCCCTTTCTTCCTCAACTTACTACCCCTCTTCAACACATCATTCACAAATCTATAAGAGTGATATGCCCAAAGTACAAGTCATGCCAAGTCATTTCCATAAATAACAACCTTCAGTGGTTCCCATATTGCCTTTATGACTGCACATAGTCTTCTCTGTTTAGCCTTTAAAGACTCATAATCTGATTCCAGTCTGACTTAACTTCCTTTCACAATTTTTATAGTACAGCCAAAATTATTTTTTAATTTAATTTTTATTTTATTTTATAATTATAACTTTTTTTTGACAGTACATATGCATGGGTAATTTTTTATAACATTATCCCTTGCACTTACTTCTGTTCAGATTTTTTCCCTTCCTCCCCCAACCTCTTCCCCCAGATGGCAGGCAGTCTTATACATATTAAATATATTACAATATATTCTAGATACAATATATGTGTGTAGAACCAAATTTCTTGTTGCACAGGAAGAATTGGATTCAGAAGGTAAAAATAACAGTTTACACTCATTTCCCAGTGTTCCTTTTCTGGAGGTAGCTGATTCTGTCCATCATTAATCAATTGGAATTGGATTACCTCTTCTCTATGTTGAAGATATCCACTTCCCTCAGAATACATGCTCATACAGTATCATTGTTGAAGTGTATAATGATCTTCTGGTTCTGCTCGTTTCACTCAGCATCAGTTGATGTAAGTCTCTCCAAGCCTCTCTGTATTTCTCCTGTTGGTCATTTCTTACAGAACAATAATATTCCATAACATTCATATACCATAATTTACCCAACCATTCTCCAATTGATGGACATCCATTCATCTTCCAGCTTCTAGCCACTATGAAAAGGGCTGCCACAAACATCCCTTCTTTAGTATTTCCTTGGGATATAAGCCCAGTAATAGTATGGCTGGGTCAAAGGGTATGCACATTTTGATAACTTTTTGGGCATAATTCCAGATTGTTCTCCAGAATGTTTGGATTCTTTCACAACTCCACCAACAATGCATCAGAGTCCCAGTTTTCCCACAGCCCCTCCAACATTCATCGTTATTTGTTCCTGTCATCTTAGCCAATCTGACAGGTGTGTAATGATACCTCAGAGTTGTCTTAATTTGCATTTCTCTGATCAATAGTGATTTGGAACACTCTTTTATATGAGTGGAAATAGTTTTAATTTCATCATCTGAAAATTGTCTGTTCATATCCTTTGACCATTTATCAATTGGAGAATGGCTTGATTTCTTATAAATTAAAGTCAATTCTCTGTATATTTTGGAAATGAGGCCTTTATCAGAACCTTTAACTGTAAAAATGTTTTCCCAATTTGTTACTTCCCTTCTAATCTTGTTTGCATTAGTTTTGTTTGTGCAGAAACTTAATTTGGTGTAATCACAAAATTATTTTTAAATAATCCTTATGCATATTGAGACTTTGAGAAACAAGGCAGCGTAAATTGGTCCTCAAGACAGTCAATTTTCATGGCCTTTACAGAAGCTGTTAATTTGTTTACTTGAGGTAATGAGGTTCAGAGATGGCAACTGGATACACAGCTAAAGAGAAGGAATTTAAACAAAGTTCTTTCTGACTTACAAGTCCAGAACACTATCCACACAATCCTTCAATAATACTATAAAAAGAAACATAAAAGTTGGGAAGAGAGCTGGTTTTAACAAGAAAATTCATTAATGATTATAACCAGTAGCATCAAATTCAAATAGAAATAAAAGTTACTATAAGAATCTTTGTTTGCTATATATTGACTCAAAAGAACATATATTAATACTATATATGTTCTATTGTAATTTATATATTTTGTTATTTTCCAAATACATTTTAATCTGTGTTGCTGGCACTTTGGGGAATAATAATGCATATAAGACCTTACTCTCAAGGCTGTTGTGAACTTCTCATTAAGATGATGCCCATAGCAATATTTACAAATTTAAATTAATTATATAAATGCTAGCCATGGTTATTAATTTTAGGTGTCAGATGAATCATTCTAATATCAAATTCTGTTTCATCTTTACACCAAGACTTTTTTTAATGACAGAAATTCCAGGATACTGACAGATTTCCAAAATGAGAGATTTTTAAAAGGAGGTCACAACCCCAAATTTGAGAAATCCTGGTCCAGTAAAACATGAATATACTAAAGAAAAAAAGAAAATGCCTTCACCACATTCATAAGCTGCTCACTTGCTAAATGAAAATTAGACACTTTTGCAAGTTCCCTCAAATAAATATGTAAAGCTAAGGAACAAAATACTTGTTATAAATGCCAGAGAAACACTACTGTTTTATTCCTTTTGAATTTCTGCTCATGTTTTGTGACTTTTGGCTTCCTAGAATAAATTGACTTCCAAAAGGATCTTGACCAGAGTAGTTTTACAATGGTAAAAACACTTGCCTTATTAAGCTATTCCTCATTTACTTTTTACAAAAGTATGATGACCTAATATTAAGGATTGTTAGCATGTTGTTTGCTTTTATTTGATGGTTGTTTTTTTTTTTTTAAATCAGCTTCCAAAAGCACTTAACTTGATGCAAGAAATTTTTGTCCTGTGAGAATCTAGTTCAATGTGTAACTCTGATGCTATCCTGCTAAACATTTGATAATGGAATTTCATCTGAATAATGTCAGGCAACAGTAAAGAATAACATGAACTAAAATTTTCCCTATAGTAAGTTAGTATTTACGTCATTAATATTTCTACTGTGATCCCTTTTTACCTCCCTCAGGAAACTTCATAAAGTCCAGTGTACCTTACTATCCTTAGAACTATTCTCAGATCATTACATACTTCAACAATACTATATGATGATCAATTCCTATGGACGTGGCCATCTTCAACAATGAGATGAACCATATCAGTTCCAATAGAGCAGTAATGAACTGAACCAGTTCATTACTCTGGGAGATGACTATGAAACACTACATAGAATTCCCAATATCCCTATTTTTGTGTGCCTGCATTTTTTATTTCCTTCACAAGCTAATTGTACACTATTTCAAAGTCTGATTCTTTTTGTACAGCAAAATAACTGTTTGGACATGTGTGTGTGTGTGTGTGTGTGTGTGTGTGTGTGTGTATACACACATTTATATATATACATATATATAAATGTGTGTATACACGCACACACTGTACTATATATATATATATATATATATATATATATATATATATATATATATATATATAGTATTTGATTATACTTTAACATATGTAACACGTATTAGTCAATCTGCCATCTTGGGGAGGGGAGGTGGGGGGAAGGAGGGGAAAAATTGGAACAAAAGGCTTGGCAATTGACAGTGCTGTAAATTTACCCATGCATTTATCTTGTAAATAAAAATCTATAATAATAAAAAAAAGAAAAGAAAAAGAACTATTCTCAGAATTACTGAATTCTTGATTCTACCTGATACCATTCCACCTTTAGATTGTCATTTCTTTGTGACTAGAATGTATTGTCTTGGCATTACCAGGTACAGGGCCTTACACATGGACATTTAAAAAGTGCTTGGCAAATTGAGTTGAGTAGCAAATAGTGCAGTAGATACAGTATTGGGCCTGAAGTCAGCAAGAGTCATCTTGATGAGGTAAAATCTGACCTCAGACATTTACCAATTATGTGAATCTCAGTGTCACTTAACACACTTTACCTCAGTTCTCTGTTGTGTAAAATGACCCAGAGAAGGAAATGGCAAACCACTCCTATATCTTTACCAAGAAAATACAAAATGGGGTCACAGAGTTGAACACAACTGAAGAATAACTAAACAACAACAAATATTGAGATGAATTATTTCTGGATATGAGGTGGATAAGTTCATTAATGTCTCTATTGATCACCATTTACAACCTGGTGATACCTTCCTTCAGGTATTTTATTACTATGAAAGTTAAATCCAATATATGATCTTTCAATCAGGATATGTGTTCTGTAAGGCTCTACTATGGTTCTGGAAAAGAGTGCTAGATTTGAAGTTAAAGATTATGGAATCAAATTCTGTGTCCCCCAATTACTATTTGAATAGCTTTGGGCAAGTCACTATGGTCCCATTTATGTCTCTTCTGTCATCTGTAAAATGTGTCAGGAGAATAAATGTCCCCAAATACTTCTTACAAATATAAATCAATATTCCTTAGATTCTATAGCACAATCAAGTTTTTTTTAAGTATCTTATCTGCAAGTAATATAAAAAGAACATAAAAAACCACAAAGAACAACTACTTTATCCTAAATCTAATTCACATTTTTCTTTCTTGTAATAAAATTTCTGAATAAGAAAACCTCTGTATGTTTGAAGGCTCTAGGAGCACTTTCTTAAAACTGCCCAAACATTAAATAACAATTCATAAATAAATCTAGATTCTCACTGCCTGAATATAAAAAATAGTTCAGATGGTATATGCTTCTAATTTGCTCCTTATTAATGACAAAGCAGATAATCTCTCTCAAACCAATTTTTTCATCTCCAGTTCAAAATTCCTATCAACCTTGGTTGTTCAGGGAACATTAACTCAGTTATGGAAGTTTGATTAGTTAATTCCCATTTAAAAACTTAATTATCATTCTTTCTATAGCAACCATTTTTCATAAAATGAGAGTAGCTAACAATAAGATGAAGACTTGAAGGAGCACGTAAAGATCATCTGGTCCAGTTATTTCATTTTACCTGAAAAAATTAAGACCAAGGGAAAATGAACTTAAACATCTCATAGTTTAAGGGGCAGAAATTGGACTTAAACCAAGACTGTCTGACTCCAAACCCAGTATGTCCAAAGAAACATGATAGTCTGTAGATGAGAGAATATGAGGATGAAACTTTAAATGGAATTTCTACCGTCAGTAAGCATAATATTCAATATAAATAAACTGCAACCTTTCCCAGTAAGATCAGGAGTGAAACAAGGTTGCCCACTATCACCATTACTATTCAATATAGTACTAGAAACACTAGCCTCGGCAATAAGAGCCGAGAAAGAGATTCAAGGAATTAGAGTAGGAAATGAGGAAATCAAACTATCAGTCTTTGCAGATGACATGATGGTATACTTAGAGAACCCCAAAGACTCTGGTAAAAAGCTATTATAAATAATTCAGAATTTTAGCAAAGTGGCAGGATACAAAAGAAATCCACATAAATCCTCAGCATTTTTATATATCACCAACAAAATGCAACAGCAAGAGATACAATGAGAAATTCCATTCCAAACAAATGTTGAGAGTATAAAGTATTTGGGAATCCATCTACCAAAGAATAGTCAGGAATTATATGAGAAAAATTACAAAACACTTGCCACAAAAATAGTCAGATTTAAATAATTGGAAAGACACTCAGTGCTCTTGGATAGGCCGAGCAAATATAATAAAGATGACAATACTCCCCAAACTAATCTATCTATTTAGTGCTATACCAATCAGACTCCCAAGAAACTATTTTAATGACCTAGAAAAAATAACAACAAAATTCATATGGAAGAATAAAAGGTCGAGAATTGCAAGGGAACTAATGAAAAAAAAAAAGGCAGAGGAAGATGGTCTAAGTGTACCTGATCTAAAGCTATATTATATAGCAGCAGTCACCAAAACCATTTTGTATTGGCTAAGAAATAGACCGGTAGATCAGTGGAACAGATTAGATACAAAGGACAAAAAAGGGTACCTCTATAGCAATCTAATCTTTGACAAACCCAAAGTTACCAACATTAGGGATAAAAATTCATTATTTAGAAAAAACTGTTGGGAAAACTGGAAATTAGTATGGCAGAAATTAGATATGGATCCACACTTAACACCATATACCAAGATAAGATCAAAATGGGTCCATGATTTAAGCATAAAGAATGAGATAATAAATAGGTTAGAGAAACAGAAAATAGTCTACCTCTCAGACCTGTGGAGGAGGAAGGAATTTATCACCAGAGGAGAAGTAGAGATCATTATTGATCACAAAATAGAAGATTTTGATTACATCAAACTAAAAAGTTTCTGTACAAACAATACTAATACAAACAATGTTGGAGGGGATATGGGAAAACTGGGACATGAATACATTGTTGGTGGAGTTGTGAAAGAATCTGGCCATTCTGGAGAGCAATTTGGAACTATGCCCAAAAAGTTATCAAACTGTGCATACCCTTTGACCCAGCATTGCTGCTATTGGGATTATATCCCAAAGAAATACTAAAGAGCGGAAAGGGACCTGTATGTGCCAAAATGTTTGTGGCAACTCTTTGTTGTAGCTAGAAACTAGAAGTTGAATGGATGTCCATCAATTGGAGAATGGTTGGGTAAATTATGGTATATGAATGTTATGGAATATTATTGCTCTGTAAGAAATGACCAGCAGGATGAATACAGAGAGGCTTGGAGAGACTTACATCAACTGATGCTGAGTGAAATGAACAGAACCAGAAGATCACTGTGCTCTTCAATGCTGTGTGAAGAGGTATTCTGATGGAAGTGGATATCTTCAACATAAAGAAGATCCAACTCACTTCCAGTTGATCAATGATGTACAGAAATAACTACACCCAGAGAAGGAACACTGGGAAGTGAATGTAAATTGTTAGCACTACTGTCTATCTACCCAGGTTACTTATACCTTCGGAATCTAATACTTAATGTGCAACAAGAAAATGGTATTTACAGACATATATTGTATCTAGGTTATATTGTAACACATGTAAAATGTATGGGATTGCCTGTCATCTGGGGGAAGGAGTGGAGGGAGGGGGGAGATAATTTGGAAAAATGAATACAAGGGATAATATTAAAAAAATGGAATTTCTAAAGGATAGAGGTTGTACCTAGTGATTTCTAAATAATTCTAGGTATTCATTTGTGATGAATTCTAAACATTATTAAAATGAATAAATAATTTATTAGCTTAATAAAAAGTCAAATTAGACTCATAACTCACCAAGTAGGTTAATATGACAATTCTCTCATACACTCAGTCATATATTAATCTCCAATTAATATAGATTTTTAAAAATAATTTTACTTATTATATATGAACTGTATATAAAGTTTTAACAAATATCACTCACTGACAAGTGGTTTCAGAGGAAAATGCCATAAAACAATTTCCAGGTTGTAGTCTATAATAGATTTATATTATACTATAACTCTAAAAGAAAAGGAAAAAAATCTGTTGAGATAAATTATTGAGAAGAATAAATGGGTCCTACCAAGCTACGCTTTTTGTTTGTGGAGATTGTTTATATAATTTCTTGTCCAATAATCTGAAAATAAGTTCTTAGTTGTTATGGTTGTGAACACAATCTAGAATTCAAAATCACATTTCTTAAAGAAATGATAGAATGTTAGAAAGGACCAGTCTTTATGTATTTTCTATTCCTAACCCTTCATTTTATAGTTAAGGAAAGAGAAGTTAAATATGATGTTACCAATCTCATATTTGGTTAATAGTACCCAAGTTTACTGTTTGCCATTCATAGGTGCTTGTTCATTTTGTATCTTCTGGGATCAAGTAGTGTGAGCTAGAATGCATAATTATATATTTATTTTGAATGGTTTATTTTTAGAAGAGTATCGGTATACATTCCTGATTTTTTCTTCATTGCATTTACCAGAATAAATGTCCATTGCTGTATCACTATTAAATAATAATTTAAAAGAATTCTAATTCCTGTAATAAAAAATAAATATTCCCTTTATTATTAAAAGTAATTTCTCAATAGTACTTCATTTAGTCACTAAGCCAAGTAGACTTTTTCTGTATAAAAATGCATATTGAACACTGATTTTGACTATTCATTACAACCTGACTATTGAGAACAAAGTGTGAACACAATCTAGAAGACTGAGTTAATTTCAATTATTTTCTATTAGAAGTTCAAATGAAAATAACTTATTTTATTTATGGAATTATAATAGTAAAATAAATAAAATTCATAGTAATAAAATAAAAATGAAATAAATAATAAATAAAATAAAAAGTAATGATATCTAAGGAAAAATGTCTTATGTGGTAAAAAAAAAAAAAAAAATAGAACATATATAAGGAAAAGAGACTTTTTTTTCTGTTTATGGGCTCCTGGAGCAAAACAAAAATCAAAAATGAAGAAATTACTAACATAATGTTTTTTATCAAGATGATTGTTTCAGTTCATGAATCTGTCTCCAAGAAAGGAGGGTTTTTTAATAATCTGTTTTTTATTGTTCAATTCATTCTCAATTCAGTACTGCATGATTTTTCTTTCTACATTCTAATTTGCTCCAAATTTCCCTTTTCCTTTTCTTCCCATATAAGAAATAATATTTTTAAATAAAAGAAAAGCTAAAGAAAGGAAGGAATGGAAGGGAAGAGAGAAGAGGAGAAATTTCTGATTTTTGTGATAATTATTGACATTTTTTGATGCTTGTTAGTGTTGTTCTTTTCACTGTAGAGAGACAACTCAGTCATGAGTACTGAATATTCCTCCAGGGCCTTAACCTGTTCTTTGTTTCTTTAAGGAAAATTTTATAGGGACCCACATGTGCAAAAGTGTTTGTGACAACCTTTTCATACTAGCTAGGAACTAGAAACTGAGTGGATGCCCATCAGTTGGAGAATGACGGAATAAGTTATAGTATATGAATATTCAGGAATATTATTGTTCTTTAAGAAACTATAAGCAAGATGATTTCAGAGAGGCCTGGAGAGACTTACATGAATTGATGCTAAGTGAAATGAACAGATCCAGGAGATCATTGTACATGGAAACATCAATATTATATGATGATCAATTCTGATGAACGTGATTTTCCAAAAATGAGATGATTGATGCCAATTCAATGATTTTGTGACAAAGAGAGTCATCTACACCTAGAGAGAGGACAGTGGGAATTGAATATGGATCACAACATAACATTCTCACTCTTTTTGTTGTTATTCGCATTTTGGTTTCTTATTCATTCACTTTCCTTTTTAATCTGATTTTTCTTGTTCAGCAAGAGAATTGCATAAATATGTTTACACATGATAAATTTAACATATATTTTAACATGATTAATATATATTGGATTTCTTGATATCTAGGTGAGGGGATGGAGGGAAATAGGGGAGAATCTGAAACACAAGACTATGCAAGGATCAATGTTGACAAATTGTGTATATGTTTTGAAAATAAAAACCTTTTAAAAAATTTTTTATAACATTATCCCTTGTATTCATTTTTTCCAAATTATCCCCCCTCCCTCCACTCCCTCCCCCCGATGACAGGCAATCCCATACATTTTACATGGGTTACAATATAACCTGGATACAATATATCTGTGTAAATACATATATTGACAAATTGTCAAGGCCTTTTAATTCATCTATTGAGAAAATATATGATTTGGTATTTTTAATATGAGTGGTTGCTTTGATTACCTTCTTATGCTGAACTATCCTTTGCTCCATGATATAAATTAAAAATGTCAAAATGAATTGTTTCTTTATGAATTCATATGTTTTGTTTGAAAGGAATTTATTTTAAATTATGAATAAATATTTATTAATATTTTCTAATAAATTTATTTCCCTGATTTAGTTGTTAGTTTTATGTATGTCTGAAAAATGCTTCTTTCTCAGTGTTTAAAAATAAGTTGTATAGTAGGTTTATTTTTTTTGTTTTATTTTTTTAAAAAGCATTATTAAAAGTTTGTATGAATTCTCTCATGAATGCATCAGGAACTGGAATATTGTTATTCCCTTTGATAGTTTCTGTATAAGATCTATTTCCTTTTCTAAGATTAGGTTATTTAAGATCTCTACTTTTTTTGTCGATTTTCACAAATTTTTTACTATATTTTTTATTTTATGCATTCTCATTTTCTAAGGAGATTAATCAAAGTTGTCTAATGATATCAACCAAATTGTCTCAATATTATAAATCTTTTAGAAGTAGCTTTTAGCTTTGTTTATCTTTACTGTAGTATTTTTGGGCATCCCATTTATTTTTTTTTCTGTTTTTCAGTATTTCTTCTTTTGAATTCTATTTACCTTGTTAGCTTCTTTCATATTAATTTTGTGATTCAATTTATCTAGTTCTGAAAAAGCAGGTTTGAAATTCCTCACCAGTATAGTTTTGCTGTATAATTCTTCTTGCAGCTCTCTTAACTTCTCCTATAGGAGTTTAGACGTTATACCACTTGGTACATATATGTTTAGTATTGATATTACTTCATTATCTATGGTACCTCCCTTAATTCTTTTAATTATATCTATTTTTGCTTTTATTTGATATGAGAACAGGATTGCTACTCATGCTTTTTTTTTTTAACTTCAGCTGAACCATAATAGACATACATAAAGAATTAAAACTACTAACTGTATTTCTTGCCATCTTATTTTCCCCAAATAAAGGGTTTTCTCTTTTCTTCCCCTCTTTCCCTCCTCTTCATCCTCTCCCTTAAATAGCCCTCCCCTTTTGCAGCCACTCCCCTTTCTTATACCTTTCTCCTTCTAATTTTATTCTCCTTTCTATTAGCCTCCCCCACTTCTTTCCTCTTTCCCCTCCTACTTCCCTATATGGTGAGACAAGCTTCTCTTTGAAGCTAAATGTTTCTGATATTTTCTCTTTGAGCCAAATCTGATGAGAGTAAAATTCTTACAATGCTCATGCCCTTCCCTTCTTTCCTCAATTGTAACAGGTCTTTTTTGCCTTGCCATGAGATGTAGTTTATCCCATTTTAACTCCATTTTCCTCTTCTTCTAGCAGAATCACTTTTCTCCTCTAATTTCTTTTTTATATCACAATGTACCCTCTAAGTATAATCATAACACAGATACAGTTCTCAAGAGTTAAATATATCATCTTCCCATTTAGGAATATAAGCTTTTTAACTTTTAAAAGAAGGTTATATTTTTCATTTCTTTTTACTTATTTATGTTTCTCTTGACTTCTGTATTTGAAAATCAGATTTTCTCTTTAGCTCTGGTTTTTAAACTAGAAATAAATGAAATTCACCTGTTTCATTGAATGTCCATCTTTTTTCCTTGAAAGATAATGTTCAATTTTGCTGAACAGAGGATTCTTGGAGGCAGTTCAAGTTCCTTTGCCTTTCAGAATACCAGATTCCATGCCCTTTGATCCTTTAAAGTGGAAGCTACTAGGGTTCTGGGTAATCCTGATTATGGTTCCTTGATATTTGAATTGCAATATTTTTTTAAAAAAATCTTTTTATTTACAAAGCATATGCATGGGTAATTTTTCCAACATTGACCCTTGCAAAACCTTTTGTTCCAAATTTTCTCTACTTGGCAGATAGTCCAATACATGTTAAATATTGTTGAAATATATGATAGATCCAATATATGTATATATATTTAAACAGTTATCTTGTTGCATAAGAAAATCAAGAAGGAAGAAAAAGGAAAAATTGAGAAAAAACAAAAAACAAAATGCAAGCAAATAACAACAGAGAGAGTAAGAATACTACGTTGTGTTCCACACTCTGTGCCCATGATTCTCTCTCTGGGTGTAGATGACTCTCTTTATCACTGCACAAGTGGAACTAGTTTGAATCATCTCAAAGTTGAAGAAAGTCACATCCCTCAAAATCGGTCATTGTATAGTCTTGTTGTTGCTGTGTATAATGATCTCCTAATTCTGCTCATTTCACTTAGCATTAGTTTATGTGAGTCTCTCCAAGCCTCTCTGATATCATCCTGCTGGTCTTTCTTACAGAACAATAGTATACCATAGCATTCATATACCATAATTTATTCAGCTATACTCCAAGTGATGGAGTTTCCAGTTTTTTGCCAATACAAAGAGAGGTGCGACAAACATGTAGATCACTTTCCCTCCTTTAAGAACTCTTTGGGATATAATCCCAGTAGAAACACTGCTGGATCAAAGGATATGGACAGTTTGATAACTTTTTGAGCATAGTTCCAAACTGCTCTCCAGAATGGTTGAATACATTCAGAGTTCCACCAAGAAGGTATCAGTGTCCCAATTTTCCCACATCCCCTCCAACATTCATCATTATCTTTTGCTGTCATCTTAGCCAATCTTATAGGTGTGTAGTGGCATATCAGACTTGTCTTAATTTACATTGCTTGTTCAATCAATAGTTATTTGGAGCACCTTTTCATGGGGCTACAAATAGTTTCAATTTCTTCATCTGAATATTGTCAGTTCATATACTTTAACCATTTATCAATTGGAGAATGACTTGAACTATTATAAATTTGAATCAATTCTCTATATATTTTAGAAATGAGGCCTTTATCAGATCCTTTGGATGTAAAAATGTTTTCCCAGTTTATTGCTTCCCTTCTAAACTTGTCTGCATTAATTTTGTTTATACAAAAACTTTTTTTAATTTAATATAATCAAAAGAATCTATTTTATGATCAATAATGGTCTCTAGTTTTCCTTTGGTCACAAATTCCTTCCTCCTCCAAACTGTCCTATGTTCTTCTAATTTGTTTATAATATTCTTTTTTTTAATTTTTATTATATATATATATATACATATATATATATTTTTTTTTATAATATTATCCCTTGTATTCATTTTTCCAAATTATCCCTCCCTCCCTCTATTCCCTCCCCCCGATGACAGGCAATTCCATACATTTTACATGTGTTACAATATAGTTTAGGTACAATACATGTGTGTGAATATCATTTTCTTGTTGCACAATAAATATTAGAATCTGAAGGTACATGCAACCTGGGTAGACCGATATTAGTGCTAACAATTTACATTCACTTCCCAGTGTTACTTCTCTGGGTGTAGTTATTTCTTTCCATCATTGATCAACTGGAAGTGAGTTGGCTCTTCTTTATGTTGAAGATTTCCACTTCCATCAGAATACATCCTCATACAGTATTGTTGTTGAAGTATACAGTGATCTTCTGGTTCTGCTCATTTCACTCAGCATCAGTTGATTTAAGTCTCTCCAGGCCTCTCTGTATTCCTCCTGCTGGTCATTTCTTACAGAACAATAATATTCCATAACCTTCATATACCACAATTTACCCAACCATTCTCCAACTGATGGACATCCATTCATCTTCCAGTTTCTAGCTACTACAAAAAGAGCTGCCACAAACATTTTGGCACATATATGTCTCTTTCCGCTCTTTAGTATTTCTTTGGGATATAAGCCCAGTAGTAGCGCTGCTGGGTCAAAGGGTATGCACAGTTTGATAACTTTTTGGGAATAATTCCAGATTGCTCTCCAGAATGGCTGGATTCTTTCGCAACTCCACCAGCAATGTATCAGTGTCCCAGTTTTCCCACATCCCCTCCAACATTCATCGTTATTTGTTCCTGTCATCTTAGCCAATCAGACAGGTGTGTAGTGGTATCTCAGAGTGGTCTTAATTTGCATTTCTCTGATCAGTAGTGATTTGGAACACTCTTTCATGTGAGTGGATATAGTTTCAATTTCTTCCTCTGAGAATTGTCTGTTCATATCCTTTGACCATTTATCAATTGGAGAATGGTTCGGTTTCTTATAAATTAGGGTCAGTTCTCTATCTATATATTTTGGAAATGAGACCTTTGTCAGAAACTTTGTTTTTAAAAATATTTTCCCAATTTGTTACTTCCCTTCTAATCTTCTTTGCATTAGTATTATTTGTACAGAAACTTTTTAGTTTGATGTAATCAAAATCTTCTATTTTGTGATCAATAATGATCTCAAGTTCTCCTCTGGTCATAAATTCCTTCCTCCTCCACAAGTCTGAGAGGTAGATTATCCTCTGTTCCTCTAATCTATTTATGCCTAAATCATGGACCCATTTTGATCTTATCTTGGTATATGGTGTTAAGTGTGGATCCATATCTAATTTCTGCCATACTAATTTCCAGTTTTCCCAACAGTTTTTTCCGAATAATGAATTTTTATCCCTAATGTTGGTATCTTTGGGTTTGTCAAAGATTAGGTTGCTATATATGTATCCTTTTTTGTCCTTTGTATCTAATCTGTTCCACTGATCTACTGGTCTATTTCTTAGCCAATACCAAATGGTTTTGGTGACTGCTGCTATATAATATAGCTTTAGATCAGGTACACTTAGACCACCTTCCTCTGAGTTTTTTTTTCATTAGTTCCCTTGCAATTCTCGACCTTTTATTCTTCCATATGAATTTTGTTGTTATTTTTTCTAGGTCATTGAAATAGTTTCTTGGGAGTCTGATTGGTATAGCACTAAATAAATAGATTAGTTTGGGTAGTATTGTCATCTTTATTATATTCGCTCGGCCTATCCAAGAGCACTGAATGTCTTTCCAATTATTTAAATCTGATTTTATTTTTGTGGCAAGTGTTTTATAATTTTTCTCATATAATTCCTGACTTTTCTTTGGTAGATGGATTCCCAAATACTTTATACTCTCAACATTTGTTTGGAATGGAATTTCTCTTTGTATCTCTTGCTGTTGCATTTTGTTAGTGATATATAAAAATGCCGAGGATTTATGTGGATTTATTTTGTATCCTGCCACTTTGCTGAAATTTTGAATTATTTCTAGTAGCTTTTTAGCAGAGTCTTTGGGGTTCTCTAAGTATACCATCATGTCATCTGCAAAAAGTGATAGTTTAATTTCCTCATTTCCTACTCTAATTCCTTGAATCTCTTTCTCGGCTCTTATTGACAAGGCTAGCGTTTCTAGTACTATATTGAATAGTAATGGTGATAGTGGGCAACCTTGTTTCACTCCTGATCTTACTGGGAAAGGTTGCAGTTTATTTCTATTGCATATTATGCTTACTGAAGGTCTTAAATATATGCTCCTGATTATTCTAAGGAATAGTCCATTTATTCCTATACTCTCAAGAGTTTTTAGTAGGAATGGATGTTGGATTTTGTCAAATGCTTTTTCTGCATCTATTGAGATGATCCTATGGTTCTTATTAATTTGATTATTAATATGGTCAATTATATTAATAGTTTTCCTAATATTAAACCAGCCCTGCATTCCTGGAATAAATCCTACTTGATCATAGTGTATTATCCTGGAGATGATTTTCTGAAGTCTTTTTGCTAATATCTTATTTAAGATTTTAGCATCAATATTCATTAAGGAGATTGGTCTATAATTTTCTTTCTCAGTTTTCGATCTACCTGGTTTAGGTATCAGTACCATGTCTGTGTCATAAAAGGAGTATGGTAGGACTCCTTCATCCCCTATTTTTTCAAATAATTTATATAACATTGGGGCTAATTGTTCTTTAAATGTTTGGTAGAATTCACATGTGAATCCATCTGGCCCTGGGGATTTTTTCCTGGGGAGTTGATTAATAGCTTGTTCTATTTCTTTTTCTGAAATAGGACTATTTAAGCAATTTATCTCCTCCTCTGTTAATCTAGGGAGCCTATATTTTTGGAGGAAGTCATCCATTTCACTTAAGTTATCAAATTTTTTGGCATAAAGTTGGGCAAAGTAACTCCTTATTATTTCTCTAATTTCTTCTTCATTGGTGGAAAGATCCCCCTTTTCATTTGTAAGACTATCAATTTGATTTTCCTCTTTCTTTTTTCTGATGAAATTTACCAAAGGTTTATCTATTTGATTGGCTTTTTCATAAAACCAACTCTTGGTTTTATTTATTAATTCAATAGTTTTTTTTTTTTTTACTTTCAATATTATTGATTTCTCCTTTTAATTTTTGTATTTCAAGTTTAATTTTTGGTTGGGGGTTTATAATTTGGTCTTTTTCTAGCCTTTTAAGTTGTAAGCCCAATTCGTTAATCTTCTCTTTCTCTATTTTCTTCAAATAAGCCTCTAAAGATATAAAATTTCCCCTTATTACTGCTTTAGCTGCATCCCAAAGATTTTGGTATGATGTCTCATCATTGTCATTATCTTGGGTGAAATTGTTAATTGTTTCTATAATTTGCTCTTTCACCCAGTCATTCTTTAAGATGAGATTATTCAGTTTCCAATTACTTTTTGGTCTATTTACCCCTAACTTTTTACTGAATGTAGCTTTTATTGCATTGTGATCTGAGAAGAAGGCATTTATTATTTCTGCCTTCCTACATTTAATTTTGAGATCTTTCTGTCCTAATATATGGTCTATTTTTGTATAGGATCCATGAACTGCTGAGAAGAAAGTATATTCCTTTCTATTGCCATTCAGTTTTCTCCAAAGGTCTTGTTTATAATATTCTTAACGTCTAGATCATGAACCCATTTCAATCTTATTTTGGCATACAGTGTTAGATGTGGGTCTCTGTCTACTTTCTGCCAGACTAGTTTCCAGCTTTCCTAGTAGTTTTTGTCAAATAGTGAATTCTTATCTTAAAAGGTGGGACCTTTGGATTTGTCAAATATTAGATTGTTAAAGTCATTGCTATTTTGTTCTGTGAATCTAACCTTTTCTACTGATCAACTTCTCTGTTTCTTATCAGCAGAAGATAATTTCAAAGATCACCAGAAAAGGTCTGTTTCAATTGTAAATGGGAGGAAGGCAGCTGGTGCAAACAGTTGAGTATAAACACCAGCATAGACAGTTCAAAATCCCAGGGCAGTGCAGTCTCCACAGGGCAGTACAAACTCCACATAGTGGAGAATCTATGGGGAGGAAACAGACTAGAAAATGTCTGTATCAATCGGAAACAGAAAAGGCAGCAAAGCACAAACTGTTGAGTACAAATGCCAGGGCAGACACCATGGAGCCTGAAGTGGTGCAAACTGCATGGCAGATAATCTATAGAGATGAATCTACAGGAATCTGCAGCAATGTCGGCCACTCTGCCCTTGTTGCAAGCCAATCAGCAGAGAAGTTATAAAACATCCAATACAAACACAAAATATCAATTGTGAACCCCAAAATGCCAGAATCTCACGGGAACTGGCCATGCCCACCCAGGACCTGTAGTGAATCAACACTGATCCAGTGCAGCTGTGGACACCTGGAAAACCTCCCCCATGTTAAAGGCAGACCTTAATTTAAAAAAAAAAAAAAAAAAAAAAAAAAAAAGGCATCTGCAATATTTTCTCCTTGATTTCATAAGTCTGAAATTTAGCTAAAATGTTCCTTGGAGTTTTCATTTTGGATCTTTCTGAGGAAGTGATCGATAAATTCTTTCAATGGATATTTTCCCCTCTGGTTGTAGGACATCAAGGCAGTTTTCCTTGATTATTTCCTCAAAGATGATGTAGGAGGCTCTTTTTTTCATGATGGTTTTTAAGAAGTCCAATAAGTCTTAGATAGTCTTTCCTAGCTCTATTTTCCAGTTCAGTTCTTTTTTCAATGAGGTATTTTACATTTTATCCTTTTTTTTTTTTTTTTTTTTGGTTTTGTTTTATTTTTGAAATCTCATTGAGTCATTCACATCTATTTGTTCCATTCTAATGTTTAGTGAATTGTTTTCTTTTGCATTTGGCCAATTGAAATTATTTTTTAATTTTTTAATAGTTTTTCTTTACCAGATATTTGCATGGGTAATTTTACAACACTGACAAATGCCAAACCATTTGTTCCAATTTTTTCCCTCCTTCCCCCCCACCAAGATGGTAGGTCGACCAATATGTGTTAAATATGTTAGAGTATAAATTAAATACAATATATGTATACATGACCAAACAGTTGTTTTGCTGAACAAAAAGAATCAGACTTTGAAATAGTGTACATTTAGCCTGTGAAGGAAATCCAAAATGCAGGCAGACAAAATTAGAGGGATTGGAAATTCTATGCAGTGGTTCATAGTCATCTCCCAGAGTTTTTTCACTGAGTGTAGCTGGTTCAGTTTATTACTGCTCTATTGGAACTGATTTGGTTCATCTCATTGTTGGAGAAGGCCACGTCCATCAGAATTGATCATCATACTGTATTGTTGTTGAAGTATATAGTGATTTCCTGGTCCTGTTTATTTCACTCAGCATCAGTTCATGTAAGTCTTTTCAGGCCTTTCTGAAATCATCCTGTTGGTCATTTCTTACAGAAAAATAATATTCCATAATATTCACATACCACAATTTATTCAGCTATTCTCCAATTGATGGGCATCCACGAAGTTTCCAGTTTCTGGCCACCACAAAGAGGGCTGCCACAAACATTCTTGAACATACAGGCCCCTTTCCCTTCTTTAAGATCTCTTTGGGATATAAACCCAGTATCAACGCTGCTGGATCAAAGGGTATGCACAGTTTGATAACTTTTTGAGCATAGTTCCAAATTGCTCTCCAGAATGGCTGGATGTATTTGTAGTTCCAGCAACAATGTATCAGTGTCCCTGTTTTCCCACATCCCCTCCAACATTCTGCATTGTCTTTCCCTGTCATTCTAGCCAATCTGACAGGTGTGTAGTGGTATCTCAGAGTTGTCTTTATTTGCATTTTTCTGATTATTAATGATTTGTAGCATCTTTTCATATGACTAAAAAGTGTCAATATCTTTATCCGCAAATTGTCTGTTCATATCCTTTGACCATTTATCAATTGGAGATTGGCTTGATTTCTTATATATTAGAGAGCAATTCTCTATATATTTTGGAAATGAGACCTTTATCTAAACCTTTGACTGTAAAAATGTTTTCCCAGTTTATTGTTTAACTTCTAATCTTATCTGCATTGATTTTGTTTATACAAAAACTTTTCAATTTGATATAATAAAAGCTTTATATTTTGTGATCAATAATGATCTCCAGTTCTTCTTTGGTCATGAATTCATTCTTCTTCCACATTTCTGAGAGGTAAATTATCCTATGTTCCTCTAATTTATTTATAATCTCATTCTTTATTCGTAGGTCATGAACCCATTTTGACCTGACCTTGGTGTACGGTGTTAAGTGTGGATCAATGTCTAGTTTCTGCCATATTAATTTCCAATTTTCCCAGCAATTTTTGTCAGACATTGAGTTCTTATCCCAAAGCCTGGGGTCCTTGGGTTTGGAAAACACTAGATTATTAAAGTTATTGATTATTTTGTCCTTTAGACCTAAACTATTCCACTGATCAACTAGTCTATTTCTTAGCCAATATCAAATGGTTTTGATAACTGTTGCTTTATATTATATTTTAGATCTGATACAGCTAGTCCACCTTCATTCAATCTTTTTTTCATTAATTCCCTTGAAATTCTTGACCTTTTGTTTTTCCATATCAACTTTGTTGTTATTTTTTCTAGGTTATTAAAATAGTTTTTTTGGGAGTCTGATTGGTATAGCACTAAATAAATAGATTAGTTTGGGTAGTATTGTCATCTGTATTATATTTGCTTGCCCTATCCAAGAGCATTTAATATTTTTCCAATTGGTTAAATTGGACTTAATTTGTATGGAAAGTGTTTTGTAGTTTTGCTCACATAGTTTCTGATTTTCCCTTGGCAGATAGATTCCTAAATATTTTATACTATCAGTAGTTACTTTAAATGGAATTTCTCTCTGTAACTCTAACTGTTGGACTTTGTTAGTGACATATAAGAATGCTGATGATTATGGATTTATTTTGTATCCTACAACTTTGCTAAAGGTATGGATTATTTCTAATAGCTTTTTAGTTGAATCTTTGGGGTTCTCTATGTATACCATCACATCATCCACAAAGAGTGATAATTTGGTTTCTTCATTACCTACTCTAATTCCTTTAATCTCTTTCTCCACTCTTATTGCCAAACATAGCATTTCTAATACAATATTGAATAGTAATGGTGATAGTGGACAACCTTGTTTTACCCCTGATCTTAATGGGAATGTTGCAATCTTTCTCCATTATATATGATGCTTATTGATGGTTTTAAATAGATGCTACTGATTATCTTAAGGAAAAGTCCATTTATTCGTATACTCTCAAGTGTTTTTAATAGGAATGAATGTTGGATTTTATCAAATGCTTTTTCTGCATCTATTTAGATGATCATATGATTTTTGTTAATTTTATTATTAATATGGCCAATTATACTGATAGTTTTCCTAATATTGAACCAGCCCTGCATTCCTGATATATATCCTACTTGATCGTGATATATTATCCTGGGCATGATTTTCTGGAGTCTTTTTGCTAATATCTTATTTAAGATTTTAGCATCAATATTCATTAGGGAGATTGGTCTATGGTTTTCTTTCTCCATTTTCAACCTACCTGGTTTGGGTATCAGTACCATGCCTGTGTCATAAAAGGAATTTGGTAGGACTCCTTCATTCCCTATTTTTTCAAATAGTTTATATAACATTGGAGTTAATTGTTCTTTGAATGTTTGGTAGAATTCACCTGTGAATCCATCTGATCCTGGAGACATTTTCTTAGGGAGTTGATTAATAGCTTGCTTTATTTCTTTTTCTGAAATGAAACTATTTAAGCAATTTATTTCCTCCTCTGTTAATCTGGAAAGCCTATACTTTTGGAGGTAGTCTTCCATTTCACTTAGGTTATCAAATTCAGCCAATTGAACTTTTAAATGAGGTGTTTTGTTCATTGCATTTTTTCCATTTCACAAATTATACTATTTAATAAATTGTTTCTTTTTCATATCTGTTTTGTAAGGAGTTTTATGCTTTTCCTAATTCATCAAATCTATTTTAAGATATTTTCTTACGATAATTTCTGTTTTTGTTTTCCAAACTCCCTTGAAAAGTTCTCATTTCCTTTCCTCATTTTTCTTCTAACTTTCTTTTAAGATCCTTTTAGAATTCTTCCAAAAGAGGTTTGTGAAACATGGACCAACCTATATTACCCTTTGGAGTTTGATCTGGAGATAATTTTCCTTTAGGATCCTCAGAGTTTCAGATATATTCTTCTCTTTCTCCATAAAAGATATATATGGGCAGAGGGGTGTTTTTGGCTTTTTTGCTCATTTTTCTTAAAGTTTGAGGTCTATTATTAGGGCAATGGGACCACAGCTGCTTTAGGTTGCCCTGAAGTGAGTGTTACTGATTGACTTCTGGTGCTGAGTAGACATAGCCAGATCCCATATTTTTCTGAAGATTCAGAGGCTCACTATTTGGATGTCTCACAGCTAATTTGCTGATCCATTGGCTTGTTACCAGTACAGAGGAGCCCAAGAATCTCCCAGTAGATTCCCTGATGTAGCAGAAACTGAAACTGCACAGCCCTAGCTCCCTATGCTGAGTCTCTGCTTATCCACACCCCATTCCTGATTGAAACATAACTTTTCTGAAGTTCTTTCAAAGTATCTTCTGCTGAAAATTTTTTGCACTCTAAATATTTGTGGGTTCTGTCACTCTAAAACCATTTCAGAGGCTTGATCTGGTGTTGATCTGAGAGACACTAGGAGGAGCTCAAATAAAGAGGCGTCTATTCTCCGCCATCTTGGCTCCACCCCTATTTCTTCTTTTGAGCATTTTTTTACTTTCAAATTTGACATTTAATTTTTAAGATGCCAAAGCACAAAAATGGTTTTAATCTTCTTTTTATGTATTATGATTTTTAGATGTATATATTTTTCTTAGTTGACCTTAAATGCATATCAAAACTTTTCATGTATTACTTCATTAACATTTTCTTTCAAATAATTATGTTTTCTGATTTGTTCTTTGAATCACTCATTATTTAGGATATCATTTTTGAGTCCTCATGGGAATTTGCATCTTTCTGTCTGTAGCAACTGAATTGATTACATGTTATTCATCCTAGTCTCTTGTGTGCTTTTCAGAATTAAATAACTTAATTGTCCTTTATTGTTATTTTGTCATTTTTGCTTTTAATCCCATAAATATCTTTTTCTTTGTCTTTTTTTTTTTACTCCCGGTGGTAATGTATATTATTATTTTTGCTTTCCTTGTTTGCTTTTTTAAACTTCCTTGTGTTTTTTTTTTCATTTGTAGTATTTATAAAATAAATAATCTATATTTTGGGGTGACTTATTGTTTTCTCAAATTGTCTTTCCTTTCATAATATTTGTGTTTCCAATGAGTTGTTCTCTAATTTCTTTGGTGAGACTTCTCAATGTATATTCACCTTTTACCCACCCCACCCTGCTCCCTTATTTTGTCTATTATTTCTGTTGCACAGCAAAGTATGCTCTCACAATTCTCATTTCCCTCTTGAATCATTCAGTAACATTCAGCTGTGGTTCCAGGACCTCTTGCAAATCTACAGGTTACTTTGCCTCCCAAATTTTGATCCAAGATATTTGATTCCAGGGCCAGTGCTCTGTCCACTACACCAGCCAGCTGCTGCTGCATTATCAATTTTTTGTCATGTAATTTTTTTATTAATAAGTTTTATTTATCTGATATATGCATGGGTAATTTTACAACATTGACAATTGCCAAACCCCTTGTTCCAATTTTTTCCTTCCCTCCCCCCACCCAGATGGCAGGTTGACCAATACATGTCATGTAATTTTTAGTGAAATATATTTGGGCTCAATTTAGATGTTCTGAAGACTATTTCATCTTCCTTTTTTCATATTTTCAACACTGATTTATCTGTTTATAGTGATAGTTTTTTAGTTTGTTTTTTTATTAATTATAGTATTTATTTAACAGATATATGCATGGGTAATTTTATAGCATTGACAATTGCCAAACCCCTTGTTCCAATTTTTCCCCTCCTTCCCCCTCCCCAAATGGCAGGTTGACAAATACACATAAAATATGTTAAAGTATAAATTAAATACGATATATGTATACATGTCTAAACAGTTCCTTTGCTTTATAAAAAGAATTGGAATTTGAAAATAATGTAAAATTAGCCTGTGAAGGAGATAAAAAATGCAGGCAGAAAAAAAAATAGAGGGATTGGGAATTCTATTTAGTAGTTCATATTCATCTCCCAGAAGTCTTTTGCTGGGTGTAGCTGGTTCAATTCATTACTGCTCTATTGGAATTGATTTGATGAGATGTCATTGTTGAAGATGGCCACGTCCATCAGAATTGATCATCATACAGTATTGTTGTTGAAGTATATAATGATCTCCTGGTCCTGCTCATTTCTCTCAGCATCAGTTCATATAAGTCTCTCCAAGCCTCTCTGTATTCATCCTGCTGGTCATTTCTTACAGAACAATAATATTCCATAATATTCATATACCACAATTTATTCAGCTATTCTCCAATTGGTTTAGGTAGTATTGTCATCTTTATTATATTTGCTTGCCTTATCCAAGAGCATTTAATATTTTTCCAATTGGTTAAATCAGACTTAATTTCTGTGGAAAGTATTTTGTAGTTTTGCTCATATAGTTTCAGGTTTTCCCTTGCAAGAGAGATTGCTAAATATTTTAAACTATCAACAGTTACTTTAAATAGAATTTCTCTTTGTAACTCTAACAGTTGAATTTTGTTAGTGACATATAAGAATGCTGATGATTTATATGGGTTTATTTTGTATCCTACAACTTTGCTAAAGGTGTGGATTATTTCTAATAGCTTTTTAGTAGAATCTTTAGGGTTCTTTAAGTATACCATCATATCATCAGCAAAGAGTGATAATTTGGTTTCCCCATTATCTACTCTAATTCCTGTAATCTCTTTCCCCACTCTTATTGCCAAAGGTAGCATTTCTAATACAATATGGAATAGTAATGGTGATAGTGGGCAACCTTCTTTCACTCCTGATCTTATTGGGATTGGTTGCCATTTATCCCTATTACATATGATGCTTACTGATGGTTTAAAACAGATGCTACTGATTATCTTAAGGAAAAGTCCATTTATTCCTATACTCTCATGTGTTTTTAATAGAAATGGATGTTGTATTTTATCAAATGCTTTTCCTGCATCTATTGAGATGATCATATGTTTTTTTTGTTAATTTGGCTATTAATATGGCCAATTATTCTGATAGTTTTCCTAATACTGAACCACCTTTGCATTCTTGGTATAAATCCTACTTAATCATGATATATTATCCTGGGGTTGATTTTCTGTATTCTTTTTGCCAATATCTTATTTATAGATTTTAGCATCAATATTCATTAGTGAGATTGGTTTATAGTTTTCTTTCCCAGTTTTCAACCTACCTAATTTGGGTATCAGTACCATGTCTGTGTCATAAAAGGAATTTGGTAGGATTACTTCATTCCCTGTTTTTTCAAATAGTTTATATAGCATTGGGGCTAATTGTTCTTTGAATGTTTGGTATTATTCACATGTAAATCCATCTGGTCCGGGAGAATGGGACTATTTAAGCAATTTACTTCCTCCTCTGTTAATCTAGGAAGCCTATATTTTTGGAGGTAGTAATCCATTTCACTTAGGTTATCAAATTTATTGGCATGAAGTTGGGCAAAGTAATTCCTTATTATTTCTTTAATTTCCTATTCATTGGTGGAAAGTTCCCCCTTTTCATTTTTAAGACTAACAATTAGATTTTCTTCTCTCCTTTTGATACCACAAGGACTGGAAGCACGACTTACCAGCTGAAGAGTATCTTGAGTTTCAACAGAAAATATCGGTTCCCAGGGGAGGGAAAAAAAAGGCCAGCACAGACGGTTGGGTGCTAGCACACTTCCCAATCAGGCTGGGGAGGGCTCTGGGATCAGAGAAGCCACTGAGATAGAAGAATCTGGCACAGGCTGTTAGCTCTTCTCTGCTTTTAAAACAGCAGATCAGAAGAGAAATCAAGCCACTTTAAAATATAAAGCCAGATACTAGAACCACCCCAATCTGGAAGTGACCTAACAGATTGCTGCACTGTGGGTGTGGCCGACTTCAGTGGCCTGGGGCTTCACCTGGGAGTAGTTAAGAGATTGAAAAGCAAGGACACGGCCCAAGGCAACACATAGTGCCTGTCTTTGCTGGAGGCTGTGGAAATCAGCCCCAGAAGTCCCAGAGAAGCAGAACCTTTGAAATAGGGACCGCAGTTTCTGGGCAGACACTTCCAGTTTGAGCGCAAGGGCTTTTCACGTCAGCTGCTGACATCCACGCCCCACAGGACACATAGGCTGGGCTTTGTGTCACCTTTACTGTTCAGTCTTAAACCTCAGGGAAGTTGCTAGGACACACAGTGCCCCCAAAGCACAGCCCTGCTAATCACCTCTGAGGCACTTCCAGGGAGGGGGAAGGGAACTCTCTCCCAGAGCTCTCTCTCAGCTCAGTTACAGGAGCAGCTGCATCCATCCAGTCTGGGCGGAAGCTGGTAAAGAAATAAAT
This sequence comes from Sminthopsis crassicaudata, assembly GCF_048593235.1. Taxonomy (NCBI): domain Eukaryota; kingdom Metazoa; phylum Chordata; class Mammalia; order Dasyuromorphia; family Dasyuridae; genus Sminthopsis; species Sminthopsis crassicaudata. The sequence goes on along the minus strand of NC_133620.1, from coordinate 247,147,910 downwards.
AAATAATTTCCTACCCCAGGGACACACCCCAAAATATTTTTTAAATATGAGTAAAAAGCCAAGAAAAGACATTGATTCCTTCTACACAGAGCAAGAGCGGGTATCCAACCCCAAGGAAGTTAATAGCAGAGAGTCAGCAGATAACAGCCTAAAGGGGAATGATTCCTGCCCCCCATCACATAACTCTCTCCTAGAAGAGACTATTAAAAAATTAAGAGAGTTTGAAAAGAAAATGGGGAAAGGAAAGAGAAGCTATGATAGAGATTAACAATATTCTGAAATCTGAGTTGGAAAAAATAAAGAATTCACAGAAGATTCAGGGAAACAAAATTTGTGAATTAGAAAAGGTTAAAAAATCATAGGAAATTAAGATTTATGAATTGGAAAGGATAAAAACTTCTCAAGAAAGTAGGATTTCTGAATTGGAAAAGATAAAAAAATTCTCAAGAAAATAGGATTTCTGGATTGGAAAAGATAAAGTTTCAAGAAAATAGCATTTCTGAATTGGAAAAAGAAAATAATTCTCTAAAAAAATTAGTGAAATGGAAAAACATTCAATAGAGCAAAATAATTCATTTAAAACATCAATAGGGCATATACAAAAAGAACTAAAAACGGTGAATGAAGAAAATAACTCCTTAAAAATCAGGATGAAACAAAAAGAAATGAATGATTCATTGAGAACCCAAGAATCAGTCAAACAAAACAAAACAAAACAAAACAAAACAAAACAAAACAAAAAAAAAAAAAAAAAAAAAAAAGAAAGAAAAGCTGGAGAATAACGTCAAATACTTACTTGGAAAATCTAGAGACCTGGAAAATAGATCTAGGAGAGATAATCTGAGGATCATTGGACTTCCCGAAAACTATGCCCAAAAAGAGAGCCTAGATTCTATTTTACAGGAAATCATCAAAGAGAACTGTCCAGAGATAATAGAAACAGATAGTAAAATAGGCATTGAAAGAATTCATTGAACACCTTCTGAAAAAGACCCTAAAAAAAGAACTCCATGGACCATTGTGGCTAAGCTACAGAACTACCAAACAAAGGAGAAACTCTTGCAAGCAGCTAGAAAAAAACAATTTAAATACCAAGGTGCCACAATAAGGGTCACTCAAGATCTGGCTGCCTCCACATTAAAAGATAGAAGGGCCTGGAACCTGACATTCCAAAAGGCAAAAGATCAAGGATTGCAACCAAGAATAACTTACCCAGCTAAGTTTAGCATTTTTTTCTATGGAAGAAGATGGTCATTCAATGAAATAGAGGAATTCCATATGTTTCTAAGAAAAAAACCAGACTTAAACAAAAAATTTGATCTACATCCACAAGACTGAAGAGAAACAGAAAAAGGTACACAGAACCTTTGAGAACTGTATCTCTGTTGTGGATATACAGAAAGTCCGCATGGATAATTTGATTTTACTGATATAAAAAAGGGGGGGTGTAGTAAAGGGAAAGGGGTAGTACCAGAAAAAGGGGAAAGAGTGATAAAAAGATGGAAACTACATCCCAGGAAGAGGCATAAAAAATATACCATATCTGAGGGAATTTAGAGAGGGGGAGAAACATTGTGTGAATCTTATACTCATCAGAAGAGGCTCAAAGAGTAAATAATTGAAATTTGTTTGTCAGAGAATTCTCTCTCACCTCATTAAAAGGGGGGAGAGGAAAAGGGAAAAGGAAAAGGGGAATAAGGGAAGGGCCTTGGAGGGAGGGGCGAGTGATACTAAAAAAAGGGAGGGCCGCGCATCACAAGTGGGGTCTATAAATTAAATATCAGGGAAGGGTTTCAGGGGGGTCAAGGGAAAAAGCATAATCTGGGGATAATTTGATGGCAGGAAATACAGAATTAGTAATTTTAACTGTAAATTTGAATGGGATGGACACTCCCATCAAACAGAGATGGATAGCAGACTGGATGAAAAATCAGAACCCTACAATATGTTGTTTACAGGAAACATACTTAAAGCAGGGAGATACATATAGAGTAAAGGTAAAAGGTTAGAGCAGAATGTATTATGCTTCAGGTAAAGCCAAAAAAGCAGGGGTAGCTATCCTTATCTCAGATCAAGCAAAAGCAGAAGTTGATCTAATTAAAAGAGATAATGAAGGAAACTATATCCTGCTAAAAGGTAGCATAAACAATGAAGCCATATCGATACTAAACATATATGCACCAAGTGGTATAGCATCTAACTTTCTAAAGGAAAAGTTAAGAGAATTGCAAGAAGAAAGAGACAGTAAAACTAGTTGGAGATCTCAACCTTGCACTCTCAGATTTAGACAAATCACACCACAAAACAAATAAGAAAGAAATTTAAAAAGTAAATAGAACATTAGAAAAACTAGGTATGATAGACCTTTGGAGAAAACTGAATGGTGATAGAAAGGAATATACTTTCTTCTCAGCAGTTCATGGATCCTATTCAAAAATTGACCATATATTAGGACATAAAGATCTCAAAATTAAATGTAGGAAGGCTGAAATAATAAATGCCTTCTTCTCAGATTACAATGCAATAAAAGCTATATTCAGTAAGAAGTTAGGGGTAAATAGACCAAAAAGTAATTGGAAACTGAATGATCTCATCTTAAAGAATGACTGGGTGAAACAGCAAATTATAGAAACAATTAATAATTTCACCCAAGATAATGACAATGATGAGACATCATACCAAAATCTGTGGGATGCAGCTAAAGCAGTAATAAGGGGAAATTTTATATCTTTAGAGGCTTATTTGAAGAAAATAGAGAAAGAGAAGATTAATGAATTGGGCCTGCAATTTAAAAAGCTAGAAAAAGACCAAATTAAAAACCCCCAACCAAAAATTAAACTTGAAATACAAAAATTAAAAGGAGAAATCAATAATATAGAAAGTAAAAAAACTATTGAATTAATAAATAAAACCTAGAGTTGGTTTTATGAAAAAGCCAATAAAATAGATAAACCTTTGGTAAATCCGATCAGAAAAAGGAAAGAGGAAAATCAAATTGTTAGTCTTACAAATGAAAAGGGGGATCTTTCCACCAATGAAGAGGAAATTAGAGAAATAATAAGGAGTTACTTTGCCCAACTTTGTGCCAATAAATTTGATAACTTAAGTGAAATGGATGACTTCCTCCAAAAATATAGGCTTCCTAGATTAACAGAGGAGGCGATAAATTGCTTAAATAGTCCCGTTTCAGAAAAAGAAATAGAACAAGCTATTAATCAACTCCCCAGGAAAAAATCCCCAGGACCAGATGAATTTACATGTTAATTCTACCAAACATTTAAAGAACAATTAGCCCCAGTGTTATATGAACTATTTTAAAAAATAGGGGATGAAGGAGTCCTACCAAACTCCTTTTATGACACAGACATGGTACTGATACCTAAACCAGGTCGATCGAAAACTGAGAAAGAAAATTATAGACCAATTTCCTTAATGAATATTGATGCTAAAATCTTAAATAAGATATTAGCAAAAAGACTTCAGAAAATCATCCCCAGGATAATACACTATGATCAAGTAGGATTTATACCAGGAATGCAGGGCTGGTTTAATATTAGGAAAACTATTAGTATAATTGACCATATTAATAATCAAATTAATAAAAACCATATGATCATCTCAATAGATGCAGAAAAAGCATTTGACAAAATCCAACATCCATTCCTACTAAAAACGCTTGAGAGTATAGGAATAAATGGACTATTCCTTAGAATAATCAGGAGCATATATTTATGACCGTGAGTAAGCATAATATGCAATAGAAATAAACTGCAACCTTTCCCAGTAAGATCAGGAATGAAACAAGGTTGCCCACTATCACCATTACTATTGAATATAGTAGTAGAAACGCAGGCCTCGGCAATAAGAGCCGAGAAAGAGATTCAAGGAATTAGAGTAGGAAATGAGGAAATCAAACTATCACTCTTGGCAGATGACATGATGGAATACTTAGAAAACCCCAGCGATTCTAATAAAAAGTTATTAGAAATAATTCACAACTTTAGCAAAGTTGCTGGATACAAAATAAATCCACATAAATCCTCAGCATTTTTATACATCACCAACAAAATGTAACAGCAAGAGATACAAAGAGAAATTCCATTCCAAACAAATGTTGAGAGTATAAAGTATTTGGGAATCCATCTACCAAAGAAATGTCAGGAATTATATGAGCAAAATTACAAAACACTTGCCACAAAAATAAAGTCAGATTTAAATAATTGGAAAGACATTCAGTGCTCTTGGATAAGCTGAGCAAATGTAATAAAGATGACAATACTCCCCAAACTAATCTATTTATTTAGTGCTATACCAATCAGACTCCCAAGAAACTATTTTAATGACCTAGAAAAATAACAACAAAATTCATATGGAAGAATAAAAGGTCGAGAATTGCAAGGGAACTAATGAAAAAAAAAAAAAAATCAGATGAAGGTCGTAACAGCAGTCACCAAAACCATTTGGTATTGGCTAAGAAATAGACCGGTAGATCAGTAGAACAGATTAGATACAAAGGACAAAAAAGGATACATCTATAGCAATCTAGTCTTTGACAAACCCAAAGATACCAACATTAGAGATAAAAATTCATTATTTGGAAAAAACTGTTGGGAAAATGGGAAATTAGTATGGTAGAAATTAGATATGGATCCACACTTAACAACATATACCAAGATAAGATCAAAATGGGTCCATGATTTAGGCATAAAGAATGAGATCATAAATAGATTAGAGGAACAGAGAATAGTCTACCTCTCAGACCTGTGGAGGAGGAAGGAATTTATGACCAGAAGAGAACTAGAGATCCTTATTGATCACAAAATAGAAGATTTTGATTACATCAAACTCAAAAGTTTCTGTATAAACAATACTAATGCAAACAAGATTAGAAGGGAAGTAACAAATTGGGAAAATATTTTTAAAGTTAAATGTTCTAACAAAGGTCTCATTTCCAAATGTATATAGAGAACTTACCCTAATTTATAAGAAATCAAACCATTATCCAATTAATAAATGGTCAAAGGATATGAACAGACAATTCTCAGATGATGAAATTGAAACTATTTCTACTCATATGAAAGAGTGTTCCAAATCACTGCTGATCAGAGAAATGCAAATTAAGACAACTCTGAGATACCACTACACACCTGTCAGATTGGTTAAGATGACAGGAACAAATAATGATGAATTTTGGAGGGGATGTGGGAAAACTGGGACACTAATACATTGTTGGTGGAGTTGTGAAAGAATCCAGCCATTCTGGAGAGCAATGTGGAACTGTGCCCAAAAAGTTATCAAACTGTGCATACCCTTTGATCCAGCATTGCTGCTATTGGGCTTATATCCCACAGAAATACTAAAGAGAGGAAAGGGACCTGTGTGTGCCAAAATGTTTGTGGCAACTCTTTTTGTTGTAGCTAGAAACTGGAAGATGAATGGATGTCCATCAATTGGAGAATGGTTGGGTAAATTATGGTATATGAATATTATGGAATATTATTACTCTGTAAGAAATGGCCAGCAGGAGGAATACAAAGAGGCTTGGAGAGACTTATATCAACTGATGCTGAGTGAAATGAATAGAACCAGAAGATCACTGTACACTTCAATGTTGTATGAAGATGTATTGTGATGGAAGTGGTTATCTTCAACATAAAGAAGATCCAACTTAGTTACAGTTGATCAATGATGGACAGAAATAACTACACCCAGAGAAGGAACACTGGGAAGTGAATATAAATTGTTAGCACTACTGTCTATCTACCCAGGTTACTTATACCTTTGGAATCTAATACTTAATGTGCAACAAGAAAATGGTATTTACACACATATATTGTATCTTGGTTATATTGTAACATATGTAAAATGTATGGGATTGGCTGTCATCAAGGGGAGAGAGTAGAGGGAGGGAGGGGATAATTTGGAAAAATGAATACAAAGAATAATATTATTAAAAAATTACTCATGCATATATTCTGTAAAAAAATTATAAATAATAAAAAACAATAAAAATTTTAAAAAAAGAATGTGTATATTTTTTACCAATGATCTCTTTATCTGAGTTAAAAATAAGAGTTTGGAGTTTATCATCAAATATGGTGTGAGGTATTGATATGAAATATATTTCTTCCATATTAGTGCACACTTAACTCAGCAAATTTTTGTCAAAAAAATTGTCCTTATTTCTGTAGCTGGGATCCCTGTGTTTATGAAATACACACTAGGGTATTGAATACATTTGCTTCAGTATGTTATATAGTTAATCTGTTCCCCTGATTAATCTTTCAGTTTTTAAACCAATGCAAAATTAGTCTCATAGTTCTTCAGCTTATTAAATCCCCCCTCTTCCATAACTCATTAGATTTCCCACTTGCAAAACTTATTAGATCTTCCACTTGCATAACTTCAAGGCTTAGTTCATGACTTGCATGCCAGTTTTACACTATTGTGCATGCCTCAGAGTCTATAAATATGCTTGGAGTACTTAAATTATATTTTGATACTAATTGTGTTGCTGTTGTTTTGTTTTGTTATGGGGTTTTTTTAACATGAAAATTTTAGAATGCATTATCTCTAATCCAATAAATTAAAATAACGAATAGGAACAATAAATCTTGATGTGGGGGGAGAAAATATGAACAGCATATATACTATTTTCAGGTGAGAGTTTACTCTTTATCCCCTTAAATGCACTCAAGTTTAAGCATATTTCCCCATTTAATTTGCCTGCATTCTGAATGGACTCCAAGCTGTTCACACATATGCTTTCTTACACTTAACCTATTAATCCCCTCTATTGACAGAGAATCTTTTCTACTGCTGTTCCCATTTGATGAAGCTCATTTTCCAACTCTAAGTTCTGCTTTTCATTGCCTTTTCATTTGCTTCATTGTTAGTATGTGTTTGAGGAGAAAATGCTGACATACAAATTGGAAGTCATCCATCAACTTTCTATACATACATATTTTCTTTCAAATTGAATCTCTGAAAGGATTATAGGGTTTATATGAACAAATCTGTTGAAAATTGTGGCATGTCCTTATCTTACTCACATCTTATAGATAATCTTCTCTTTACCAGAAAGTAAGTATGAAATTGGATGGTCTTCTTTATTTTTGTGCATATTTCTGAGAAACTGAATGCTGATTTTCTCTGTGCCCTTTGTTTGAAAAGTTTTTAGCATGCACTTAGAATCATTCAGCTCCCCTATTTTTGAGGAGGCAGGGAAGTTTAGGAACATGTTATTTGAAGGTGATTTGCATGTTTGTGAACTTTTGTCCTGTGACATCCTGAGCTAATGTAGCCACTCTTCCAAAAGCAGAATGAAATCACTTATAGAAAATATCTTCCAAGGCAATTCAAGTTGTGTATATGTCAAAGTGAAGTCAAAAGAAATAGCTGAAAGTTGAAAAATGTCCATCACATTGGGCACTTGATAATACAAAAAAGTCAAACCCAATATTTTACTGAATTCACATAGGTCAGTTTGTCATCTTAGCAGAAAGAGTGATAGATTTCAAGTTGGGAAGATATGAGTTTGAATTTTAATTTAAATACAGCTCTATTTTCCTGAACAAATCCTAACTTCTCTAAGCCTCAATTTTTTCTTCTATAAAGTAAAGGTCTTCAACTTCATGAACTCTAAGATCCTTTTGAATCTAATCATATGATTCTATTCTGATTAATTTCCTTGAGGTTAAGGAAGGAGGAAGGAGAGACAATTTACTTGTTTTGTAAATAAAAAGAAAGTAAAAAAGGAGAATTACTTTTGAGTCTTCTCATTTCATGATCCCTCCATATCCAATCAATGCAGTAAGCAAAGTATCTGAGATCATAATCACTGCCATAATTGGTATTCACTCCCTTATTGTCCATTATCGCAACTGTTGTAATAATCTCTTTTCTTACAATAATCAAAACCTAAACTGTCTTCACAATCTAATCTATCCTCTCCTACTTTAAACACATTAATATGTCTAATGCACATGTATTAGGAAATAAACATGTCGCATGCTTGGTCAAAGTCATTTATGTCTACCATTTGCCAAACTCCTTATTCTGATGTTAAAAACTCTCCATAGTCTCCCTTTAACCCATTGCTTCAGCCTCATCTGATAGTATCTCCCCATTCGCATGGTATATTTCAGTTAAACTGGATGACATATTTGCTTGAACATATACCACATTATCTAGCCTCACTTAGAATGTCACTTATCAAATTCATTTTGACCTTTATACTATTTCACTCTATTCCTAAAGACATATCACTCATCCTACAAGGCTTAGTTATCTTCCTTGCAACCTTCCATGATTTCGCCAGATTCAAGATATTCCTATCTTGTGTAACTTAGAATATTCACAATTATTTTACTTATTTTAATTTATATTATATTCACTCCCACTGGTTAACCAAACCCATGAGGTTTTAACTTCTTGAAGGAAAAAACAAGATACTATTTATATTTGTATGTAATCTAGCACTTATAATATATGCATTTAGTAGGAACATAATATGAGAAATTAATGACTTTAATATCAATTTATAAACCACTTAGAATATACTGTGAAATATGGAATAAAATGAGGATTTTAGCTTAACTTCTATTATGCTGTTTTCCACTTTCCCCTGCATTTTTTGTCACATACAGATTACTTTGCTAAATAATGTATGCTTTCCAACACTGTTATTAAATCCAATTATTCGCAATTGTCCCTTTGTCTAGACTGTTCTGTTGATTTCTCTGCTTTTTTTAAAGCAATCCCAGATGGTTTCAATGATTTCTGCTTAATAATAGAATTTAAGGTTGGGAGGTGTTCTTTCCTACATCTTTTTGTTATTTCTCTTTATGTTCTATATCCTCTGTTTTCCAAATGAATTCCATTATTTTCCCTACTTTTATAAAATGTCCCTTTGGTAATTTGGTTGTTTTATCATTAAATATGTAAATTAACTTGTAATATTCTTATTTTATTATGTTAACATAGCACAACTGAGAGTGTTGAATATTCTTCCAGCAGTACAACTTGTCCTTTACTTGTTTAAGAGTTTTGTTTGTGTATCTATGTGTGTACAGACACATACACTTTGCTAGCTTTATTCCTAGATAATTGATGAATTTTTTATGTTGAATAGGATTTTTTCTATTATTACCTCCTTTATTGTGTTTTTATTATTATATAAAAAGGTGCTTCATTTTTGAGAATTAATCTTGTGGCCTGCAAATTTTATTATTATCTCAATTATTATGGACTAATTCCCTAGAAATTTTCAAGTAAAATATTGTATCATCAAAAAAGAGATAGTTTTATCTTCTCTTTTCCTGTCCTTATACATTTAATTTCTTTCCCTTTCTTTATTTTTTACTGTCAGCATTTCTAGAAGTATATTAAGTAATAGTAAGAAAAGCAGACATCCTTGCTTTATTACTGGATCTATTAGGAAAGATTCTAAAATATACAGGTTACATAAGAAGCTTAACTTTTGTTTTGGGTACAACTTTTCAGTCATATGAAACAAAATTCCTTTAAAGGGTATGCAAAGTTTTGTAACCCTTTAATCATAGTACCAAATTATTCTCCAGATCATTTCACAATTCTATCAACAATGAATTACTGCCCCAGTTTTCTCACATTCCCTAAAACATTTATCATTATTTTTCTGTCATTTTATCCAATTTGGGATGTGTGAGGTGGTGCCTCAGAGTTGTTTTAATATGCATTTCTCTAATTGATAGTGATTTGGAGTATTTTTCCATATGAATATAGATGGTTTAAATTTCATTATCTGAAATTTATATTCTGAATATGAAAATTATATATGTATATATATATATATGTATATATATATATATTATATATATATGAAATTCATATCCTTTGACCATTTATCAACTGGGGAATCACTTGTATTCTCATAAATTTGACATAGTTCTTTACATATTTTAGAAATGAGATCTTTATCAGAAACATGGGCTGTAAAGATTTTTTTCCCTTCTTTGAACTTCCCTTTTGATATTGTTTCTGTCAATTTTGTTTGTGCAAAAACTTTTTAAAGTTTAAAGTTGTCCATTTTACCTTTCAAAATGTTCTCTAATTCTTCTTTGATTACAAATTCCTTTCTTCACCAAATATCTGAGAGGTAGGTTACTTATTCTCCTAATTTGCTTATGATATCACCTTTATGCACAAATCATGTACCCATTTTGACCTTATTTTGGTATGGAGTATGAGATGTAGGTCTGTGCTGAGTTTCTAACATTTTTTATTTTCTAATTGTCCCAGCAATTTTTGTCACATAGTAAATTCTTATTCTAGAAGCTGGAATTTAGGGATTTATAAAATACAAGATTATTACAGGTCTTAATTATTTTTTTGTGTTTATCTAATATCTCTCAATAATTTACCACTCTATTTCTTAGTCAATAGCAAATGGTTTTGGTGACTGATGCTTTATAATATAGTTTTAGGTTTGGTACTGCAAAGCCACCATCCTTTGTATTTTTTCATTAATTCCCTTAATATTCTTTATCTTTTGTTATTATTTTTTCTAGTTCTATAAAATAATTTATAAAATGCCTCAAATCAAACACGTAAATGACATAGCCAAGAAATAGTCAGAATGAGAAATTCTTCCAGGTCAAAGCAATATAAGAGATAAGAAATAAAGATGTGTGGCACAGGGGAGAAGATGGATGAAACACCAACAGTGACACTAAATGGTGGTAACAAAAGGTACAGCAGATTTGAGAGATTATAAGGCAGAAATGATAAAAAAAAGAACTTTTCGAGTTCAGGAGTACCTAAATTCAAATCCAAAATCAGACATGTAACGCTTCCTGGCTATGTGATCCTGGGCAAGTCACTTAATCCCAATTAAAAAAAAAAAGAAAGAAAAAAAAGAGAAAGAGAAAGAGAGAGAGAGAGAGAGAGAGAGAGAGAGAGAGAGAGAGAGAGAGAGAGAGAGAGTGAAAGAGAGAGAGAAGTGAAAATATCTCTCCCCAGTTCATACTATCTAGGAAGAACTAATTTTTTAAACACTAAAACTAGCTCTGAAACAGCAATGTCAAAAAATTAAAGTTTGAGACAAACCCCACCACACCAAGCACTGAGCCAACATTAGCATAAAATTAAAAGTCAATATGTAGGGTAGAAAAATGAAGAAATAATGAAAAATAAAACATGACCACAAATGTTACTATGATGGCAAAAGAAGATCAAGGCTCAAACTCAGAAGACAATGAAGTCAAAATAGCGATAAATAAAGTCTCAATGGGGAAAAAAAGTGGGAATTGGACCCCAAGCTGAACAAGAATTCCTGGAAGAGATGAAAAAAAAATTTGCAAACTCAAATAATAGTAATAGAAGAAAAATTAAGTAAAGCAATGAAAGCAAAGGAAGAAAATTCTGAAAAGACAACAGCTTGGGGGTGGGAGAAAGCACAAATCTATTAAAGAATTTTTTTTTAAATGGTTATATAATAAGACGCAAAAAATCTCTGATCAAAATAGTCTTTCAAAACCAAATTGGGCCAAATGAAAAACTAGCTACAAAAATCCACTGAAGAAAATAATCCATTTAAAATTAGAATTGGTAAAGTGAAAGCTAATTACTGTATGAGATAACAAGAAACAATAAAACAAAATCAACATAATAAAAATAAGAAAGAGCTGATTTGAAAAAAAAAGCAACTGATGTGTAAAACATATTGAAGAAAGATAATTTAAGAATTACTTGATTATCTGAAAACCATGATCAAAGAAAAGAGTCTAGATTTTATATTTACACAAATTATCAAGAGCTGATATTCTCAAATCAAAGGTTAAAATAGAAGAGGAAAATATCCATTCATCACTACCTTAGAGAAAGAGTGAGTTGGAATATTATTTTTAAAAATCAATAGGCGAGAAAGAAAAAATACAGAGAGGCTTGGAGAGACTTACATCAACTGATGCTAAGTGAAACGAGCAGAACCAGAAGATCATTATACACTTCAACAATGATACTGTACGAGGATGTATGCTGATGGAAGTGGATATCTTCAACATAGAGAAGAGCTGATTAGCTCAATTCCAATTGATTAATGATGGACAGAATCAGCTACATCCAGAAAAGGAACACTGGGAAATGAGTGTAAACTGTGATTTTTACCTTCTGAATCCAATTCTTCCTGTGCAACAAGAAATTTGGTTCTACACACATATATTGTGTCTAGAATATACTGTAATATATTTAACATGTATAAGACTGCCTGCCATCTGGGGGAGGGGGTTGGGGGAGGAAGGGAAAAAGTCTGAATAGAAGTAACTGCAAGGGATAATGTTGTAAAAAATTACCCATGCATATGTACTGTCAAAAAAAAACGTTATAATTATAAAATAAAATAAAAATTAAATTAAAAAAAAAGAAAAGCAGCAATATTAAATGGTTTTTGGACCAAAATATAATTTTAAAAGATATTCAATAGAGGGTGATAGAAGCATAGATTAAAAGCTAATTGAAAACTAATAATCTAATTTTTCCCCTGAGGCAATTGGGTCACATAGCTAGGAAGTGTTAAGTGTCTGAGATTAAATTTGAACTGAGGTCCTCCTGACTTCAGGGCTGATGCTCTATCCACCATGCTACCTAGCTGCCCCAATCTTCTTTATAAATTGAGAATTTAGCTAAACAAAATTATCATTCTTTACAAATGATATGATGACATATTTAGAGAATTCTAGAGAATCCACTAAAAAACTATTTGAAAAAATGAACATTCCCTTTAATTGTTAGCAATTAATTTGATTACTATATATCACATATTTTCCTCTATCTTTTAACTCTTTTATTTACCCTTTGATTCTGTAATTTAGTCCTGAGGGGAAATTACCTGTAGGGTAGTTTTGTGAATTTTGATCCATGGTGTTTCAAACATGTATCTCTACCATCACTTCTGTTTCACTTTTGCTTTCAACTTTATTTTCTTGTGTACATTTAGGAAAAAAATCTTGTAATATAATATTTCAATTATAAATTTTCTTTCAAATTTTCTTTTTTGTGCTGAAGTTCTGAAATGTTTAGTTCTATTATTTCTTGAATTAGGTCAGGTTTTTTCTACTTGTCATTTCTGGGAATTACATAAGTATTGATTTTGCTCTATACATCCCGACTTTCAAATCACTATGTATTGCTTATATAGAGAAGTTTTTGTTGTGGTGGTTGTAATTGGTTGTTTGTTCATTTGTTTGTTTTGGTTGTTCTCTTTATTCAGATTGCTATTTATTTCTAAATATTTGCTTAGCCCATTAGTTGTTTCTTTGGTGAGACTAATTTTGAATTCAAGTTTATCTGTTATATCAAATATTTTTATGATTTAGATTTCTAAAATTGTATTTCACATTCTATATTTCTCTATTAAAACATTTAGGAACATCCTTCTCTGCTTCCATGCCATCTTGGAAATCAGTGTATGCTCAAAAGTAGTTCAAAACTTGTCTCAATCTTTTCCCAGTGGACAATTCGTAGTTAACCAGAATAATTCTCTGCCTCTGGGGGTCAAAACTAGCTTGATCTAAAGGCTGAGATTTTCCATCAAATAAAACTGAGCATCACAAAACCTCACACAGGTGTCCTGCCCCATTTCCCTTTATTCCTTAGCTTTCTAATTCAATTATATTGAGGCAAAGAAAACCACTATACTTCTTATACAAGGCAGACAAACATCTGCTGTTGGATATTCTCAATATTAGGAATAGGAGAATTAGCTGTAGAAAGGCTTGTGCAAACCTGAGGATTATAATGTCATGAAAGATGGGAATGAGAATGGGAAAGGAAAGTGTAAGGAATTATGTATTTTTAGACTTTTCAGTTGTTCATCAGCTTTTTACTTTATTCAGACAGGTAGAGAATTCAAAAGAAGATAAGTTTTTTCTAGGACTATGGGGACTCAGAAAATATTCTATATGAATGAATCCATAGTGGATTTATATCCCCAGAAATCAAGTTGACTTGGTCTCATACAAAGTGTCAGAATTTGACCATTTTTCCTTCACTCACTTTTAACCAAAAAGAGTTTAATACATCTGGTCTGTAAGATGGAGTGAGATAGTTATAGAGAATTTGTTAAACATCTATTATGTGCCAGATATAATGATAATGATTGGGAATACAAATCCAATTAGAAAGAAAATCTCTATGTTCAGAAAACTTACACTCTAATAGGGGAATACAATATACTAAAAAGATATGAGAGGGACAGCTAGGTGGCTCAGTGGATAGAGCAATAGCCTTAAACTCAGGAGGACCCGAGTTCAAATCTGAACTCAGACACTTCCTAGCTGTGTGACCCCGGGCAAGTCACTTAACCTCAGCCTCAAAAGAAAAAAAAAAAAATATCAAATCTTCTAATCTATGGTCTCCCCCCACCCTTTTTAGGCAATTGAAGTTAAGTGACTTGTCCAATGTCACACAGCTAAGACATATTAAGTGTCTGGGGCTAGATTTAAATTCAGGTCCTCCCAATTCCAGAGCTAGTTCTATATCCATTGCATCATCTAGTTGTTCTCTGGCCTTTGACTCTTAAGGGTGACCTTGGGTCTAGCCCAGGTCTAGTTGGGCAGAATTGGGATAGTGACTAGCAAATCCACTTGGTGTTTAAATGAAGAAATCTCTAATTATAGATCTTTAATTCAATTGATTAGAACATGTTGCTAATTTCATTAAGCATAAAGATTTGGATCTAATTTTGGGCCATTTAAACCTGGTCTCTTTCATAAATATACACTTCATCCTTAATGATAACTTTCTATATTATAAATGTATTACATTGGTCATAAGATAGACTAGGGAAAAGGATGTGAATAGAAAAGTACAAATTCCTTACCACTACCAGAAGAACAATTTAGATTGTGAGTTCTATCTAGTATGGGTGAATAAGCATCATTTTCTTATATAAAGGACAGAACATCTTCATAAATTATTATATTATTCTGCCTTGATGAATCTTATACATAACTTTGATATTAATGAAATGTGTATACAAGCAGAAAATAAACTCTACTCTATGGATGCCTTCCAAAAATGTTATCTTTTGGAGATTTTCTATTAAGCTCTTCCCTAAGCAAAGGAATTTGAAATATGCAGATGCATATGTGGGAATTATGAATGAACCAAAAATTGAGATAAATGAGTGCCTTTTTAAGCAATTGGGTTAATTACATCTGTTCATCAATTGTAGACACAGAGCATTAAACTCTAAAGCTTTAGTGAAATCAGAAGTTGCTTTATCATAATTCATAAATTCAAAAATGGGCCAATGCTTTAGCAAAACCTATTCTATTGACCTCACATAACTCAGTGATTTGATTTACTACAAATATTTTACAGTTGAAATATTTGTAACCACATTTAAGTAATGAATTTTAAGTTTTGTTGTTAAATTAGAAATTTTTCAAAATTAGTAATATAAACAATTGTATCTAAAAAGTTGTTTTAAATAGCAGCCTAAAAGAGCTTATGCATATTTTTTACACTGATCTCATCTAGGAATTCCTTGTTCCCTTCCAGTGAGTTCTTTTCTGCTCCCTGTACTTGACAATCTGCCTTCAAATTTCAAGAATTTTTATTGTCTAGTCACCATACCAGGAATGGTCTCTCTACTTGTTTCTGCCTCCTGGTTTCCCTGGCTTCTTTCAAGTTATTGCTAAACAAACACCTGTTACAAGAAACCTTTCCTGGATTGCCTCATAATGTTCACATTTCTTTTCACATTGTCTTCTCCATTAGACTGTAAAATTCATGAGAAGAGGAACTGGTTTGGGTTGTCTTTCTTTTATCAGAATATAAAAGTGTCAAACACAGAAGTCACTTCATAAACACTTCTTTATTTGATGAGAACTGGAATGTTTTCTTTACTATTTTTTCTATTAACACCATTCAACATGGTGCCTAACACTTATTAAGTAATTCATAAATCATTTTAATTGGTTGATTGGAAAAGACAAACAATTAGCTCCATCTGTTTTGCATAGTAGCAACTACTCTTGCATCCTTCATTCTGAGAGTGCCTTTGAATAATCTTGGAAACTCAAGTTTCTCAGAAAAACTTTGAAATGTATAGATTGTAACCTATAGTTTGGAAAGGAAATGGGAGAGATTTCAACCTCTCCATTAACTTAACATATACACTGCATAGACTGTTTTTAATTGGAGAAATAGAATAACTATGATTTTAATAGTGTATTAATCAACATATTCACAACAAGCTTCAGGCTTGTTCCACCTGTACAATACAGACTACTTAGGAAAAGCTGAATGTTTTCAATTGACAACTTGTGTCAAAAATACAAAGAACTTTACTACATCTTCTATCCTTCCTTTCAATGAATTTCCTTGACTTCAGCAATTTTGAGAAAAACATGACTCCGAAGTAGGAAACAACATAAGCCAATACCAGTTTATAGAAGGATATTGTCTTTAACTTAAAAGTCAGTGTTCACAATCTTTAGAAACTCAAAGGAGGAAATAAGTTTCATTACCATAAAGGAAATGAGACTTTTCTACATCAGAATCTTCATTTGAATATATGATCTACTGTTGGTCTGGCTGTGGTTAATAGCTTCTGCCTTCATCAAGTGATTGTTCTTCCTTCACAGATCCAAAGGCCATCAACAACATTTTTTTCACTGTATATGTCATCACTCATTTCCTGTGAGGAATTTAGCCTTACCAATTCATATCAACATAATCCATAGTCTTAGAAAGTTGTTGGGGATACAGTGAAAGATTGAACAACTTATGCAATCACAAGGATGGCTTGCTTCAGATGAAAGACTTTAATTCAAGTCTTCCTAACTTCAAAACTATCTCTCTATTAACTATACCATGCTGGCTCTCATTCTGGTAATGAGCTGGTGAAAATAAAGCAAAGTATTTGAAGTTATCTTAGTTGAAAAGGATTTTTTTTTTAATTTTGTTTTTATTTTTCTTTTTTTCTACACAATAACCTATATGACACATTCTACCTCCAATATGACATGTTGACAATTCTAAACTGATAAAATTATATCTATATCTATATCTATATTATTCAGATTGAAAATATATCCAAAAAGTGCTTAAATTTCAAAGCACTTCATTCTTCTTGCATCTTGTTCCCTTCCAGTGAGTTATTTTCTGCTCCTTGTATTTGACAATCTGCCTTCAAATTTCAAGAATTTGATTTTTTTGCTTTTTAAAATTTAAATATATCATTAAAATAGTCAGTAGCATCTACTTAAAACCATCAGTAAACATCATATTTAATGGGAATAAACTGGCATCATTCTCCAGTAAGATCAGGGGTGAAATAAGGTTGCTCATTACCACCACTACTATTCAATATTGTATTAGAAATGCCAGCTTTGGCAAAAAAAGAGAGAAGAAAAAGAGATTAAAGGAATTAGAGTAGGTAATGAGAAAACCAAATTATCATTATTTGCAGATTATATGATGGTATGCTTAGAGAATCCTAGAGAATCAACTAAAAAGCTATTAGAAACAATTCATATGTTTAGCTAAGTTTCAGGATACAAAATAAATCCACATAAATATTTCAGAATTTTTATACATCAGTAACAAAATCCAACAGCAAGAGATGTAAAGAGAAATTCCATTTAAAATAACTGTTGATGATAGTATAAAATATTTGGGAATCTATCTGCCAAGGGAAAGTAAGGAACTATATGAACAAAACTACAAGACTCTTTCCAAACAAATGAAGTCAAATCTAAACAATTGGAAAAAATATCAAATGCTCTTGGATAGATTGAGCAAATATAATAAAGATGACAACATTCCCTAAACTAATCTATTTATTTAGTGCTATACCAATCAAACTCCCAAGAAACTATTTTACTGACTGAGAAAAAATAACAACAAAGTTCATCCGGAAGAACAAAAGGTCAAGAATTTAAAAGGAATTAATGAAGAGAAAAGCAAATGAAGGTGGCCTAGTTATACCAGATCTAAAACTATTTTATAAAGCAGCAGTCATCAAAACCATTTGGTACTGGCTAAGAAATAGAGAAGTTGATCAGTGCAATAGGTTAGATTCATAGAACAAAATAGTCATTGACTATAGTAATATAGTATTTGACACACCCAAAGGCCCCAGCTTTTGGGTTAAGAATTCACTATTTGACAAAAACTACTGGGAAAATTGGAAACTATTATGGCAGAAACTGGGCATAGGCCCACAGATAACACCATATACCAAGATAAGGTCAAAATGGGTTCATGATCTAGACATAAAGAATATTTTTATAAACAAATTAGAAGAACATAGGAGTGTTTGTGCAGATTTGTATATAGGTTTGGAGAGACCTGCATGAACTGATGCTAAGTGAAATGAGCAGAACCAGGAGATCATTATAATAAAGAAGGGAAAAGGACCTGTATGTGTCAAAATGTTTGTGGCAGCCCTTTTTGTAGTGACTAGAAACTGGAAAATGAATGTATGCCCATCAATTGGAGAATTATTGGGTAAATTATGGTATATGAATGTTATGGAATATTATTGCTCTATAAGAAATGACTAGCAGGATGAATACAGAGAGGATTGGAGAGACTTACATGAACTGATGCTGAGTGAAATGAGCAGAACTAGGAGATCATTATACACTTCAACAATGATACTTATGAGGATGTATTCTGATGGAAGTGGATATCTTCAACAAAGAGAAGATCTAATTCAGTTCCAATTGATGGACAGAATCAGCTACACCCAGAGAAGGAACACTGGGAAATGAGTGTAAACTGTTTGCATTTTTCTTTTCTTCCCAGGTTATTTTTACCTTCTGAATACAATTCTTTCTGTGCAAGAAGAAATTTGGTTCTGCACACATATATTGGATCTAGGATATACTATAATACATTTAATATGTATGGGACTGCCTGCCATCTAGGTGGAGGGAAGGAGGGAAAATTCGGAATAGAAGTGAGTACAAGGGATAATGTTGTAAAAAATTACCCATGCATCTAAACTGTCAGGAAAAAAAAAAGTTATAATTATAAAATTAATTTTTAAAAATGTAAAAAAAAAGATATTTGTTTTGATATTGAATCAGTGAGTAATAATGTAGCAAAGTATGGTAGATAGAACTTTAGTGGAATGTAAACTGAAGATACAAAAGAATAGTAGATTATAAGAAAAATATATTCAGGACAGCTAGGTGGCACAGTGGATCAATCATACCAGCCCTGAAGTCAGGGGAACATGAGTTCAAATCTGGCCTTAGACACTTAATAATTCCTAGCTTTGTGACCCTGGGCAAGTCACTTGTCCCCAATTGCCTCAGGAAAAAAAAAAAAAGAAAAATGGTATTCATATATTTAAACAATAATCTATTTATTTTGTGGTTTCTTTTCCTCCTCATCTCTATTTCCTGTTTCACTGGCTTCCTTCCAATTTTCCCTCTTTAAATTAGTTTAAATGAGATTGAGGTTCATGTTGCCTACTTAAAATTATTTTCTTTTCCATTTTAAAAAAACCTTCATTGTGTATCTCTTTTATATGAAACAATTTTCCCTATTCTTTCTCTCCTTTCCCCCTTCTCTCAGTGATTCCCTTTTTTTCAGACTTTTACTATTTTGAAATCACTCCAGCATAATAGATACCACCCATGCCTTCTGTTCATGTAGATTTGTTTTAACTGCCCTAATAATAGTAGTTATTGGAAGTAACATAAATCATTTCCCATATAAGAATATAAATGATTAAATTTAATAAATTCCTTATTATTTCTCACTCATGTTTAACTTTTAATGCTTCTCTTGAGTTTTATTTTTTAATGTCAGAGTTTCTATTCATATCTGAAATTTTCATCAGAAATTCTTGAAAGCCTTCTATTTCCTTACATTTCCATTTTTCCCCTGTTGTATTATATTCGGTTTTGTTGGATAGATCATTTTTGATTTTAATCTTAGCTTCTTTGCCTTCTGGCATGTTCAAATGAAAAGTCTTCACTTCTTTATCATAACATCTGCTAAATCTTAAATGATAGTAACTGTGGCTCTGTGATATTTTAATGGTTTTTTTTTTGGGGGGGAGACACAGTATTTTCTCCCTGATGTGTGAGCTCTGGAATTTGGCTATAATATTCCTGGGAGTTTTCATTTGGAACCTCAGGAGATGATTGGTAGATTCTTTCAATTTCCAATTTGTCCTCTAATTCCATATCTGAGTTTTCTTTATAATTCTCTAATATAAAGGTTTTAAAAATCAATTTAAGTTAATCCAAATAATTACTATATTATTACTCCTTAATCTATTTTAGGTCAGTTGTTTTCTAGTAAGATATTTCATATTTTCTTCTATCAAAATTTTACTTTGTTTTATTGTTTCTTGAAGTATATATAGAGTGTTCAGGAAGGAGTAGTACCTTTTATATGATTGTGTGCTATACTCTTCTCAGGATTGCTATTCTGTCTTTGGTGTCCATACCCACTCTTACCTGTGGCTTCAAGCTGTAGCATGCACAGTGACCACACCCATATTGGCAGACAGGTTCAACCAGATTGAGGGTAACAAACACGCTTTAAACTACAGGTAAATTAGGGAGATGATTACCCCAAGCATGGGAAGATTTCCCCCAGCAGAATGGATAGATGAGAACAATTTATTCCTGAATAAGGCAACTAAAACAGAGTCTGTAGAGCACTTAGCATTTTGTCAGATGTCAAAGGCATCATTGTCATCCACTGCATCCTGGGCCACAGTTATATTGATTGTTCTGTGGCAAATAGATGACACCAAAAAGGTGAGGCTTGCAATTTTGTACAATTCTGTTACTTAAATTCAATTCACTCACAAGTTAAGACATACCTGTGATGTAATTGATTGTCTAAAAATTAAAAACAAAAAATGCCATTGTTTCTCAATGCCTCATGGAGTTGTTAGCTTCTACCTGATCAAGTCTGCTTTTTAGGAAGTTTACTTCAGTTGAAATACATTTGTTCCTCAAAAAAAAAAAAAAAAAAAAAAAAAAAAAAACAGGAATTTTAGTTGAAAAAGTTGTTTTAATACTTACACACACACACACATACACACACACATGTGCACATGCACATACACACACACACACACACAAGAAAACCATACAAGTAAAATTTACAACCACAGAATTTGATAATTGAAAAGGACCTTAGGATAAGCTCAAGTTTAGAAATAATGGGGTAAAATGGAAACAAACAAAAAATAATGAAGCAACAACAACAACAACAAAAATCACAAATCATTTATTATATACAGTACTTTGTTATGTAATATAGTAGTTAGAAAGAATATTATATTTGGTGTCCAAGTACTTGAATTCAAATCTCAGCTCTTCTTATTTCCTGTATAATCTAGAGAATAATATTTCTTATTCTATAGAATTCAGCTTCCTTAAATTAGGAGAAAGGGCAGGAATTATACTAGACAACGTAAAATCACTTTCAGTTCTATAATCCTATAACATATCACTATCACTCTTCTCAGCTGGTACATATGGCTGTAGTTGTGTCATTCATAAGACAATAAAATGAATTACTAAAACCTGAAGTAGACAAATATAAACATACTATTTGATGATTCTAGAGAAAATTATTATTATTCTAGAGAAAAGTTCCTCTTGACTGCCCTAATCACCTCTTTTTTTCCACAAATGTCAATTTGTGTAGGTGTGAGATTAATTGACCTCTACTCTGGATAGCTACATGGTAGGCTTGTTCCCCTAGTTCAATGAGTAAAATTATTTTTAATTATAGCTCCAATATGCAATGTTTGTTGAATAGATTTTTTTATTTGTATAATTTATGGCTATCATACATTTTAAACTGCTCAAGGGTATAAGCAATCTCTATTTAATTTAGCCTATGCATTACCAAAAATTTTTGGTTATGCATAAACCAAACCTCTAGGTTAACCTCTACTGGCACATTGGCACAGAAAACCAGACTTGGAATCAGTGAGACCTAAATTCAAATTTGACCTCAGATACTTATTAACTATATGACCATAGGCAAGTCACTTAACCTCTATCCTTATTTTCTTCATCTTTAGAATATGGATAAAAATAGTATCTATATCCCTGGATTTTATGATTAAATAGAATAATATTTGTTTAAGTTCTTTCCAAACATTGACCATAAATGACTCTTTTTAGCCATCCTTATAAGCTTTCATGAAAGGATTAATATTTACAGCCATATGGGGGAAGTTAAATCACAGATCTTCAAAGATGTGAAATATCTGTAAGTGGGCAGCACTGAAGAAAAAGTATTTAGAATTCTTTAATCACAAAATAATCCAAAAAGAATTCAGTTCTTTGGAAACATTGATCACTTGGTGATTACCTACTTAAGAAAACCTAACTAATTATTATCACTTATTCTGGGAAAATCATTAGAAATTACCAATCTGGGAGGAGTATTGAGTAAATTATAAACTGCAATGATGAATCAAGGGGGAAAAGCAACTTCAAAATGCAGTTTTAAAAATATGCTTTAATGGCACAGTTGAATATGGGTAAAAACATGCTTTGTTTAAAAGGGAACAATTATACACACAGTATCTAAATAGATACGTTTTCCTTTGGGTCAAGCAACACATTTTATTTTTGAAAGTTTTACAATCTACTAAAGTCAGTAATTTAATGCAATCAGTCATGAAGCATTTATTCAGCACTTACTCTATGTCAGATCTGTGCTAAGTACTGAGGATAAAAAAACAAATGATAAAAATAATAATCTCAGCTCTCAAAGAATTATGGAGATGATACACAAACTAGTATGTGAAGAACTAACTATATATGTATAATATATAATATGATAAATTGTAAATAATTAATAGAGTGAAGGCATTAAGATTAAGAATATTTGGGAAGTTTTGTTTTGTTTTAATTGAATATGGTATTGTGGCTGGAACTTAAAGGAAGAGTCCAAGAAACAGAGATAAGGAAGGAAAGAATTCTAAGCAGAAAGAGCAGTCACTGAAAATACACAGAGGATGGAAATGGACTAAGTGCCTTGTTGAAGGAACAACATCTGATCCTACAGATAAAAGGAAGTCTCTGAAATTTATTGAATAGGGAAGTAATATAATTAGGCCTGAGACTTAAGTAAATCCATTTTATAACTGAGGCCTGGTGTTGGTATATCAACCAGTAGATTTTTTGCAATTTATCACTCCAGAGTTCTGGCTCTCTACTTCTCTCTATTTCTCTTGCTATATGACGTAGGCCAAAATCTTTGAGTGATTCTGGATTTCATGTAAGAAGTACTGTGATGTTCTGAAGCTTGATTCAATTATCATAGTAATTTTTGTATAAAGGAGTATTTATGTAATTCTGTTTGTCAGAAATCACTCTTTAACATGGATTTCTGCTGCATGCCTTCCAAAAGAGTAACAAACAGGTTTGTTGAAGACACATCAATTTTTAATATTCCACATAATAGTAGTAATGCTTTAATAATCTTGCTATTATACTTTTCAAGGAATCCTGTATGATTTTGTCATATACTGAGAGACACCTCACTACAAAAGAGACTTGAGGTAGCATTTTCCTCAAACAAATCAAATGTGTGTGTTGTAGTCAATAATATGCATAAAATATTCTGTGTACCACTTTAAAAGTCATGTGACTGTAAACAAGCACTCTGCTATACTTGTGTGTGAAATCTTATCCATTTTCTTTTTATATCTTAATCAAGGACACTCTTGATGTGTATGTAGCTTACCCTTATAGAAAATTTGATGAAAATTGCCTAATAAACATATAAATTGATAATGATTCTTATGTTATACTTCACTTGTTTTTGGTAATAAAAAGGCTTGTGGTTTTTCCCCTAAAATTCATTAACTTCTCATTTACATACAGTTTACATTCTAATAGAGGAGTCAAGAAAATAATACTTAAGAATATATAGAAGTAATCATTAAAATAATAAATAAATATATTACTTCTTGTTTTTATGCTTGCATCTAAGTTGTCATTGATTGCATATTTTAACAAGTTATGTGGCTGATAAAACAAAGAACCTATGCCAAAATTAATAACATAATATAATATATTTTATTATTTATAATATTTGTCACTTACCATATTTAGCACGTCCCAGTTTCATTTTTGAAGAAAGTGTTTGATTTCTCATAAGAATACTGTATAATTCATAGGGCTTTACTCCTTCTGTTTCTTATGCCTGAACTATATTTTCTTTTTTAATAAAACTTCTTTATTTTCAAAACATGCATAGATAATTTAAATATTCACCCTTTCAAAACCTTAACCCTCATCCCATCCTCTAGATGTCAAGTAATCTAATATATCTTAAACATGTACAATTCCTTTATACATATTTCTATAATTACATTATGCAGAAGAAAATTCAGATCAAAAAGAAAAAAAATGAGAAAGTAAACAAAATGCAAGCAAACCACAACAAAACAAGTGAAAATATTATTTTGTGATCCACATTCACTCCCCACAGTCCTTTCTCCGGGTGTAGACGGCTTTCTTCATTACAAGACCATAGGAACTGGCCTGAATCATCTCATTGTTGAAAGAGCCATCTCCATAAGATTTGATCATCATATAATTTTGCTGTTGCCATTTATAATGATCTCCTGGTTCTATTCAATTCATTTAGCAACAGTTCATGTAAGTCTCTCTAGGCTTGTCTGAAATCATCCTTCTGATGGTTTCTTATAGAATAATATTCCCTCATTCAGCCATTCTCCAATTGTTGGGAATTCACTCACTTTCCAGTTTCTTGCCACTACAAAAAGGACTGTCACAAACATTTTTGCACATGTGATTTCCTCTCTCCTTTATGATTTCTTTGGGATACAGGTCTAGTAGAAATATTGTTAGGTCAAAGGATATGCATAGTTTGATAGTCTTTGGGCATATCAACTATATTTTCTAACATAACTTTTTCTTTGTTCTATAACCACTTCTACATAGAAATCACTGAGTATTAAAATAAATGTTTATTTAATTTGGTGGGTCTTAAAATATTTTATATAATTCCTTTTTTCCTCATCCTTTATAGCACATGCTGGCATATAATCTGGATTTTTCCTGATCATCTTTTTTTATAACAATATTTTTTTTATTTTTCAAAATACAGAGATAAATTTAAACATTAACTCTTGCAAAACCTTGTGCTCCAATTTTTTCTCACTCCCTACTCACATTGTCCCTCCTCTAGACAGCAAGTAATCCAACATAATTAAACATGTGCAATTCTGTTAAACATATTTCCACATTTACCATGTGCACAATAAAAATCAAATTAAAAGATGAAAATGAGAAAGAAAAACACAAGCAAGCAAACAAAAATAAGGTGAAAATACTACATTGACATCCATATTCAGTCCCCATAGTCCTCTCTCTGAATTCAGATAGCCCTCTCCATCACATGTCTTTTGGAGTTGCCTTGAATCACCTCATTGTTGAAAAGACATAAGTCCATCACAGTTGATAATCACATAATCTTGTTGTTGCTGTGTTCTTGCTTCTACTCACTTCACTTAGCATCAGTTCATGTAAGTCTCTCCAGATCTTTCTAAAATCAATCTGCTGATAGGTTTCCAATGGAAGAATAATATTCCATTACATTCATGTCATAATTTATTCAGCCATTCCCCAACTGATAGGTATCCACTCAGTTTCTAATTCCTTGACACTTCAAAAAGGACTACTGTAAACATTTTTGTACATGTGGATTCTTTTCTCTTTTTATAATCTCTTTAGGATATAGACCCAGTAGAGACACTGCTGGGTCGAAGGGTATGCACAGTTTTATAGTCCTTTGACCATAGTTCCAAGTTATTTTTCAGAATAGTGGGATCATTTCACAACTCCACCAACAATGTATTAGTGTTCCAGTTTTCCTATATGCCCTCCAAAATTTACCATTATCTTTTCCTTTCATCTTAGCCAATCTGAGAAGTACCTCAGAGTTGTTTTGATTTACATTTCTCTAATCAATAGTGATTTAGAGCATTTCATATAACTAAAAATGGCTTTTAATTTCTTTTTTTTTTGAAAATTTTCTGTTCATATCCTTTGACAATTTACCTGATGCTCTTTCACAAAATATTATTATGAGCACAACAGTACAAAATAAGTACATTCACCATGAAATGATGTCTTTTTTGCCCTTAGAATATAAAATAAACTAATTCTGCAAATACCTTTACATGTTTCTCCAAGGAGAATTGTGAGTTAGCATTCCCTTTAAAACTTCCCTGTTGTTTTATGACTTTATTCATGGGCCAAAAATGGATTGATTCAATTACTTCAAGAATATGTCTTCTCATTAGTCTCTAGACAAAGATATCACATTTAGAGATTAATAGCTGTTAATATCTTTAAATAATTAAAATTTTTGTGCTTCTTGGAACCAACTGTTTTCACCACTCTGCCACTGTCATAGCAGAAGCAGAGAAGAAAACACAGAGAGATTACTAAAGCCAAAGAATTATTCACTAAGTGGCCACTCTACCAATATAAGCTTCTTTCACCAAACTAGTTCTCAAAAAACAGAGATTGTTGGGAAGACTTCACTCAAAGTCTTTCTAGTAGAATAGAATATTTGAAAGTTTTAACTCAGCTAGCCTAGCTTTCAATAGCCTGTGATCATATCTATATCAATGTCAGACATTAAAAATTTTACTCATGGAATAGATTTTGTAGAAGATCTCCCTCTAACCTATGAGAAATGTACTTATCTTTTAATTCCTTGAGTTGTATTTCTATCACAATCATATTAATCTATTTCTATAAGGGAGCATATTGAAATGCTTGAAATATGGACAAAGAATATAACCTTTTCTAACAGCATGTGAGTGGGTTGAGATTATACTCTACTTTAAAATGAAAAATAGGTTGGCTCATTTTTTTCTGTGTAGACACATAATTTCTGAAAACCATTTGCCTTTGCATGTGACTTATAAAACCCACATAACTTGTATTAATGTGCATATCAAGTTGCCAATGAAGTTTTTATCCTAGTGACATTCAAGCATCAAAAATGTAGGTCAAAAACAAAGAAACAGTGTAATTTTATTAGGATTCTCTGGCATGATATGTGCCAAAACTTGCAGAATTGGAATAGTTGAAATATAATAAGACATGGTTCCTACAGCAGTCTTTTTGCCATTAAATTCAGTTTATTTTTCTGAAGCAACTTATGGAGGATTGTTCTCTTCATCTGTATTATTGTTTTCAAAATTGCTTTGAATTTGTACATCAGATATTATTTCTTTTACTAAACTATAAGTACCATCACAGGCTTATTTTTGATGTTCTTCAAAATAACATAAACTTGTTAAACTTTGGGAACATAACAGGTACTTAAGAAATATTGCTTAATTAATGAACATACCTAATATGCATATAATATTTAAAGCTTATAAAATATTTTACATACATTGTCTCATTGGATCATCACAAAAATTCCTTAATGTGTAGATATCTATAAAGGGAGACCAGGAAATCCTGGTTTTTACTCTTTCATTTTCCTAAATAATAATTAGGATGAGTAGTATGAGGTGATGATGGTGATGATAATATTGCTGTTATTGTTTTTTATGTTTGTCCCATAAAAGTAGTTCCAAAGTCTTTGTTTTCTCATCTATAGAAGAAATTTTATTTGAATAATAATTAATAAATTGTGTCAAGTATTCAATAACTTCCCTACAGATAATAATGGTAGATTGCAATAGTTCCTGGGATAAAATATAAAGTTCTTTATTTAGCCTTACATGACTTTACAACTTAGCCCCTATCTATCTCTCTAGCCTTATTGAACATTATTCCTCTTCTTCTTCATTCTGTCATTCAGCCAAACTCACCTTCTATTTATTTCTTACAAAGGATGATCTCCAAACATAGTGCCTTGGCTTTGGCTGTCCCCTATACCTAAAATGTATTACCTTCTTACTTCTTCTTTAAAATTCCTCTCTTCCTTTAAGATGCAGCTCAAGCACAATCTAATTAAAACTTTAAGTGATTCTCCCATATGTCAATATAATTTCCCAGACTACCTTGCAAATAATCACTTCATATATTTGTATTAACTTTACAGTGATATCATATATATTTCATATATACTTGTCATCCCTTGCAGTGATTAGCAAAGTATTTCTCATATAATAGGCACTTTAAAAATTGACATATAGATTTTGAATCCAAACCTGTCTTAAGCTTTTTTTTTTTTTTTTTTTTTTTGCTGAGGCATTTGGGGTTAAATGACTTACCCAGGGTCATACAGCTAGGAAGTGTTAAATTTTCTGAGGCCATATTTGAACTCAGGCCCTTCTGACTTCAAGGATGGTGCTCTATTCGCTATACTAACTAGCTGCCCTGGACCAAATACCTGTCCTACTCAACTTTTCTTAATGCATTTTCTAATTCCTTTCAACAAACATTGTCAAGAACATATATTCCAGACAATAGAGTAGACACTGGAATTGAGAGGACAAGAAGAATAGTCCCTGATCTAAAGATCAAATTCAGCAAAGTTTGTTCAAAATCCAAATTGTTACAGTCAATCTAGGATATTTGTTCATCTTTTATCAGGAAGAAAACTACTGGAAGATTAGAAATGCTAGATACATGATCTCAAAACAATTTTATTTGATCAACATTGTATTGACTTTAATGAAGACATTGAATGAATGCATTGTAAGAACACCATGTCTATCAAATAAAAAGCATGCCTAACAGAAGTACAGCTGAAAGGCATAGTTAGATCCAAGAATATAAATTTTATAATGAATGCTCAAGGAAATAATTATACTTTTACATTCATCCTAAATCTGTAGAACTTCCAGAAAAATAAGCTTAAAGAGATGACGTGAGTGAAAAATACAATGAAGTAATCATCCCCAAATAATTTTTTTTCAATATTCCCTAATTTTTATTTTATTTTTTTTAAATTCATTTTTCCAAATTATCCCCTCCCTTCCTCCAGTCCCTCCCCCCGATGACAGGTAATCCCATAGATTTTACATGTGTTACAATATAACCTAGATATAACATATGTGTGTAAATACCATTTTCTTGTTGCACATTAATTATTAGCTTCCGAAGGTATAAGTAACCTGGGTAGATAGACAGTAGTGCTAACAATTTACATTCACGTCCCAGTGTTCCTTCTCTGGGTGTAGTTATTTCTGTCCATCATTGGTCAACTGGAAGTGAGTTGGATCTTCTTTATGTTGAAGATTTCCACTTCCATCAGAATACATCCTCATACAGTATTGTTGTTGAAGTGTATAGTGATCTTCTGGTTCTGCTCATTTCACTCAGAAACAGTTGATTTAAGTCTCTCCAAGCCTCTCTGTATTCCTCCTGCTGGTCATTTCTTACAGAGCAATAATATTCCATAACCTTCATATACCACAATTTATCCAACCATTCTCTAATTGATGGACATCCATTCAACTTCCAGTTTCTAGGCACTACAAAAAGGGCTGCCACAAACATTTTGGCACACACAGGTCCCTTTCCTCTCTTTAGTATTTATTTGGGATATAATCCCAATAACAGCAATGCTGGGTCAAAGGGTCTGCACAGTTTGATAACTTTTTGGGCATAGTTCCAAATTGCTCTCCAGAATGGCTGGATTCTTTCACAACTCCACCAACAATGTATCAGTGTCCCAGTTTTCCCACATCCCCTCCAACATTCATCATTATTTGTTCCTGTCATCTTAGCCAATCTGACAGGTGTGTAGTAGTATCACAGAGTTGTCTTAATTTGCATTTCTCTAATCAGTAGTGATTTGGAACACTCTTTCATATGAGTGGAAATAGTTTCAATTTCATCATCTGAGAATTGTCTGTTCATATCCCTTGACCATTTATCAATTGGAGAATGGTTTGGTTTCCTATAAATCAGGGTCAGTTCTCTATATATTTTGGAAATGAGACCTTTGTCAGAACCTTTCCTTTTAAAAATATTTCCCCAATTTGTTACTTCCCTTCTAATCTTGTTTGCATTAGTATTGTTTGTACAGAAACTTTTTAGTTTGATGTAATCAAAATCTTCTATTTTGTGATCAATAATGATCTCTAGTGCTCTTCTGGTCATAAATTCCTTCCTCCTCCACAGGTCTGAGAGGTAGACTATTCTCTGTTCCTCTAATCTATTTATGATCTCATTCTTTATGCCTAAATCATGGACCCATTTTGATCTTATCTTGGTATATGGTGTTAAGTGTGGATCCATGTCTAATTTCTGCCATACTAATTTCCAGTTTTCCCAACAGTTTCTTCCAAATAATGAATTTTTGTTCCTAATGTTGGCATCTTTGGGTTTGTCAAAGATTAGATTGCTATAGATGTACCCTTTTTTGTCCTTTGTATTTAATCTGTTCCACTTATTTACCGGGCTATTTCTTAGCCAGTACCAAATGGTTTTGGTGACTGCTGCTATATAATATAGCTTTAGATCAGATACACGTAGACCACCTTCATCTGACTTTTCTTTCATTAGTTCCCTTGCAATTCTCGACCTTTTATTCCTCCATATGAATTTTGTTGTTAATTTTTTCTAGGTCATTAAAATAGTTTCTTGGGAGTCTGATTGGTATAGCACTAAATAACTAGATTAGTTTGGGGAGTATTGTCATCTTTATTATATTCGCTCGGCCTATCCAAGAGCACTGAATGTCTTTCCAATTATTTAAATCTGACTATATTTTTTTGGCAAGTGTTTTGTAATTTTTCTCATATAATTCCTGACTATTCTTTGGTAGATGGATTCCCAAATACTTTATACTCTCAACATTTGTTTGGAATGGAATTTCTCTTTGTATCTCTTACTGTTGCGTTTTGTTGGTGATATATAAGAATGCTGAGGATTTATGTGGATTTCTTTTGTATCCTGCCACTTTGCTAAAATTCTGAATTATTTTTAATAGCTTTTGTACCAGAGTCTTTGGGGTTCTCTAAGTATACCATCATGTCATCTGCAAAGAGTGATAGTTTGATTTCCTCATTTCCTACTCTAATTCCTTGAATCTCTTTCTCGGCTCTTATTGCCGAGGCCTGCGTTTCTAGTACTATATTGAAGAGTAATGGTGATAGTGGGCAACCTTGTTTCACTCCTGATCTTACTGGGAAAGGTTGAAGTTTATTTCTATTGCATATTATGCTTACTGACGGTCTTAAATATATGCTCCTGATGATTCTAAGGAATAATCCATTTATTCCTATACTCTCAAGAGTTTTTAGTAGGAATGGATGTTGGATTTTGTCAAATGCTTTTTCTGCATCTATTGAGATGATCATATGGTTTTTATTAATTAGATTATTAATATGGTCAATTATACTAATAGTTTTCCTAATATTAAACCAGCCCTGCATTCCTGGTATGAATCCTACTTGATCATAGTGTATTATCCTGGGGATGATTTTCTGAAGTCTTTTTGCTAATATCTTATTTAAGATTTTAGCATCAATATTCATTAAGGAAATTGGTCTATAGTTTTCTTTCTCAGTTTTTGATCTACCTGGTTTAGGTATCAGTACCATGTCTGTGTCATAAAAGGAGTTTGGTAGGACTCCTTCATCCCCTATTTTTTAAATTAGTTCATATAACAATGGGGCTAATTGTTCTTTAAATGTTTGGTAGAATTAACATGTAAATCCATCTGGTCCTGGGGATTTTTTCCTGGGGAGTTGATTAATAGCTTGTTCTATTTCTTTTTCTGAAACGGGACTATTTAAGCAATTTATCTCCTCCTCTGTTAATCTAGGAAGCCTATATTTTTGGAGGAAGTCATCCATTTCACTTAAGTTATCAAATTTATTGGCACAAAGTTGGGCAAAGTAACTCCTTATTATTTCTCTAATTTCCTCTTCATTGGTGGAAAGATCCCCCTTTTCATTTGTAAGACTAACAATTTGATTTTCCTCTTTCTTTTTTCTGATCAGATTTACCAAAGGTTTATCTATTTTATTGGCTTTTTCATAAAACCAACTCTTGGTTTTATTTATTAATTCAATAGTTTTTGTACTGTCAATATTATTGATTTCTCCTTTTAATTTTTGTATTTCAAGTTTAATTTTTGGATGGGGGATTCTAATTTGGTCTTTTTCTAGCTTTTTAAGTTGCAAGCCCAATTCGTTAATCTTCTCTTTCTCTGTTTTGTTCAAATAAGCCTCTAAAGATATAAAATTTCCCCTTATTACTGCTTTAGCTGCATCCCACAGATTTTGGTATGATGTCTCATCATTGTCATTATCTTGGGTGAAATTATTAATTGTTTCTATAATTTGCTCTTTCACCCAGTCATTCTTTAAGATGAGATTATTCAGTTTCCAATTACTTTTTGGTCTATTTATCCCAAACTTTTTACTGAATGTAGCTTTTATTGCATTGTGGTCTGAGAAGAAGGCATTTATTATTTCTGCCTTCCTACATTTAATTTTGAGATCTTTATGTCCTAATATATGGTCTATTTTTGTATAGGATCCATGAACTGCTGAGAAGAAAGTATATTCCTTTTTTTGCCATTCAGTTTTCTCCAAAGGTCTATCATACCTAGTTTTTCTAATGTTCTATTTCCTTTTTTAATTTCTTTCTTATTTTTTTTGTGGTGTGATTTGTCTAAATCTGAGAGTGCAAGGTTATTATAGTTTTACTTTCTATTTCTTCTTGC
This sequence comes from Sminthopsis crassicaudata, assembly GCF_048593235.1. Classification (NCBI taxonomy): domain Eukaryota; kingdom Metazoa; phylum Chordata; class Mammalia; order Dasyuromorphia; family Dasyuridae; genus Sminthopsis; species Sminthopsis crassicaudata. Next base: position 247,115,237 of record NC_133620.1, on the reverse strand, counting down.
AACTCTCTTAACTTTTCCTTAGAAAGTTAGATGCTATACCACTTGGTGCATATATGTTTAGTATCAATATGGCTTCATTATTTATGCTACCTTTCAGCAGGATATAGTTTCCTTCCTTATCTCTTTTAATTAGATCAACTTCTGCTTTTGCTTGATCTGAGATAAGGATAGCTACCCCTGCTTTTTTGGCTTTACCTGAAGCATAATAGATTCTGCTCCAACCTTTTACCTTTACTCTATATGTATCTCCCTGCTTTAAGTGTGTTTCCTGTAAACAACATATTGTAGGGTTCTGATTTTTGATCCAGTATGCTATCCCGTTTGATGGGAGCGTTCATCCCATTTACATTTACAGTTAAAATTACTAATTCTGTATTTCCTGCCATCATATTATCCCCAGATTATGCTTTTTCCCTTGACCCCCCTGATCTCCCTCCCCAATATTTAATTTACAGACCCCCCTTGTGACGCACAACCCTCCCTTTTTTTTTTAGTATCCCTCCCCCCTCCCTCCAAGTCCCTTCCCTTATTCTCCTTTTCCTTTTCCCTTTTCCTCTCTCCCTTTTAATGATGTGATAAACAATTCTCTGAAAAACAAATATGACAATTATTTACTCTTTGAGCCTCTTCTGATGAGAGTAAGATTTACACAATGATTCTCCCCCTCTCTAAATTCCCTCAGATATGGTGTATTTTCTATGCCTCTTCCTAGGATGTAGTTTCCCTCTTTTTATCACTCCCTCCCCTTTTTCTGATACTACCCCCTTTCCTTTACTACACCCCCTCCTTTTTTTTTCTTTTATATCACTAAAATCAAATTATCCATGCGTACTTTCTATATACCCACAACAGAGATACAGTTCTCAAGGGTTCTGTGTACCTTTTTCTGTTTCTCTTCAGTCTTGTGGATGTAGATCAAATTTTTTGTTTAAGTCTGTTTTTTTTCTTAGAAACATATGGAATTCCTCTATTTCATTGAATGACCATCTTCTTCCATGGAAAGAGATGCTGAACTTAGCTGGGTAGTTTATTCTTGGTTGCAATCCTTGATCTTTTGCCTTTCGGAATATCAGGTTCCAGGCCCTTCTACCTTTTAATGTGGAGACAGCCAGATCTTGTGTGACCCTTATTGTGGCACCTTGGTATTTAAATTGTTTTTTTTTTCCTAGCTGCTTTCAGGATTTTCTCCTTTGTGTGGTAATTCTGCAGCTTAGCCACAATATTCTGTGGTGTTCTTTTTTTAGGGTCTATTTCAGAAGGAGTTTGATGAATTCTTTCAACATCTACTTTCCCCTATGTTTCTATTATCTCTGGACAGTTCTCTTTGATAATCTCCTGTAAAATAGAATCTAGGCTCTTTTTTTGGTCATAGTTTTCGGGAAGTCCAATAATCCGCAGATTATCTCTCCTAGATCTATTTTCCAGGTCTATAGATTTTCCCAGTAAGTATTTGACGTTATTCTCTAGCTTTTCATTTTTTTTTGTTTTGTTTGACTGATTCTTGGGTTCTCAATGAATCATTCATTTCTATTTTTTCCATCCTGAATTTTAAGGAGTTGTTTTCTTCATTCACAGTTTTTAGTTCTTTTTGTAAATGCCCAATTTCGTTTTTAAATGAGTTATTTTGCTCTATTGAATTTTTTTCCATTTCCCTAATTTTTTTTGAGAATTATTTTCTTTTTCCAATTCAGAAATCCTATTTTCTTGAGACTTTTTTATCTTCTCCAATTCGGAAATCCTACTTTCCTGTGATTTTTTTACCTTTTCTAATTCACTAATTTTGTTTCCCTGAATCTCCTGTGAATTCTTTATTTTTTCCAACTCCAATTTCATAGCTTCTCTTTCCTTTCCCCATTTTTCTTCAAACTCTCTTAACTTTTTAATAGTCTCTTCATGGAGAGAGTTATGTGATGGGGGGCAGGAATCGTTCCCCTTTAGGTTGTTATCTGCTGACTCTCTGCTGTTAACTTCCTTGGGGTTGAATACCTGCTCTTTCTCTGTGTAGAAGAAGAAGTTTTTTTTGGCTTTTTGTTCATACTTCAAAAATCTTTTGGGGTCTGTCCCTGGGGTAGGAAATTATTTATTTATTTCTTTATCAGCTTCCTCCCAGACAGGATGGATGCAGTGGCTCTCGTGCCTGAGCTAAGATAGAGCTCTGGGAGAGAGTTCCCCACCCCCTCCCTGGAAGTGCCTCAGAGGTGATCAGCACTGCTGTACTTTGAGGGCGCTTTGTTCTAGCGGCTTCCCTGAGGTTTGAGACTGAACAATAAAGGCAACTCAAAGCCTAGCCTATGCATCCCGGTGGGGCGTGGATATCTGCAGCAGGTGACGTGAAAAGCCCCTGCACTCAAACTGGAAGTGTCTGCCAGAAACCGCAGTCCCTAGTTCAAAGGTTCTGCTTCTCTGGGACTTCCATTCCACAGCCTCCAGCTAGCCAGGCACTATGAGTTACCGCCCTGCCCACTTTTCAATCTCTTAACTACCTCCAGGTGAAAGCCTGGATTGTCTATGTTGGCCACAGCCACAGTGCCGAGATCTGCTGAGTCACCCCTGGGATCCGGGAAGATCCAATCTGGTTTTAAATTTTAAAGTGGCTTAGATTTCTCTTCTGAACTGTTGTATTATAAGCAGAGAAGAGCTAACAGCCTGTGCCAGATTCTTCTATCTCAGTGGCCTCTCTGATCTCAGAGCCCTCCCAGCGGGATCAGCGCAGTGTGCCACTACCCCATTGTCTGCGCTGGCCTCTCTTCTTCCTCCCCTGGGAGCTGACCTTTCCTGTTGAAACTCCAGATTCTCTTCAGCTGGTAAGTCATGCTTCCAGTCCTTGTGGATTCTATCAGTCCAGCGCTATTTTTGAGGCTGACTATATCTAGTTGGTTGTGAGGGAAGAAAGGAGCTTACACAGTCGTGTGTATCTTCTCCGCCATCTTAGCTCTGCCCCACATCCCCAAATAATTTTTAAAAGAATTAAGAGGAAAATTAACTGTGATGGCTCCTCTATTGTTCACAAAAATCTTTGTAGTTTCATATATCAAAAATCTTTTGAAAACTCAATAATGTGCTTCCTTTTTCAGTAGTGAATAAATAATCCATACTTCCTCTCAGTTTTTTTTCTATTATGTCTTAGAAATAAGAATAATATTAATCATGTTTATAATGCATGTAATGCAGTAATAGGATTTCTGATTTCCACAACCATATAAACCAAAGTCTAAGAAGAGCAGTACCATTTTTAAACACTTTTTTATAAAATTCTGATCTTTTCATTATGGGTCCAGTGCCAGAAACATAGATATGTTGTATTATATATGCGTGAATACATATATACATATATGCTTATATAATTGTTTGCATATACACATATGTGTATATTCACCAATAATTTTTCTTTCTTCCTTCATTTTTCTTTCCTTTTGGTTTTCTTCATTTTTCCCTATCTTTCTTTTTTCTCATGTTTTTCCTCATTTCTTTCTTTCTCTTTTCTTTTACTTTCTTTCCTCCTTTTTCATTCTTCCCTTTCTTCTGTGTTTCCTAACTTCCTTCTTTTTTATTTATTTTCTTTTTTCTTTCCTTCTTTTTTTCATTCTTTTATGCTTTCTTTCCTTTTTTCTTTCATTCTCCTTTCTGAGATATGTGTGCATTCTGAAAGCAGGTAGTCCAGGTAAACAGTATCTTTATATATGGGATTAACTTTAATAACAACATTTGAAAAGTTGGATTTTTCCCCCAAGTTTATATCAGAAGGAGGGGTTATATTCTGAAGAAAGGTCTTCTCACATAAAAAGAAACATGGCCAAGAAAAAAGGATTTGGATTTGTAGAAAAGAAGTGATCTAGAAGACTGAATTGTCTATTTGAGGATAAATTTAATGTTATGGATTTTATAAAGAATATTTTGCCTAATACTTTGAACCAATATAGTTGAAGATATTGCACATGACTCTCTTTTCCCCAGGTTCATACAAAAATCAATTGTCTGAGAGATAGTCATTAAATAAAGGTCAAACAAATTTTACTAAAAATCTTATGAGACTCGAAAGCTATTCTCAAAAAAACAACAACAACAACAACAAACAAACAAACAAACAAAAACAAAAAACAACAAAAAAAAAAAAAAAACCTGGAAATAGTGGTTGCAGTTTACAGTATATGTAAAATGAGTCAAGTGTTCTACATTTCATAGATGCATCACCAAATGAGGAAAATTATCTTTATTTTTACATATTGTTTATGTTCTCATTTTTGGTTCATCTTTTCATTTCCTACAGTATGAACTTTCTTCTTGACCAGCTAATTACTTCTTCTAATTTTTTGCCTGAAAAAATGACAGTTTAAATAGGAAAAAGCAAATCTTAAGTCAATGTAGACAAAATTCTATTGATTCATTTTAATGTAATTTATAATTAGACTATTATGACTGTTAAAATTTTATTTACATCTTAAAAGATTAAAGGCAACCAAATTATGATTTGGCATTCAGACTTAAGTTGGAATTGATCAGCTTTGAAACCATAATGGGATCAGAGAAATATTTTGGTTCACAAAATGCAATAATGTATTATGGAATGGCACATTTTTTGAAGCAAAGATTCTACTGTTTCATTTTAATGAAGTAAAAAGTTAAGTATATACACACCATCCTAATCATACTACTAATTACATAATTCACAATATAAGAGATAAATACAACTTATAATAACTAATACACAATATATTTATTCAGTAACTTTTAGACAATAGCTACAACTATCATACTGAATGGGTTTGTTTTTGTAAAAGAAAAAGATAAACATTAAAAATAAAGTGGCATCAAAATTCCTTGTTTAAATTGAGCAAATTTAAGAATTAATATAATGATTTAAGAGGAAGAAAGATCTCTAAGCAAAACATGTACTGTGTTTCCTATGTCCCAGGCTCTGAGATAAACACTTAGAATACAAGGAAAGGAAAAATCCTGTTCTTTCTCCAAGGAACTCATTTCTTTCTTTCTTTCTTTCTTTTTTTTTTAATTTTATAATTATAAATTTTTAACAGTATATATGCATGAGTAATTTTTTTATAACATTATCGCTTGTATTCATTTTTCCAAATGTTCCCCTCTATCTCTCTACTCCCTTCCCTACATGACAGGCAATCCCATACATTTTACATGTGTTACAGTATAATAATATATGTGTGTAAATCCAATTTTCTTGTTGCAGGTTAAGTATTGGATTCCGAAGGTATAAGTAACCTGGGTAGATAGACAGTAGTGCTAATATTTTACATTCAATTCCCAGTGTTCCTTCTCTGGCTGTAGTTGTTTCTGTCACTCATTGATCAGCTGGAAGTGAGTTGGATCTTCTTTATGTGGAAAATATCTACTTCCATCAGAATACGTCCTCATACAGTATTGTTGTTGAAGTGTATAGTGATCTTCTGGTTCTGCTCATTTCACTCACCATGAATTCATTCAAGTCTCTCCAAAACTTTCTGAATTCAACCTGCTGGTCATTACTTACACAGCAAAAATATTCCATAAACTTCATATACCATAATTTACCCAACGATTCTCCAATTGATCGACATCCATTCATCTTCCAGTTTCTAGGCACTACAAAAAGGGCTGCCACAAACATTTTGGCACGCACAGGTCCCTTTCCCCTCTTGAGTATTTCTTTGGGATATAAGACAAGGAGTACACTGCTAGATCAAAGGGTATGCAGAGTTTGATAACTTTTTGGGCATAGTTCCAGACTGCTCTCCAGAATGGCCGGATTTTTTCACAACTCCACCAACAATGTATTTGTGTCCCAGTTTTCCCATATCCCCTCCAACATTCATCATTATTTGTTCCTGTCATCTTAGCCAATCTGACAGGTATGTAGTGATATCTGAGTTGTCTTAATTTGCATTTCTCTGATCAGTAATGATTTGGAACACTCTTTCATATGAGTGGATATAGTTTCAATTTCATCATCTGAGAATTGTCTGTTCATATCCCTTGACCATTTATCAATTGGAGAATAGTTTGATTTCTTATAAATTAGGATCAATTCTCTATATATTTTGGAAATGAGACCTTTATCAGAACCTTTAACTGTAAAAATATTATCCCAATTTGTTACTTCCCTTCTAATCTTGTTTTCATTAGTATTGTTTGTACAGAAACTTTTTAGTTTGATGTAATCAAAGTCTGCTATTTTGATCAATAATGATCTCTAGTTCTCCTCTAGTCATGAATTCCTTCCTCCTCCACAGGTCTGAGAAGGAGACTATCCTCTGTTCCTCTAACCTATTTATGATCTCATTCTTTATGCCTAAATCATGGACCCAATTTGATCTTATCTTGGTATATGGTGTTAAGTGTGGATCCATAACTAATTTCTGCCATACTAATTTCCAGTTTTCCCAACAGTTTTTTTTCAAATACTGAATTTTTATCCCTAATGTTGGTATCTTTGGGTTTATCAAACACTGGATTGCTATAGTTGTATAATTTTTTGTCCTTTGTATTTAATCTGTTCCTCTAATCTACTGGTCTATTTCTTAGCCAATACCAAATGGTTTTGGTGACTGCTGCTATATAATATAGCTATAGATCAGGTATACCTAGACCACCTTCATCTGACTTTTTTTTTCATTAATTCCCTTGAAATTCTCGACTTTTTATTCTTCCATATGTGTTAGGATTAGCAGGTGAGAACTCAGGTTGTCTGGACAGTGACAAGGTGAGAACTCAGGTTGTCTGGACAGTGACAAGATGAGATTTCGGGTCGATTTGACAGTTCTCTGGCTCAGACCTTTGGTTCGGGCCTTTAAAGGGAGTTTACAACTTAGGAATTCTAGAAAGAGCAAGCTCATTGGTTGAAGTGGTTCTTTCCAGAAGCCCTTGCATTATCCCACGCCCATTCTCTGGGAGGATAAAAGAGGCAACATTGGGCCTGGACAAGCAGTCTGGACTGGGGAAGGACAAGAGCTAGAGGAGATTCAGAGCCAGGATTCAGGAAGAAGAAGAGGCTGGCTGGAGGCTCCAGAAGCCTCCCAAGAAACCTGCTCATAGAGGAAAAGATTATACAGAAAAGAAACCTCCTCCCAGAGAAGGATTACAACTGAGAGACAATCAGTACATTACAATTGGCGTCCACACGTGGGGCAAGGACTTTTCCTTATCCTGACAAGGACTTATTCTGAGCTAGACTGGACCATAGCAATTTGGCGCCTGAACAGGGAAAGAAACAATCCTGTTTCCAGTGGAAAAGCCTCTGATCCTGATCATATGTCCTGAATCCTGGCTCTGAATCTCTTTCTTAACTCTTATTGCCGAGGCTAGCGTTTCTAGTACTATATTGAATAGTAATGGTGATAGTGGGCAACCTTGTTTCACTACTGATCTTACTGGGAAAGGTTGTAGTTTATTTCTATTGCATATTATGCTTACTGAAGGTCTTAAATATATGCTCCTTATTATTCTAAGGAATAGTCCATTTATTCCTATACTCTCAAGAGTTTTTAGTAGGAATGGATGTTGGATTTTGTCAAATGCTTTTTCTGCATCTATTGAGATGATCATATGGTTCTTATTAATTTGATTATTAATATTGTCAATTATACTAATAGTTTTCCTAATATTAAACCAGTCCTGCATTCCTGGTATGAATCCTACTTGATCATAGTGTATTATCCTGGGGATGATTTTCTGAAGTCTTTTTGCTAATATCTTATTTAAGATTTTAGCATCAATATTCATTAAGGAAATTGGTCTATAGTTTTCTTTCTCAGTTTTTGATCTACCTGGTTTAGGTATCAGTACCATGTCTGTGTCATAAAAGGAGTTTGGTAGGACTCCTTCATACCCTATTTTTTCAAATAGTTTATATAACATTGGGGCTAATTGTACTTGGAATGTTTGGTAGAATTCACATGTAAATCCATCTGGTCCTGGGGATTTTTTCCTGGGGAGCTGCTTAATAGCTTGTTTTATTTCTTTTTTCTGAAGTGCGTCTATTTAAGCAATTTATCTCCTCCTCTTTTAATCTAGGAAGCCTATATTTTTGGAGGTAGTCATCCATTTCACTTAAGTTATCAAATTTATTGGCATAAAGTTGGGCAAAGTAACTCATTATTTCTCTAATTTCCTCTTCCTTGGTAGAAAGATCCCCCTTTTTATTTGTAAGACTAACAATTTGATTTTCCTCTTTCCTTTTTCTGATTAGATTTACCAAAGGTTTATCTATTTTATTGGCTTTTTCATAAAACCAACTCTTGGTTTTATTTATTAATTCAATAGTTTTTGTACTTTCAATATTATTGATTTCTCCTCTTAATTTTAGTATTTCAAGTTTAGTTTTTGGTTGGGGGTTTTTAATTTGGTCTTTTTCTAGCTTTTTAAGTTGCAGGCATAATTCATTAACATTCTCTTTCTCTATTTTGTTCAAATAACCCTCTAAAGATATAAAATTTCCCCTTATTACCGCTTTAGCTGCATTCCACCAATTTTGGTATCATGTCTCATCATTGTCATTTTCTTGGGTGAAATTATTAATTATTTCTATAATTTGCTGTTTCACTCAGTCATTCTTTAAGATGATATTATTCAGTTTCCAATTACTTTTTGGTCTATTTACCCCTAACTTCTTATTGAATGTAGTTTTTATTGCATTATGATCTGAGAAGAAGACATTTATTATTTCGGCCTTTCTGCATTTTATTTTGAGATCTTTATGCCCTAATATATGATCTATTTTTGTATAGGATCCATGAAATGCTGAGAAGAAAGTATATTACTTTCTATCACCATTCAGTTTTCTCCAAAGGTCTATCATACCTAGGTTTTCTAATGTTCTTTTTACTTTTTAAATTTCTTTCTTATTTGTTTTGTGGTGTGATTTGTCTAAATCTGAGAGTATAAGGTTGAGATCTCCCACTATTATAGTTTTACTGTCTATTTATTCTTGCAACTCTCTTAATTTTTCCTTTAGAAAGTTAGGTGCTATATCACTTGGTGCATACATGTTTAGTATTGATATGGCTTCATTGTTTATGCTACCTTTTAGCAGCATAGAGTTTCCTTCCTTATCTCTTTTAATTAGATCAATTTCTGCTTTTGCTTGAAAAAAAACCACAGTCCCTACTCCAAAGGTTCAGCTTTTCTGGGAGTTCTGCTTCTCTGGGAATTCCGCTGCTGCTAGAATTCCACTGCCTTAGGCTGAGGCCAGCACTATGTGGATTAGAGGCTGCTTAGGGCTGTGTCCCTGCTGTTTAGGCTCTCAACTACCCCAAGGAGTAGCCCCAGGCTGCAGAAGGCGTCTGCACAGTCTGCTAAGCTGTGAGGAGATCTATTAGGTCACTTCCAGATTGGGGTGAATTTAGGATCTGGCTTTATATTTTAAAGTAGCTTGATTTCTTGTCTGAACTGCTGTTTTATAAGCAGAGCAGAGCTTACAACCTGTGTCAGATTCCTCTAGTGGCTTCTCTGATCCCAGAGTTCTCCCCAGCCCAATCAGCACAGTGTGTTATCACACAGTCCAACCCTGTCTGTGCTGGCCTCTTTTTTTTTCCTCCCCTTGGAACCGACCTTTTCTGTTGAAATTCCAGATTCTTTTCAGCTTGTAAGTTGTGCTTCTAATCCTTGTCGATTTTATCAGTCCAGCGTTATTTTTGAGGCTGATTTAACTAATTGGTAATGAGGGAAGAAGGGAACTTACAAATTTGCGTGTATCTTCTCCACCATCTTAGGAACTCATTTCTAATCAAGTGGACAACTTGTAAATAGATAGTGTAATGACCGTGTTAGTACCCTAGATACCTTAGAAATAGCCAGAGCCAGGATAAGCAAAAGTCTTTATTCTTGGTCTTTTGGGGTCACCTTCTACTGAAGAGGCTGAATCAGATATTATATTTCTATCTCCTGGATAATAAGTAAGAGCTAGAATGATTCCATACAATTCATTCTGCTGAGTGGACTGAAAAGGAGTTCTGACTATTCTCTTTATAGTTAAGTCATGAGAGTATACAGTGCAAATATTATGTTTGAATGCATCTGTAAAGATAGTTGGTCCTTTAAGAGGAACTTTAGAAACCTTTTCTTCAAGAATCCATGCCAATTATGTAATAGTGTGGTTATCTTTAATGGAGACCCCTGTGTAAAATTTGGAGCTGTGGCCAATAAAATTTTCTATGTTGGGATAGTTTCACAATATACATTAATTTGTGCATTGGTATATAAGGTGTATATCTTGTCAGGTCTTATGATACTTGCATGTGATAATTGTACTACTTGCTTAATGACCTTTAATAAAATTCTAGTCACAAGCACTGGGTAAAGAGAAAGGCTTTGTTATGGTTGTGCTTTGAGGTTTACCCACTCTATCACACTGTCTCTTTGATGAAGGATTGCTGTGGATGCCTCTTGTGTATCAAAAACTGATATTTCCAAGGGTCTTTGAGTGACTCTTTCAACCACATTGGATAAAGCCAGTTCAACTTCTCTCAAAGCCTCTTGAGTTTCTTTCCCTGATAGTATGTTGTCTCATTCTCTTAGACATAAAATATGATTTGATTTGAGTCATCATCCTCAGATCAAAACTGAAGAAAGTATAAAAGTATAAAAAGCCAAAGAGCTTTCTATCTTCAACTCATTGTGTAGTCAAAGATCATATATCTCATTATTGTGTCCAACTTCATCATCATTCTTATTAATGAAGTGGAACATAGCTAATAAGTAATTAATAATGATAATATTACATTTTATATTATAGTGTAAATTTGCAAATTGTTTACAATAATTAAAATTGTTAGGATTTTTACAAGGTTTTAAGATAGTGGAATTGATAGAGCATGGTTCAGGATGATTGATCTGATCCTACAAGGAGATGTTATGGTCCAGAACTTGAAACAAGGTACTGAGTGGAATTGAGGAGACAACAGTTAAATCTAGTTTAGCATAATTTATTCCTACAACAAATAATTGTTTCCTAGTGGTATAATGATGGGTGTATACTCAGTGTACAGCACATAAGCAAAAAGCTCTCAGGGGCAGACTCACAAGCCCACTTTCAAAGGCAGAGTCAGATTCATTCCAACTTTCATCTTTGTGCTGGCTGGAGACATTCGGAGGGAGCTAGAAGCAGAAGCTGGAGGAGACAAAGGACTAGCAGCAAGAGCTCTCAGAACCAAGGAGAGAGATAAGCCTCCAAAAAAGCTAACCAGGCTATTTTGAAGGAGACAATAAAGGATTGGAATTTAACTCCTGGCTGCATTTGGGATGATTACACTGAACTACAACAAAGGCTGCTCCCAGAAGCCCCCCAAGAAACCTGCTCCCAGAGAACAATAAATTTTAGAGAAGAACATTACATACAATAAGGCAATTTAAGTTCAAAGTATGTCAGATGAAGGATTTGAACTCAGGTCTTTCAAGCTGTTAGTTTAAACTTGTATCTACTAAACCTTAATAAGGAATTTTAACATTATTGCCATCATTCCCTTAATTAGCACAGATCATTAACTATTACATTATTCCTTGCAGTTTAAACCTTTAGGTTTTTAAATACTATTCATTAAATACTGTTTAATTAATTCTTTATTCTATTAGATACTACTTTAGCTCTTTGTTCTTGTTCTTTTCTTTCATTTATATTACCTGTGCCAAAGCATCCATCTTTTACATCTGAAAGAGAATACAATCTAAGAAAGAACTCCCAAATATGACTTCTATTGTTAGTTATTTACAGGTTGTCTTCCTCATTAGAAGTGAGTTCCTGGAAGAAATAATTGCCTTTTTTCTTTATAAGGAAGAGGTGTCAGATTCATTTTCAGTCACCAAACAAACTCATGAGTATTTCCATAGCAAGATTAAAATGTAATTGGGAAATATTTAGAAAAGTAAATAAAAATACAATGTAACTTACATATTATTAATTTGTGTTTTTCCAAGTCAATATGTGGCCCACAAAACTTTTTTTTTTTTTTACTTGAGTTTGACGTAGCTAATTTAAGGTTCCAGCCTAGTTCTTAACTCATTCCAAAAATAATGAAGGCTTCTTTCATTTAGATCCCAAATCCCTATATGCACTCTGAAATGGACTGCCATCACTTCATCTACAAATGCAGATAGACTTTTGTGACTTGACCAATAGAAGAAATAGCTTATGAAAATCAAAGTTCATTTCAGATTAAATCCCCCCAAGAGAACAATTAGGCTAGCACAAGAAATAGTTCAGAGAGTTATGTGAAAAGGATAGTTTTATCATGATTACTATTATATAATCTTGGCATATACATGTAAATATATATGTATATGTATATACATATATATTTCAAAAGTTATTATGAATTTATTGTGTTTGTATGAGGAATGGTCTCAGAAGAACACAAATTACAGAATATTTTAAATCATTAGTATTAGTACCCCAAGATTAGTATTAGTATTTTGGGTTACCTTGAGTTAATCGCTGCTCTCTATCAAACCATCAACCAGGACTGTTGCAACTGATAGTGTGAATCAGAGCTAGAGCTGAAGTGGTTTAAATTAACTTTGCCACTCTATGGCAAAGTCAGCTGTGGGCCTTTAGGGCAGAAAATATATAAAGAACAGTCTATAAACAATGCAAGATTATAAAAACTCACAAAGTTTCCTTGTAGGCTACTTTTTATTAATTCTTCATAGGCTTATCCTACCTGAAAACCACTGACTATGTTTTCATAAAGTCACTGTTTCTTTGAACCTCCCAGGCTCCAAAAGTTCCTCTGGACAACACGTGAAACCTATCTCATCCCCTATCATAGTATAGCATCTTTGCTACTTCAAGTTTTATAGAGGAAATGGAAGAAAATCCACATAGGCTTAACAATGTAATTGTCCTATAAGAAAAATATTAAGTTAAATGAAGATATATGTATACTTCAGACAATAAGAATGGGAACAAGATTGACATAAATGAGAATCTCAAGTTACTAGAATCTTATCTTAGAAAAGGCATGCCTTTTGACTAGAACAAATTGATACATTTACCATCACAGCAGAACTTATAAAAAAAGGATTCCATTAATATTGTCTTCCCACCAATAACTTTCTTTTATCATGAAAACAAAGCAAAGCTGTTTGGTACTATTTCCAAACAAGTCTTCGTGATTTAGGAGACCCACCTTGCCCTTAGTGACTTATTCCACTATTAAATAACAGAGTTGAATAAATATTTCCGAGGCCCTGTTAGAAAGCAACAATTTTGTTGTTGTCTCCTTAACCCCTACACACATACACATCCCCAATACAAAAGCCAATAACATTAGATTCCATATTTCTGTAATTTTCCAAGTATCAGGAGTCAGATGAGGAAATAATTGTTGAGATAAAGGGAGGGAAATCAAGAAAAGTAATCCTATCTTCATCTTTGTAGCGAGCTGTCGTCTCCAGAAGCTGCCAGATCGCTCTCTGGGAAGAGATCTGCTGTGTCTACTCAAATCTTTCAGACAGATTCTTCTTCCTGTAGTGAACCGTTGTCTCCAGGCAGTTGCTGTTAACTCTTGTCCTTAGAAGTGACTTCCCTTCCTGCAGAGAGCCCCGTCAAGCCTGATGCAATGCAGAGTCTTTCTCTTTAATCCTGGCTCTGAATCTCCTCCAGCTCTTATCCTTCTCCAGGCCGATCTGCTCTCTGCGCCCAGTGCTGTCTCTTTTTATCCTCCCAGAGAATGGGCGTGGGATAATGCAAGGGCTTCTGGGAAGAACCACCCCAGCCAATGAGCTTGCCCCCTCTATCAAGTCAACCTGAGTTCTCACCTTGTAATTGTCCAGAAAACCTGAATTCTCACCTTGTCACCATCCAGACAACCTGAGTTCTCACTTAGTAATCCTAACAATCTTGATTAGACTAGAAATATAGGAGCTGTTCAAAAATATAGTTCCACTGTGTTTCAACAAAAAGAGTGACCTAATCTGTCTTCTTAGTGCAAGACCCAGAATACCATTAGCCAACTACAGCTCACAACTTCTGAGGCTAATAGATCCATCAACCTCAGCTTCCTATGTAGCCAGAATTAGAAGTTAATACCACCAATCTGAGATCCTTTCTGCATCTATTAAAAATGAAATAAAATATCATCTTGGATAAGCTTTAAAAATAAAATACAGGATTCCAGTTTTAATAAATTCCTTCTTTACACTGCTCCCCCCCAAAAAAAAATCTTACTTAATATTTAATCTCATCACTAATTTTTGTTAAAAGACTGGGTTGGACTACATTAATTGAAGTTCCTTCCTGTTAGAAATCTACAAGCTTATCGGATAATGCAAAGCTCTAAATCACACTGACACCAATTTATTTATTTTTTTGTAAGAATGATTTCCAAAGGGAAAATTTGCCTCAACTGTAGAGTCTGATCCAAAATAACTTTTGCCATGTTGTAACATTAATTTTCTTGTTTCTCTTTCTTTCCATTTAATCTTTCTTCCTGTAATCTTTCTTTGCAATTAATTGAACTGTTTCTTATTTTTCATTCTTCATTCAATCACAATCTCCAAAGCCAATAGCCATAATCAAGCTCTGCTTCTAGGTAACTTTTAGGCATCTCCCTTTTCTTCACATGGAGAAATATATGAGTTCTGCAACTACAATAATGGGGATGCTGTGGTTCATCTTCAAATAAAGAACTAAATCTTGTAAAAGATAAGACCAATTAATTTCTGTGTGTACATAGCATTACAATTGTGAAACTATACCATCTCCCGAAACAAACAAAAAATGAATGAACATATATTGACTGATGATGACAGTATTCTCAGTCATGTTTCACAATGTCTAAATCTTTTCCCCTGAAATATAACAGTTGATGGGGGAGTAAGTGGAAAGATCTTAACCTTCTAACCTTTTTGTCTAGTTTTATCTTGTCTGTCTGCAAGAGAACTTTATTTTTAAAAAGTCTCTGTAAGGTTATAGGTGCCTTCCACTTCTCACTGCATTCTCCCCCATTCCCACTTAGCTACCTGGCAACATAACTTTTATAGAAGCAAGGATGAATGGAACACTAACTTGAACTACATCACAGTAATATATCCCATATGTTTTTTCCCACCCAATAGTGATGTAGGTTTGTAATAAAGCTAAACTAATATACTTTTAATAACTGTTCAATATCTTCAAATTTCTACATAGACCACTCATATATTTGGTACTTGTTTAATAGTTTTTAAATAGGTTATTATGTAAATACCTATCAACTGACATAAGAGTTGGAGGTTTGAACTATGCAATCATAATGCCAAGTCTTCATTTATAGACAATCTAGATTGGTAAGATAGGTTCTTCATGGGTTACATTTCTAGGGATCACTATTCAACTAAAGAAAATAACTATCTGCTTAAATCCAAGTAACATGACAGTTTAATATTATTATAAGAAAACAGTGGACATAGTGATGGAGAATTTCATACACATACACCCACAGAAAGAGATAAAATAAAACCAACAAAACAATAGTATTAACTATTTAATAACTACTTTTTCCTTTCTCTGTCTCTCTTTTTCTCTCATTTGTGTGTATGTATGTATGTATATATATATATATATATATATATATACATACATACATATATATATGTATGTATATATATATATGTATAGTTGCTTCCTCACACACAGAAAATTCATATGAGAAATTTATATATACATCAATGTTATATTTTCAGAGAATTGATAGGACAAAAACATTCTTTTGTATGCAATATGCAAGAGTAGAATATATCTTTACAAATGACTGAAAGTTTTAACAAATAAAAGATCTTATTATACTTATGGGTTACTGTTTGTTTATTTGTTTTACACTTATTGGTAAAGTAAAGCAGTGCCTTGAAGACTCTCTTTCAACAATGTTTTCTCCATCTATATAGCTAAAGTATTGAGCAATCCATAGAAGATATAGTATAGAGATAACCTTATCCAAATCCTCCTCCTCCTCCTCCTCTAATCATCAAAATCAGATTGACATAAAAAGGGGCGGGCTGGAAATATGCACATCAAAAACATCTACCATCTCCTATTGTCAAGAAGGAGATCCAAAAGTGACTTCAAGTCAAAAAGGGATTTCTTCTAGATAATGAAGTCCTTTAGATACTTCTCTTTGCAGGTGAATTGTGCTTATCACATTGTGTTTAAAAATATCTGTTACTTACTTAAAGAGATAAATAACCACTCTAAAGTATTGTTCCCAACAATACATACTGGGAAAAATTAAGGAGATATAGAATATCTACTGTCCACATATAGAAATGCAGTTAGATAAAGTATAAAATTGATCATTTTGACTAGCTACAATTTTAATCTTGTCCATGAGTGAAAAAAGTGGTATCAAAAAAGTTATTTTTATGAAAAATAATCTTTGAATCTAGTATTTCATAAAAATCTAATATACAAGGAATATTGACAATTAACATATAAAACCAAGAGTCTTTTTTTCCTAAAAAAAAAAATTACCAAAGGATAAAAATAAGCAGTTCTCTATAAACCTACAATCAACTTGTATATGAAATCTGAATCCAAAGCTCTAATAATAGGAAAAAGACAAATTAATGAAACTCTGAAGGTTTACCTTAAACCCAGAAAATTGGAAAAGTTGTAAAACTCAATATTATAGGAATTGTAGGAAGTCAAGTAAACAAATACCCTCCTCAAATACTGCAACTCCATTGGGAAGCCCTCTTCATTTCACTGTGGAACTATTGCAAAAGTCTGCTGGTTGGTGTCTGCTTAAAATCTCTCTTCATCTAACCCTTCCTCCACCAAAGATCAAATTGATCTTCATCAGATATTGGTTTGAACATGTGAACTCTTCTTTGATAAAGTCAAGAGACACTGTATTACCTCCAGAATTCATCGCAAGATCTTCTATCTTGACTTTAAAAACTCTTCACAGCCTTAGCATTTTTTTTTTACTTTTCCCATATCCTTAGACTCCTTATGGTAATATGGTGGTGGTGGTGGTGATAAATTGATAGCACTTATAGGTTTTCAAAATCTTTTACATATATTACTTCATCTAATGTTCTCAGCAATCTAAAGAGGTAGTACTATTATTATTCCTAATTTATAGCTAAGGAAATAGAAGCAAAAAGAGATTAAAAACTTTCTGAGGGTCACACATTCAATGTGTCTGAGGTCCTATTTGAACTCGACTTCTTTTTGACTATAGATATAATATTCTATCTTCTATACTACTCATTTCCAATGTATAGAACGTGTTGATTCAAATTTATATGAAAATAAACCTTTCATCAAGTGAGGAATAGTCCAAGGATATGACAAACAGGCAATCTGTACACACACACACACACACACACACACACACACACACACACACATATTTCCTAATCACTCCTAGATAAAGGTAAATCAAAAGAGTTATCGTACCTTATATGCAGTGTGACAAAGATGACCAAAAAAAGGAAACAGATGTTGGAGAGGTTGTGGAAAAACAGGCACTTCATTTTATTCTTGGTGGATAATATGAATGGATACAAGTATTCTTTAAAGCAAATTTGAATTATATACATCTATGCCCTTTCACCCAGCTATACCACTGTAATTAAAATGGATCAAAGAAAGACAAAGATATCCTTTGTCAAAAAACAAAAACAAAAACAACTCTTATAACATTCCTTTTTATAAAACAAAGGAATATCCATAAATTAAAGGAATACCCATAAATTAATTAAGTATATGAATGTAAAAAGGCACATTTTCATGTCTTTTGAAATTCTATCTCTCTTTTTTTTTTTAACCATAAAATAGTGCTTTTTAACATCAGAAGAAGTCTATACATTTACCAGACATATATTATATAGGCCTTTCCAGATTTCTCTGAAATATTTCTTGTAGCGAGCTGTCGTCTCCAGAAGCTGCCGGATCGCTCTCTGGGAAGAGATCTGCTGTGTCTACTCAAATCTCTCAGACAGATTCTTCTTCCTGTAACGAACCATTGTCTCCAGGCAGTTGCTGTTAACTCTTGTCCAGAGAAGTGACTTCCCTTCCTGCAGAGAGCTGCATCAAGCCAGATGTAGTGCAGAGTCTTCTCTTCCTGGAGTGGTGTCCTCTTTTATCCTCCCAGAGAATGGGCGTGGGATAATGCAAGGGCTTCTGGGAAGAACCACTTCAACCAATGAGCTTGCTCCTTCTATCAAGTCAACCTGAGTTCTCACCTTGTAATTGTCCAGACAACCTGAATTCTCACCTTGTCACTGTCCAGACAACCTGAGTTCTCACCTAGTAATCCTAACAATTTCTTTTTTGATTTTTTCTAATTTCTAAATGTTCAATAATTTTCCATTAAATATTCATACCATATGAAAAGAATATTATATATATATATATGTATATATATATTCATATGTCATAATATCAATATTATAAAATAAACAATTTTGAGCGCATTTAAAAGTTGATGAATAATTAAATAAGTAGAATCAAGAGAACAATTTCTATAATAAAAGAAATCATATAAAAACAAAAATATTGAAAGTAGTATGAATTATATCCCAGAAATGACCTTCCATGATTCCAGAAGACAAATGACAAAACATACTGAATAGAGAGAAGTGTTAGACTTAGGACACAGAATGTATATATATATATATATATATATGTGTGTGTGTGTGTGTGTGTGTGTGTGTGTGTGTGTGTATTACATGCATGTGTATTTAAATATACATATATGTGTATATATATATATATACCATATGCTGTCACTGAGAAAATGTTTTTATATGCATATTTATTACCAAAAACAAAAGAAAGGAAAAGTTGTTTCTTCTTTTTTTCCCCAAATGTGGACATAGATGAAGGGAGAGAGAAAAATGTTAAACTGTGTTTGTTTTTTTGTTTTTTTTTTAATGGAATGGAACTATTACAGATGTGAAATGTTGCTAGTAGTATCAGTTGAGATCATGATATTATTAATTTTAATTAAATGTTTTACTTTGTTATAAGAACTCTCATAAAGGGAGAAAATCTGTAAATTTTTGTAATAGAACAAAATAGGTCAATACAACCTTTGAAAAAAAGGAAATGAGACTTTTATCAGAGAAACTTTCTACAAAGATTTTCCCCAGTTAACTGTTTCAATTTTAATTTTAACTTTATTGCTCGCATAAAACTTTTTTTTTAATTTTATGTAATTGAAATTGTCCATTTTTTGTTACATCATTTCTATTCTTGCTTTGGCCATGAACTCTTCTTCTACCCATAGAACTAAAAGATAATTTATTCCTGCCTTCTCTAATCTGTTTATGACAAGACATTTTATATCTATCTGATAACTGTCTTTTATATTTCCTTATAGCTCTTCTAAGTATATGGTGTGAGGTACTGCTCTATACTTAATTTATTTCAAGTTACTTTCTGGTGTGGTATTAAAACATTAATGAATAGCTTTTAGTTACATGCATTTTATCAGTCTGAATGCAATCTATTCTCATCTAGCCTACGTCTTTTGCACAAAATCAGCTTGGGTTACTTTACCAAAATGCATTTAAAATCTAGGTAAACTATATTTCAATATCTGACCATTTTAACCTTGTCAGAAAAGAACATAAGTTTAGTCTGACATTTTTTGCTGAAATCATGATGGCTCTTTTGGCAGATGAGTGTGTGTGAGAGAGAGAGAGAGAAAGAGAAGAGAGAGAGAGAGATAATCTCACATTAAAAAAAAAAATACCTATCCACCAAGATGTCCATTATAATCAAATATATGGCCCCAGACTTCATTTTTATGAGATTCTGTCGTCATTGCTTGAGAACAATGTCCTGAGTATGCAAGTTGAGGAGCAAGTTGACGTTAGTGAAAGCAGAAGAAGAGTGAAGTAGAAGAAAGAGAAAAGACTCTTCTAGCTCCCAGCTTCAAGAGAAAATGATCATTTCAAACTCTCTTCAGATTGCTAAAGCAAGAGAAAATCTTTGGAAAGAAAGAGACATAAGAGGAGTTGGAAGACTCTATCCTATTATTCTTAGCTGGCTATACCAAAGACATCAAGGTATTTTCACCTTTCATGAGATCTTGTATTTTTTCTTCTTGATTGAGCTGAGATTTTATATTCCTGATGGAGCAGGAAAAAATTGTTATAGATATATCTATAGATATGAATATAGATATATCTATAGATATGTATATAGATATATACTTTCTCTGATTTCTGTTTTGTTATAATTTAAATAAAAATGTTATATCTTTGTATTTTGATGAGAAATACTTAGATATACCCCTTGGGATCCATATTACATATGGAAATCCATTCCTATGGCAATAACTATAATTTCTGATCACTTATTTTTTGCAAGAAATTATATATTGGAAGGTTGCTAATTTTGTTTTCTTTTTCTGAGAGCCTTGGATTTTTTTTCTGTCTCTTTCTAGGTCTTCAGTATTTTGACTTAAGAGTAGCCCTTCACTTTTCACATTACACAAGAAAAACACTTAATCAAACAACCAAGGAAATAAACCCCACCTGAAAACATCCTGAATGTTCAGCTCTTTTACAAAAAAAAAGAGGAGGAGGAGGAGGAAGAGGAGGAGGAGGAGGAGGAGGAGGAGGAAGAGGAGGAAAAGGGGAAGAGAGAACAGGGAAGAGGAGGGAGAACAAGTAGAGGGAAGAGAGAAGGTGAGGGGAAAGAGAAAAGGGGTGGGGGAAGAGGGAGGGGGAGGGGGAGAGGTTAGAGGGTAAAATTTGTTGACTCATCTCTATTCCAAGTCAGGTTGGTCATTTTATTTATACCGTATTGGGCTTTATTATAATGTTCTTTCATTTTCATTATTGCAACAAAATAAAAGGGATCAAAGTTGTTCAGTAGAGAGAGCACTGGGCCTGCAGTCAGGAAAATCTGATATCAAATCTTGTCTCAAGGTACTTGACTCCAGGTAAGACACTTAATCTTTTTTTGCCTTAATTCACTAGAAAAGGAAATGGCAAATCACTCCATTTTCTTTGCAAACAGACACACACACACATTGTACTCACTGAAAATTCAAGGAAGAAAGGAAATGGAGAGGAAGAAAGAATCCCAGGAGCACCCCTGGCAGAAATTCATATGGTGCAAAGGTGGATTATCTTGTATAGGAAAGACAAAAGACTAGTGTCACTTTGGTGTTTGGAATAAGTCAAAGGATATGACCAGGCAGTTTCAAAGAAACTATTCCAACCTAGCAATATTCATATTTTAAAGAAATGCAAATAAAATAGTCATTGATTTTAACTCAAATATATCAAATTAGCAAAAGTAACAAAAATGGAAAATGAGAAATGCTGGAAACAATTTGTGATATCATATTCCTTAATGTGGAGATGTCAATTGTCCAGATATTCAGGAGTGAAATCTGAACTTATGCGCACACACACACACACACACAACACACACAAATCAATAACACTATAGTGGGCATTCCCTTTTATACAGCTATACCACTACCAGAGCAATGCCCCCAAAAGGAAATTAAAAAAAAAAGATTAAAATAGTCCATATATATAAATATGTATGGCATCTTTTTTCATAGTGGCAAAGAACTAAAAACTAAAGTTTCCATCAATATGGCAATAGCTGAACAATTTATGGTATATAGATTTAATGGAACATTACCCTACTTTAAGAAATATTAAAATGATGTCAGAGAAACCTAGGTAAGATTTATATAATGTGTGTCTGGCATATTCAGACTTCCTTAAATGACATCCACTCACATGGAAGATAACATTGGCATTATAATAAAATGCAATATAAGTGCCTGAGATGTTTTGGCTGTATGCAAATCATGTATGAATATTGCATAACTGCTTCTTTTTGGCTAATGTCCCAATGAAGTAGAAGTCTTTTGCCTACAAAGTGATTCAACATGGCCTGACAGACTCAGTGACTTGATCTTTGGCTTCACACTTGGTAGGTATATGGAATTCTATGACATGGTATCCAACAAGAAATAGTGTAGAAGAGAAGAAATCTTGGAACTTCTGAGATGTTCTGCGGCTAACATGGTGTCCCAAAAAAATTAGTACAATCTTTTTTGACTCAGTGTTTGTTCTTTCATCTTAGGTAAAGGAGATTAATCTGTAGATTTAAACCTTGTGAGTTTCCAAATGTCAGAAGACTAAGTTACCTTAATCCTAGGAATATAGAAACTAGAGTCAGATCTATTTTTTTTTAAATCTAGTACAACACCAGTGTCTCCAGGATCAAGGAGATTCTTGGTAGGGAACTAGAACAGCAGGATCTGAGATGAAAAATCACCCAAAAGTTAGGACATAGTCTTGGTAAAATCAGTGTAGGAAATGAGCTAAATTGTGAGCTTACTCCCACTAGAGACTAAGTATTATATGAAAATGAATATTCTCTTAGTGGTTAGAAGAAATCTTTCTATATTTTCTCTTGCTATATCTTTGAATTAAACATCCCTTTGTAAAGTTGAATTGATATTAAATGATTAAATGAAATTTAGACTTTAATGAATAGAACTTTACAATATGTGATTGTTGAGGAATGTAGCTAATGGCAGTAGAGGAGAGACCGCTGCAATACCTAAGAATACCATAGAATTCTGAGGAGAGGATAAAGCCTATGTAGCACTGTCAAAGTGAAACAAGTATACACAGTACAATTACATGAAATGATACTATAAAAGTAAAGAGAACCTGGAAAACTGTCCAATAGCAACAAATACAAAAAGATTTTTGAGAGATTTCAAGAACTCTGATCAATGTTAAGATCATCCATAATCTGATGATATAAATGACAAAGCATACTAGTCACCTCCTGATGGAGAAGTGATTGACTCAAGATGAAACATACATTGTACATCTCAAATGTCAAATTATGTATATCTCAAATGTACATGATAAGATATTCGCTGTTGGATATGAACAACACTGGATTTTTTTTTTATACACACTTCTCAAAAGTGTTTTTCCTTTTTTTCTCATTATAGTAGTAGAGGATGGTGGAAGGCAGGGAGATGCTAAGGATAAAATTCCCCACAAATAAGAATAAAAAGAAAGAAAGCTATAAGTATCACAAGCAAGACAACATTGAAAGTTAAATAATGAATTCATTATATGCTTTAAAAAGAAAAGGAAACTCTACATTAAAGCTACATTTTATGTAAAAATCATACCATTCTGCTCTGTATATGTAAAATGGTCATTTTATTGTGATATTTGTGAAATTATAGTAAAAATAATATTAATGATTCAATATCATCTTGGAGGAAGGTCTGTGAGACAATGATGGAGAGATTTTTTTCTGAATCCTGAGATTGAAAACATATTTTCAGTGACTGATAAAAGTTATACATGATATTCTTATCAAAACTTAAGCTGACACAAAATGAACAGTGACAAAGAAACCAAAAAGTTACCATAAATATTACATGTAATAGGTTGCCTCAAGAAGTAATGAGAGGCCCTTCATTGGAGATGTTCAAAAACATTATGGATGAGTACTTGTTAGTAATATGGTAGAAAGAATTTTAATCAAGTTTGGGTGGAACAAATTTGGGTTAGAATCCTTCCAAATTGTATGTTCTAAATTGGCTTTTCATATCATGAATATCTCCAATTTCTTACTTAACTTCATGAAATCTAAAGAATTAATAGGGGGGGCAGAGCCAAGGTGGCAGAGAAGATACACACAAATTTGTAGGCTCCCTTCTTTCCTCAATACCAACTAGTTAAATCAGCCTCAAAAATAATGCTGGACTGATAAAAACCACAAGGATTAGAAGCACAACTTACCAGCTGAAGAGAATCTGGAATTTCAACGGAAAAGGTTGGTTACAAGGGGGAGGAAAAAAAAAAGATCAGCACGGACAGGGTTAGGTGTTAGCACACTGTGCCAAATGGGCTGGGGAGAACTCTGGGATCAGAGAAGCCACTGAGATAGAGGAATCTGGCATAGGCTGATAGCTCTACTCTGCTTATAAAACAGCAGATCAGAAGAGAAATCAAGCCACGTTAAAATATAAAGCCAATCTGGAAGTGGCCTAACACCAACCTCATCACGGTTGTACAGCCACCTTCTGCTGCCTGGGGCTTTTTCTTGGGTTAGTTGAGAGCCTGAACAGCAGGGGACACAGCCCGGGGAAGCCTCTAATCCACAGAGTGCGCAACTCAGACTGAGGCAGTGGAATTCTAGCAGCAGCAGAATTCCTAGAGCAATGGAACCTCAGCAGCAGGGACCGTGGTTTCTGGGAAGACACTTCTGGTTTCAGCACAGGGGCTTTTTGCCTCAGCTGCTAATATCCACGGCTCCATGAGAGGCTTTGGCTGGGGTTTGTGACACTTCCACTGTTCAGCCTTAAACCTCAGGGCAGTCACTAGGCCACACAGCAGGGTTCCTCACTGGGCACTCCTCGAAGCTCAGCTGTGCTAACCACCTCTGAGGCATTTCCAGGGAGGGGGGAGGGGAACCCTCTCCCAGAACTCTCTCTTAGCATCCTATCCCTGGGCTGGGAGGAAGCTGATAAATAAATTTCTTACCCCAAGGGCAGACCTCCCACAGAGTGTTAACAATGAGTAAGAAGCTGAAGAGAATGATTGACACCTTCTATACAGAGAAAGAGCGGTTATCCAACCCCAGAAATTGTGAGAAAAAAGGCAAAATAGGAAGAGGAACTTTAGAGTGGGGGAGGGATACTAAAAAGGGAAGGCTGTAAAAAGCAAGTGGTATTCACAAGTTTAATACTGGGTGGGGGGGTAAAAGGTTAGGAAAGGAGAAAAACATAAGCAGGGGATAACAGGATGGCAAGCAATATAGAATTAGTCATTCTAACCATAAATGTAAATAGGGTAAACTCCCTCATAAAGAGGAAGCAGTTAATAGACTGGATTAAAAGCCAGAATCCTACTATATGTTGTTTACAGGAAACACACCTGAAACAGGGTGATACATCCAAAATAAAAGTAAAAAGGTGGAACAGAATCTACTATGCTTCAGGTGAAGCCAAAAAAGCAGGAGTAGCCATCCTCATCTCAGATCAAGCAAAAACAAAAATTGATCTAATTAAAAGATATAAGGAAGGGCATTATATCCTGCTAAATGGTATCATAGATAATGAAACATTTTGATATGATGTCTCATTATTGTCATTTTCTTGGGTGATGTTATTAATTATGTCTATGATTTGCTGTTTTACCCAATCATTCTTTAGTATAAGATTATTTAGTTTCCAATTATTTTTGGTCTATTTTCCCTTGGCTTTTTATTAAATGTAATTTTCATTGCATTGTGGCCTGAAAAGGATGCATTTACTATTTCTGCCTTACTGCATTTGATTTTGAGGTTTTTATGTCCTATTATATGATCAATATTTGTATAGGTTCCATAACTGCTGAGAAGAAAGCATACTCCTTTCTGAATCCATTTAGCTTTCACCAAAGATGTATCATATCAAACTTTTCTAGTATTCTATTTATCTCTTTGACTTCTTATTTATTTTGTGGTTTGATTTATCTAATTGTGAGAGTGCAATGTTGAGATTTCCCACTATTATAGTTTTGCTGTCTATTTCTGTTTGCAGCTCTCTTAATTTCTCTTTTAAGAATTTAGATGCTGCACCACTTGGTGTGTATATGTTTAATATTGGTATAGTACCAATTTTTTATACACACTTCTCAAAAGTGTTTTTCCTTTTTTTATCATTATAGTAGTAGAGGATGGTGGAAGGCAGGGAGATGCTAAGGATAAAATTCCCCACAAATAAGAATAGAAAGAAAGAAAGCTATAAGTATCACAAGCAAGGTCAACAAATTGGGCTTACAACTAAAATTGCTAGAAAAGGAACAAATTAAAAACCCCCAGACAAACACGAAACTTGAAATTCTAAAAATAAAAGGTGAGATTAATAAAATTGAAAGTAAAAAAAAAACTATTGAATTAATAAAACTGAGTTAATTCTATGAAAAAACCAACAAAATAGACAAACCCTTAGTAAATCTGATTAAAAAAAGGAAAGAGGAAAAACAAATTGTTATTCTTAAAAATGAAAAGGGAGAACTCACCACTAATGAAGAGGAAATTAGAACAATAGTGAGGAGCTACTTTGCTCAACTTTATGCCAATAAATTCGATAATTTAAATGAAATGGAAGAATAGGTTCAAAAATATAGCTTGCCCAGATTAACAGAAGAACTAAATAGTCTAAATAGTTCCATTTCAGAAAGAGAATTAGAACAAACTATTAACCAACTCTCTAAGAAAAAATCCCCAGGACCAGATGGATTTACATGTGAATTCTATCAAACATTTAAAGAACAACTAACTCCAATGCTATATAAACTATTTGAAAAAATAGGGATTGAAGGAGTCCTACCAAATTCCTTTTATGACACAGACATGGTATTGATACCTAAACCAGGTAAGCTAAAAACTGAGAAAGAAAATTATAGACCAATCTCCCCCATGAATATTGATGCTAAAATCTTAAATAAAATATTAGCAAAAAGACTACAGAAAATCATCCCCAGGATAATACACTATGACTAAGTGGGGTTTATACCAGGAATACAGGGCTGGTTCAATATTAGGAAAACTATTAGCTTAATTGACTTTATCAATAAGCAAATTAACAAAAACCATATGATCATCTCAATAGATGCAGAAAAAGCATTTGATAAAATCCAACATCCATTCCTCCTAAAAACACTTGGGAGTATAGTAATAAATGGACTATTCCTTAAAATAATCAGGAACATATATTTAAAACCGTCAGTAAACATCATATGTAATGGCAATAAACTGTTACCTTTCCCAGTAAGATCAGGAGTGAAACAAGGTTGCCCACTATCACCATTACTATTCAATATTTTATTAGAAACGCTAGCCTCAGCAATAAGAGCCAAGAAAGAGATTCAAGAAATTAGGGTAGGTAATGAGATAATCAAGCTATCACTCTTTGCAGATGACATGATGCTACAGTTAGAGAACCCCAAAGACCCTGCTAAAAAGCTATTAGAAATAATTCAGAATTTTAGCAAAGTTGCTTGATGCAAAATAAGTCCACATAAATCCTCAGTATTTTTATACATTACCAACACAATCCAACAGCAAGAGATACAAAGAGAAATTCCATTCAAAATAATGGTCGATAGTATAAAATATTTGGAATATATCTACCAAAGGAAAGTCAGGAATTATATGAACAAAATTAGAAAACAAAACAAAATTACAAAAACAACAACAATTACAAAACAAAACAAAAATAAAGTCAGATTTAAATAATTAGAAAGACATTAAGTGCTCTTGGATATGCCAAGTGAATATAATTAAGATGACAATACTCCCTAAACTAATCTATTTATTTAGTACTATACCAATCAGACTTCCAAGAAACTATTTTAATGATCTAGAAAAACAACAACAACAACAACAACAACAACAACAACAACAACAACAACAACAACAACAACAAAATTCATATGGAAGAACAAAAGGTCGAGAATTTCAAGGGAAGTAATGAAAAAAAAAATTAATTGAAGGTGGTCTAGGTGTACCTGACCTAGAACTATATTATAAAGCAGCAGTCACCAAAACCATTTGGTATTGGCTAAGAAATAGACTAGTTGATCAGTGGAATAGGTTAGGTTCACAGGGCAAGATAGTAAATAAAAATTGCAATCTAGTGTTTGACAAACCCGAAGATGCCAACTTTTGGGATAAGAATTCATTATTTGACAAAAACTGCTGGGAAAACTGGAAATTAGTATAGCAGAAACTAGGCATGGACCCACATTTAACACCACATACTAAGATAAGCTCAAAATGGGTCCCAAGATTTAGGCATAAAGAAAGAGATCATAAATAAATTAGAGGAACATAGGATAATTTACCTCTCAGACTTGTGGAGGAGGAAGGAAATTGTGTTCAAAGGAGAACTAGAGATCATTATTGATCACAAAATAGAAAATTTTGTTTATCTCAAATCAAGAAGCTTTTGAACAAATACAACTAATGCAAACAAAATTAGAAGGGAAATAACAAATTAGGAAAACATTTTTACAGTTAAAGGTTCTGATAAAGGCCTCATCTCCAAAATATACAGAGAATTGATTTTAATTTATAAGAAATCAAGCCATTCTCCAATTGATAAATGGTCAAATGATATGAATAGACAATTTTCAGATGGTGAAATTGAAACTATTTCCACTCATATGAAAAAGTGTTCCAAATCACTATTGATCAGAGAAATGCAAATTAAGACAACTCTGAGGTACCACTACACACCTGTCAGATTGGCTAAGATGACAGGAACAAATAATGTCGAATGTTGGAAGGGATGTGGGAAAACTGGGACACTGATGCATTGTTGGTGGAGTTGTGATAGAATCCAGCCATTCTGCAATCTGGAATTATGCCCCCAAAATTATCAAACTGTGCATACCCTTTGATCCAGCAGTGCTACTACTGGGCTTATATCCCAAAGAAATACTGAAGAAGGGAAAGGGACCTGTATGTGGCAAAATGTTTGTGGCAGCCCTTTTTGAAGTGGCTAGAAACTGGAAAATGAACAGATGCCCATCAATTAAAGAATGGTTGGGTAAATTATGGTATATGAATGTTATGGAATATTATTGCTCTGTAAGAAATGACCAGCAGGATGAATTCAGAGAGGTTTGGAGAGACTTACATGAACTGATGCTGAGTGAAATGAGAAGAACCAGAAGATCACTATACACTTCAAAAACAATACTGTATGAAGATATATTCTGATGTAAATGGATATCTTCAACATAAAGAAGACCCAACTCACTTCCAGTTGATCAATGATGGACAGAAACAGCTACACCCAGAGAAGGAACACTGGGAATTGAATGTAAACTATGAGCACTACTGTCTTTTTACCCAGGTTACTTATACCTTCAGAATTCAATTCTTAATTTGCAATAAGAAAATTGGGTTTACACACATATATTGTACCTAGGTTATACTGTAACACATTTAGTATGTATGGGGATTTCCTGTTATATAGGGGAGGGAGCAGAGGAAGGGAGGGGAAATTTTGGAAAAAAATGAATACAAGGGATAATGTTATAAAAAAATTACTCATGAATATGTGCTGTCAAAAATTATAATTATAAAATTAATTTTAAAAAAAGAATTAATTACTAGTACTTCATGAATACCATGTTTTTTTTAATAGCTTCTCTATTGTCTACAGTTATAATCCCCGGAAAAACAGAAAACTGGTTAACCTGCTTCTTTCTGTTAAATAAATTTTGCCAGAAAACCAAAAGTCCTAGTGAAGTTATCAAGGCACCACTATAATCTTATGTTAGTTCAATGGTCATAGATTTAGAATCAGAAAGGTTTACAAAGATGATCTACCATTTTATATGTGAGGAAATTGAGAACTACTATATTTTACTAAAAGTACTCTAAAAATAAAGTTAAGAGTTATTTGATAGCTATTGTGAAAATGAAGAGCTTAGCCTCAGTTATCTCCAAGAGATATCATAGTCTGTGTTAGTAATTTGGGAGAAAAAAAAAAAGTTTGTTATTGTTGCTGGTGGTGGTAGTGGTGAGGTTTTTTTTTGTTTTGTTTTGTTTTTGTTTTTTCTTCAAGCAAGCTGTTCATTTTTGGATGGCTAATTGTCTTTATGAACATCTAGATACCTGCTTAAAGTAAAACATTCCAATATATGTGAAATGAAATGCTATAGCATCTCAATTATGTCCTATATGTGCTTCAGACAATTCAGTTGTTGTTGTTGTTGTTTGTTGTTGTTGTTGTTGTTGTTGTTGTTTTTTAATGAAAATATTGGCTATACTGTCTGGCAGCTGGTATGTCTATGCCTGTGTAGAAATGGGTTGGCCTTCTGTTAGGGCATGTATAGCTATAGAGCTTTTAAACTTTCATGACAATCACACTCTGATCTTGCAATCTGATATCTAAAACATATGGCTCTCATTTTAACTACCAACATAGAATATCTGAACCATAGGTATTTAAAGAGTTCCGGCATGAATTAGCTGTAATGCAGCACCTGTCAAACTTTCTATCTTTTTTTCTATTTAAGAGAGGTAAATTCATAAACATATTAATTATCCATCCTTATATATTTTACAAACTCTACTTTGGAATTAGATCACCAGAAATAGAAATATGCATAGCCTTTGTCACCACAATACAACTGCTAAGTCTGCATCCAAAAGATATTGAAGAAAAGGAGAAAAGATCTATCTGTGTATATGTGTGTGTTTGTGTGTGTATGTGTGTGTATATGTGTGTATATATATAGATATACATACATATATCTACACACATATAGACACATATATGCATATATACATATATGTACATATATGTATATATGTATATATTTGTAGATCTTTTTGTGTTGACAAATTAGAAAATGAGGGGATGCCCATAAATTAGGTAATGATTAAAGAAGTTATGGCACATGGTTGTTGGTTGTAATATAATACTATTGGGCTATAAAAAATGATGAGTAAGATGGTTTCAAAAATATCTCATTAACTGATGCAAAGTGAAGTGAGCAAAACCACAAGTACATTGTATATAGTAAGAGCAATACTGTATGATTATCACCTGTGAGGACTTAGCTATTCTGATCAACAAGATGACCTATGACAACTCTGAACTTAATGATAAAAAATGCTATCCACCTCCAGAAAGAATACTGATGAAATCTGAATTCATAATGAAAAATATTTTTTCATTTTCTTCATTTTTCTTGCTTTCTTTTTTGCAATGTGGCCAATATCAAAATATGCTTTGCATTATTTCAGATGTAAAATTGATATCAAATTTCTTGCTTTCTCAGTAAGTGGAGGAAGGACCAGAGGGAGGGAAAGACTGGAACTCAAAACAAAAATTTAAATAAATATCAAAAAGAAGTATATAATAAATTTATTTCCAAAAAAAATAAAAATACTTGGACCATATTGTCAACCTCCTGTAGAAAAGCTTTCAATGAAGTCTGATTTGATACTATGCCTTCAGATTCTATAGAGAGATGCTCTGAAAAATATCTATTTGTATCACATTGCTTTCTCTTTCACAAAACCTTTATCTTCAAAACTTTCTTGAATTGAGCTACAGGAAAACCAGTTTACATACTTCTTCCAAAAAAAAAAAAAAAAAAAAAAAGATAATGACACTTTGTTTGTGTTTCCTTTTTTTTTCCTTACCTAAAACCAACTCCAATCAAAATATAATGCCTAATTAAGATAACCATCTTAGTTCAGGTGCCTGATAACACTTTTTTTTTTAAATAATAATATCTGTACTGTTTATGCCAATTATTCCATTTTACATTATATTGAATTTTATAAGGTATATCAAATCTTTTTGGAAGGATAAACTGAATTCTAAATATTTTCTAAGATAGTTGAATTTCATTAGCAAACAAGTCTAAGAATACTTGTTTTCATCAAGTATACTGTATAACAGTATCAGAGTGGGGCAGCTGTGTGGCACAATGGCTGGAACACTTCCTTGGAGTCAGGAAAACCTGAGTTCAAATTTAGCCTCATATAATTATTAGCTGTGTAATGCTAGACAAGTTACTTTTCCCTAAGTGCCTCAAAAAAACAATAACAAACAAACAAACAAAAAAGAATAGTCAAAAAAATCAGTGCAAATTCTATGATAAGAAGAAAATTGAGGTGACATTTTGCTTTATTGTTTTTATTCTTTCTCCTTTCCATCTCTTTTCTCTTCAATGTCTTTTCTTTAACCCTATGCCTGTCCATGTTGCTCAAAACTCTAGCCCTAATAGCCAGAAGTCCTTAACTATCACTCCTATGTTTTTTTCTGTCAAATTTCTTTCGAGGCACAGTGGAAAAACACTGGAGTGAGTGCTAAAATTAACTTGTGTGAGATTTTTACTAAATAACTTTGTGACTCTAGGAAAGTCCTTTGGTCCTTAATTCCATCAGTAATAAAGGAGTGATTAGGTTGGTGTTTCACATTGAAAAACACTAACTATTCCTTGATATAGGTTTTAAGACAAAAAAAAGAGCTATATCTGATGGTTGGTTGTTTAAAGTTTTAACAGATAATGACCTTAGGTAAGAAAAATTCTTGTAAAAAATACAAGTGCATGATGGACCAAAACCATATATTGATTGTACAAGAGTAATTATGATTCTAAAATGCAACAGTGCTGTGATTGTTTAAGAAGCAATGATAAAACAAAGAACATTAACTGTGACTCTCTTAGAGATTCTGATCATGTCTTTAATCTAGAAGATTGATACTAATGATGTAAATTATTATGTAACTGATAAGACAGCTATATCAAAACCCCAAATGTAACTACCATTTAGGGATGGTTCTGAGTATTGTTTTCAGTCACTGAATTCTGGGAAATTTAATTGTGCTCCTCACTACCATTGTAGATCTTTGGCATTTTCTCAGCATATCACATAACAAATTCCTGACCTCACCAAGTATAGTTTTAGTTTACTTTATTTTTTTCAGTCCAGTTAAAACATAAAACTTATAGTAAAATCTTAATAAATACTCTCTGTGATTGTGAAATGAGGTATAGGAAGCTTCTTATGGAAACTAAATGCATCAGTTATCTGTCTGTTGTCTGGCAGTGATCAGACTGAAATAGTAGGAAATTGAATTATATAGCATGGCTAGAATCATTAACTAAATGAAAGAAAATACTATCTGAGTTTATTTTGAGTCTTTTAAACAAACTGTAGCCCCAAACACTTAAGCTTGTTTGGTTCTTCCAGAGATAAAAAATAAATTATGGAAGAAAAAAAAATAAAACTAAACTTTTGTTATCTCAATCAAAAAAGTTTGTACTATACCAAAATTATATCTCCTCATGTATTATTGTTTGTCTTTCATTTTTAAAGAGAACCATGACATCAGGAAGGAGATGTCATGGCTTGCAAAGGAATTGGATTTAAGTGAAGGAGGCTGTACAAAGTCACCAATTTCATTCTCTACATCTAAGTCATCTGGTTCCAGTGGCAAGATATAGATCAGGACAACTGTAAAGGATTGAGAATGCAGTGGGGAGACCTTGACCTTTGTGAGTTGAGCTCTTTAGGATTCTCAGTTTGTCTAAGGCAATGCCCATCAAATGATTACTGCTAAGTAAAAATAAGGCCAAAAATGATCTCTTTTAACTAGTTAAAAAAAAATCAATGTAAGAGGTAAAGGCTCTCAGATTTTTATGGCCAAGTAATTATAAATAACTATAAATTAAATAACTATAAATAATTTATAAAAACTAATATATAATAACTGCACTACGAATCTCACAGTATTTTGTAAGATAAATAATGATCCATGTGAAATCAATCCACAAACTGTAAACTAGCATATAAACATTAACTAATTTTTTTCCCTTCTTCATCTCCTCTGGTTATACTCCTCTGGCCTTCTCATCCCACTTCTAGAAAGAATCTCTTCAACCTAGAAAATCACTTCAGCATTATAATTCCCACTTCATGAATCCCCCAGCCCTTGGGATCCCCTTATTCTGATTGGAGAGCAGACTGAAGGGATCCTTCGACAAACTCTATTGAAAGGGTCCTCTGACCAGACTTTGTTTCTCACCTACATGCATTTCTCTGAAGTTATCCATCCTGTCCCAAAGCAAATATCTTACTTTTGCATACCATGACCTTTTCATATTCCTTTTATATGAAGGCTTTCATCTAGAACTTTTATTTTAGCATAGTCACTAAGGGAAAGGATCAGAGATTTAAAGTTTGAAGTGATTTTTGAGATAATCTATTCCAATCTCTTCATGATTTTCATTAAAAGAGGAGCCTGGACATTTAATTTAACATTGGAAACCTTTAAATTTAATCCTTAACTAAAATGCTGACAATTGCCTGATATATATTGGAGTGAGTACTAGAATATGACCAGTGACATTAAGTTGACTTGATTTATCCAGGGCTGTTTTAATGAGGCCCAAGTGTCAAAAATACTACTCCCAGTTACATGGCCATATAAATGACCTGTGATCAATCAAATTAAGCAAATACTGCAATCCTTTATAATTTGGCTATAATTGCCTCAAAAATATTTTAATTAAAGCTTATTATTTTCAAAATATAAGCATGGGTCATTTTTGACATTCATCCATCCAAAACCCTGTGTTATAATTTTTTCCTTCTCTTCTCCCACCCACTTCCCTAGTTGGCAAGTGATCCAATATATGTTAAACATGTGCAATTCCTTTATAAATATTTCCACAAATGTGCAACATAAGAAAAATAAGACCAAAAGGGGGAAAATGAGAAAGAAAACAACATCAAAAAGAGTGAAAATACAATGTTGTGATCCACATTCAGTACCCACTGTCCTTTCTTTAGGTGCAGATGATTTTATCACAACACCATTGGAACTGACCTGAATCACCTTTGTCCTGTGAATCTAACTATTCCACTGACTGACTACTCTATTTCTTAGCCTGACCACTACTTTATGATAGTTTTGATGATTTGGATAACCCCTGCTTTATGATATAATTTTAAGTCTTGTACAGCTAGGCCATCTTCATTTGCATTTTATTTTATTAATTCCCCTGAAATGCATGACCTTTTGTTCTTTTTTTGTTATTATTTTTGTTATTTTTTATTGTTATTATTTTTTCTAGCTCTGTGAAGTAATTTCTTGGAAGTTTAATTGGCATGGCACTGAATAAGTAGATTACTTTAGCCAGTACTGTCATTTTTTATTATTTTAGCTCAGCTTACCCATGACCATTTATATTTTTCCAAGGGATCAAATCTGACTTTATTTGCTTGGAAAGTGTTTTATAATTTCTCTCTCTCGTTGAGGTAATTGGGGTTAAGTAACTTGCCTAGGGTCACACAGCTAAGAAGTGTTAAATGTCTGAGAGCAGATTTGAACTCAGGTCCTCCTGACTTCAGGTCTGGTACTATATCCACTGTGCCACATAGCTGCCCCTGCAAATATACTCTCAAAAAGTTTATATCTTATCTACAGTTATTTTAAATGGAATTTCTCTTTGTTATCTCTTGCTATTGGACTTTGTTGGTAATATATAAAAACGTCTGATGATTTATGTGGACTTCTTTTGTATCCTAAAAGTTTGCATAATTGTGAATTGTTATTAGTAGTTTTTTTTTTTTTTAAGATGATTTTTCTAAGGTTCTCTAAGTATACCATCTTATCATGTGTCAAGAATGATAAAAATTTTGTTTCCTCCTTACCTACTCTAATTCCTTTTATCTCTTTTCCTATTCTTATTGTAAAAGCATTTCTAATACAACATTGAATAATAATGGTGATAGTAGGCAACCTTGTTTCACCCCTGATCTTGTTAGGAATATTCTAGTTTATCCCCATTAAATCTGATGGTTGCTGATGGCTTTGAATAGACACTATTAATCATTTTAAGGAAAACACCATTTATTTCTATCCTCTCTAGTGTTATTAATGGGAATGGGTATTAGATTTTGATAAATGATTTTTCTGCTTCTATTGATATAATCATATGATTTTTGTTAGTTTGGTTAGTGATGATCAATTATGCTAATAGTTTTCCTATTATTAAACCAGCCCTAAATTCCTGGTATAAATCCTACTTGGTCATGGTATATTATCCTGAAGATAACTTACTGTAATCTATTTGCTAATATTTTATTTAAGATTTTTGCTTCAATATTCATGAGGAAAAATTGGTCTATAATTTTTCTTTGTTTTGACACTACTTGGTTTAGGTATCAGCACCACAGCTATTTCATAAAAAAGAATTTGCTAGGATCCTTCTTTCCCTATTTTTCCAAAGAGTTTGCATAATATTAGAAGTAATCGTTCTTTAAATGTTTGGTAGAATTCACATGTAAATTCATCTGGCCCTGGAAATTTTTTCTTAGGGAATTGTTTAATAGCTTGTTCAATTTATTTTTTATAAAATTGGACTATTTAAATAATTGGTTTCCTCCTCAGTTAATTTGGGCAGCCTAGATTTTTGTAATTATCCAACTATTTCACTTAGATTATCATATTTATTGACATACAGTTGGGCAAAACAATTTCTAATTATTGTCCCAATTTCCTCTTCATTTGCTGGGAAGTTGATTAATCTTTTCTTTCTCTATTTTATTGAAATAAGCATCTAGAAATAGAAAATTTCCCCTAAGAAATTGCTTCAGCTGAATCCTATAAATTTTGCTATGTTGTCTTATTATTGTCATTCTCTTGGATGAAATTATCCAATGAAATTGTCTATGATTTGATATTTCCCCTACTCATTCTTTAGGATCAGATTATTTAGTTTCCAATTAATTTTGGTCTATTTTTCCCTAGCTATTTATTACATGTGATTCTTATTACATCATAATCTGAAAAAGATTCATTTACTATTTCTGCCATTCTGCATCTGATTTGGAGGGGTTTATGCCCTAACATATGGTCAATTCTTTTATAAATTCCATAAATCATCAAGAAAAATGTATATTCCTTTCTGTTTCCATTCAATTTTCTACAAAGTTCTTTTATACCTAACTTTTCCTAAAATTTTATTTATGTTTTAATTTCTTATTTATTTATCTAGTTCAGAGAGAGCAAGTTTGAGATCCCCCATTAGTATAATCTTGCTTTCTATTTCTTCTTGCAGTTCTCTTAACTTCTCCTTTACAAATTTGGATTTTATATTTGGATTTACTTGGCAGATGTATGTTTAGTATTGATATTGCTTCATTATTTATGGTACCCTTTAGCAAGATATAGTTTCCTTTCTCATCTCTTTTGATTGAATCTATTTTTGCTTCTACTTGATCTGAGATCAGGATTGCTACCCCTGTTTTGTTTTGTTTTGTTTTTACTTCACCTGAATCATAATAGATTCTGCTTTGGCCTTTTACTTTTATTCTTTATGTATCACTCTGCTTTAAATGTGTTTCTTTTAAACAACATATTTAGGATTCTGGCTTTTAATTTAGTCTGCTGTCCACTTCTGTTTTATGGGAGAATTAATCCCATTCACATTCACAGTTAAAAGGACTAATTCTGTATTTCCCACCATCTTATTTACCCCAAGTTTTGCTTTTCTCATTCCTTTCCCCCTTTCCCTCCTCCCCAGTAATTACCATCTGATCAGCACCTCCCTCAAACAGTCCTCCCCTTTTACAGTCCCTTCCCCATTCTTATAACTTTCCCCTACTACTTCTGTTTTTCCTTCTATTAGCCTCTGCCTTTTTTTCCCCTTTCCTCTTCCACTTCCCTATAGGGTGAGACAAGTTTCTCTAGGAAGCCAAATATGTCTGATATTCTCTCTTCGAGCAAAATCTGATGAGAGTAAGATTCACGTACAATGTCCATCACTTTTTCTCCTCACATAATAGGTCTTTGCT
Source organism: Sminthopsis crassicaudata (assembly GCF_048593235.1). NCBI lineage: Eukaryota > Metazoa > Chordata > Mammalia > Dasyuromorphia > Dasyuridae > Sminthopsis > Sminthopsis crassicaudata. The sequence goes on along the minus strand of NC_133620.1, from coordinate 247,077,913 downwards.
TCTTCATGAGATGTAGTTTCCCTCATTTTATCACCATTTTCCTATATTTTTAGTACAATCCCTGTTCGACCCTTAGTTTCTTTTTTTATATTATCACAATAAAATCAAATTATACATGCACTCTTGCAGTATACCCATAACAAAGATACAATTCTCAAGAACTCTTTCCTTCTTACCTTTTTGTGCTTCTCTTGAGTTCTATATTTGGAGATCAAATTTCTTGTTCAGCTGATCTTTTTGTCAGAAATAAATGAAGTTCACCTTCATCATTGAATCTTCTTTCTTGAAAGATAATGCTCAATTTTGCTGGATAGTTGATTCCTGGATGCAATCCAAGGTTTTTTTTTTGTTTTGTTTTTTTTTTCCCCTTTGGGAATATCATATTCCAGATCCTTCTATCCTTTAAGGTGGAAGTTGCAAGGTCCTGGTTGTTGCTCCTCAATACTTGAATTGCTTCTTTCAGGCTGCTTGAAATATTTTTTTTCCTTGACCCAATAACTCTGAAATTTAGCTATAATATTCCTTTGGAGTTTTCATTTTTGGGTCTCTTTTAGGAGTTGATTGGTGAATTCTTTCAATGGCTACTTTCCCTTCTGATTCTAGGATATTAGGGCAATGTTCTTGATGATTTCCTGAGAGATGATGTCTATGTTCTTTTTTTCATCTTGATTTTCAGGAAGTCCAATAATCCTTAGCTTGTCTGTCCTAATTCTCTTTTCCAGGTCTCTTTTCCTATGAGGTGTTTTGCATTTTCTTCTATTTTTTTTTCATTTTGGGGGTATATTTTTTTACTGGTTCTTGATGTCTCATTGAGTCATTCATTTCCATTTGTTCAATTCTAAATTTTAGTGAATTATTTTCTTCAGTTACCTTTTTTAGTCCCTGTTAGGTTCTTACTAAGTGCTAATGAGATAATGAGATATTAGGTTTTTACTAAGTGCTAAGTCAGTACTTAACAATTTTCTAGCTCCGGCCTTTCCTGGGAGTTTGACTTGTGAATTCCTGGGGAAGAGCTTACATGCTTAGGAGGAGCAAGTTCATTGGTTGAAGTAATTTTTCCCAGAAGCCCTTGCATTATCCCACGCCCATTCTCTGGGAGGATAAAAGAGGGCAGTTCTGGAGGAAAGGGGAGTCTCTGCTCTAGGCCAGAGTTGATTCGGCTCTCTACAGGAAGAAGAATCTGTTCGAGAGATTTGAGTTGACACAGCAGATCTCCTCCCAGAGAGCAATCAGCAGCATCTGGAGACAACAACACGTTACAAATTGGCGTCCACAACGTGGGGCAAGGACTTTTGCTTATCCTGACAAGGATTTATTCTGAGCCCTTCAGAGGAGCTAGACCAGACCATCGCAATTTGGTGCCCGAACAGGGGCAGACATGATCCTGATTCCAGTGGAAAAGCCTCCCATCCAGATCTCAGTCTCTCTGACCCAGAACTGTGAGTAACAAGGAAACTTTGTTAAAGATTAAGACAAATAAGGAACTTAACTTGTTAGGGGCTAAACCAGCAATCTCTTATAGTGAAATGGGGCAAATGCCTTCTGTTCAAGGAAAATGTTTAGAGAGTATCATCAAGGTTATGAAAAGCCAAGGATTGATTATAATTTTGGAGGAGATTACTGAACTTTTAAAAACTGTGAAGGTCATATGTCCTTGTTTTTCTCTGGAAGAAGAATTGGATCCAGATGAATGGGAATTAGTAGCAAAGCAATTAGGTGAACACTACAATTCCAGACCAAGCTCAATTTCCAAAGATACACTTCATACCTACAATTTAATCCAAATGGCTTTAAAAATTGTTATTCTAAAGGAAGAAAAGAAGGAGCAAAATGGGGAAGTGTCAACTAAACTAGGTGAAAAGGATGAATCAGATAACAATGAAGTACAATTCTGAGCAACAGGAGCATTTCTCATCTCCTCCCTCAATTAACCCTTCAGGGATGGAGCAAGAAGAAGAAGGGGAAGAGGCAGAAACACAAACAGAATTGCCTGTGAAGCAGCCTAAGCCTATGACAAGATTAGAAAAAAACATTGCTTAAAGCTAAGAGAGAAGGACAGGATATAAGTGATTTTATACATGCATATCCTGTGATTGAAGAGATTGATTCTGTAGGTCAAAAAAGGAGAAGATATGCACCTTTAGATTTGAATAAAATTAAAGATTTGAAAAAAGGTTGTACCCTTTATGGGGCTATATCAGCTTATGTTAAAATGTTACTAGATGGTTTGTCTTATGAAGTCCTAACCCCAAATGATTGGAAATCCATAGCAAGGACATGCCTAGAACCTGGATAACATTTGTTATGGCTTTTGGAGTTTCATGAATTATGTAAAATCCAAGTCAGATGCAATTTGGAAATAGGAGTTAACACACAATTCACTTTTGAGCACTTAGCTAGTGAAGGTCAGTATGGAGAGAATTCAAAACAGATTAATTATACTATGACAATATATGAACAAATTGCTAAGGCTGCAATAAAAGCTTGGGGTGTCCTCCCTGGACAGAAAGATTGGGGAGAGGCTTTCACTAAAATACAGCAAGGTCCCAATGAACCTTTTGCAGATTTTGTGGGAGGTTTGCAAACTGCTGTCAAAAGAACTATTGGAGAAAATGCAGCTACAGAAATAATGACCAGACATCTGGCTAAGGAAAATGCCAATGAGATTTGCAAAAGAATTATATGGGGATTAGACAAAGATGCTCCTTTAGAGGAGATCATAAGACGCTGTGCTACAGTGGGAACAAATGCTTTTTACACCCGGACAATGATGAACGTGGAAAGACAGGGTCCCTCTTGGCAAGGAACTTCTAGAGAAACTCGGCGATGTTTTCAATGTGGAAAAATTGGACATCTAAGAGCTCAGTGTAGGTATGGAGATACAGTAAGAAGATAGGGTGAGAGAAGACCTAAAACCCCATGTCCAAAATGCAATAGAGGACTCCATTGGGCATCAGAGTATAGAATAATTCAGGGAAATGGGATGAGGGGCCCAGGTCCAGGGCCCCAGGCAAAAAAGACTTGGGGTATGATGGCAGCTGATGTTACACCCAAAGAGCCTTTAGAAGGTCAGGACTCTGATTTGATCAACCAGCAGAAAAGTAATCACATGGGAGAAAGGGATTACCTGATAAGTCAGCCAAAAGGCAATCAGATTGAAAAATGGATTATACTTGGGGAGAATACAGGCCTTTTAAACCAACAGGCCTGTGTCCAGTGCAAACAACTCCAATGTAATTGCCAGATGATGAGAAGAGATTTAGAAAGTGGTAAATAGAAGGTAATTAGATAGGTTAACTGCCTGGGAGAAAGGATTTGCTTGTATTTCTTCAGATGGAGAAGGAATCAGATGGGTGCCAATGAGTTGTATTCGCCTTGTCCATCAGAGAGAGACAGAAAAAGAGAAAGACCTCAAAACAAAGAAGAAAATCTAAGAAACATCTGATACTGAAAGACCATGGCTAATAAGAAGACTGTTAAAGAACTTTAAAAACCAGCAGGAATCATTGGATTTCCTAACACAAGATGAGACTAATGCACAATGGACTCATGGACATTTATAAATTCTCAATTTATGATTATTTGATCATGTTATTTGTTACATACTTCTAGTATGTACAATGTTACTGTTATTATGTTACTATGTGTTTATGTAATCTATGTAATTATGTGTAATGCCTCCCATATTGATGGATTTATGTTTCAAGGTCACGACCACCCTATGTTCTAAATCAAAAGAAAGGGGGAGATGTTAGGTTCTTACTAAGTGCTAATGAGATAATGAGATATTAGGGTTTTACTAAATGCTAAGTCAGTACTTAACAATTTTCTAGCTCCGGCCTTTCCTGGGAGTTTGACTTGTGAATTCCTGGGGAAGAGCTTACATGCTTAGGAGGAGCAAGTTCATTGGTTGAAGTAATTTTTCCCAGAAGCCCTTGCATTATCCCATGCTCATTCTCTGGGAGGATAAAAGAGGGCAGCTCTGGAGGAAAGGGGAGTCTCTGCTCTAGGCCAGAATTGATTCGGCTCTCTACAGGAAGAAGAATCTGTTCGAGAGATTTGAGTTGACACAGCAGATCTCCTCCCAGAGAGCAATCAGCAGCATCTGGAGACAACAGCATGTTACAAGTCCCTTTTGTATTTGGCTAAATTAATTTTTAAATGAATTGTTTTGTTCAATAGATTTTTTTCGCACTTCACAAATTGTTTTTCAAAGGGTTGTTTTCTTTTTCCATTTTGTCAAATCTATATTGTAAGAAATTATATGCTTTTTCCATTTCACTAAATCTATTTTGTAAGGAGGTTTCTTCACATAATTTGTGCTTTTCCTTTTCCAAATTTCTCCTGCAATGTTCTCATTTCCTTTCTGCATTTTTCTTTGTCTTTTAAGATCCTTTTTTAATTCATCCAAGAGATCCTTATGCAACAGCAAGCAACTCATATCACCTTTAGGGTCTTCATCTGGAATTGATCTGCTTTTAGTGTCCTCAGAGTTTGAAGTCTGTTCTTTGTTTCCATAAAAGCTATCTATGGTCAGTTTTTTTTTTCTTTTATTACTCATTTTTTTTAAAGGTTAAGGTCTGCTTTTAGAGCAAGAGGGAGATTGTCTAATCTTCCTCTACAGGCAACAGTGCTGCACTGAGTCAGTGCTAACTAACTTCCAGTTCTGGCTGGGCATGATCAGCTTCCACGTTATTCTGGAGTTCAGAAGCTCACTATTGCCTTTTGTATTTGTGTTGGATGTCTTGAAGTTAATGTATTGATCTACTGGCTTGCAACCAGGATAGAGTAAACAATAATGCTGTAGTTTCCTTCCAGTAGATTTGAAGCACAGACACCCACATTGCCCTGGGTCCCTATACTGTGCCTGAGCTTGACTGCCTCCCTCCATGCTGATTGAAACAGAACTTTTCTGAAGTTCTTCCAAAATATCTTCTGCTGGAAATTTGTTATACTCCAACTATTTGCAGATTTTGTCATTCCAAAACCAGTTCACAGGATTGATTTGGTTTTGATCTCATGGACATCAAGGAGAACTCAGATAAAGTTGTCTTCTCTCTGCCATCTTGGCTCCTCCCCATAAAGACTTTTTTTGAGTCCCTAAAGAATATGTGGCTAAACAAAAAAGTAAGAAGATCCATTGTCCTTCCTTACAAGTAAACACTAATAAACACAAACATTGTTTCTGAAATATATCACATTACTCTACATCCTTCATTTCCTTCTGATAATCCAGGTTGCAGCACAGACAGATGACAACTAAAAAGAAAAAAGAAACAAATTGAAGTTCAGGCACAATCATAATAACATAGTTAGTTATCCTCAATCTGGTTTAGCCCATATACCAAGAAGGTTTTATTGGAGTGTGACTACTGCACATGTTACAGCTTCTTGGATCCCCAGATGAGAGTTGGGTAAAAGGTATATAGCAAAGGGGAATGAGCAACTTTGAAAAGGGCTTGGCAAGAATTTATACTAGAGTGGGTAAGGGAATAAGCATTTTTAAATGTTTGTGACATGCTAAGCACAGTGCTAAGCACTTTATAGATATAATTTAATTTGATTCTCACAACCATAGTGTGAGGTAAATATTGTTATAATCCTTATTTTGTAACTTGTTCAGGCTCACATAGCTAGTAAGTGGCTGAAGCCACATTTTAACTCATCCTCTAGAACTCTATCCATGTCACCACCTGGACATTTAATTGATGATCTTTTGATTTCTCCTCTCTCAATTGACTTATAGAAAACAAAAGGAAAGTGCCCCCCCCCAAAAAAAAAAGAGTTTTAAACTAAATGCAAAGAAATGTCTACTATTTATTATCATTTTTCCCTCTAATATGGTTTATATTTACTGGATTCACTGAAGAAAAATTAAGGTTTTTTCCTTTTATTTTAAAAATGTACTTAATCAATTTCTCCATGTATTTCCTTTATAAGTGAACTGCCTTTAAATATATTTTATTGGCTAAAAAACTCCATATCCTCATCATTCTCTTCTTACTTTTCAATTTTTTCCTTCTCCTCCTCCTTTTCCTTCTCCTCTTCTGCTTCCTCTCCCTTTCTCCTCCTCTCCCTTTTTCCCTTGTCTTCCTCTCTATCTGAAGTTAAGATCAGACTTTTTGTTTCATAACTACCCAGTGTTGGAAAGTTACAAATATATCTTCCAATTTGATATGTAAATCAAATTAAAACAGAGGGGGAAAATAAGCAAAATTTTAAAAAAAGGCAAGATCATGTTATTTTTCCACTTGGCAGACATTCTAACATAGATAGATATATAGATACATAAATATATAGAGATATATACAAAGCCCAAACTCTCTAATTTTGGTGTTTTATTTTAGCCATCAACAAAATATCACTTCATCCTCTACTTAACACAACTATTTAACAAGGACCATTTTCCTCGTTTATTTTCATCAAAAAAATTTGCTAGGTCTTTTCATAATGTAATTTCAGAGCCACTATGCAAAAATATTGTTTTTAAATATGTTTTTTAAAACTTTCAAGTAAAAACTGTGTATATGTGTATATAAACTAGAATAGCTTAGGTGAATGCAATGATTCCCTTTCCATAAATGTTCCAATTTAAGACTGCCAAAATGGATAAATGATACACAAGTGCTTCCTAAGTCTTAATGCTTTTAATTATTAGAAACAAAAGCTTTAAGAATGCCAATTTTTAATTGAAGTGAGTGTTTGCCAAAGCATCTTTTATTTGCTTTACTAGGTCTACTCTCTTGGGCTGTACTATATCACAGGCTAGTTAGACTAACCTACTCTATTAACAAACATATTTTTAAAGAACCATTTCAATATGTATTATACAGATTTCATCAATTGCCAAATCTGTCATTCCTATATGCTCAAAAATTTTTTTCTCATCAGACCCTTTTCTCTGTTCACATAGCCATAACTCCATTTTCGACATTCATCATCTCTCCCCTATACTATTGACTATGAATGGGTCTATCTGCTTCAACTCTGTTCCCTATCAAGCCTATCATACATTATCTTCCAGAATGACTCTCAATAAATATGAATTTCATGATGTCATTCTTGTATTCAATAAACTGGAGTGTCTCTCTGGTGGCTCCAAAATAAGTTATAAACTTCTCTTTTCAGCTTTTAAACTCTTCACAACCTGGCCTCACCCTATCTTCCCAGTCTTTTTAACTATCATTGTCTTTCATACTTTCTATGCTTCAGCTAAATTATACTTCTTCATGTTCCTCAGGTGAGCACTCTCTCTCCCATCTTACGTCTTTGTTTTCACTATCTCCTATGCCTTGAATGCATTCTCTGCTTCATAGAATCCCTTTTTCTTTTCAAAATGCAATTCAAGTACAAGCTCATACATGAAGTCTTTAATTATTCCATCAATTACTTATCCCTTACTTTTCCAACTACATTGTATTTAATCACCTTATATTTATTGTGTACAATGAAATATGTATATTTATGCTATGTATATTCCATATTGTATATTTATTACACATATAATTCTGTATGTATACATTGTTTTCTGATAGAATATATCATCCTAGAGAATAACAATAGCTTCATCATTTTATTTTCTGAACATCTAATAGCGTATCTAGCATGTTGTATGTATTAAGAAATATTTATTGACTGACATTCAATAGATTTCTATGTATTTTACATAAATACATTTAAATATATACCTAAATATATTTTACATCTTAATTGCATCTTGGATCTTTCAAAATTTAATCTTGACTTCTAAATAAATTGTTTAATACTAATTTCTTAATTATTTATATATTAACTACTTTCAAATAGTTCAATCAACAGAAGCATAATATCAGTATGGTTTCTCCTTCAATCATGCAGATTATTATCTATCTTTGCTGCATAATCAGTATAAAACTTAAACAAGTCTTATCATGTTTAATATAAGATAATATGCATTCCTGACTTTCTATTCCATTGCTTATCCTTCATTCTCTCCTCATGATTAACTATTCTTATTTATTCTTTCAGCAGATATTTTCTTTCATCAGATCCTTTATAACTTTAATTCTATATTTGCAATATGTTGCATCTTTCTCATTCTCACCATGAATTTTTTCATTGCCCAACTTCAGTCCTGAAGGATTTCATTATTATGTGCCTTGAAACTGTGCACCATTTCCAGAAGAATATTGGAATTAAAAAAGATGTTACTTTAATTCAGAGAGAAACTTTTTTTTTTTTGCAAGATTATTGGGGTTTAAGTAACTTGCCCAGGGTCACATAGCTAGTGTTAAGTTTCTGAGATTGGATTTGAACTCAGCTCCTTCTGACTCCAGGGCCAATGCTCTAATTACTGCACCATCTAGCTGCCCTGTTTGTAATAACTTTTGAATTCTCACTAAATTAATTTATTTATTCAGGATCATACAAATTGAACTACAAAAAATTATTTTATAGAGCTAGGAAAAAATTCATGTGGAAGAACAAAAGATCAAGATCACAAAAGGAATTCATGAAAGAAAACATGTGAAGGAACATTGTTTAGCCATGGCAGATCACAAACTGTATGATAAAACACTAAATAACAAAAACAATCTGGTACTACTGGATCAATGGAATAATTTGGATGCACATACATAGAAGCTAATGATCATAGTAACATAATGTTTGAAAATTAACTGATAAAATTTTTCCCAAATTTTGGAAAGCAATTAGGAAGAAAATAGGTATAAACCTCATATTAAATGATATACCAACATACAGTCAAAATGTGTATATTATTTCAACAGAAAGTTGATAAGCAAATTGAGAGAGCATGGAATAGTTTACTTATCAAATGTATGGATAAGGAAAGGATTTGTGACCAAACAAAAGATAGAAAGAATTACAAGATATAAAGTTAATAATTTCAATTATATTGAAGTTGAAAGATTTTGTATAAATAAATCCAATGTAGTCAAGATTTAAAAAGAAAACTAAAAATTGGTGGGAAATTTGCAGCAATTGTTTTTTTTTTTTTTTTTTTGTGATAAAAGCCTTATTTCCCAAATATATAGAGAATTAAGTCAAATTTATAAAAATACAAGTGATTTTCCTGTTGATAAATGGTCAAAGGATATGAATAGGCAATTTTAAGATGAAGAAATTGTTATTGTCAATAGTTATAGAGAAAAAGTGTGCTGTCACAATTGATTAGAGAAATGCAAATTAAAAGAGCATTTAGATGGCACCTCACATCTATCAAATTGGCTAAAATAATAGAAAAAACAAATGACAAATATTGGAAGGGATGTGGAAGATTTGGAATACTAATGCATTTTTGGTGGTGGTGTGAATTGATTCAACTATTCTAGAGAGCAATTTGGACCCATTTCCAAAGAGTTATAAAACTGTGCTTACCCATTGGCTCAACACTAGCACTATTAGGTCTGTATTCAAAAAAAAAGTTTTTAATGGAAAAAGCTAAATATATAAAAAAAATCATAATAGCTTTTTTGTGGTAGCAAAATATTAGAAATTGAGAGGATGACCATCAATTAGGAAAAGGTTTAATAAATTATAGTATATACTTGTGATGAAATACTACTATGCTAGGAGACATGATAAGCAAGATACTTTCAGAAAAACATGAGAAAACTTTCCTGAATTATTGCAAAGTGAAATAAATAGATACAGAAAAATAGTGTCCATAGTAACAGCAATATTATATTATGATCAACTGTGAATGACTTAACTATTTTCTTTTTTTTAAGTAATAAAGGTAAGGTGACTTGCCAAAAGTTATCTAGCTAAATATCTTGTGTCTGAGACCACATTTAAACTTAGGTACTGTTGACTCCAGGATCAATGCTGCATCTACTGTGCTACAATACTGTCTCTCAGTAACTTGGCTATTCTTACCAATCCAAAGAACCAAGACGCTTCTGAAGGACTTGTGGTAAAAAGTTTTATCTACCTTCATAAAAAGAATATTGAAACATGCTATCTTGTAGTTGTTTATGTTTTCGTGTTCTGTTTTTTTTTTCACACCATGACAAATATGGGAAAGTGATTTGCATAACTACAGATGTATAATATATCAAATGACTTGATATCTTAGTGGTGGGGGAGGAACTGATGTTAAAATTGTTTTATGTGTATTTTAAAAATATTAATGGAAAATAAATATAACTTTGGAATTTATCCATAACCATCTAGTCTCTAAGTTTCTTCTCTGACATTTCTGGACTTATTATGCTGTTCATTTAAAATAGTTTTTTTTTTTTTCTGAATAAATAAATATATATACATATATATTAAATATTATATGTAACTATGTAATAAGATATATATGTAGTTTAAGCATATATACGTTTGTTCAAGTAGCTATGCAACTAGATTTATGCTGTTTATATATGTACATTTGTCTACATAGATAAGGAAATATAATATTATGTTTATTATATTATGAGAGAGTGCTTTATTGGTGTTCTGTTTAATAATTTCCTCTGAAAAATAAGAATTGCTATTCACTTTATTTTCCTATACAGAGAGCAAGACTAAAATTATTTTCCATCATTTAGAATACTTTATAATTTCTTAAGTTTGGTGCAATAGCCATAATGCTATCTAAATATAAGATCATTTTGCCATTACTAAGATATCCCTCCTTAACTTGAATTGTCACTTAAATTGACCTATTATATACACTTATTATCTCCAAATTGATTAAGATATAATTAATGTGTGCCTAAGTATCCATGGTCTAAAATTTTTAGAGCCTTATTATCACCATATGATCAGAGATGATTCCTTTGTACACAGCCATCTATTAAACCATGAATAAAAGAACAGTCTTGCATTAGTGAAGAAAGCCATATATATGGAATATCCCATCACACTGAAATCTAATTTTATGCAAATTTAAATTAATGGGGAGGTAACTTAAAAAGTTATCTTAATAGGATTTCTCACTTGATGCAAATAAAATAGAATTTGATTTACATGTGACCTTTTATCAACATTATTTCATTAAAAGGTAATTATTATCTAAAGGCAGCTAGGTTGTGCAGTGGATAGATCACCAGCCCTGGAGCCAGGAAGACCTGAGTTCAAATCTGGTCTCAAACACTTAACATGTTCTAGCAATGTGACCCTGGGCAAGTCACTTAACCCCAATTGCCTCAGAAAAAAAGTAATCATCTAGACTTGTATTCATCAATCTACAATTTATTTATCAACAAGTGTTGTGATGAACACAGAAGCATTACACTTCTGTGTAAAATTAGGATTCTTATATGGAAGTGAAGTTGACAGTAGATCTCTTTGAACTCTAATTTCTCTCTTCTACTGTCCCTCAGTCAAACTGTTTATTTTTCTGAATGTATAATACTTTAGTCCTATTAGACTTCCAGCTACAATCAGTTCTGTTATAATGTACTTTAGAGCAATGCAAATTTATTGCAATGCAATCAGTATATTAGGGCACATTATATTTTGAGCTTCTGCTTTACTTCTTCCTCAAGAAACAGTCAAAGAATTCAAAAAGTTGGGACCACTTTGCAATAATTCATAAGCTATAATTCTTCCAAAGTGTATTTTCATAACAAATTTTAGCTATTTTGAAGGTCTTTAGATATTTTTCATATTATATATCTTCTAGTAAGATGGGAACTATGAGAAAAGAAGTATTGGTCCCTTCCCCATCCATCTCTATCTTACTCCCTTCCACCATGGTTTCTGGTTTAAGCTGCAGAGTTGAGCAACCTTAGGAAAGGGTATAAACTGGAAAAGCAGCCTGAGGACTGAGTGTGGCTAAGCCATTCTTAATATAATATTTATGTATTATATTGCATGTGTAAAGCTATATTTTACCAACTATTTTTAATATTCATTTTTATGTATTGATAGTTTTTGAGTGTTAAAACTGTATGGTTTTAAGATGAGATGTTGCTTAACACAGTGGTATTTGGGGATACATATATCCAATTATAGCAGAACTATCTGTATTAAGAATTTAGAGTAAAATTGCATTTTTTTTCTTATCTACCAGAAAACTATGCCATAGAAAGACATAGAGGGCTGAAACTCTGAAAAGATGTACTTGAATCAGACAGCAGAGCACTTAAGGCTAATTACCTATTCAATGTGAGATAATGGCTCTATATACATATATTTAGATGATATGGTAATGTGATGACTCTCCTCATGACTGCTGCTTCCTGAATGTTAGGTGTTGAGGTAATCCTAGGCAAGGTTTAGCAGGCTAAGGGAGAGAGGTCAGAGGCACTTGGCTACAGGACAAGGAGGAGAAGGACTGGAGACTCTAGACTCCAGAATCCAGGATATATCTTTGGCAAGCCATATGTCAGCTTGCCTGCCTCCTTCACTTCTCCCTCTAAATACCAAGAACTTTGATTTATCCTGACTCTGACTCATCCCAAGGTCCTTCAGAGAGCTAGCCTGGACATTATAGAAAGAGGGCAACAATGAGTTATAGGAGCTCCTGATTTACTATAACTGATAGTTAAAACTATTAAATTCAAAAACTGATCTTTTACCACAAAATAGTATTCCCAATAGCCCTCAAACTTATTATACAATTTGAAATATAAGTTTACCTGTAACATTCAAAAGCTGAAATATAGACTACAGAGACTTTAGTACAACTAGAAAAAATAATGTTGGAAGGGAACTTAATGGTCATTTAATACATTGGTTGTAACTTTTTTTGGTTCTTCAAACCTCTTTCAATAACAACCCAAAAATGTATTGTGAGTGTACTGGGTAACAATACATTAAGCATAATTTTTAGATTTACTCATTAAGTATTTAAAATAACCCAAATGTAAATTCTTTCCAAAAATACACAAATTAAAATTTATATTATGCATTACTTATTTATACATATACAATTATATTTATAAAATATAAATTTTTATTCTAACAATATTATAACACTAAATGTAAATCATAAAAATAATTGTGAATATTTTAAATGAGAAATTCTATAAGAACTAAAATAAGTAATTCAAAAAACCTAATATTCTTATGTTTATGATTTCATAATTTTTATTTTAAATATATATTGAATATATGCATATGCAACACACAAATTAATGAAATTAATTAAAACATAGAAAATATTTAACATAACATAATAAATGTATAAATTATATATTGGAATTTTCTTATTTAAATAAAGTTTTTAATCTTTAACTCAACTCAAGATAAACCCAGTCTTAAATCTGGTTCTGCATAAAGCTTTTTATTTTTGTTTATGTTTTGCTAAAACAAAGAGTGAAAATATTTACTTGTACAAACATATAGAAGAGAAATGATAGGAGAATTTCATAAATTATTTACAAACAAAAATGAATAACTGTTCATTGACTTGCTTAATGTCATACTGCTATTATGTATATGAGATGAGATTATAATTCTGTTTTTCTGACTCCAAGCCCAGCATTCTATCCATTATGTCATCTATCTATCTTATCTATCTATCTATCTATCTATCTATCTATCTATCCAAGAAAAACATTGTATACCTCCAGGACAATGTAAATCTATAGATAGATAGATTTAGATTACAGGGGTTCTCAAACTACGGCCCAAGGGCCACATGTAGCTCAGCTGAGGACATTTATGTGGCCTGCCAAGGACCTTTATGTAGCCTGCAGGGTTATGGCAAATGGGCTGAGGGGCAGAGACAGAGTGTGAGGTTTTGTTTTAACTATAGTCCGGCCCTCCAACAGTCTGAGGGACAGTGAATTGGCCCCCTATTTAAAAAGTTTGAGACCCACTAATTTAGAATAATACACATCTGTATAGTTCATCTAACCATAGGATCATAAATTTAAAACTGAAAAGGACCTCAAAAAATGCATTTTGTTATTGCTGCTGTTTTAATTGAGATATCTGGAGTTATCCCCCCACCCACACACACATGTTACAAATGTAGAAACCGAGGCCTGGCAAGGTTAAGTGATTTACCAAGTTCACATATTTGATAAGCAGTGTAGATGAGGTATTCCAATTTAAAATCTGGTGCAAGAAGGGGAAAAATTGGAACAAAAGGTTTTGCAATTGTCAATGATGAAAAATTACCCATGCATATATGTTGTAAATAAAAAGCTATAATAAAAAGAAAAAGAAAAAATGCAGACAGACAAAAATAGAGGGATTGGGAATTCTATGGAGTGGTTCATAGTCATCTCTCAGAGTTCTTTTGCTGGGTGTAACTGGTTCTATTCATTACTGCTCTATTGGAACTGATTTGGTTCATCTCATTGTTGAAGAGGGCCACTTCCATCAGAATTGATTATCATATAGTATTGTTGTTGAAGTATATAATGATCTCCTGGTCCCGCTCATTTCACTCAGCATCAGTTCATGCAAGTCTCTCCAGGCCTTTCTGAAATCATCCTGCTGGTCATTTCTTACAGAACAATAGTAACCCATAATGTTCATATACCACAATTTATTCAGCCATTCTCCAATTGATGGGCATCCACTCTGTTTCCAGTTTCTTGCCATTACAAAAAGGGCTGCCATAAACATTCTTACACATACAGATCCCTTTCCCTTCTTTAAAATCTCTTTGGGATATAAGCCCAGTAATAACACTGCTGAATCAAAAGGTATGCAGTCTGATAACTTTTTGAGCATAGTTCCAAATTGCTCTCCAGAATGTATTCACAATTCCACCAACAATGTATCAGTGTCCCAGTTTTCCCACATCCATTCCAACATTCCGCATTATCTTTCCCTATCATTCTAGCCAATGTGACAGATGTGTAGTAGTATCTCAGAGTTGTCCGAATTTGCATTTCTCTGATTAATAATGATGGTGCTTCTTCTTTTGTAACATATTGTTAACCATATTGTGCTCCTTGAAAAAGAGGTAAGGGTTAACTCACTTTGACATTTGAATCCTTGTAGCCTGTCTTATTTCATGGCACACAGTAAATATTTGGTCAGTGCAATTTGACTGATTCCTTAATAAGATCCAAGCTACCTCAAGAGCAGAAATCCTTTGCCTTTGTTCTTCTACCTAATAGAGAAGATAGGTAATAGATGAAGAATCAGGAGGAAGTAGCCCTGAGCTTTTTGAGTCCAATAGCCACAAGCAACTTTTCTTATAAGCAGTTTACCATATAATTCATTCTTTCCTTTACCACAATTCCATTGTCTGCATTACCAATATTTATGCTGCTCTCTATGATTAGAGAGCTACTGTCTTTGTGACATAATCTTCTTCTTTCTAAGACTACTCTTTCATTCAATAAACAGGATTAGGACATGAGGAGTTGGTGAACACTTCCAGCTCTTCCCACATCACTTTCTTCTCAATCTTTTCCTTAAGCAACCTGAATTGAAGTTGGCACCAAACATCTTCCCTCCAAGAATTGGAAGTCAGAAAAATCAAAAGCCTAACATTACTAAAATAAAAACTAAACAACAACAACAAAAAAAAAAAATACTGTCCCTTTTTCATCAATTCTGTACTGTCCTTTAAGTAGGAGTAGCAAAAAGAGAGAGCTATATCAATTACTTTTGGAACCGGGTTATAGGAAGATATCAGACAAAATCCAACATTGTTCATAATCATCATCTAGCAATATTTCATTTCCTTTCAATTCAATTTACATTGTTATTAAAAGTCCGCTATTTGGTATGCTCTGTGATAAGTTCCTGGGATACAAAAATATAAACAAACTTCTGCCTTCAAGTAGTTTATTGTAAGATAGACATTTCAAGACCTAAAACCATTCCCATTGTACAGTGGAAATAGTTATTACAAATAATTTCCACATAGGTTGCTATGTTTTAATTTCAGTTTCATTTACAACTTGTAACTTAGGGAATATCCTAGAAATGACAATCAGATTTTTTTTTAATTTTATTTTTAATAAAGCTTTTTTTTAATTTTCACAACATATGTACAAATAATTTGACAACATTGATCCCTTTATAGTCTTGTGTTTCAGATTTTTTCCTCCTTCCCCTCACCTCCTCCATTTTTGATTATATTAAGTTAAAAAAGTTTTTGTACAAACTAAACAAAATGCAAGTGAAAAACAAAAAGAGTGAAAATGTTATATTGTGATCCACATTCATTTCCTACAGTGTAATGTTCTTTTTCTCTAAATTATAAACGTTCTCTGGAATCAGGTTTCTTGAGGAATTTCTGGAGGCAGCCTTAGTTTCAGTTCAGTTCAATAATCCCAAATGCAGCCAGGAGTCCAAATCCTTACTGTCTTTTTCCAAATCTTCTCTCCTTCACTTGGGGCTCAGCAAGTTTTCTGGAAACTTTAAAGATCTTGGTTTCAGTGATCTCCACAGGACAGCCTGCCACCACTTCTCTGTCTTCCTTCATTCTGCTCCACTTGTGAATCTCCTTTACTGAATCCTGACTCTGAATCTCCCAAGTTCTCTTGGTCCCTGAGAGCTTCTTGCTTATATGCTTCGCACTGAATACACACAATCATTACATCACTAGGAAACCATTATTTGTTGTAGGCTTAAATCAATGCTAAATTAGATTAAACCATTGTCTCCTCAATTCCACTCACTACTTTGTTTCAAGTTCTGGCCCAACATCTCCTTGTAGGATCAGATCAATCATACTGAACCATGCTAAATTAGATAATTATTGTCTCTATCCATTCCAGTGACTTAGCACCTTGTAAGAATCCTAACACTAAAGTTCTCTCTCTGGATGTAGATAGCTCTCTTCATCATAAGATCATTGGAACTAGTCTGAATCATCTCATTGTTGGAAAAAAATCATGTTCATCATGTTCATCAGAATTGATTAATATTGATGTTGTTGTGTATGATCTTCTGGTTCTGCTCATTTCACTATCAGTTCATGTAAGTCTCTCCAGACCTAAAATCATTCTCCTGATAATTTCTTATAGAACAATAATATTCCATAACATTCATATACCATAACTTACTCAGCCATTCTCCAAAAACTGAGCATCTACTCAGTTTCCAGTTTTTTGCCACTACAAAAAGGGCTGCCACAAATATTTTTTTTCACATATGGATCCCTTTCCTTCCTTTAAATATCTTTGGGGATATAGGCCCAATAGAAACACCACTGGGTCAAAGGATATGCACAGTTTGATAACTTTTTGAACATAATTCCAAATTGCACTCTAGAATTGCTGGATCTGTTCACAACTCCACCAACAATGTATTAGTTTCCCCCACTCTCCTCCAATATTCATCCTGGTCTTCTCCTGTCATTTAACTAAATCTGAGAGGTGTGAAGTGATATTTCAGAGTTGTCTTAATTTGCATTTCTCTGATCAATAATGATTTAGAGCACCTTCTCACATGATTATAAATATTTCTAATTTATAAGCTAAGTGGCTAAGTGGCAGTGGATAGAGCAGGAGCCCTGAAGTCAGGAGGAGCTGAGTTCAAATTTGATCTCAGACACTTAACACTTCCTAGTTGTATGACCCTGGGTAAATTATTTAACTCTAATTGCCTCAGGAAGAAGAAGAAGAAGAAGAAGAAGAAGAAGAAGAAGAAGAAGAAGAAGAAGAAGAAGAAGAAGAAGAAGAAGAAGAAGAAGAAGAAGAAGAAGAAGAAGAAGAAGAAGAAGAAAGAAAGAAAATTGTTCATATCCTTTCACCATTTATCAATTGGAAAATGGCTTGGATTCTTACAAATTTGAGTCAATTCTCTCTATATTTCACAAATGAGGCCTTTATCAGAACCCTTAAATGTAAAAATGATTTCCCAAATTATTGCTTCTCTTTGATCTTGTCTGAATTAGTTTTGCTTATACAAAAACTTTTTTAACTTAATATAATCAAAATTATCTATCTAGTGTTCAATTATGAGTTCCAGTTCTTTGGACAAAAATTCCTTCCTTCTCCACAAATCTGAATTATAAACTATCCTATGTTCCTCTAATTTGTTTATAATACCACTCTTTATGTCTAAATAATGAACCCAATTCAGCCCTATCTTGGTATATGGTGGGTCAAGTCCTAATTTCTTCTAAACTACTTTCCAATTTTCCCAGCAGTTTTTGTCAAATAGTAGATTCTTATCCCAACAGCTGGGGTCTTTGGGTTTGTCAAACACTAGATTGGTATAGTTATTCCCTAATTTGTCCTGTGATCCTATTCCACAGATTGACTACTTGATTTCTTAGCCAGTCCCAAATGGTTTTGATGACTGCTGCTTTATAACATAGTGTTAGGTCTGGCACAGAGAGGCCACCTTCATTAGCTTTTTTTTAATTCCCTTGAAATTCTTGACCTTTTCTTCCAGATGAACTTTGTTACTGTTTTTTCTAGATCTGTAAAATATTTCTTGGGAGTTTATTGATATGGCATTAAATAAGTAGATTAATTTAGGTAGCATTGTCATTTTTATTATATTCTCTAGGCCTACCCATGAGTATGTGATATTTTTCCAACTGAGTAGGTCTGAGCTTATTTGTGTGGAAAATGTTTTGTAGTTGTTTTCATTTAGTTCCTGACTTTTCCTTGGTATATGAATTCCCAAATATTTTATATCATCAACAGTTATTTTGAATGGAATTTCTTTGTTATCTCTTGCTGGTGGACTTTGTTGGTAATATATAAAAATGCTGATTATTTATGTGGATTTATTTTGTATTCTGGAACTTTGCTAAAGTTGTGAATTGCTTCTAGTAGTTTTTTAGTTGATTTTCTAGGGTTCTCTAAATATACCCTCATAACATCTGAGTAATAATTTGTTTTCCTCATGACCTACTCTAGCTCCTTTAATCTCTTTTTCTTTTTTTATTGCCAAAGATAATATTTCTAATACAATATGGAATAGTAATGGTAATACTTGTTTCACTCTTGAACTCATTGGAAATGTCTCCATTACATATGATGCTTGCTGATGGTTTTAAATCGATGGTCATGATCATTTTAAGGAAAAATCCATTTATTATTGTACTCTCTAGTATTTTTTTTTAATAGGAATGGGTGTTGGATTTTATCAAATGTTTTTTTCTGCATCCATTGTGATATTCATGTGATTTTGTTTAGTTTGTTTATTGATATAGTTGATAGTTTTCCTATATTGAAATTGCCCTGCATTCCTGGTATAAATCCTACTTGATCATAGTCTATTATACTGGGGATGACTTTCTGTAATTTCATTGCTAATATTTTATTTAAAATGTTTGCATCAATATTCATTAGGGAAATTGGTCTATAATATTATTTCTGTTTTTATCTTACCTGGTTAGCTAGCCCCATATCTGTGTCATAAAAGGATTTTGATAGGACTTCTTCTTTCCCTATCTTTTCCAAATAGTTTATATAGTATTGGAATTAATTGTTCCTTAAATGTCTGGTAAAATTCACATGTAAATCCATATGACCCTGGAGATTTTTTTCTTGAGAGTTGATTAATAGCTTGTTCTATTTCTTTTTTTCTAAAATAGAACCATTTAACTAATTCATTTCCCCTTCTGTTAACCTGGGAAGGTTATATTTTTGTAGATGTTCCTCCATTTCATTTTTTTTTGGCATATAGTTGAGCAAAATAAATCCTAATGATTGCTCTAATTTCATCTTCATTGGTGGAGAGTTCGCCCTTTTCATTTTTGCGATTTGATTTTCTTCTTTCCTTTTCTAATCAAATTAAATATAGGTTTATTTATTTTGTTGTTTTTTTCATAAAATCAATTATTATTTTTATTTATTAATTCAATAGTTTTCTTATTTTCAGTTTTATTATTCTGCCCTTTTATTTTCAGAATTTCAAATTTGTGATTTAATTGAGGATTTTTAATTTGTTCTTTTTCTAGCTTTTATAGTTGTAAACCCAATCCACTGATCTTCTCTTTCTCTATTTTATGCAAGTAAGCATCTAGAGATATACAATTTCCCCTTATAACTGCTTTGGCTGCATTCCAAATTTTTGGTATGTTGTCTCATTATTGTCATTCTCTTGGACGAATATATTGATTCTATCTATGATTTGCTATTTCATCCATTCATTCTTTAGGATTAGATTACTTAATTTCCAATTAATGTTTAATCTATTTTCTCCTGGATTTATATTCAAAGTGATTTTTTATTGCATCATGATCTGAAAAAAAAAAATACATTTACTATTTTTGCCTTTCTGCATTAGATTTTGAGATTTTTATGCCCTAACACATGGTCAACTTGTATAGCTTTCTTTCAACTTGATCTGAGATCAGGATTGCTACCCCTGCTTTCTTTTCTTTACTTGAAACATAGTATATTCTGCTCCAGCTTTTTACCTTCACTCTGTATCTATCACTATGCTTTAAATGTGTTTCTTGTAAACAACATATTGTTTACAATCCAGTCTGCTATACTCTTCTGTTTTATGGGAGAGTTCATCCCATTTACATTCACGGTTGAAATAACAAAATCTGTATTTCCTGCCATCTTATTGCCCTAAATTATGCTTTTCTCTTTCCTTTCTCCCTTCCCTCTGTCCCAGTTGCAGAAAGCCAGAACTCTGGAGAAGTATACTTGAAAAAAGGTGTTAACTCAGAGGAATTGATAAGACAATGATTATCTAGTTTACATTTATACTTAGTACTTAACATGGTGATGTAATGGTTCTCTAAGTTCACACGTAATCAATGTAATGATGTAATGATGTAATTACAATAAGGTATATAAGAGCCAACAAAGACTGGAAGAAAGACATTGCATCTCCCACCATCCTGGTGGCTCTTCTGCCTCCTGCATTCTTCCATTAAGACCAAGGCCCATATGAAGATTCCCCCAGAAAGCTAGCCCAGCATCAGGCAAAAAAGACAGACTGTGAAGGAGATAATAAAGATTTTAGACTTTATTCCTGACTATTCTTTTGGTGATTATTCTGCTGAAACCAAGGCCCATTTGAGGACCTCCAGAGAGCTAAAATAATGTTACACCCAGTATTTTGCTTTTGATGATCACCTCCCTCAAATAGTTCTCCACCTTTAGAACCCCTAAATTGTTGAAATAATGTTAGCAATAGTAATTGTGAAAATTAAATTAAAATAAGTTTCTCTGATAAAGACTCCATTCCTCAAAGTTATAAGAAAAGGAATCAAATTTATAAGAATTAAGAGCTATTTCACAATTGATAAATGATCCAAAAATATGAGAAGCTTTCAGATGAATTAATTATGCTATTTATAGCCATATTAAAGCATACTGATTTTTTTATGCCATTCCTTCACATTCACCTTCTACCTGTACTTTCTATATATGTATATTCCTTCCATCCTGTAAGTTTCCTGAGATAAAACATTGTTTTAACCTGTCTCCTTGCTGGTTCCACCACTCCAGAATATGTGTTAGGGTGCTATTTTATAGTTATTTGAGGTGAATATGGAAGAGTTATAACACTTCTCTACTTTTTCCTTCATTTTGACTTCTGGAAATAGAACAGTTGTGAACTTTAAAGAATTGTAAAAATATAGATTAAAAAAAAAATAAAATATATATATATATATATATATATATATATATATATAAATTCAAGGTAGAAACAAGATGGCAGAGAGCAGACATGACTTTCTGTGACCTTCTCTCAAACTAACAGCAGATTAAGTTTCTAAACTGGCTTTGAAGTCAAAGAACCCACAAAATTTTGTAGTACAACACATTCTCAGAAGAAGATACCTTGGAAGAACTTCAGAACAAGTCTATTTCAAACAGGCAGGGGTCTCCCTAGCTCAGACTGCAGCACAAGTAGCCTGTGCAAAGAGATGAGGCAAAGAGTAAGAGTATTGCAGTTTCCATGCACCTGGGAATCTTCTGTGAGTCTCTTAGGCTACTCTATCCTGGTTGCAATTGGATGATATAGCAGATTTGCTATAAAATGCAAATTGTAAACCATTGAGCCCCAGAAGAACACTGGACCTATCCGCCATTGCCCAGCACTGGAAATCAAACAGCAGAAATGCCCCAGGGCAAATTAAAACAACCATTGCTCCTTTAAGTTGAAACAGATCTCAGGCCTAAAAAAAAATGAATAAAAAACAAAAAGAACTCTCACCATAGACAGCTTTTATGGAGAGAGAGAAGAACAGACATCAAATCCTGCCATCCCTAAAGGCAAAGCAACTCCAGATGAAGACCCAAAGGGAGACATAAGCTGGTCCCCATTTCACAAAGCTTTCTTGGAAGGTTGCATAAAGGATCTTAAAAAAGAGTTAGAAGAAAAATGTGGAAATCAAATGAAATCATTGTAAGAAGGAATGAAAAAAGCAAATAATGCCCTACAAAAGAGATTTGAAAAAGACACCAATTCATTGAAAAACAAAATTTGTGAATTGTAAAAAGAATGCAATGAACAAAAAAATTGCCCTTTGGCCTATTACAAAAGGAGCTAAAAAGGTTACTAAGGAAAATAATACACTAAAAATTAGAATTGAACAAATGGAAGTGAATGACTCAATAAGACTTTAAGAATCAGTCAAACAAAAACAAAAAAAAAAAAAAAGAAAAGAAAAAATAGAAAAAATATAAATATCTCCTGGGAAAAAGAGCTGACCTGGAAAATAGATCTACTAGAGAAAATCTAAGGATTATTGGACTTCATGAAAGCCATGATGGAAAAAAAGGACCTAGACATTATCTTACAGGAAATCATAAAAGAAAAC
Source organism: Sminthopsis crassicaudata (assembly GCF_048593235.1). Taxonomy (NCBI): domain Eukaryota; kingdom Metazoa; phylum Chordata; class Mammalia; order Dasyuromorphia; family Dasyuridae; genus Sminthopsis; species Sminthopsis crassicaudata. Next base: position 247,055,307 of record NC_133620.1, on the reverse strand, counting down.
TGCCTTGATATTTTAGAATCAGAAGGTTTAAATAGACATTGAAAGAATATATCAATCACCTCCTGAATGAGACCCCAAAGTTAAATCCCCAAGGAACATTGTGGCTAAATTTCAGAACTATTATACCAAGGAAAATATATTGCAAGCAGCCACAAAGAAATAACTTAAATACCAAGCAACCACAATTAGATTACCCAGGACCTAGCAGCTTCCATTTTAAAGGATTGAAGGGCCTGGAATCTGATACTCTGGGAAATGCACTTACTTCTGTTCAGAATTTTTCCCTTCCTCCCCCAACCCCCTCCCCCAGATGGCAGGCAGTCTTATACATGTTAAATATATTACAATATATTCTAGATACAATATATGTGTGTAGAACCGAATTTCTTGTTGCAGAGGAAGAATTGGATTCAGAAGGTAAAAATAATAGTTTACACTCATTTCCCAGTGTTCCTTTTCTGAATGTAGCTGATTCTGTCCATCATTAATCAATTGGAATTGGATTAGCTCTTCTCTATGTTGAAGATATCCACTTCCTTCAGAATACATCCTCGTACAGTATCATTGTTGAAGTGTATAATGATCTTCTGGTTCTGCTCGTTTCACTTAGCATCAGTTGATGTAAGTCTCTCCAAGCCTCTCTGTATTTCTCCTGTTGGTCATTTCTTACAGAACAATAATATTCCATAACATTCATATACCATAATTTACCCAACCATTCTCCAAGGGATGGACATCCATTCATCTTCCAGCTTCTAGCCACTATGAAAAGGGCTGCCACAAACATTTTGGCACATACAGGTCCCTTTCCCTTCTTTAGTATTTCCTTGGGATATAAGCCCGGTAGTAGTATGGCTGGGTCAAAGGGTATGCACATTTTGATAACTTTTTGGGCATAATTCCAGATTGCTCTCCAGAATGGTTAGATTCTTTCACAACTCCACCAACAATGCATCAGTGTCCCAGTTTTCCCACAGCCCCTCCAACATTCATCGTTATTTGTTCCTGTCATCTTAGCCAATCTGACAGGTATGTAATGATATCTCAGAGTTGTCTTAATTTGCATTTCTCTGATCAATAGTGATTTGGAACACTCTTTCATATGAGCAGAAATAGTTTTAATTTCATCATCTGAAAATTGTCTGTTCATATCCTTTGACCATTTATCAATTGGAGAATGGCTTGATTTCTTATAAATTAAAGTCAATTCTCTGTATATTTTGGAGATGAGGCCTTTATCAGAACCTTTAACTGTAAAAATGTTTTCCCAATTTGTTAATTCCCTTCTAATCTTGTTTGCATTAGTTTTGTTTGTGCAGAAACTTTTTAATTTGGTGTAATCAAAATTTTGTATTTTGTGATCAATAATGGTCTCTAGTTCTCCCACTATGTAGCATTTTCAATGCCTCTATTTTTGTCCGCCTGCATTTTTTATTTCTTTCACAGGTTAAGTGTACATTATTTCAAAGTTCAGTTCTTCTTGAAATAACTGCTAACATATACTTTAACATATTTAACATGTATTGGTCTATCTGCCATCTGGGGGAAGGGGTAGGGGGAAGGACGGGGGAAATTGGAACAAAAGGTTTTGCAATTGTCAATGCTGAAAAATTACTCATGCATATATGTTGTAAATAAAAAGCAATATAAAAAAGGAAAATAAAAAGCAAACAAACAAACAAAAAAATCCATTGGAGCTAATAAATTTAGCAGCTAGTTTTATAGAGGGGAAAGCCATTAAGATAGATAAGCCATTTGTTAATTTTGTTTTTTTAAAAAAAGAAAACTAAATGTCCAATTTTAAAAATGAAAAGGTGAAATCACCATCAATGAAGAAATTAAGGCAATCACTAAGAAATATTTTGCTGAATTATTTGTCAATAAATCTGAGAAACTGAGCAAAATCAATAAATATTTGCAAAAATATAAATCACTTAGATCAATAGATCAAGAAGTAGGATGAAGAAGCAACCCAATCTTAGAAATTGAAAAGACCAGTAATGAACTCCCTAAAGAAAAAAAAAAAAAAACTTCCCTTGGCCAGATGAGTTCACAAGAGAATTTTTCCAAACATTTAAAGAATAATAATGTACAAACTGTTAGGGAAAATAGACAAAGAAGGAGTTTCACCAAACTCCTTTAAGGCACAAACAGACTGCTGATAACTAAACCAGAAAGAGTTAAAATAGAGAAAAAAAATCATAGACCAATTTCCCTAATGAATATTGATGCAAAAAAATTTGAACAAAATACTAGCAGAGAATTTGCAGCAATATAACAAAAATTATATATTATGAGCAGGTGGGATTTATACCAGGAATGCAGGGTTAGCTCAATAGTAAGAAATCTATCATCATAATTAATTATATCAATAACAAAACTAAGATAAATCATATGATTATCTCAAGAGATATTAGAAAAACTTTTGACAAAATACAGCACCTGTTCTTATAAAAGCACTGGAGACAGAGAGCATAGGAATATAGGAAATGTTCCCTAAAATGATAAGCAGTAACTATCTAAAAATCATCAACAAATATTATTTGTAATGGGGATAAGCTAGAAAGATTCCTAATAATATCAGAAGTGAAGCAGGGATGCCCATTATCACCACTATTATTCAATATAGTACAACAAATGTTAGTTTTAGTATATATGTGTATGCATGTGTGCATGTATGTATATATGTACGTAAGTATCTTTATAGTATAATCATTGGAGAAGAATTGAAAAGAATTGAAAAGAAATTGAAGCATTAGAATTAGGCAATGATGAAACAAAATTTTTACTCTTTGTTGATATGATGGTATACCTAGAGAATAGAGGTATACCTAGAGAGGCCTAGAACATTAACTAAAGAACTAATTAAAATAATTAAAAATATTATCAAAGTTCCAGAATATGAGATAAGCCCACATTAATTATCAGTATTTCAACAGCAAGAGACAGAAATTTCACTGTAAACAACATTAAATACTTAGGAGTTTACCTGCCAAGACAAAAACAAGAACTATATGAACACAATTACAAAATACTTTTCATACACAGATAGATCTAAACGACTGGAAAAATATAAGCTTCTCATTATTGGCCAATCCAATATAATGAAAATGACAATTTTGCCTATTCAATTCCAGACCCAATAAAACTACCAAAACTTTATCTGATAGAGCTAGAAAAAATAACAAAAATCATCTAAAAGAACAAAGGTCAAAAATATCAAGGAAATTAATTAAAAAAGCAAACACGCAAACAAAGGTGGCCTAACAGTACTAGATCTCAAGCTATATTCTAAAATAGTAATCATCAAAATTATTTGGTATTGGCTAACAGAGTGGTGAATCAGTGGGAAAGATTTGGTACAAGATACAGTAGTCAATAATTTATAGTATCTAATGTTGGATAAACTGAAGGTCTTCAACTTCTGGAATAAAAACTCACTATTTGACAAAAACTTCTGAGAAAACTGACAAACAACAGGAGATAAGGTGAGTATGGACCAATATCTCACACCATGTACTAAAATAATGTTAAAATGGGTAAATGACTTAACCATAAAAGGTAACATCATAATCAAATTAGAAAAGCAAGTAAGTAGTCTGTCTCATTTAAGAGAAGAGAAAGAATTCATAACCAAATGAAACAGAAACCATTACAAAATGCAAAAGAGATAATTTTGATTGTATTAAATAGAAAAGCTTTTGTACAAACAAAACCAATGAAACCACGTTTTGAAGGAAAGCACAAATCTGGGAAGCAATCTTACAATAATTATCTCTGATAAAGGCATTTCAAATATATAGAGAACCAAGTAAAATTTATAAGAATATAATTGATAAATGGTCAAAAGTTTTCAGATGAAGAAATCAAAGCTATTTATTAGCATATAAAGAAGTGCTCTAAGTCACTATTGATTATAGGAGCTGTTTAAAACAACTGAGGTACCACTATGCACCTATCTAATTGTCACAACCAACAGATAATTCACTGATATTGTCATGATCACAATGTATTAAATTCAGTGCCAGGCTTGCATTCAGGAATACTTGTAATAAAATACTCATTTTGAGATTATTATTAACTTGTGGTTGTCTTAAAAACATATATTTTTGAGAAACCTTAGAGGTCATTAAGATCATGATCAGTTTAAAAATGAGAAAAACAAGTGTCAAGAGCATTAAATGACTTGCTCGAAGTCTCACAGAAAGTGTCTTAAGAAGAACTTGAACTCCTACCATATCCCCAAGAAACCTCATCTAGAAATATATCATTCTAAAAGATTGTACCATCTTTGGTACTCACACCTTATCAGAACTCTCTGCCTCACTAATTGGAGGATAAAGCAAAGAACTCCTTCTAAAGACTTCATTTAAAGCAGGATCCCAAGAACCAGATATCTCTTCTTTTCTCACCAGTATTTATAAATTGAGTTGTATGACACTATGCTCCTTCACTGAGTGCCCTCTTCCACTAGCTCCCAACTTCTCTGCTTTCCAGCTGTCTTTTTTATGTTGAGTCTCTCATGAAGTCTTTGTGGAGAGCAACTGTCTCTTTCATATTATTATCCTTAGTGCTTACCATATTTCCTGGAATAGAATAAGTATTTAGCAAATATTTATTGATAGTTTCATTACCCCACATTCACCATTATCTCTACCACAACATTGTGCCTTAGACATTTTTTTTTTAATTTCTATCACCAATGAATAGCATCAGCTCTAAATCTGGAAGGAACTTTAGAAATCATCCATCCCAATGTCTTCTCATTATAAATGTGTAAAGTGAGACCCAAAGACATCAAGAGCCTTACCAGGGTCACAGAGGTACTAAGTGGCAGGACTGGTATCTGAACATGTATCTTCTTGATAGCCTCCAAATTTCCTTACAATCTTTAGATTTTGTGATTCAAGGTTAGTGCTCTTCCTGCACTGTATCATGATGTGCTTCAAGTTCATAAAATCACTAATACTTTTCTCTTTCCTTTTTCTAAGGAGAATTGTTTTGTCCTTGGTTTGTCTAGCCACTTGCTTCCTGACTAATTATCTTCATGGAACATTTCACAGATATTGTTTTATTAAAAAAAAAAAAGGTCTTCTTTTCTGAATAGCAATAGTTCTCAAAATTCCAAGTAAAAAATCCAAGCTCCTGAAACTGAAACAGTTGAAAATCACTTAAGTGTATTCTTTTTTCTTCCAGCCATCTTGGCATCCAGGGATGAATTAAGCAAACATGGCCACTGCCTAACAAGAGTGGTCCAAATAAGTTTGGATGTATTAAAACACTACTGCTTAGAATAATGCTATTTGCTTGCTTTTCTATACATCATCAATTTTGAAGCATTTAATGATGAAATGTTAATGTAGAACTTACGTCATGAGGTTAATAGACAAAGGGAGAGTTACTAAATGAGAAATCATGAAGCTAGAGACTTCTTAAAATGGGTTGCAGACTTTTGTCTCCATTGCTAATATAATATAACCTTATTTCTCCTACATTCTCAATAGAAAGCAAGATAAACAAGAGAGAAATTCATCAGATTATCATTTGGGGGAGGCTCAATAATTTCACTGTGCATAGCAAGAAAATTAAAGTCTGTTAATTTCAGTAGCTAAATGATTGTAATAAGTTGATCTTTGTATATTTTCAAAATCAGCCAATTAACAAGCAGTTTTTAAGTGTTTATTATGTGTCAGGCACAATGCTAGTCCATGCTGATATAAAGAATAAGTAAAACATTCCCCTGATCATAAGAAACCTATATTCTAATAAAAATACTATTATCTATAGCTCTTCCCCTCTCATACTTATCCAAACATTTTGAAGTTGAATTTAGACAATTTTTACAAAATATTATTTTTGAATGAATTCTCAAAAGACTGAAAACATGTTAAAAGCCTGAGTCATTTTCTGAAATCAATAGTTTTAAACCCTTTTTATTCTTGTGGATTGCTTCTCTTACTCAAAAAAAGATCATCTTATTTCGGCAATAAACTAGAAAACCTCCCTCATTTTTTTTCAATTCTGTTTCTTCTAAGTCAAATAGTGAAGGATATTGCTAGATACTCATTTCAATAATGCCCTGGACTTTCCTCCATATTCATATAATTATTCCCAGCATCTTTTCTCCTATACTCAGCCTAACAAATATCTTCCATGTTAAATTTATGGAGTTCCTTTCTCCCTCTTGATTGTGGGTTGTGTTTTTTTTTTAAATCATAGAAAATGCTGTTTGAAAAAACATGAAGAAGGAAAAGTTATTCTCTTTTTCTACACATATTCTAATAAATTTAAGTTATGAAAAAATAACTGAATTTGGACTTTTTTTTAATTTTAGGAATCATGCATTAATTTTTTTACTGATTTTTTTTATCCTGTCTATTGCTCCAGAAGGCATTTTTGGATTTCTAATATGCCTCACCAGGTAATTTATATAGTTTCTCATAGACCAAGACAATTACCTAGACAATTCTCAATTACCTATCTCTAGTCACCCCTAAGCAAAGTTTTAGGTAAAAGTTGACTTGTAGGGTTTTTGTGCATCATTTTTGAGTTCATCTTTCTTTTTCTCCTTGCCTCTTTCCTCCTACTATAGTAATGTTGGCAAGATCCAGGCTGTTTTATTGTTGTTGTTGTTGTTTTTCAATTCCTTCTGATCTGTCCATGACCCAATTTGAGATTTTCTTAACAAAGTTACTTGTAGTGTTTTGCCCTTTCCCTTTCTAGATCATTTTACAAATAAGGTCACTGAGGCAAACAAGGTTAGTGATTTGTCAAGAGTCACACAACTAGTAGGTATCTGAGAAGAGATTTTTAACTCAGATCTTCCTGATTCTATACCAAGTGCTCCATGCATTGTGCAACCTAGATGTCTAGCTGTCCTTAGGGTACAGGTATGTGGTACCTTAGCAACTAGTTCTACAAAAAAAAAAAAAAAAAAAGAAGAAGAAGAATGACATTGTTTTAAGTTTAATCTAACTCATTAACATTTTCTCCATTATGTTAATTATGTTATTAAGTCAATTAACAAATCAAAAATCAAGCTCTCATTTTCCAAGTAAATTATCACACTTAAACAACAAACTCTCCAGATATGGTTTGGGTAGATTCCAACATACGCCTATCAGGATCCTTCTTGTGTTGCATTTGATTTCTGTTGTGTCTGAATAATTCTCCATGTTACTGATTTTAGTTATACTCCTCTGTCAAAAGTCATTCCTCCTGAGTCCCTGGGTCTTCTAAGACATTTCTAACACTATGGCATTTCCTTTAGGTAATAGTTTAATTAGTGAAGCAATTTTTGCATGCATATATTTTATTAGCTTAATAAAAAAAATCATACTTTCATAGTAACATTTTCCTTTAGTATCTTTGAGAATATCAAGGGTTTTAAAAGAGAAGACTTCTGGAAAGACAATTTCCCTAGTTAAAATACTATTTCTAATAGTAGAACTTTTATCCATTGTTTAGAAGATAGATGGGCTTTACCTAATCTTTAAACCCTCAAAATTTATAGCATATGTGAAAACTATACTAAAAATAAAAAATCTTAAATGTTGATATATTCATAATTTGTATTAAAGTAAAAAAAAACTGCAAAAAACTAGCTTTTTCCCCCATTCTCCTTCTGTCCTTTACCTACTCTCTGCTACATAGTGTCTTTTCTTAGAATTATCTGAATTCTTTATAGTGGATTTCATGTTTTCATTCTTTAATGAAATCTATTCTTACAGGTTACCTAACATTTTACACACACTTTCCCTATCATTGATTATGATGTTAAATGATGCAAACCTAATCATTTTAGATTAAAAAAATAAAGAATAACAAAATGAGAGATTATATGTATTATATATTGAATATGTGTTGTTCTGGATTGAAATATTTTTCCTTTATTCAAACATAACAGTTTAATTAAATTAGAAGATGAGTATTTCATTTTCATTTTTAAAAAAATCAGTGAGAACTTATGGTGTTTAAATTCTAGTCTATCTTTTAGCTTACCTTCCTTGTACTTTTTTACATAATTTAGAAAACTTAATTGTGTTGCTTCTGACAGCACATTTCTCTTGCATTTGACCTCACAATTGGATATATTTGTTATAAAGAATGAGCAACAATAACATTTCTCTGTTTAAACAGAAAATATTTGTGTAATTTACAAGGTTACTGAGAGTTTGAGTCTTTCCATGCATAACATACTCCTACACCTTTTACCTCTCTCCTGTAAATATAAAGTGATATATTATTTTACAGTAACTAGTAAGTATCAGGGTAGTAAAATATAGTTGATGCATTATATATGTTAAAATACAGTAGTCTTATGTAATGTAAAACATTACATATTTGGAAAGTATCATAAAATAGTGGGCAAACATTTATAAGTGCTACAAGAAAAGAACTTTTCTCTTTTTTCCCATTTAAAACATCATGTTTTAAGATTTGCTGTCCAAAAAGCAATATATAAAGCTTAAAAACAAAAAAGTACAGTGTTCAGTCATTTATATATCTAGTAAAATACATAATAATTTACGATATAAAAAATACATGACTGGCCACTTTATTTTTCCTCAAGCAATAACCTTATTTAGAAAAAAAAATGATTTCAATATTTTATAGTAGTTTATTCTTCCCACTTTGCTGTTGGGTGCTTAACTCTTCTAAAATACTGAATCCTCTAAGGAAGCACAAAAACCCCACACCAAGAAGTGAGGCATCATACAGCAATGGGAAAGGTGAGTGCAGCCAATGCCAGTTGGTTAGGGAAAGGGGTCTTCCAGCCATCTGTCAGCCTGCCTAAAAGAGACAGTTCTAAGTGTTGGGAAGCTTTTCCTTTAATAATTGTTTTTAAATGAATGAATGGATGGATGAATAAATGAATGAATGAAATGAAGTCATGAAGAGACTCAGAAAATGAATAAAATTTGTTATAGGTGAAGATTTTAACAGGATTGCTAGATCAGCACTAAATTTGAAGTTACAGTCTCAGTCATATTATTTATCCCAAAAATAACTGTGGGCAAGTCACTTCAATTCTCTGACTCTCAGGTTCTTCAGTTGCATAAAATAAGAATCAAATAGGAACTGACAATTTTACTAACATAGTTGAGAGAATGCTTTACAATTTGTGAATCATTAGATGCAAGTTAAATGTTATGGTTTCCATTGTTGTTGCTACAATTTTCCAAAAAGCTTGTAATTAAATAAATGCATACACTGCCTACACTTTAGTAAACTATTCAATGAATTGCTATGATATGACACAGACATAGGACCACCCAGCATGGCATATCCTCATCAGAGAAGTTGCTGTGCTCTATGAGCGAAGTTGAATTGAATTAGACCAGAAGAAACACCACATGCACAAAATTAGAGAAACTATCCGAAATGTTCATATGGATTATTTGTGTCCAACCTGTGACCGAGCACTCAGAGTTTGTATTGGTCTGATCAGCCACAGTAAGACTCAGTAATTCTACTCTAATATTGTGATATCATTTTGTCTTCTTCAAGAATCAAGGACAGCAACCAACCAATCATGATAAAAAAAATTCTTTAACTGGTAACAAAATTCTTGTTGTATTGTATTAAACTTTTCTAAACTTAGCTATGCTTATCCTCAGATAAATTATAGTGTGTCATTCAGCCTATATTTGAAGTCCTTTCATCATGATAAGAACTATCAGAATTTGAATTCAGCACACAGGATCCTTTAATAAGAAACAGAGTAGGAATAATTAGTTAGAAGATTATTACTACAAGGTTTTAAAATTCTATGTTTTGCTCATTTGAATTGTGAAGATAATACTATCTAACTTCAGAAGCTGGATAGGAATAAATGTAATCCTTTGTGCCAGAAAATTAGTGCTATTTCCATTCTTGCTGAGGCTTTCTATAGTTACAGGATATTTTTAATAGAATCAAATAAATCAATTGCTAATATATTAAAGAGTAGTAGTGATAGAAGCAGCAGTAGCAATTAATGTTTATATAATAGTTATTATATACCAGGCATTGTGCTAAACATTTTTACAATTATTTCCTTTGATCCTCACAATAACACTAGAAGATGGGTGCTATTATTATCCTCATTTTACAGAAGAGAAAATTAAAGCAAATGGAGATTAAGTAACTTGCCTAAATTGACACAGCTAAACAATGTATGGGGCCAGATTTGAGCTTGGGTTTTCCTGATCCCAAGTCTGATCCTCTTTCTATTGTATTACCTAGCTGTCTCTAATGAAATACAATAAATGTGCAAATGTCTTAGGTGATTCAGTAAAGAGACTAGGAGATGTATAGACTGCTTGATCCAGTAAAGTTTGCAGTTGCTTAGGCTGCATGACTGATTTTTTCACCTGCTTGTGCCATTCTGTCTTGGCTTTCCAATTCTGAAATTTCCTCTGATAGAGGAAATTATAGATCTGGGACCCTGTCAAGGTATAGCAGAGTGATGACCTCCAATCATAACTTCCTGCTTCCTCTTTTGGCAAGAATGAAAGTCTCCTTCAAATAGGAAGGGGAGAAAAGAGACTAGAGATGTCCATTCTATCTCCTTTTGAACTATATAGCAACACACAAACACATACCCCATACTACAAGTGAGAGAGGATCCCTCAGTCAACATGGTCTTCATCAGTTTTACGGATCTGCTCTCCAGTTCTATAGTTGTCTATTTATCTGTGAATCTACTTGTATTCATTTGTATACAAATGCACATATGTGTATGCATGTATGATTGGACAGCTACACAGAGAAAGATAGTGAGTGACAGAGAGGGAATTATTTGAGGACAAATTAATTGAAGCCTTTCAGTTCTCCAGATATCTCCCTAAGAATGTAAACTACAAATCAGTTGCTTATTTCTTTTGCTGAAAAATTATATCAATTAAATCACAAGTCAAGACTTTCTACACCAAAAAAAAATTCCAAAAACTAAAACTAAAAACTGCTAAATTATCAAATTTTAAAGTTAAAGTGTCTTTGCATTAAAGCACTATAGTGAAGATAAAAGATCCACAAATCATGTTCCTCAAATACATAGACAGTGGAAGCCAGGAAATAGATAAAGTTGAATATTAATATAGGACAGATATGAAAAATAAGAGTTTGGCCTCAGAAAACACAAGAAATGAAAAATATTTAAATGTAAATTTTCCATACTAATGATTAACATGGGTACAATATTATTGAAGTATTCTGATTATAAAGAATCACAGAAACTCCAAATTAGAAGATAACTCAAATAACTACTAATTCAGCAGACAAAGGACATACATTTTAATAATTTTAAAATTATTCAAATCCAAGCAAGTAAATAAAAGCATAGTACATGAAAATTTTATTTTAATAACTCAGTGATGGTAAGGCTGTAGAGGACAAGATAAACTTAGGTCCTATTACTAACACCAGTTGACTATTTAAAGAAAAGCAATTATGGACCCACATTTAACACCACATACTAAGATTAGATCAAAATGGGTCCAAGATTTAGGCATAAAGAACGAAATCATAAATAAATTGGAGGAACATGGGATGGTTTACCTCTCAGACTTGTGGAGAAGGAAGGAGTTTGTGTCCAAGGGAGAACTAGAGACCATTATTGATCACAAAATAGAACATTTTGATTACACCAAATTAAAAAGTTTCTGCACAAACAAAACTAATGCAAACAAGATTAGAAGGGAAGTAACAAATTGGGAAAAAATTTTTACAGTTAAAGGTTCTGATAAAGGCCTCATCTCCAAAATATACAGAGAATTGACTTTAATTTATAAGAAATCAAGCCATTCTCCAATTGATAAATGGTCAGATGAAATTAAAACTATTTCCACTCATATGAAAGAGTGTTCCAAATCACTATTGATCAGAGAAATGCAAATTAAGACAACTCTGAGGTATCATTACACACCTGTCAGATTGGCTAAGATGACAGGAACAAATAACGATGAATGTTGGAGGGGCTGTGGGAAAACTGGGACACTGATGCATTGTTGGTGGAGTTGTGAAAGAATCCAACCATTCTGGAGAGCAATCTGGAATTATGCCCAAAAAGTTATCAAAATGTGCATACCCTTTGACCCAACCATACTACTACTGGGCTTATACCCCAAGGAACTACTAAAGAAGGGAAAGGGACCTGTATGTGCCAAAATGTTTGTGGCAGCCCTTTGCATAGTGGCTAGAAGCTGGAAGATGAATGGATGTCCATCAATTGGAGAATGGTTGGGTAAACTATGGTATATGAATGTTATGGAATATTATTGTTCTGTAAGAAATGACCAACACAAGGAATATAGAGAGGCTTGGAGAGACTTACATCAACTGATGCTGAGTGAAACGAGCAGAACCAGAAGATCATTATACACTTCAACAATGATACTGTACGAGGATGTATGCTGATGGAAGTGGATTTCTTCAACATAGAGAAAAGCTAATCCAATTCCAATTGATTAATGATGGACAGAACCAGCTACATCCAGAAAAGGAACACTGGGAAATGAGTGTAAACTGTTATTTTTACCTTCTGAATCCAATTCTTCCTGTGCAACAAGAAATTCGGTTCTACACACATATATTGTATCTAGAATATACTGTAATATATGTAACATATATAAGACTGCTTGCCATCTGGGGGAGGGGGTTGGGGGAGGAAGGGAAAAAATCTGAATAGAAGTAAGTGCAAGGGATAATGTTGTAAAAAAATTACCCATGCATATGTACTGTCAAAAAAATGTTATAATTATAAAATAAAATTAAAATTAAAAAAAAAAGAAAAGCAATTAGCTATAATATAAAACACTGAAAAATGTTTTACCTAACTAATGCTATTTGCCTTTAAGAGCTTTTATTAGTACTATCTAAAATTCCAGAATATGGGAAAATTATCATGTAATCTAAAAACATTTTAAAAAAGCAAAATGCAACATTCTACTCCAGGAAATATCAAGTGAGGAAAAGAGGTAAATGTTGAGAACATACCAGTTGAACAGAAATTGCAAAGGCTGTGTTGAGTTTTTTTGAGTTAGTTCCATTCATCCTCAAAAAAAAAAAAAAAAAATAGTATCTTCTAAAATTTCAAGATAAAATTATATTTGCTAAATATTTCAGGAAAATTCTGAGAAATTGACAAAAAATATGGACAGACATTTATAATCTTCCTTTACTTTTTCAAATGGATAAAAGGATTATAGTCAGAACAGGCATTTAAGTCTTTCATCAGTCTCCTAGCTTGGCCCTTTGATTATCCCGACTAAAAAAGTCTTTCCTAGGCTCTTCTTCCTTTCCTTCTCCTCGGGTTATCAAAGGAACTTTAGAAGAATCCTTCTCACGAACAGCTCTGGTTTTTCTTGTATACCCCACATTCAAGCACCATATGTTTTCCTACAAGGAGCTATTAAAATACACAGGAGCCACCTGACAGGAGCCAGTGGCTGCTGGAAATCCAACCCAGACCTGCAGAATGGATCTCCTCTTGTGAGAGGATGATACAAGGACACTGAAAGGATGATACAAGGACACTGAGAGGCAGTTGCATTATCTGACCTTTCTCCTCTTTCCTGTGCCTCCAATTTATCTCATTCCCAGTCCACAAGCAACACCTGTGTCAGTTGCTTTGGAGACACTTAGAACCAGGAGATCATTATACACCGCAACAACAAGATTATATGATGATCAATTCTGATGGACATGGCTCTCTTCAACAATGAGATGATTCAAACTAGTTCCAATTATTCAGTGATGAAGAGAGCCATCTACAGCCAGAGAGAGCATTATGGGAACTGAGTGTGGTTCACAAGATAGCATCTCCACTCTTTTTATTGTTTCTTGCTTGCATTTTATTTTATTTCACTTTTTTCTCTTGTGCGGCATAATTGTATAAATATGTATACATATATTGGATTTAACATATATTTCTACCATGTTTAACATAAATAAATAAATGAATTAATAAAAACAAATAAATAAATAAATAAGAAATTAGTATTTAACCAATGAAGCAAAGAGGTAGTACTTGTATCAAAGAATCCATACTAAGGAACTCAGGTTAAAATTAAAACTTCAGTAACCTGACATCAGTTAAAGATATACCTAATAGGTTAAGCAGCAGAGGCATAACAGGGCATGGAAATTTAAAGAACATGAAGGGGATTTTAATTAGAAAAACAACATAAAAACAATTGGGTTTAATAATTAGCAAGAATAATTATTTAAAATAAAATCTACCAGAAAGTACCCAATCTTTCTTTTGCCACACTTGGAATAACCTAAGTAAATTCTTCCTCAATCTTGCCTCTACTTCACAACTACTACTACCACTACCTCCACTTTCTCCAAGGCACAAGATGCTCTTGCTAAGGTTTTGTCACAGTCAATGTCTAATGCAAATTTCAAGTTGAGCAGGAAATAAATAATGTGGTAATGTTTCATAGATTAGTCATGAGAGTGGTAAGGGTGGTAAGGAAGGTTGGATAGTAGTAGGGGCTGTATCAGGAGTAAAGAAAGCTTATTGGTGGTTAACCCAGAACAAACTAATTGTGTCAGCACTAACTCAACCGTAAAATTTTGCTTTCTGAAGAGTAATCAACAATGAAAATCATATAGAGAAAAACTGTGTTGTCCTTAATGGAAAGCTTCTCCTTCTGAGCAAGAGGGAGCAGAATAAATGCTCCATAAATATTGGCAAATCTTCAAAGGCTGATTCATTCCCCGTGGGATGAGGTTGTAGAACCAGATTATTCCTATTTTAATAAAAATCCCTCAAATAATTATGTTACTATATCAAGTTTCTACAATGTTTATAAAGTACGGGAACTCTGTCCTCACTAATATGAACCACAATCTAGCTACAACTTAGCAAGTAAATCTTAGAGCAGCCTAAGGTTTAGAGAAGTTAATTTGCCTATGGCTCCAAATATGAAAAGTAGATTTAAACCCAGGTCTTCCTAAAGCCAAATCCAACATATTTATCACTATACCACACTGCCTCTTGCATTAAAATACAATGACATTAACATTAATTTAAATCGTGTTTAATGTCCCATATATTCAAATCTTATTGAAGGCCTTCTTTAACAGAATCATAATGACAGTGTCCTGTTAAAATATCATGGCAACAGATCTTTGCTATAGATGAGGGAACTTAAAAATGAAATAAGAATCTACTAAATACTCATTTTATGCTAAGCAATATAATAAGTGCTTTAAAAGTATTATCTTACTTATTATTTACAAAAAAAAAGAGTATGATGTATGGGATTATAATCCTCATTTTACAATTTTAAAAAATTGAGGCAAACAGAGGTTAAGGGACTTGTTCAGGATCATACTGCTACTATCTGAACTTGACTTCAAGCTCAAGTTCTCCTAATATCAGCACCAGTACTCTATTCTCCATGCTTCCTAGCTACTAACATTTTATTGTTACTCCTTGTATAAACTTAACAAAACAAATATCCTATCAAGATATTTCATTTCTACTATAAATGAAAAATTAATCAAATTGGCCAGGACTGGAATTCCCTTCTGATATATCAATAATGAATGTGTCCTAATAATTTCTACTATAACAACCACCCAACAAAAAATCCAATGATGAACTTCTTTTCCTAATCCATTTCTATTCCCTTTATGAACAAATGATCTCTGTCTCTCTGTCTCTGCCACTCTGTGTGTGTATCTATCTTTGTCTCTGTTTCTCTATCTCTATCTCTCTTTCTGTCTCTGCCTCTCTGTCTTACTTTCTGTCTCTTTTCTGTGTCTTTCTTGTCTCTTTCCCTGTCACTTCCTGGGTATGTGTCTCTCTACCTTTTTTTGAGAACTGACTTTCCAGTTCTAAAGACTTTTGAATATACCATTTAGTGCCACTTAATTCCTACATTGAAAATGTTTACTACTTTCTACATGTTTGGAGATCCATTCTCAAGCTCTGTTTTTAATCTTTTTAAGGTTTGGGGAAATGCCAAATCTTAGAAAATCGCTTCTAGTTTTTCACAATACAGTATAAAAAATATACAACAATCTTTCCATTCTGCCTTTCTACTTAGTGCCCCTCCCAGTGTTTCTTGAAGGCCTCAAGAGTATTATTAGCCCATAAAAAGTGAGTGCAGGAGTTATCCAGTGCTTTTCAGTCGTTTAAAGGAAATTAGTTTATAAGTTTCTTTTCAAATTTCTTGCTAGTTTTTTCAGAGTTTTCCTGTCATCTTAAGCAGAGTATAATTGCATGTTGTAATTTTGGAAGACATCACTTATTTTTTAAGGGTGAGTGGAAAAGTGAACTGTTCCTCTAACAGAAAACACAAGTTTTTTTTTTTTTTTTTTTTTTTTTGTTTTGTTTTTTTTTAATATCAAAATACATGTTGTTGTAAAATGCAATCCCTATCTATGTTTCATTTTCAAGTGAAAAGGAATAAAAAAAAGAGAAGTCCATTTGGATATATTTTTTCACTGATGAGGCTGAGGTTTTGAATTAGCACCTGGACCACAGCTAAAAATTATTTGCGTCAATGTCCAGAGTAGAAGGAAGCAGAGTATCTGATGACTACAAAGTATGGAAGTATGAACAGTTGTGGAAAGTAAAAACAAATTATGAAATAGGATTATTGGGCTCAACCTTGTTGTATTTATACTCTAGATATATTTTAAAATAGAATTTATTTATTTATTATTAACATTTTGAGTTCCTAATTCTCTACCTCCTGCCCCACAACCAACAGAAAGGGCAAGCAATATATGAATTATTCATGTGAAATAATGTAAAATATATTTCCATATTTACCGCAACATCAAAAAGCAAGAAAAAGAAAGAAAAATCTATACTTCAGTTTGCACTCAGACTTTACCAATTCTTCCTATGGAAGGGAATAGCATTTTTCATCATGAGTTTTTGGGAATTTTCTTGGATCATTGTATTAATCAGAATAGTCATTCTCTGTATGTAATGATCTAGTTCTATTCCCTTTGTTTTGCTTCAGTTCATATAACTCTCCCCATTTTTTGTTTCTGAAACCATCTCCCTTGTCATTCCTTATACTACAATAGTACTCCATCATAATAATATGGCACAACTTGTTCAGCCATGCCCTAATAGCTGTACATCCCCACAATGTCTAATTCTTTGTCACCACAAAAACAATTACTATAAATCTGTCTGTACATAGAAGCCCCCTTTATTTTTTCTTTGATCTCTATGTTGTATAGGCTTATTGGTGTTGCTGGATCAGAAGGTGTATATATAGTTTTATAGGCCTTTAGGGATAATTTTAAATTTGTCTCTAGAATGATTGGCCTATTTCACAGCTTTATCTACATTTTATTATTACACTCTATTTGCTGTCTTCATGATATCATTCATCATTTCTAATATCATTCATGATATCATTTGTCATTTCTAGGTGTGAAATGGTAACAGGGTTGCTTTGGTTTCATTTTCTAATTAATAGTGATTTAGATTTTTTTTTCCATATTACTATAGATTGCTTCTATGTCTTCTTCCAAAAAGTCCCTATTTCTATCCCTTGGCAATTTATCAAGTAGGATTATTGGCTCTTATTTTTATAAATTTGACTCAGTTCCTTTTATATTTGAAAAAGAGGCCTTTGTCAGAGAAACGTGTTGTACAAAATTTTATATCATTTCATTTTCTATGATAACTTTTAGTAAAAAAAAAAAATTCTTGATTATTTCAGTTAACTAATTCTAATTTTTGCTTATGCTTTGATATAATGATTGCTACCTCTGGCTGTGTTTTTTTGAATTTTTTTTTTAATTTATTTCATCTGAATTATATTAGTTTCTGTTTTCTTTCCTTATTTTAACTTTTTATGTGTGCATGTGTGTGTGTCTTTTTGTTTTATATCTGAATCTTATAAACAATGTATTGTTGAATTTTGATTTCTAATCCATTCTGCTATTTCCATTTTATGGGTGAGCTCATCCCACTTGCATTCAATTAAGATTACAATACATCTGTACATTTTTCTTCATCCTATTTTCTTCTATTTATCTTTGTCTTCCCCATTTATCTTATCCCTTTTCAAAAATATATTTAAATAGACTTCTTTTAACAGCCCTAATAATTATAGCTCTTGGGAATTACTTGTATAATTTATCCAAATAAGAATATCAACATTTTAACATTATTGATTCTTTTGTTTTCTCTTTCATGTTTACTCTTTTATACATCACTTAAATTTTTTGTTTGAATGTGAAATTTTCTATTCTTTTCTACAAAAATGCTTTAAAGTACTTTAGTTAACTAAATATCTCTTTTTTTCCCTAAGAGATTATATCTAGTTTTGCTGGATGAGTTATTCTTTGTTGAAATTTTAGCTCCTTTGCCTTCCTGAATATTATGTTCCAAGACCTCTGTTGTTTTTTTTTTGTTTGTTTGTTTGTTTATTTTGTTTGTTTGTTTGTTTTTAATGAAAAAGCTATTAAATCTTTTTTTTTTTAATTTTGACTGTGGTTTTGAGATATTTGAAATTTTTACTTCTGGCTTCGAATAGTATTTTCTCCATTACTTGCCATCTCTAAAATTTGATGATAATAGCTTTAGAAGTTTTCATTTTAGGAGGTGTTCAGTGAGATTTTTCAATTTCTGCTTTACTATCTAGATCTGAGGTATCAAGGCAGTTTTCTTGATAATTTCTTGAAATATTATGTCTAAGTTCCTTTTTTGATCATGACTTTCATATAGTCCAATCATTTTTAAATTATCTTTCCTCAATCTTTTGTTTTCATTTTTCCAATGAGAAATTTCATATTGTGTCCTATTTTAGAAAAGTTCTTTTGACTTTGTTTAATTGTTTCTCGATCTCTCCTAGAGACATTAGCTTCCAGTTTCAGAATTGTAAATTGTATGGAATTATTTTCTTTAGTGAGATTTTGTACATCTTTTCCTCCCATTTTGATGAGAGAAAGGAAAGGGGGAACCCCGTTGATCGGCGCAAAGATAGTGAGATAATCCCATGAGGCGCAGTGTCCCCTGTAAATTAATTTAGAGGCCTGAAAACCTAGATTGATAAATAAAAGATTTATTGTAGAAATTTGGAAGTAAAGTTCAGTTAGAAAGACTCCAGGGCCAAAGGTGGCTGCTGGGTGGGCAGGAACCCTTACATGGCTGGAAGGATACCATGTTTGGGGGGAAGGGCTCCTGCAAAGAGAGAGCTCCAGCTTGGCTCTTTTATACCTAAAAGGAGCTTGTAGGTGGTGCCAAGTTCTGGCGGGCTTTTCAGTTAGCTTAGATCCAGTGGAGGCTGGGGAAAGCTGAGCAGATAGTGGGGGCTGGGCCTGGATATTCAAAAGGCTTTTTGACCAGGATTTGTGAATCAAGGTCAGCCATGGGGGTTGGGAAATCAGAAAGGAATCTTAAAGGGACCTCAACCCCTATCAATTTGGCTAATTATACTTTTAATTTTTTTTTCTTTAGCAATTTCTTGTTCCTCTTTTACCATTAGCACAATTCTTTTTTAAAGTGTTATTTTCTTCAGTGTTGCTGTTGCCCCTTTTACCAACCTGTTAATTTTCTTTTCATAATGTCCTACAATGGTCTCATTTTTTTTCAAATTTTTCCTCTACCACTTTTATCTATTTCTTTAGGCTTGTGTCTTATTAACATTTTTGTTTAAGGTTTTGGTAATAGGTTTTTAAAATTTTGTTATCTTCTTCTAAATGTGTGTCTTGGTCTTTCTGGCTACCATAATATTTTTTACCAAGTTTGTTGTTGTTGTTATTATTATTTTTACACATCCTAGAATATTTTTTTACTTTGAACTTTATGTTAAAGTTGAGCTATGTGTGAGGAGACCCTATGCCAACTTTCAGGCTTTTTTTGTTGCTGCTTTCAAAGTTAATTTTGAAGTGCAAAGTTCCAATGCTTTCAAGAAAGTCATTGTTTTTTTTTTTTGGTTTGAATGGGTACCACATTCCCTATAGGCAGAAGTGCTACTGCTTCTCTTGTCCCTGGAATTGTAAAAAGTTCTTTTGTTCTCCTGTAGCCACAATCACTAGTGCTCTTCTTTGCCTAAGCTCACAATAATGGTGCTAAACTTTTGAAGCCACCCATTTAATTTTACTCCTCTTTCATCTCCAAAACTTCCAATTTCAGATAACCGGTCAGTCACAGTTCTCCAATATCAAGGATTATAGGTATGTGCCACTACAACTGGCATATGGCATTTTATCAGAGTATTTTAATGTGTTCCCCGTCTGGGATCAAGGTTCTTTTACACAGTTGTCAGCAGAATCTGAGCCTGGTAGTTCTTAATTACTGGGAAAAGATTCAGGTTGAGCTCCAAAAATTGATTCTGTGTATGTTAACTTTGTTAAGTTCAGTGAGGGAGCATCAGAAGATTGAAAATCAGAAAACAATGTGTTTGGTGCTTAGCAATTCATGAAGCAGCCAGACTCAGAGTCAAAAAAAAAAAAAAAAAAAACTGGTTCCACTTTATTTTCCTACACACATAGGCTTTCAGATCCTGGACAAGTCACTTTTCTTTCTGAGTGCTTGACCTATTTGATTAAAGGAAATTCTTTACCACATGTTCCCTAAAATATAGAAATCATGGATATGGGAAAGGATAACAATTTAGGAACTCACCTTAACATAATAAGGAATTCTGATCTATGTAATGATGGAAGTAATGCTACCCCAAATTGATGGTGACAATATAAATAGATAGATAGATAGATAGATAGATAGATAGATAGATAGATAGATATTGATATACATGTGAGAATTTGAGAAAAATATTGTATATTAGAGGGTTGTAAATATATATATACATATATAAATATATATATATATCAGCTCTTTTCATAATCGCAAAGAATTAGAAACAAATTGAGTGTTCATCAGTTTGAGAACAGGAAAAAATTCTCTGTTTAATGTAAAAACAATTTTGAAGCACTTAAGAGCTCACATTAATTCAAAAATCGATTATGTCTCTTGAGAACTGATTAAGCAGATGCTACCTACTCTCTGAGAGAAAGATTGTGGACTAAATATATAGAATAAGATGTTCCTTTTCAGACAGGTTCTAGAAATAGGGAAATTTGCCTTATTTTATTCTTCATATTCACTGAGAAGGCAATTCTTTTTTTTTCTCCCCTGTGTTCTGGGTGCTTTGTGTCAGTCATCTTTGGGAATGTAAAGTTGACTCTTGACTACTGATTATGGTTTTCTATAACTGAATTCATAGAATCATACTCTCCTAATAAAGATGCAAGTTTCAATATATTAAGTCCTTATCCAAATACCTGGTTTATATCTAAGGAAAGACTCGTGGGTCAGAGAGAAACTTTGAAGAAAACAACCTTCTAATGAGTTCAGGTACTGAGAATAATATATAAAACAATAAAAACTCAATTCAATGCAAAATTTTGTTGCAAGCAATGTTAAATTCAGGGAAGCAGAAAAAGGAAAGGGGATATTGGCAAATAACTCAAGTGTACACACTAACATAGAATACAACTCATATAAAACATTACATTGGAGAGCAAAGATACATAGGTCCATTCAGCAGAAAGAAGGTGTCCTAATATACCCTCCAGCAGGTATGGGTTTTATATTCCCTAGGTGTTCTGCCTTGTTTTATTTTCTCACGTGGTATTGTCAATCTGAATTTTAGTGAAAACAGTCAATACAACAACAAAAGAGTGAGTTACAACTAAGTATGCTACACAACACGTATTATGGTACCCAAGCAGCTAACTAGGATCAAGTTTTATAATAAACAACTAAAGCCGACAGAATGACTAGGCTATTTGTAAGAGAGGTTAGACATCTCACATTTTCACAAGATAAATTGTTTTATATAACAAGCAAAACTCCATAAAGAAAACTTGGGAATTTCTGGAGGGGAGAGTTTGAGAGATCTATAAAATATCAGAAGCTAGAATTGGCGATGTTTGGTCAGCCACAAGCACTTCAAAGGCCTGAGGATGGAGACCAGGGCATTTTCAGTCAGTTCTTAAATTAATTGAATTTGTCAGTATTATTTACATGAGACGTTTCAATCATCACCTGAATGAAAATTACTCCTAAATTTTTATCACCTTCTCTCTGATAAGTTACATTCTTTTTCCATATCTGTTGTATGTATTGACCTGGATGCTTTTTTTTTTTCCATTATGAAGTCAATATGGGCAACTCATCATACCTTCTCCTTTTTCCAAAACTTGCCTCCTACTAAGGATGACACCACCATATTCCTCAACATCCAAGCTCAGAATACTGAAAATCATTGTTAATGTTTCCTTCTCCTTCATTGCTCTACAACCAATTATTTTTTCAAACTTATTTATTCTGAATTTGAAATTTTTCTCACATGTATCCCTTTATTTATGTTTCTTCTATTACCATAATAGTTTAGGCCCTCTGCTCTTCTCACTTGAAAATTTATATTAGCCTTTTAACTAATTTCCCTTCTGACAGTCTCCTCTGACTTCACATATTGTGTTTGTATGTGATTGTGACCTAATCTCCCCAGAGTACAAGATTCAGTAGATTATTACTCTTAACAAAAAGCAAACAAGGAGCATCTAGGTAGTGCAGTGGATAGCACACCACCCTTGAAGACAAGAGAACCTAAGTTCAAATCTGGCCTCAAACACTTAACACTTAAGATGTGTGACCTTGGGCAGAACTTAACCCCATTTGCCTCAAAAAGAATAAAAAATAAGCAAGTAGGTGAAACAAAGTAAATCTTGACTTTTACATAGCTATCAGGACACTCTAAAAGTTAGCTCTATTTCAGCAAAATCATAAACTGAGTGGTAACTGAAGCTTTGTCTAAGGGTGCTGACAGCCTTTCATTGCATTGGACATAATTTAGTACCTATTTAGCAAGACTGATAAATTAAAATAGAAATCTCTTAGAAGATGGATTGAACATATTCTTCTTGTCTCATGCAATAGCCTCTCCAGTAGTAGCTCTTTACTAATACCTTGGGTTCTGAATCCTCCTAATAAGGTAGTGCCCTACATACTTTTTCTCCAAATGAGATGAATTTTTCCTTGTTTCAGCCACAAAAATTCCTAGTTAGATGTCTGAATTTATTTTTTCCAGTTTTATTATATAGTATCCAATTTAACACAGGTTATATTCTAGTTAAATTGTATATTTGCCATTCCCCAAACTCATTTTTCTTTTTCTCTTCTCAGGATACATTGTCCAACATGTCTAGAATATATCTATCACATATGTAAGGGTTCAGGGATTGACTGCCAAAAATTGGGGTTTTGTACCAGTGTTGCAATGTGTCTTAAAAGAATATGTAGTCTCCCAAATCAGGAAACAAAGATTTTAATATTATGCCATTGGACTGGCAGGCTAAGTTCCAAAAGTGATCTAGTCATTAACAGGGGGAAAGGTGGAAATAACTGACACCATAAGGCAGGCAAAGTTCCTGATATATCTGTGATTAATTAGGGAAATACACCATAAAGAGGGCAAAGTTCCTAATGAAGCTGCTATCAACAAGGACGTTATATGAGAAAAGGATAACCTTAGGGTTGTTATCTATAGTTTGGCCTCCAACTGTCTACGGTAAGTGTAAGAATTCAATTGGGGAAAACTGCAAGGCTCTCTCAAGACTTACTTAAATTGTATAAAGATCCTCTCCAGTCAGTACTCCTACTTATCACCTACCTCATTACCAAGGACCTGAATTTTTTCTGGGGTCTTCACCTCATCAAATGCATTTGGTGAAAACGATCCCTCTTCTCAAGGCCCCAGTCCAGAGTTCCCTTCTTCATAAATCTCTTTTCTGATCTATCATCCCAGAAGAATGGGACCTTTCAAGACATTCTTCTTTTTTTATTTTTCTTCTTTATATTTTCATTTTTTATTAATATACCCAGCACTAAATAATCACCACCTTTTAAACACAAAAAGGTTAGCTGATTAAACAACTGAACCACTTTTTAATACTCTCTTGTTTTAATTTTTCTCATGTCACACTGTTTGAAGTTTTCTTACAAACTTAAAATTTATATTATAGTATAACATTTTATTGTTTTGGTGTCTACACTTTTTTGTCTTGTTTCATCTGTATCTCAAATATTGCCAAACTATACCTATTATTTATAACAGATACTTAAGAATTTTTGTTGAAGTAAATTTTTATTGAGTGGAATATAGATACAAAAGAGGCAAAAGGAGGAAAAGTTCAGAAGTCTTAGTTGTGCCTCTTTCTTTCCCTCATGAGTTTTCAACTTTTTCAATATGTCATCTCAATTCACTATTCCTGAATCTTTTCTCCACCCACTATTTCTGAGACTTTTAATAAGAAAGATACTATCTTCATTCTCTAATGGACATTGACCCCTATTCCCTCTTCTTTCTACCTTAGGTGAAAAAATTTCTTTTTCCCATTTATGTCAACATTATTTTTGAACTAAATTCATTATAATTAGAATATTGCAGAAGTTTTAGATAAAATTTATATCTGTTATAAATGTTCAAAGAAAAGGTTAACATTTTCTAAGAGGAATTTTGATCAAAATATGCTGGGATATTAAAACAAAACAGAAAAGTATAATAACAGAAGTGTTTACCAAGGACAAATTTCTTATCCTCATGCCTCGTCACAGATTGGCTAGGCTTGGCAGTGAAGCTTTAGGGAGTGAATATTTAATGACAAAGATCATTAAATATTCAAGAAAGGCAATGTAAATGCCATGTCAGTTATCTGTATCTTTCTAAACAATATTGGCACTTTTAGTGCTGCAAACTCATACCTTAAAAGTGTTTGGATTTATCTGTGCGCTTCCCCTACCCCCACTTCACTTTGGAGTGAAACATCTTTCAATGCAGTAAATGTCTAAACAGACAACTAAAGTTTCTTTTTGTAAATTATTTTTATTCCATGTCACTGATTCCTTCCCCTTTCTACCAAAAAAAAAAAAAAATTGATTATGCATCATGTCTCTTTGTTCTTTCCACCTTATGGAATCTCCAGCCCACAGTTAACAGTGAATTGATTGAATTTGGGACATATGTTCTCTTACCAAGCTTTAGTCTGTGTGGGAGTCTTTTGATTATATTGATATAACTCTGGATGTAATGAAAGAAGGAGGAAATTGAATAGTACATGCAAAACTATAAATCTTTTTCTAATTCTAATAAGTGTGTACCATTATAGACTTTCCCATATGTGCATAGCAAATAGCTACTGGTAGTTTAAAATGAAAAGTTTTTATACTAGAAGTTACTTCTTAGGCTGAGAAATCTAGTATAATGGAAAGACATATGGACTTAGAAGTCAAAAGATCCAAATCTGAATATTTACAAATTTTCAATTTACTGAAACCTCCTCATGTGTAAAATCAGAATGACAATAATACTTAAAGTATCTAACTCGGGGCAGCTAGGTGGCACAATGGATAGAGCACCAGCCTTAAATTCAGGAGGACCCGAGTTCAAATGTGATCTCAGACATTTAACACTTCCTAGCTGTGTGACCCCTGGGCAAGTCACTTAACCCCATCCTCAAGAAAAAAATAAAATTAATTAATTAATTATTATTATTTTTTTAAAGTATCTAACTCATAGAGCTACTATAAGTAATAAATGAGATAACATATGGAAATTACCTTGGAACTATAACATAACATAAATACTAGCTCTTTTTTCAGAACAATCTGTGATTTCAACAAGGTAGGGTGCTCCAAGAGAGGTAAATCTCTATTAATTCAGTCTAGTACTACTCTACATGTTATAGACTTAGAAAGTTGCCTAGGAACCCTGAGAAGTTAAGTGACTTAACAAGAATTATACAGCTAGTATATATCAGAGGCAAGATGGGAACTCTGGAACTAAAAGGTCAGTTCTCCATCCACTGCACTATAGGTAAATATAAACATGATCAGAAAGATATGGAGAAGTAAACAATATTGGCTTTAATTTATTATAGATAAGCTCATTTTTTTATTGAAACTTTATTTATTCCTCTACATTGTAACAATGTGCATATTGATTTTCACTCACCATAAAAGTTGTTCACTAATTCAAAAAAAATTGCTGAGCAATTAGTGAGGAAGTATTTATCGAGTAACATATCTGCAAATCCTTACATATGAGTATTCTTTACAAGTGCTCACACTTTTAACTTCATATTTGACTTTATATCTGAATTTTTATTTCCATTCATGTTGATGTGCTTTTGGACAATTCATTATTGTAGAATATTTTGGATATTCTAGATAAAGTTTAAATTTATTTGAAAAAAAAATAAGTGAAGTTCTTTCATTCTCAAATTTTAAAATAATTTGTAAAGGAGTCTTGGGCTACTTTAGAGCAACCAGAAAACATTAAAGAGAAGATTAAATATTAGTCTCTCTCAAATATTAGTCTCTTTAAAAAAAAAAATTAATAATGTCTATATTGGAATAAAGAATATAATATTCAATTTTTTCCATTAGCAGAAAAGAACAATTTTTTTAAAAAAGCAACAAAACAAACAAATAAACAAAAAGAAGTCATTTAAATTCAGTTCAATGAATATTTATTTTACATCTAATATATGAAAAGCCCTTTTTTTCAGAAAGCAATTTGGAGTCACTAAAATAACATTATAAGTTTCCCAAAGATAATTCAGCTCAAGTTTTCTCTCCGTTCATTGTTCAAACACAATGTCTTAGCCAAGATTTCTGTATTGATAATAATCAGAGTTTCTCAATTAGACTGCATAGTCCACATGATAAGTATTCTTCATCCACATGGTCATTTATTATAGTTGCTTAGATTAAACTCATTTGAATGATTTGACATCCCTTCCAGGAGATTTGAAGTATTACAAGATTTTATCCACAAATAGGAGAATCTGGGATTTTTCTAAGCTTTGCCACTTATACTCCATTCATTCTTTAATTCTCCTTATTTAAGTCCCACTAGAAGCTTTACTTCTAATTCTGAATCCACTATGGACTATATTTTTATTTTATCTTCCTGAAAACACCATGCCTCTTCCTGGACAACATTTCTAATCCCTGCCAACATATGCATGTACAACCCTATATCACTCACTCTGTGTTCCCATTTTGGTCTTGACTTTTCCCATAAAGTTAAGGGTTTTTTTTTTTGTTTGTTTGTTTGTTTTTGATTTTTTTGGAAAGAAGAGACTTTCTTGATTTCTTATATTTATCTCCTTAGTACTTTGCACAGTTCTTGGAAGAGAATAAACACTCAATAAATGCTTTATCATCCTCCCTATTATCATAATAATTTATTTTAAAAATCTTGAATTTTGTCTGAAGGGATTCAGGTTCAGATCAAATACTGAATTAAACATGCTCAGATTATAATTTTGCTGATGTTTTTACCAAAAGTCATCAAAGATTTCAGGAAAGATACATAATGACAAACTGCACTCAAACACTGTTGTAACCAGTGGATAATTAGTTGTAAGCAGGGAATTTCTTATGACTCTCACTCCCCTTCACAGTGAGGATTTTACTAAGTCCCAAATATATGTTCTATTTTGCCAGATCCAAATAATAATGACCTTCCTGCCTGAAATTGTTTGGATTCTCAGAGGTGAATTCTGCATGGTAGAGGAGAGTAGGTGAAGAACCCTCAGGCAACTATCAAAATACAATTAATATAAATTGAAGAAAGTTTTAATAATTATTCTTCTTTTTTTTTTAATCTTGTTCTGAATATCTTCTCTTCACCCTTGTTGTCCTTCAGCCTCTTGGTTAAGTTGTCACTGTACCCAAAACCTTGAGGTATTTTCTCCTTCTAGAATCTCACTATCTGCCATTCTACTTTCTACTCCAGAGCACACCTCTAACTATAGATATTCCTGGTCTAATCCTGAATCTTTTATTCTTCTCCCTTCCTACTACTTCTCTTTGAGCTTTTTGGTCATCGGCTCCCACAGATTTGACTACCATCTCTATTCTGATGATTCTCAAATAAACTTTTCCTACCCAATTGCTCTGCTACCCTGCATTCTCATATCTCCAATTGTTTTTGACTTCTCAAATTGGATGTCCAATAGACATCTTAAACTCATATATCCAGGACTTATTATCTTTCACAATAAAGCTTCCTCCCTCTTTACTTTCCTGTAATTGCAGAGAACAAGATCATTATCCTTCAGGCTCACAATCCAGGCCTCATCCCAGTTTCTTCACTATCTCTCACTCCTCCACATCCAAGTCATTGCCAAAGCTTGCCGATTTCATTTTTACAATATCTCTAGATTATGCTTCCATCTGTTCTTTGATGTTGTATCCACTCTAGTAAACTGTCTCATCACTTCATGCCTGGATTATTAAAAAAGTCACTGGTGGATCTACCTTACTTGAGTTTCTCCCTGGTCCAATCCATTCTTGATTCTACCACTAAAGTGATTTTCCTAAAACACAAGTTTGATCATGCCATTTCTTCCTTATCAGTAAGTTCCAGTGGTTGATGAAAAGGTTTTGAAGTCAGTAAGATGATTGTGATAATTAATATATTTGTTCACAGTTTTTTGGAAGCATCCCCCCTATTAGAGCATATGAGCTTCTGAAGAGAAAAGACTCTTTTCTTTGTATTTCAAGCACTTAGAACTTCCAGTGACAGTGACTAGAATAGAATAATTGTTTATATATATTGTCTGACTGTTGGAACTCATGGAAACAAATTTATGCCACTTGGAGCTCACGCAATAATTGAAGTTTCCAAGTAGATTCAACAATATCAGATTTTAAACCATAAACAGTATCATAACATTGTTGAAGTATTAAAAAAAATTAACTTTATTTTAAATTAAAATTATCTTCTATAAATAAAACCTGTTTAGCCAAGAATAGAAGGAATACAGAAAATTAGGTTGGTGGACTTTCGTAGATAGTCATTTAGAATGAATGTGATTGTTGGAAATAGTATAGTGTAGGAAATGATGAAGTGGTTGATTTAGAAAAAACATGAAAAGACTTGGACATATGAAGGAAGATATTATCTACCATTAGAGAAACAGATTATAGGAGAAAATAAACACAATATGGTTTTACATATATGAGCATGAGTGTATATGTATGTGTGTATTTATATTTATGCATTGTGTGTGTCAATGTGCTTAATTGTAGCTTTCTTGAAGGTGAGGGAAGGGAGGAGGAAAATAAAGAAAAAAAGCACACAACAGAGAACAAAAAAAAAAAAAACAAAGGAAGCAAAGAAAAGGTTGGCAGCTTTAAAAAATGTGTAATATTTATTATATATGTATATATATATTTAGAAATGGAAATTTATTGTTTTGTAATAAATTCTCTCTTATGGTCTGCTGTGTGCATAATGTTTTTTTTTCCTTTTCTCATTTTGTATTTGTTTAAAATTTTAGAAAATTACAAAAGAAAAAATAATAGTACCCCTGACTAAATTTGCAGTGCAGTTATTTAAAAAATTTCTAGATGGAAAAAAGCTATTTCTTTTATTCAAAATAAGTATTTGTATCTATAAATTGAAAAGAACTTGGGCCACTCAAAAGATATTTTTAAATGAATAAATAGTATAATATTGTTACACTAGCTTTAAACTTTACAGTAAACAAGTCAATATTATCACTTTTGTGTAACAAGCATTAGTCATAAATTTATCTCCCTTTTCAGTTTTCATTAAAATCCCTGTCACTTTTCTGGCAAGGTTCAATCCTAAGTTTGAATTACTTAAAAACTTCTTGGCAATAATGTATGTTTCAGTTAATGGAAATTTTAGATATGTTCTCATTTACTCAAATTAAAATGATGCTAAATAGTAAATGTTCAGTTGACGATGAGTCAAATGTTACCTGTTCTTTAAAAAGAAATTGTTCTTATACTTCTTAAAAACATTCAGATAAATATAAACTACCCCCATCCTTTATTTTTACCCCTTTCCTATAAGTAAGCTTCAAGTTCTCTGAGAGCAGATGCTATCTCACTTTTATACTTATATTCCTAAGACTTAACCAAGTTACTAAAACAGAATAGCCATTTAACAAATGTTTCTGTTTCATTGATGTCTTTATTCTCATTGAAAAAGAATAGTGATGGATCATGTACCATTATAAAAAAATCTGGCTTTTGAATGATACTCATTCCACTGCTATTTTTGAGTATATAATTTTCATGTTATGTTAATTATAATTTTGAATTTATACATAAAACCAGCCAAAAGAAAAATAATGGTATATCTTATCTTTACATTTCAAAAATTCCCTCTTCCTAATCCTCCTACACTGAAAACTATCTTGCAACAAAGAAAAACAATTGAACAATAATATCCTTTAGAAGGTCCACATCTTGAAAAATATGTAATATTCTTTAGTCTAGTAGTTTTCCACTCTCCACCATGCCAAAAAGCCTTCATTGAGCTTTCAGTTACTTGATTTTCAACTTCTTATCTGTCTCTTTAGTCTCTAGTTATCCCAGTGATTGTGGCTATTTAATGTGGAGGCTATTTCTTCATGCTAGAAGTTACATGGAAACAGAGTGAAAGAGTCAGCAAAACTATCAAGACTGTAATCTTTCTTTTGTTGTAGTAACAGCATATTCTATACCCTTGACAACCCATGAGCACACTTGTATCTCACCTCTAATGGGATTCCAGTTCTTCCACTTCTGAAAATGTCCAGATTAGCTATACTCTGTTTAGGTAAAGGGAACTACACCTTTATAATTCCCAAGAAAAATCCATAATGGTCAATCAATAAATCTATTAAGCCTAACATCTAATGTGAGAGACAAAAAGCAAACTAATATATGTAAATAAATTATATACAGGATAAAGGGAAAATAATTAAAAGGAGAATAGTGCTGGAATTAAGAGGAATTGGGAAAGGGTTCCTATAGAAGATGCAGGTTAGATTAGGACTTGAAGTAGTTCATAGAATTAACTAGATAGAAATGAGGAGTGAAAACATGCTAGTCACCAAAGCCAGCCAGAGAAAATGCCCAGAGTCAAGAGGTATAATGTCATGTTCATGGAACATCAAAGAAGCCATATTCACTGAATCAACTATAGCAGGGAATAAAGTATAAGAAAACTGAAAAGGTAAAATGAGGTTTTATGAAGCGTTTTGAATGTTAGAGAGTATTTTGATTTGATTTTTGGAAATGACAAAGAACTCCTGGATTTTAGTGAGTGGAGGATTGATATAGTGATATACCTGCATGTCAGGAAAATAATTTTGGAGATTAAATTGAAGATGGATTGGGGTAAACAAAAACTAGCAGCAAGCAGACCCATCAACATGTTATTGTAATAGTGTAGGCATTAATAGCTGGATCACTTTAGAGTTCTACCAGTCATCAAGGGCTCTGGGATCAGAGAAGCCACTGAGATAAAGGAATCTGGCACAGGCTGTTAGCTCTTCTCTGCTTATAATATAGCAGTTCAGAAGGGAAATCTAAACACTTTAAAAATTCAGATAGATTAGATTTTCCCCGGATCCTGGAGGTGACTCAGCAGATCTCGGCACCAGGGGGTGTGGCCTCAGCTCCCACCTAAGACTAGTTAAGAGATTGACAAGGGCAGATACAGCCCAAGGCAACACACACTGCCTAGCACAGCTGGAGGGAGTGGAACTCAGCTCCGGAAGTCCCAGAGAAGCAGAACCTTTGAACTAGGGACCATGGTTTCTGACAGACACTTCCAGTTTGAGCACAGGGGCTTCTCACGTCACCTGCTGCAGACATCCACGCCCCACCAGGAAGCATAGGCTGGGCTTTGTGCCTTCTTTACTTCAATCTCAAATGTCAGGGAAGCCGCTAGAACACAACGCCCTCAAGGCACAGCAGTGCTAGTCACCTCTGAGGCACTTCCAGGGAGGGGGTGGGGAACTCTCTCCCAGAGCTCTATCTTAGCTCAGGCCCAAGAGCCGCTGCATCCATCCAGTCTGGGAGGAAGCTGGTAAAGAAGTAAATAAATAACTTCCTACCCCAGGGACAGACCCCAAAAGATTTTTTAAATATGAACAAAAAAGCCAGAAAAACTATAGATTCCTTCTACACAGAGAAAGAGGGGGTATCCAATCCCGAGGAAGTTAACAGCAAAGATTCAGCAGATAACAACCTAAAGGGGAACGATTCCTGCCCCCCATCACATAACTCTCTCCTAGAAGAGACTATTTAAAAGTTAAGAGAGTTTGAAGAAAAATGGGGAAAGGAAAGGGAAGCAATGATAGAGAATAACAACGTCCTGAAATTGGAGTTGGAAAAAATAAAGAATTAACAGGAGATGCAGGGAAACAAAATTTGTGAATTAGAAAAGGTTAAAAAATCACAGGAAAATAGGATTTCTGAATTGGAAAAGATAAAAAAGTCTCAAGAAAATAGAATTTCTGAATTGGAAAAAGAAAATAATTCTCAAAAAAAATTAGGGAAATGGAAAAAAATTCAATAGAGCAAAATAATTCATTTAAAAATGAAATTGGGCATTTACAAAAAGAACTAAAAACTGTGAAAGAAGAAAATAACTCCTTAAAAGTGAGGATGGAACAAATAGAAATGAATGATTCACAGAGAACCCAAGAATCAGTCAAACAAAACAAAAAAAAAACAAAAAAAAAAAAATGAGAAGCTGGAGAACAACGTCAAATACTTACTGGGAAAATCTATAGACCTGGAAAATAGATCTAGGAGAGATAATCTGCGGATCATTGGACTTCCAAAAAACTATGACCAAAAAAAATATCCTAGATTCTATTTTACAGTAAATTATCAAAGAGAACTGTCCAGAGATAATAGAAACAGAAGGGAAAGTAGATGTGGAAAGAATTCATCGAACTCCTTCTGAAATAGACCCTAAAAAAAGAACACCATGGAATATAGTGGCTAAGCTGCAGAATTACCACACAAAGGAGAAAATCCTGCAAGCAGCTAGAAAAAAACAATTTAAATACCAAGGTGCAAAAATAAGGGTCACTCAAGATCTGGCTGCCTCCACATTAAAAGATAGAAGGGCCTGGAACCTGATATTCCGTAAGGCAAAAGATCAAGGACTGCAACCAAGAATGAACTACCCAGCTAAGTTTAGCATCTTTTTCCATGGAAGAAGATGGCCGTTCAATGAAATAGAGGAATTCTATATGTTTCTAAGAAAAAAACCAGACTTAAACAAAAAATTTGATCTACATCCACAATACTGAAGAGAAACAGAAAAAGGTACACAGAACCCTTGAGAACTGTAACTCTGTTGTGGGTATATAAAAAGTACTCAAGGATAATTTGATTTTACTGATATAAAAGAAAAAAAGGGGGGTGTAGTAAAGGGAAGGAGGTCGGTTCAGAAAAAGGGGAAGGAATGATAAAAAGAGGGAAACTATATCCCAGGAAGAGGCATAGAAAATACACCATATCTGAAGGAATTTAGTAAGGGGGAGAATCATTGTGTGAATCTTACTCTCATCAGGAGAGGCTCAAAGAGTAAATAATTGTCATATTTGTTTTTCAGAGAATTCTCTCTCACCTCATTAAAAGGGGGGAGAGAAAAAGGGAAAAGGAAAAGGAGAATAAGTGAAGGGACTTGGAGGGAGGGGGGAGGGATACTAAAAAAAAAAAAGGGACTGTTGCACGTCACAAGGGGGGGTCTGTAAATTAAATATCGGGGAGGGGGATCAGGGGGGGTCAAGGGAAAAAGCATAATCTGGGGATAATATGATGGCAGGAAATACAGAATTCGTAATTTTAACTGTAAATGTAAATGGGATGAACGATCCCATCAAACAGAGACGGATAGCAGATTGGATCAAAAATTAGAACCCTACAATATGTTGTCTGCAGGAAACACACTTAAAGCAGGGAGATACATACAGAGTAAAGGTAAAAGGTTGGAGCAGAATCTATTATGCTTCAGGTAAAGCCAAAAAAGCAGGGGTAGCTATCCTTATCTCAGATCAAGCAAAAGCAGAAGTAGATCTAATTAAAAGAGATAAGGAAGGAAACTATATCCTGCTGAAAGGTAGCATAAATAATGAAGCCATATCGATACTAAACATATATGCACCAAGTGATATAGCATCTAACTTTCTAAAGGAAAAGTTAAGAGAGTTGCAAGAAGAAATAGACAGTAAAACTATAATAGTGGGAGATCTCAACCTTGCACTCTCAGATTTAGACAAATCAAACCACAATATAAACAAGAAAGAAATTTAAAAAGTAAATAGAACATTAGAAAAACTAGGTATGATAGACCTTTGGAGAAAACTGAATGGCAATAGAAAGGAATATACTTTCTTCTCAGCAGTTCATGGATCCTATACAAAAATTGACCATATATTAGGACATAAAGATCTCAAAATTAAATGTAGGAAGGCAGAAATAATAAATGCCTTCTTCTCAGACCACAATGCAATAAAAGCTACATTCAGTAAAAAGTTAGGGATAAATAGACCAAAAAGTAATTGGAAACTGAATAATCTCATGTTAAAGAATGAATGGGTGAAAGAGCAAATTATAGAAACAATTAATAATTTCACCCAAGATAATGACAATGATGAGACATCATACCAAAATCTGTGGGATGCAGCTAAAGCAGTAATAAGGGGAAATTTTATATCTTTAGAGGCTTATTTGAACAAAACAGAGAAAGAGAAGATTAACGAATTGGGCTTGCAACTTAAAAGGCTAGAAAAAGACCAAATTAAAAACCCCCAAACAAATATTAAACTTGAAATACAAAAATTAAAAGAAGAAATCAATAATATTGAAAGTAAAAAAACTATTGAATTAATAAATAAAACCAAGAGTTAGTTTTACGAAAAAGCCAATAAAATAGATAAACCTTTGGTAAATCTGATCAGAAAAAAGAAAGAGGAAAATCAAATTGTTAGTCTTACAAATGAAAAGGGGGATCTTTCCACCAATGAAGAGGAAATTAGAGAAATAATGAGTTACTTTGCCCAACTTTATGCCAATAAATTTGATAACTTAAGTGAAATGGATGACTTCCTCCAAAAATATAGGCTCCCTAGATTAACAGAGGAGGAAATAAATTGCTTAAATAGTCCCATTTCAGAAAAAGAAATAGAACAAGCTATTAATCAACTCCCCAGGAAAAAATCCCCAGGACCAGATGGATTCACATATGAATTCTACCAAACATTTAAAGAACAATTAGCCCCAATGTTATATAAATTATTTGAAAAAGTAGGGGATGAAGGAGTCCTACCAAACTCCTTTTATGACACAGACATGGTACTGATACCTAAACCAGGTCGATCGAAAACTGAGAAAGAAAATTATAGACCAATTTCCTTAATGAATATTGATGCTAAAATCTTAAATAAGATATTAGCAAAAAGACTTCAGAAAATCATCTCCAGGATAATACACTATGATCAAGTAGGATTTATTCCAGGAATGCAGGGCTGGTTTAATATTAGGAAAACTATTAATATAATTGACCATATTAATAATCAAATTAATAAGAACCATATGATCATCTCAATAGATGCAGAAAAAGCATTTGACAAAATCCAACATCCATTCCTACTAAAAACTCTTGAGAGTATAGGAATAAATGGACTATTCCTTAGAATAATCAGAAGCATATATTTAAGACCGTCAGTAAGCATAATATGCAATAGAAATAAACTACAACCTTTCCCAGTAAGATCAGGAGTGAAACAAGGTTGCCCACTATCACCATTACTATTCAATGTAGTACTAGAAACGCTAGCCTCGGCAATAAGAGCCAAGAAAGAGATTCAAGGAATTAGAGTAGGAAATGAGGAAATCAAACTATCACTCTTTGCAGATGACATGATGGTATACTTAAAGAACCCCAAAGACTCTGCTAAAAAGCTACTAGAAATAATTCACAATTTCAGCAAAGTGGCAGGATACAAAATAAATCCACATAAATCCTCAGCATTTTTATATATCACTAACAAAATGCAACAGCAAGAGATACAAAGAGAAATTCCATTCCAACACAATGTTGAGAGTATAAAGTATTTGGGAATCCATCTACCAAAGAAAAGTCAGGAATTATATGAGAAAAATTACAAAACACTTGCCACAAAAATAAAGTCAGATTTAAATAATTGGAAAGACATTCAGTGCTCTTGGATAGGCCGAGCAAATATAATAAAGATGACAATACTCCCCAAACTAATCTATTTATTTAGTGCAATCAGACTCCCAAGAAACTATTTCAATGACCTAGAAAAAATAACAACAAAATTCATATGGAAGAATAAAAGGTCGAGAATTGCAAGGGAACTAATGAAAAAAAAAACTCAGAGGAAGGTGGTCTAAGTGTACCTGATCTAAAGCTATATTATATAGCAGCAGTCACCAAAACCATTTGGTATTGGCTAAGAAATAGACCGGTAGATCAGTGGAACAGATTAGATACAAAGGACAAAAAAGGGTACATCTATAGCAATCTAATCTTTGACAAACCCAAAGATACTAACATTAGGGATAAAAATTCATTATTTGGAAAAAACTGTTGGGAAAACTGGAAATTAATATGGCAGAAATTAGATATGGATCCACACAACATCATATACCAAGATAAGATCAAAATGGGTCCATGATTTAGGCATAAAGAGGGAGATAATAAATAGATTAGAGGAACAGAGGATAATCTACCTCTCAGACTTGTGGAGGAGGAAGGAATTTATGACCAGAGAAGAACTAGAGATCATTATTGATCACAAAATAGAAGATTTTGATTACATCAAACTAAAAAGTTTCTGTACAAACAAAACTAATGCAAACAAGATTAGAAGGGAAGTAACAAATTGGGAAAATATTTTTAAAAACAAAGGTTCTGACAAAGGTCTCATTTCCAAAATATATAGAGAACTGACCCTAATTTATAAGAAACCGAACCATTCTGCAATTGATAAATGGTCAAAGGATATGAACATACAATTCTCAGATGAAGAAATTGAAACTATATCCACTCACATGAAAGAGTGTTCCAAATCACTACTGATTAGAGAAATGCAAATTAAGACAACTCTGAGATACTACTACACACCTGTCAGATTGGCTAAGATGACAGGAACAAATAATGATGAATGTTGGAGAGGATGTGGGAAAACTGGGACATTGTTGGTGGAGTTGTGAAAGAATCCAGCCATTCTGGAGAGCAATTTGGAACTATGCCCAAAAAGTTATCAAACTGTGCATACCCTTTGACCCAGCAGTGCTACTACTGGGCTTATATCCCAAAGAAATACTAAAGAGCGGAAAGAGACATATATGTGCCAAAATGTTTGTGGCAGCTCTTTTTGTTGTAGCTAGAAACTGGAAGATGAATGGATGTCCATCAGTTGGAGAATGGTTGGGTAAATTATGGTATATAAAGGTTATGGAAAATTATTGTTCTGTAAGAAATGACCAGCAGGAGGAATACAAAGAGGCTTGGAGAGACTTACATCAACTGTTGCTGAGTGAAATTAGCAGAACCAGAAGATCACTGTACACTTCAACAACAATACTGTATGAGGATGTATTCTGATGGAAGTGGAAATCTTCAACATAAAGAAGAGCCAACTCACTTCCAGTTGATCAATGATGGACAGAAACAACTACACCCAGAGAAGAAACACTGGGAAATGAATGTAAATTGTTAGCACTAATATCTGTCTGCCCAGGTTACATGTACCTTCGGAATCTAATGCTTATTGTGCAACAAGAAAATGGTATTTACACACATGTATTGTATCTAGGTTATATTGTAACACAAGTAAAATGTATGGGATTGCCTGTCATCGGGGGGAGGGAGTAGAGGGAGGGGAGGATAATTTGGAAAAATGAATACAAGGGATAATATTATAAAAAAACATATAATAAAAAATTATTAAAAAAAAAAAGATTACAACTTACAATTTGTTCTCTCTCCCTCTGTCTCCTTTCCTTCTCTCTTTACCTAAATGGTACACAATTTTATGAGGGTTTTATTTTGCAAGTGTACAAAATGTGTTTTGATATTAGTAGCAATTGCAAAAAAAAAGAAAAATTCAAAAGGAAATAAAAGCATGAAAAAATAAAGTGAAAAAAATTATGCTTCAATCTGCTCAGTTCTGTATTTGAATGTTGATAGCATTTTCTTTCTTAAGTATTTTATACTTGTCTTGGACCATTATGCATTTTAGAAAAAAGTAATTAATAATTTGTCATCACATTGTGTTTAAGATATGCTTTCCTGATTCTGTTCACTTTTATTTGCAGCAAGTCTTTCAGGTCTTGTAGTTTTTTCTGAAATCTGCCTGCTTATCATTTCTTATATCACAACAGTATTCAATTATATTCACATACCACAGCTTGTTCAGTCTATTCCCTATTAATGGGCATCCCTCCAATTTCTAATTCTATGCCACTCTGAAAAGGGCTACTACACATGTTTTTGTACATGTTGTTCTACTCCTCTTTTTACAGTTTCTTTGGGATACCCACCTAGAAGTGGTATTGCTGAATCAAAGGGTATGTGTAGTTCAATGGCCTTTTGAGCATTGTTTTGAATTGCTCTCCAGAATGGTTGGATGTGGTTGCATTAGTATTGCAAAATTTCCCTTTTTTTGTCATATTAGCCAATCTGATAGATTTGTGCTGGTATCTTAGAGTTGTTTTAATTTATGTTTCTACAATCTATAGTGATTTAGAGGACTTCTTTATATGCCTATTGATAGTTTTGCTTTCTTCAACTGAAAACTGCCTATTCATATACTCTGACCATTGATCAACTAAGGAATGGCTTGTAGTTTTATAAATTTGACTCAGTTCTCTATGTATTTCAAAAATGAAGCCTTTATCAGAGAAATTTTCTGTTTAATGATTGTTTCCAGGTTTCTGCTTTCCTTTTAATGTTGATTCCATTAGATTTTTATGTACAAAAGCTTTTTTTTAAATTTTAATATAAAAATTGATTTTTCTTCTATTATTACTATAATGAACATTTCTGGTATTATACTGAATAATAGTAGTGACAATAAAAACCTTGCTTTACCCCTGATCTTATTGGCAAAATTTTTAGCTTATCTTTATTACAGATAATACTAGCTGATGGCTTAGATAAATATTGCTTATCATTTTGAAGATTTTATTCCTATGTTCTCTCCGTTTTTAATAGAAATGGGTGTTGTATTTTATAAAAAGCTGTTTCAATGTCTATAATTTCTCTTGGTTTTAATTATCGATATGGTCAATTGTGTTCACAGATTTTCCAATAGTGAACTGACTCTGACTTCCTGATCCTAAAAATTACTTAGTCATAGTATATAATCCTTGTGATATATTGCTGTAATTTCCTTGATAACATTTTATTCAAATTTTTTGCTT
This sequence comes from Sminthopsis crassicaudata, assembly GCF_048593235.1. Lineage (NCBI taxonomy): Eukaryota > Metazoa > Chordata > Mammalia > Dasyuromorphia > Dasyuridae > Sminthopsis > Sminthopsis crassicaudata. The sequence continues at coordinate 247,016,045 of NC_133620.1, read as the reverse complement.
CAATATTGATTAGGAATATTATTTTTTAATTATTTTCTCTGTTTTAGCTTCTCCTTGTTTAGGAGACCATGATTGTGTCCTAAGAGGAATGTGGTAGAATTCCTTCTTTGCCTACTTTTCCAATATACTATATATAATTGGAAGTAATTATTCTTTAATTGTTTAACAGAATCTACTTGTAAACACATATGGCCCTTGGATATTTCCTTAGGAAAGCCATTAATAGCTTCTTCGATTTCTTTTTTTTTCCCCCAAGATGGTGTTATTGGGCAATCTATTTCCTGATCTCCTACTCTAAATAAATTTAGTAAGTAGTCATCATTTTTGCTCAGATTTTCACCTTTTTTCATTTTTTATACCAGATATTTTATTTTCTTCTATTTTAAATTTGAAAGTCTTATTGGATTGGACCCACACTTAACACCACATACCAAGATAAGATCAAAATGGGTCCATGATTTAGGCATGAAGAAAAAGATCATAAATAAATTAGAGGAGCATAGGATAGTTTACCTCTCAGACTTGTGGACGAAGAAGAAATTTGTGACCAAAGGAGAACTAGAGATCATTATTGATCAAAAAATAGAAAATTTTGAGTACATCAAATTGAAAAGCTTTTATACAAACAAAACTAATGTAAACAAGATTAGAAGAAAAGTAACAAACTGGGAAAATATTTTTACAGTTAAAGGTTCTGATAAAGGCCTCATTACCAAAATATATAGAGAACTGACTCTAATTTGTAAGAAATCAAGCCATTCTCCAATTGATAAATTCAAAGGATATGAACAATTTTCAGATGATGAAATTCAAACTATTCCCACTCATATGAAAGAGTGTTCCAAATTACTATTGATCAGAGAAATGCAATTTAAGACAACTCTGAGATACCACTATACACCTGTCAGATTAGCTAAGATGACAGGAAAAAAATAATGATGAATGTTGGAGATGTGGGAAAATTGGGACACGGATGCATTGTTGGTGGAGTTGTGAAAGAATCCAACCATTCTGGAAAGCAATCTGGAACTGTACCTAAAAAGTTATCAAAATGTGCATACCCTTTGATCCAGCAGTGCTACTACTGGGATTATATCCCAAAGAAATACTGAAGGGAAAGGAGCCTGTATGTGCCAAAATGTTTGTGGCAGCCCTTTTTGTAGTGACTAGAAACTGGAAAATGAATGGATGTCCATCATTTGGAGAATGTTTGGGTATATTATGGTATATGAATGTTATGGAATATTATTGTTCTGTAAGAAATGACCAACAGGATGAATGCAGAGAGGCTTGGAGAGACTTATATCAACTGATGCTGAGTGAAATGAACAGAACGAGGAGATCATTATACACTTCAACAACAATACTGTATGAGGATGTATTCTAATGGAAATGGATATCTTCAACAAAGAGAAGATCTAATTCAGTTCTAATTGATGGACAGACTCAGCTACATCTAGAGAAGGAACAATGGGAAATTATTGTAAACTCTTTGCACTTTTGTTTTTCTTCCCAGGTTAATTTTACCTTCTGAATCAAATTCTTCCTGTGCAACAAGAAATTTGGTTCTACACACATATATTGTATCTAGGATATACTATAACACATTTAACATATATGAGACTGCCTGCCATCTAGGAGAGGGGGTGGAGGGTAGGAGGGAAAATTCGGAATAGATGTGAGTGCAAGGGATAATGTAAAATATCACCTATGCATATGTACTGTCCAAAAAAGTTATAATTATAAAATTAATAAAAAAGTCTTATTTTATGTTATTCTTTTTTTCTCCAGACAAACAACTCCCAGATTTGTTAGCAGGAAAGTTTTGATTTTATTTTTTACTTTCAATTTTATTAATCTCTTTGATTTTGGGAGTTTTCAATTTGTTGTTCAGTTGGGAATTTTTAATGTGTTCCTTTTCCAGTTTTTTTTTTCCCTAATTGCTTTCCAATTCATTTATCTACTCTTTCACTATTTTCTTAATGTAAGCATTTAGAGAAATAAAATTGCCCTTTGCAACTACTGTGGCACATCCCAGAAATTGTTATGTGTTGTTTCATTGTTGTCATTGCCTTTAATAAAGTTATTGATTGTTTCTATGATTTGTTCTTTAACCCACTTAATTTTTAGGATTAAATTATTTTGTTTTTAATTAATATTTAATTTATCCTTCCACTGCCCTTTATTGAATGTAAATTTTAAATCACATTTTTTCAGTGTACATCAAGACTATTTTTAGCATTTAGTTTTGCAAGATTTAAATTTCAAAATTTATATATATATATATATAATTATGTAAAGATACACAATTTTTCATCGCCACTATAGTGGAAGAAAAAAAAATATCAAAACGGGAAAAACATGATAACAAATGAAATGAAAACAGTAAGTATCAATTTGTATTCAGAATCCATCAATTCTTTATCTGGATATGGATTGAATTTACATTCTAAATCCTTTGTACTTGTTCTAGATCATTGTATTTCTGAGAATAGATGTCATTCATAATTGAACATCACATAATATAACTGATACTGTGTACAGTAATTTCCTAGTTCTGCTCATTTCGCTTTGCATTAGTCTGTACAGATCTTTTACAAGTTTTACTTAAATCTGCCTGTCTATGATTTCTTATTGCACAATACTATTCCATTACATTTACAGAACATAATGTTTTCAGTTAGTCCCCAATTGATGGTCATCTCTTCAATTACCAATATTTTACCATCATTAAAAAAGCTGTTATAAATATTTTGCACATATATATCTTGTTCCTTCTCTTATAATCTCTTTGAAATATAGATCTCTAGTGGAATTGTGGTATTGCTGGATAAAAAGGAATAGACTGTTTAGTATTCTTTTGGGCCTCATTACTAATTGCTCTCCAGAATGGTTAGATCTGTTCACTACTCCCACCAAGAGTGTGTTAGTGTCTCAATTTTCCAACATCTTCTTCAATATTTATCATTTCCCTTTTTTGTCATATTAGTCAACTTGATAGGTATGCAGTTGTACTATAGAGTTGTTTTCATTTGTGCTTTGAGAGCATAATTTACAGCACATTAATTTGGAGCATTTTTTCATATACTTTCGATAGCTTTGATTTCTTGAAAATTGTCTATTCATATCCTTTGAACATTTGTCAATTGGGGAATGGCTTGTTTTTCTATCAATTTGACTCAGTTCTCTTACATATTTAAAAAGTGAAGCTTTTATCAGAGACATTTGCTGTAAAGATTGTTTCCCAGATTTCTGCTTTCCATCTAAGGTTGCTGGTATTTTTGCAGCTGCAATTTTAAAAGATCGTAGTGATACAAGTTTTAAGAATTACAGGTATCATCTTCCCATATAAGAATATAAACAATTCAGCCCCATTGAATTCCTTGTTTTCTCAATTTACCATTTTAGTCTTGTCTTGGGTCTTAGTATTGGAGATCATTTTTTTTTTGTCAATTCTGGTCTTTTCCTTATAAAATCTTGAAAACCTTCTATTTCACCAAATGATCAATTTTTCCATTAAATATTATGCTTAATAAATCAAGCCATTCTCCAGTTGATAAATGGACAAAGGATATGAACAGACAATTTTCAGATGATGAAATTGAAACTATTTCCAAACATATAAAAGTGTTCCAAATCACTATTAATCAGAGAAATGCAAATTAAGACAAATCTGAGATACCACTACACACCTGTCAGATTGGCTAAGATGAAAGGAAAAAATAATGATGAATGTTGGAGGGGATGTGGGAAAACTGGGACACTGATGCATTGTTAGTGGAGTTGTGAATGAATCCAACTATTCTGGAGAGCAATCTGGAAGTATGCTCAAAAAGTTATCAAACCGTGCATACCCTTTGATTCAGCAGTGCTACTACTGGATTTATATCCCAAAGAGATTTTAAAGAAGGGAAAGGGACCTGTATGTGCAAGAATGTTTGTGGCAGCCATCTTTGTAGTGGCCAGAAACTGGAAACTGAGTGGATGCCCATCAATTGGAGAATGGCTGAATAAATACATACATAAATACATGAATATTGTGGGATATTATTGTTCTGTAAGAAATGACTAGCAAGATGACTTCAAAAAGGCCTGGAGAGACTTAGATGAACTGATGCTGAGTGAAATGAGTAGAACCAGGAGATCGTTATAAACTTCAACAGTACTGTATGAGGATATATTCTGATGGAAGTGGATATCTTCAACAAAGAGAAGATCTAATTCAGTTCCAATTGATCAATGATGGACAGAATCAGCTACACCCAGAGAAGGAACACTGGGAAATTAGTGTTAACTATTTGCATTTTTGTTTTTCTTCCTAGGTTATTTTACCTTCTGAATCCAATTCTTCCTGTGCAATAAGAAATTCGGTTCTGCACACATATATTGTATCTAGGATATACTATAACATATTTAACATGTATAAGACTGCCTGTCATCTAGGGGAAATGGTGGAGGGAAGGAAGGGAAAAATTGGAACAGAAGTGAGTGCATGGGATAATGTAAAAAATTACCCATGCATATGTACTGTCAAAAAAAAAAAGTTATAATTATAAAATAAAATTAAAATTAATTATTTTTTTAAAAGTATTATGTTTAATATTGTTGGAAGGTGATTGTTGGTTGCAGTCCTAGCTCCTTGGACTTCCAAAATTGTTTATTTTGTATTCTCTGATCTTTTAAAATTTTAGCTGCTAAATCCTGTGTAATCCAGATTGTGACTCTAGAATATTTGATTATTTCTTTCTGGCCACTTGCAGCATTTTTTCTTTGATACAATAGTTCTGAAATTTGACTATAATGTTCTTTGAAGTTTTTATTTTGGGATCTTTTTTCAGAAATGATTGGTGGATTCTTCCGAATTCCCATTTTCTGCTCTAGTTTCAGGATATCAGGGCAGTTTTTCTTGATAACTTCTTGAAAGGTGCTGTCCAATACTTCCTTTTGGTTATGTCTTTCTATTAATCCAATGATTCTAACATTATCACTCCTGGATGTAATTTCCAGATCAGTATTTTTTTTTAATGAGATATTTTATATTTTCTTCTAATTTTTAATTCTTTTGAATTTGTTTCATTGATTCTTAATGTTTCATAAAATCATTAGCTTTCACTTGCCCAATTATAATTTCTAAGGAATTGAAGGAATTTTTTTTCTAATTTTAAAGAATAATTTTAATTAGATTTTTAAAATTTTCTTTTCTATTTGGACAATTGTGCTTTTAAAGAGTGTTTTCTTTAGTGAATTTTTTATTTCCTTTCCCATTTTCTCAATTCTATTTTAAATAGTTTTCTTTTTCTCAAACTTGATTTTTTTCATAATTCTCTTGCATTACTATCATTTCCCCCCATTTCTTTTATTCAGCCTTTTACATGTGATTTTAAATTTATTTTTGAGATTTTCTATGAATTCTTTCTGTGCTTGAAACTGCTTCCTATTTTTCTTTCTTTGGGATTTTTGCCCACAAGTGTTTTGACATTATTGTTCTCTTTCGAGTTTGAGCTTTGATCTTTCCATCACCATAATAACTTTCTTTACTCAGATTCTTTTTGTTGTTGTAGTCTGGTCATTTTTATGGCCTTTTTTCCTTTTAAATTTAAGCTCTGCTAATAGCTCTGCTATTAGAAGGATCACTGTTTCAAGCTTTCTGTCAGGGGGTATAGGCCCTTGTTAATTACTTGGTGCTGAGCTGATGTTGCTCCAAAGCCCATGGGAGATAGTTGAGGAGTAGGGGTGCTGCTGGAGTCCATTGAGGTCTGGTAGTTCATCTGGTGCTGTTACAGAGTTTAAGTACTGGTGTCTGACATGTGTTGAGGCCAGTAAGGTATTCCTGCAATTACATTTTCCTGTTTCTTTGGGGTTACCTTGAAGTACATGGCAGAGCCCAAATTGGCAACAGCCTGTTTACTTGGAAATGCTGGGTTATGTGTGGAGTCCCAGAGTTAGTGTCTGTCCATTTATTTAGGCACCTATAGGGTTGGTGTCTACCTATTTTCCTAGAACTATGCTGAAATATGTGGAAGTCTGGCCACTGAGGATGCCTTTTTATATGGGGTTATGCAGAACAATGTGGAGGAAGACCCTGTGGCATATGCTTATTCTTCCACACTGGATTTGCTGAGGTGTGGTTTGCTTCTGGCTTCCTAGAATGTTTCCTGTCCCAGAGTATATTCACATTTTACCTGAGTAAAAAAGACCTTTCCTGCTGACTTTTCAGTGTTTCACTCCATCCTTTTGCTGATTTTGCAGTTCCCAGTTTGGGGAGGGGGGGGAGTGGCACTATTTTATGATTTAGAGATGAATGTGGGAGAGTTATGGGTATTTCCTGCTTATTTCACCATCTTAACTCACATAATTGAAATTATCAAGGTAATTAAGTTTAATGTTATATATTTCTCTAAATGTCCTGTACATTTTTTTCAGGTTTTTATCCATGATATTTCATACAACTATTTTGTCCAGTCTATATTTTGTTTCTAATTATGTCATTGATTTTATTTATTTCAATTTTATTCAGTCAAAAATGTTTATTTTGTCTTTTATAATTTCATTTTTTGTTTGTTTGCTAAAGAACCCTCTCCAAGCTATAATTGGGGAGGGGGGAGAGAATGATTTCTTTTTTTATAAAACATTTATGGTGAGGTCTCATGTACATTTTGACATAATGTGGCATTTGGTATAAGATTTGTTCTATACCAGAGTTCTCCAAACTGCTTTGCTTTTCTACAGTTCTTCTCAATAAGATTATATTTCTTTTGGTAATTCATGTTCTGGGTTATCACAAAATGAATAATGTTTTGTATACACACAATATCTTATATATCAAAAGCATTGAATAAGTGCTTTATATATATATATATACATATTATATACATATGCACATATATATGTCCCTTTGTATATAGACACATATATATCTTATCTATAGTATCCTTGCATTTTATTTAAAATATTTTTTCATCAATATTCATCTGGATAGCAGGAGTTATAATATCACAAACCTTTTTTTAAAAACAGTAGTAAAGACTAAAGATTATGGGCCTCTTCCCAGAGTAATGTAGTTTTAAAACACACACAAAAAATTACAAAACAACTAAATTAGATTTAAATAAAGATCAAATTTGTGAATTTCAGTCAGCTTTCTTTATTTTCTCTCTTTCTTATTTAGATGATCATACTCATCTCATAAAATCAATGCTGGTAACTTTTCTTGCTCTTTTTATCTATAGATGTATGTATGTGCATGTGTTCTTATTAATCATTATTCAACATTAAATAGGTGATGTAACTTAAATCTATTTGATCCAGAATATTTATAATTTTAAGCAATTCCTAGGCTGAGATACTATCTGTTTTGAATATATTTTTTCAAAGAAGTTTGTGTACTTTATTCATTTGCCTCTAGACTAAAAAATGTTTAGGTCAGAAGTGCAATGGATTGTTAAATTGTGTACCCATTAACTTTTCCCTTACCATTTAGGATTTGGTTCTGTTTTTCACACATTTAATTAATCAGGCATTAGGTCATTTCACTACAATTACTTCCAAGCATTTAGTTTGACCCATAAGTGTTTTCAAGGAATTAAAAGCAAATTGATTTAAAAATAATCAAGATTATAAATAGTTCATCCACAGTGGATAATTATAAAATAGCAATGGTTTTGCTACATACATGTTGGGGGAAAACTGCCTTTGTGGTCTTCTTATTATTTCAAAGCAGAATAATTTACTATTCTGCCAATTTAACAGCAGCTTATTTTTATCTTTTCTCTTTTAACACTTAATATTAGTGGAATTGTAGACTCAAAAACTCAACATTATTCCAATGTGCTATTTGTAAACAGACTTTAACCCACAGTTAGAGGCCATATAGCTTATTTTCTGTATGGTTAGCATCCTCACAGTTTGTAAGAGACCTTTCTGATTTCAGGGCACAATTTCTTGACAAGAGTTTTAACATAGTTATGGATGTTGTCTTTTTCATACATTTTAAAGTGTTCCAAATTTAATTGTTTTATACTTAGAAAAAAGAGTGAAATAAAATCCATAGGGCTTATATTGCAAAAAACTGAAAGGATCATTAGATAAGTAAGTTAAGCATTTTCTTTTGTCTTTGTAATAGTTCATTTGTAAAATTGAACCACATCATTCAAGTATAGCAATGCAATCTCCCAGTTAACCTCACTGTGTACAGAAATGAGTACCGAGAGCAGAGTCAAAACCTTTGTTCAGACTCTGCTGCTAAGATTTATTATTTATAGGACAATGTTTAAAATATTGTCTCTGGGCTTCACTTTCCCCATCTATAGAATGCCAAAATAGTTATAATGTCTACTTTACCTTTGGCAAGTTTCAAAATTCCTTTAATGACCTTCCACCTGTTACAGTTTTTAATATTCTTCCAGTATTGCCCCATTTTCATAAGCCATAGAATACCACAATCACCAAAAAATTAAAGATACTATAATATAAGTGTACATGAGAAGAATTTTCATTCATTTTAGTCATGTCCAACTCCTTGTGATCCCATGTATGGCTTTCTTGGCAAAGAAACTTGGCAAGGTGATTTCCTTCTACAGCTCATTTTACAGATGAGGAAACTAAAAGTCAACTACTAGTAAGTGATTTCCAACCCAGCATTCTATCAACTGTACAATCTACTTCCCCTGTGGTAGGGGGAAGCAGATGATAATACATAATTTTTTTTTAAATGCCAAAGAAGAATTGAAAGAAGATTGTCATAATGGAAATGTCTATTCAGTGAGGAAAGAGAATGGAATTATCTTGTTGCAAAAAAAGGGATAGTCTGGATCCTCCAATTCAGTTGAATGAATAAAAGTTTTTCAGAACACTAGATGTATTCTCTATAGCAAATTTATAAGAATGAAGGAACATGAGTCAAACAGGATACGCAAATACCAATGAGTTTGTGATCTTCTTTGTTGGAGGACACATTAACATCACTAAGATTCCAAGGCTATTTGTATACTAAAGTGTTTACCTCATAGATTGTGGTGATATCAAATGAAGTACTATTTATTAACAGCCAAAATGCCATAAAACGTAAGTAAGTTTTTTAACCAACTGAAAAATGGATGGAGAAGTGGTCCTGTTAATTGGAATGAAAAATGTGGCCAAAGAGTTCTTTGGTTATCTCTAATAAATATATAAATAATGATGTCACTTTAGAATTTTTATATTTAGTGGATAGTTCTGGAATCATGGAAGAGAAAATGTCATTTTTAACAAAAAACTTGTGGCTAAACCTTTTCTTTTAATCAATAAAAAATACATATTATATACCTACAGTATGCCAAGGACAATGGCAAGAAAGGAAAAATGGCAAACTCATAGTAATCCTTAATACCTAGAAACTTACAGTCTTAAAAAGGAAATAATATAAGGGGATATATATATATATGTATATATATATATACACACACATACATATATATGTATATTCAGGATAAATAAAAGCTACTTTGGAGAGGGAAAAGAAGCGAATGATTAGGGAGAAACTATCATGTAAGAGAAGATGACATTAAGTTGTATGTCAAAGGAATCAGGAATTCCTTGAGGCAGAGGAAAGAATAGATTCCAGTAAAGGGTATCAGCCAGGAAAAAGAAACAGAGATGGGAGATGGAATAATATGTGTACAAAATAACAAATAAGATGGTTTGGTTGGACTCAGGATTGCACAGAAAGGAGAAAGGTGTAAGAAGATTTGAAAGGCGTTAAGGGGATCAAGTTGTGAAAGGAGGTAATAGATAATCCTTTGAATTTATTGAGAATAAGGAACAGGAATAGTATGGTAAGAACAGTATAATTAGAGGTAGCTAGATAGTGCAGTAGTTAGAGTACTGACCCTGGAGTAAGGAGAACTTGAGTTCAAACCTGGCCTCAAACACTTAATACTAGTTGGGTGATACTACATAAGTCATTTAACATTAAATGTCTCTCCTCTCCCCCAAAAAAAATAAAGATGAGAATAATTATGTTTGCAACTATAGAAAGATGGATTGAAATAGTAAGGGGCTTAAGACAAGGGCATCAATTCATTTTCCAACTCATTGTACCACAAAAAGAGCTGCTACACATATTTTGCACATATGGGTTGTTCTCCCTACTTTATGATTTCTTTGGGTTACAGGCCCAGTAGAGACACTGCTTTAATTTAATAATCTGAAAATTGTCTGTTTATATCATTTGAACATTTATCAAATGTCAAATGACTTGTATTCTCATAAATTTAACACAGTATTTTATTTTAGAAATGAGGACTTTATCAGAAATACTGACTACAAAAATTGTTTCCCAGCTTTGTGCCATCCTTCTTATTTTGGCTGTGTTGGTTTTATTATTATTAAAGCTTTTTCTTTTCAAAATATATGCATAATTTTTGACATTCACCCCTGCAAAATCTTGTGTTCAAATTTTAATTTACCTTCTCCTCACCCTGTCCCATAGACAATCTAACATATGCTAAATATGTGCAATTCTTTTTTCATATTTCCACAATAATTATGCTGCACAAGAAAAATCAGATCAAAAAGAAAAAAAAAATGAGAAAGAAAACAAAATGCAAGCAAACAGCAAAAGGAGTGAAAATGCAATGTTGTGATCTACACTTAGTCCCCATAATCATATTTCTGAATGCAGGTGCCTCTCTTCATCACAAGATCATTTGAACTGGCCTGAATCATCTCATTGTTGAAAAGAGCCATGTCCATCAGAATTGATCATTGTATAATCTTGCTATTGCCGTGTGGAATGATCTCCTAGTCCTACTCTCTTCACGTAGCATCAATTCATGTTAATCTCTCCAGGATTTTCTGAAATCGTCATGCTGATTTTTTCTGATAGAATAATAATATTTCATAATATTCATATGCCATAACTTATAAAACCATTCTCCAACTGATGGGCATCCATGCAATTTCCAGTTTCTATCCATTACAAAAAAAGCTGCCACAAATATTTTTTGCAGATATGGGTCTCTTTTCCTCCTTTATGATCTCTTTGCAATACAGGCCCAGTAGAGACAATGCTGGATCAAAGAGTATGCACAGTTTCATAGCCCTTTGAGTATAGATTCAAATTGCTCTCCAGAATGGTTGAATCAGTTCACAGCTCTATAAACAATGTAAATGTCCCAGTTTTCCAACAACCTCTTCAAAATTTGTCATTATCTTTTCTTGTCATCTTAGCTAATCTGAGAGTACTAATGGTACTTTAGTGTTATCTTAATTTTCATTTCTCTGAACAATAGTGATTTGCAGCACCTTTTCATATGACTAGAAATAGTTTCAATTTCTTTATCTGAAAATTGCCTATTCATATTTTTAACCATTTATCAATTGGAGAATGGCTTGAATTCTTATAAATTTGAGTCAATTCTCTATATATTTTAGAAATGAGGCCCTTATAAGAACCCTTGAATGTAAAAATGTTTTCCCAATTTATTGCTTCTTTTCTAATCTTGTCTACATTGGTTTTGTTTGTACAAAAACTTTTTAACTTAATATAATCAAAATCATCCATTTTGGGTTACATGGTATGCTCCAGTTCTTTTTTGGATGCAAAATCTTTCCTTCTCCAAAGATCTGAGATGTAACCTATCTTTGGTTCTTCTAATTTGCTTACATCACTCTTTATGTTTAAATCATGAACTCATTTCGACTTTATCTTGGTATAGGGTGTTAGGTGTTGGTCAATGCTTACTTTCTGCTATATTAATTCCCAATTTTCTCAGCAGTTTTGTCAAATAGTGAGTTCTTATTCCAAATATTGAGGTCTTTGAGTTTGTCTATTACGTTTTGGCTATTACCATAGTCATTGATTATTGTGTTTTATGAACCTAACAATCCACTGATCAACTATTCTATCTCTTAGCCAGTACTTTCTAAGGCTAAGGCATGTTCATTTGTATTTTTTATTTCATTAATTTCCTTAAAATTCTTGACCTTTTGTTCTCCCAGATGAACTTTCTTATAATTTTTTCTAGGTCTGCAAAATAATTTCTTTCAAGTTTGATTGTTATGGACACTGAATAAGTAGATTTATGTAAGTAATATTGTAATTTTTATTATATTAGTAGTCCATGAGCACTTAATTTTTCCAATGGATTAGATCTGATTTTATTTGTATGGAAAGTGTTTTGTAATTGAGTTCACATAGTTCTTGACTGCCTTGGCAAATAGGCCATCAGATATTCTATATTATCTACAGTTGTTTAAATGGAATTCCACTTTGTATCATTTGCTGCTGAACTTTGTAGGTAATATATAAAATATAGATGATTTATGTGGATTTATTTTATATCCTGCAACTTTACTAAAGTTGTGAATTGTTTCTATTCTAGTAGTTTTTTAGTTGGTTCCCTAGCATTCTCTCAGTATACCTTCATATAATCTGCAAAGAATGATAATTTGGTTTCTTCATACCTACTCTAATTCCTTTAATTTCTTTTTCTTCTCTTATTGCCAAAGTTAACATTTCTAATACAATATTGAATAGTATTGGTGAAAGTGGGCAATCTTGTTTCATCCCTAATCTTATTGAGAATGCTTCTAGTTTATCACCATTACATCTGATGCTTGCTGATGGCTTTAAATAGATGTTATTAATTAATTTAAAGGAAATTTTATTTATTCCTATACTCTCTAGTGTTTTTAATAGGAATGGGTGTTGGATTTTATCAAATGCTTTTTCTGTATTTATTGAGATGACCATATGATTTTTGTTTCCTAATATTGAACCAGCCCTGCATTCCTGGTATAAATCCTACTTGGTCATAGTGTATTATCCTGGGGATGATTTCCTATAATCTTTTTGCTAGTATTTTATTTAAGATTTTTGCATCAAAGTTCATTAGGGAGATTGGTCTATAATTTTCTTTCTCTGTTTTCCTCCTACCTGATTTAGATATCAGTACCATTTCTGTGTCATAAAAGGAATTTGGTAGGACTCCTTCATTCCCTATTTTTTCAAATAATTTATATAGCTTTGGAGTTAATTGTTCTTTAAATGTTTGGTAGAATTCACATGTAAACCCATCTGGTCCTGGAGATTTTTTCTTAGGGAGTTAATTAATAGCTTGTTCTATTTCTTTTTTTTCTAAAATGGGACTATTTAATCAATTTACTTCTTCCTCTGTTAATCTAATCAAGCTATAGTTTTGAAGGCATTCATCCATTTCATTTAAGTTATCGAATTTATTGGCATAAAATTGGGCAAAGCAACTCCTAATTATTGCTCTAATTTCCTCTTCATTAGTGGCAAAGTTTCCCTTTTCATATTTAAGACTAACAGTTTAATTTTCCTCTTTCCTTTTTCTAATCAAATTTATCAAGAGTTTATGTATTTTGTTGGTTTTTTCATAGAACCAACTCTTAGTTTTATTTATTAATTCAATAGTTTTTTTACCTTCAATTTTATTAATCACTCCTTTTATTTTTAGAATTTCAAGTTTAGTGTTTGATTAGGGTTTTTTAATTTGCTCTTTTTTTAGCTTTTTTAGTTGCAAGCCTAATTCATTGATTTTCTCTTAAAATTTCCTCTTATTACCACTTTTGCTACATCCCACACATTTTGGTATGATATCTCATCATTGTAATTCTCTTGGGTGAAATTATTAATTGTGTCTATGATTTGCTGTTTTACGCAATCATTCTTTAGGATGAGATTATTTAGTTTACAATTACTGTTTGGTCTATTTTCCCTTTTTTATTTAATGTAATTTTTTTGCATTTTGATCTGAAAAGGATGCATTTACTATTTCTGCCTTTATGCATTTGAATTTGAGGTTTTTATGTCCTAAAATATAGTCAATTTTTGTGTAGATTCCATGAACTGCTGAGAAGAAAGTGTACTCCTTTCTATCTCCATTTAGTTTTCTCCAAAGATCTAACATACCTAATTTTTTAACTTCTTTCCTATTTATTTTGTGTTTTGCTTTATCTAGTTCTGATAGTGCAAGGCTGAGATCTCCCACTATTATAGTTTTGCTCTCTATTTCTTCTTGCAGCTCTCTTAACTTTTCCTTTAGAAATTTAAATGCCACACCACTTGATGTATATATGTTTAATATTGATATTGTTTCATTATCTATGCTATCCTTTAGCAAGATATAGTGCCCTTCCTTATCTCTTTTAATTATATCAATTTTTGTTTTGCTTGATCTTAGATCAGGATGGCTACCCCCACTTTTTTCACTTCACCTGAAGCACAGTAGATATTGCTCCAGCCTTTTACCTTTATTCTGTATGTATCACCCTGCATCAAGTGTTTTTCCTGTAAACAACATATTATAGGACTCTGACTTTTAATCCAGTCTGCTATTTGACTCTGTTGTATGGGGGAATTTACCCCATTCACATTTATGGTTAAAATTACTAATTTTGTATTTCCTGCCAAATTGTTAACACCAGATTATGCTTTTCTCTTTCCTTTCCCCCTTACTCCCCTCCCCAATATTAAACTTGTGAGCATCACTTGCCTCATGCAGTCCTCCCTCTTTCAGATTTCCCCCTTAGAGTCCTTCCCCTTTTCTTAAACCTTTCCCTTACAATTTCTTTATTCTCACTCCTTCCCTTTTTGCTTTTCCCCCTCCCACTTTTCAATGAAGTGAGAGAAGTTTCTCTGTAAATCAGATATATCTAATAATTTCTCTTTGAGCCAGTTCTGATGAAAGTAAAATTCACACTATGTTTATTTCCCTCCTTTTTTGCCCTCAGATATAATAAGTTTCCTTTGCCTCTTCATGAGATGTATTACCTCCACTTTTCCCTTTTTCTGGTTCAATTTGCTTTCCACCTTTAGTTATTTTTTATATTATATCAGTAAAACCAAATTATGCATGTACTCTTTATGTATACTCATAACAGAAATATAGTTTCCAAGATTTCTTTTTACCTTTTTATGCTTCTCTTGAGTCCTATATTTGGAGGTTAAAAATTTTGTTTAGTTCTGTTTTTTTCATCAAAAATAAATGGAATTCACCTATTTCATTGAATATCCATCTTCATCCCTGGAAGAAAATGTTCAGTTTGGCTGGGTAACTTATTCTTGGTTGAATACCAACTTCCTTGGTCTTTTAGAATACCAGATTCCAGGCCTTTTGATCCTTCAATGTGGATGATAGATCCTGAGAAATCCTTATTATGGCTCCTCTGTATTTGATTTTTTTTTTCCCTGGCTGCTTGTAGTATTTTTTCCTTGGTCTGATAGTTCTGGAATTTAGCCACAATATTTCTTGGAGTTTTGATTTTGGTATCTCTTTCAGTAGATGATCGAGGAATTCATTCAATTATTTATTTTACCTCCTGTTACTATAACATCTGAGCAGTTCTCTTTGATGATTTCCTGAAAAACAGTGTCTAGCCTCTTTTTTTTTTTTTTTTTTTTTTTTTTTTTTTATCATGATTTTCAGAGAGTCCAATAATTCTTAGATTATCTCTCTTAGATCTATTTCCAGGTCGGTTATTTTCCCAAGTAGGTATTTAACTTTTTTTTCTATTTTTTCAGTTTTTTGGTTTTGCATGACTGATTCTTGGTGTCTCCTCAGGTCATTTATTTCTATTTGTTCAATTCTGGTTTTTAAAGAATTATTTTCTTCATTTAATTTTTTATTTCTTTTTGTAATTGTTCAATTGAATTTTTAAATGAATTGTTTTTTTCTATGGAAATTTTTTTTCCATTTTGCTAATTTTATTTTTTAAGGAGCTATTTTCTTTTTCCAATTCACTAATTCTGTTTTTCAGGGAGTTAATTTCTTTATCCACTCTTTTAATGACTAACTTAACTTATCCAGACCCTCTTGAAAACCTTCACTTTCCTTTCCCCATTTTTCTTCTAGTTCTCTTTTGAGAGCTTTTTAAAATTTCTTTTATGAGAGCCTTGTGTAATGGGGACCAGGTTATATCACTATTTGAGGCTTCATGTGGAGACAATCTGTTTTTATTCTCCTCAGTGTTTGAAGTCTGCTCTCTTTCAGTGTAGAAGATATCTATAGTTGGAGCCTTCTTTGCCTTTTTACTCATTTTACCAAAAATGAATGAATGAATGAATGAATAGAAATTATATTAAAAAAAAAAAAACACAAAACTGCTGTCTGCTTTTGGAGCAGTGTGGTGTTACCAAGCTTCCTCAATAGACAACAGGAAGTAGCAGTGAAGCAGCAGTGGGACAGCAATGGTTGTGCTGGGATCAGCATCTGTGCTGTGGTCAGCATCTGCATGCTGAGATCATGCTGAGTCCCTCCTGGTGTCTTGAGAGACTATAGCTTTTGGGGTTTTAATCTTTGACCCCTGTGTTTATAGCTTCTCTGCTAATTTACTGACTTGCTGTCAAAGCAGAGCTCACACTGTGAGAGAGTTCTCCCTGCGGATTTTCAGGCAGTGAAGACCACACCCTGCCCCCCTCTGGTCTGTTCAGTGTGAGCTTTCACTACCTACCAGCCTGATTCTGTGCCTAGCCTAACCATACCCACCCATGTGCAAAACCAGACCTTTTCTGGCGAATTTCGATATTATCTTGTGTTGGTAATGTGTTGTACTCCCAATATTTGTGAGTTCTGACAGTCAAGCACTAATTACAAGGCTGAGTTTCACAAAAATAGTTTGAAGGAAAAGGAGAGCTTAGATAGATACATATGTTTTCTCCTCCATCTTGGCTCTGCCCCCTCCTCCAAATTCTTAAAGCAGATATTGCTCATGGTTCTTTCTGTCCTTGTCACTCTTCTATTCTTCACCTGAATATCCTGTCTGGGCCATTTATTTCATTTATACTCTCTCACATTTTCCACCAACACTTGTGCATAAACAACTCTCAAATTTACATCCCCTCCCCCTAATGCACTTGTGAGTGGTAGATTCTCAAGTCCTCTTGTCTACAAAACTCATTCCACTATTACCTCAAATTCAATGTGTTGAAATCTAAAAATGAGTTCATTATCATTTCACAAAACTTGCTCATCTTTATCTCATTACTTCTTTACATGATGCACTTTTCAATCTTGGAAAAATCTTTAGTATAATGGAATGATTTCTGGATTTGGAAACAGAGGACCTTCATCCTTATTATTTCATACCTGTGTGACCTTAGGAAAGCTATTTAGCATTTATGGACCCCAATTCTTCATTCATAAAATGAGAGATTTGAACTTAATGGCCTCCAAATCATTTACAATTTGAAATTTAAGATCCAATGATTCTTCTCCATTTTTCACATCCAATAAATTAACAGATGCTATCCTTGTGTCTAGGAGTAAATCAAAAGCATTGCTGGCTACTTAAAAGAAATAAAGAAACAAGGGTGAATAAAGGAGATGTTAGATTCCTATTTCTATGCTAAAGATAAAACCTAAGGGTGGACCCAGAGGACTGTTTTTGTTTATAGTTAGGCAGTTTGTATTTTAGCAAATTTAATCCTACTGCAGTTTAATCATTAAACTAAGAATAAGAAACTCATTATATGAAGTATTCCATTACATGTATTATCAGTCTTTTTAAATATATCACTCAACTTTGTTAAATTAATTTTTCCTCTTTTTTATTCTTTGCTGTTAGAGATAATTTTCTGGAAGCAGGGAAGAGGAAAAGATTCATTGGGAAATATGAATGAGGTAAAAACAAATGATATCAAAGAAAATATATTTAATATAATACAAAACTGATAAATGAGCTCAATACTTCTGAGCAAAAACATTTACTCTTTTAATGCATTCCCCATAGGGACTTCAAAGAACATAGTCTACCATGTACTAATCTTTTGGTAAAAAAGGGCCTTTTTGATTGGTTTCTGAACCAGAACTAGTTTTACACATAAAAAATTCCTGTAAGGCAACTCAGCCCTCTTTTCCTACCTGGCTAATTGAATGGGCTAGACTATAAAAATATGAATGGATTGAGAACCACATAATCCATCAATACAGCTTCTGTTCCTTGCTTTTTTTTTTTTTTTCCCTTTCTTTCATGTGCTTAGATGTCCTTTGTACATGGCTTAGGCCATTGTGTTGCTTAGAAGAGCTGAGTCATTTCTTATTGATCATCACAAAATGTTGCTATTATGTACAATGTTTTGATGGTTCTGTTAATTTCACTTTGCATCAGTCTGTACAAGTCTTTGCAGGGTTCATTTGTTTTTGTTTTTGTTTTTGTTTTTCCTGAAAAACTTGTTCATCATTTCCTATTGCATAGTGTATTCCATTATATTCATATGCCAAAAAATGTTCAAATCTTCCTCAAATGATGGACATTCCCTCAATTTCAAATATTTTACCACCATGATAAGGGCTACTATAAATGTTTTTACATGGTCATCCTGTTCCTCTTATCATTATCTCTTTGAGATACAAACCTTCTAGTGGTATTGCTGGTACCTTTTGACCATAGTTCCAAATTGCCCTCCAGAAGGTTGGATCACTTCACAAATCCAATAAGAGTTTATTAGCATACCAGTTTTCCCACCTTTTTCCAACATCTATCACTTTCATTTTCTACCATATGAGTCAATCTGCTAGGTTTGAGATGGTACCTCAAAAATATTTTAATTTGTATTTCTCTAATCAAAAGTGATTGAGAGCACTTCTTCATATATATAGCTTCTATTTCTTTATCTGAAAACTGCATTTTCATAGCTTTTGACCATTTATTAATTGGGTAATGAGTTATAGTCTTTTAAGTCTGACTCAATTTTCTATATATTTAAGAAATTAGACCTTTCTCAGAGATACTTGCTGTAAAGATTTTTTTCCCCAGATTTCTGCTTTCCTTTTAATGTTGGTTGCTTTGGTTTTGTTTGAACAAAAGCTTATTTTAATATAATCAAAATTATCTGTTGTACATTCCATAATGCCTGTAACTCACTTAATTTCTTCTTTAAGAATTTGGATGCTATATATTCAGTGTTGATATTGCTTCATTGTCTATGGTACCTTTTAGCAAGATGTATTCCTCTTCCTTTTCTCTTTTAATCAGATCTATTTTTCTTTTCTTTTACTTTGAGATCAAGATTGCTATCTCTGCTTTTTTTTTTTTTTCTGCTGAAGCATAATACATTCTGCCTCAGCCCTTTACTTTTCCTTCTGTCTGTCTCACAGATTCAAATGTATTTATTCTAAGCAATATATTATAGGAGTCTGATTTTTGATACACTCTGCTATCCACTTTTATTTTATGAGAGAGTTCATTCCATTTAAACAGTTATAATCACAATGTATTTCCCTCCATCCTATCTTTCCTCCTGTTTGTCCTTTATTTTTTCACTCTTTGCCTCCTCACCAATATTTTATTTCTGTCTACCATCTCCCCCACTTTGATCTCCCTTCTGTCAGTCCTCTCTCCCATCTTTAGTTAATTTCTTCTCCTTACTCCCCTGTCAGGAAAGGTAGATTTCTATATTCAACTGATGGTGGGTGATGCGGGCATAGCCCCCTTTGAGATTCCTTGTCTGATCTACAACTTCCTTTGGGACTGATCTTTGATTACAAGATCTGATCAAGCCAGTTTGGGCTGTACCCAGCCCTCATTCTAATGATCTGCTCAGGCAGCCCAACCCCCACCTGGTCAGTTCTGGCCTTCCAGGCTCCACCCATATGCCCCTTTCAGCAGATAAAACATCAAAGGTGGAATCATCCCTTGGCAGAGAA
Source organism: Sminthopsis crassicaudata (assembly GCF_048593235.1). Classification (NCBI taxonomy): domain Eukaryota; kingdom Metazoa; phylum Chordata; class Mammalia; order Dasyuromorphia; family Dasyuridae; genus Sminthopsis; species Sminthopsis crassicaudata. The sequence goes on along the minus strand of NC_133620.1, from coordinate 246,996,396 downwards.
TTGAAAGATGCCAGCAAAGATGTTTTACATCAGAAACTCTCTGTCCCATCGCTTTTGGTGCTTTCCTCTATTTAATGCCTTTTACTAACCAGACTTTAACCTTGCTTCCAATCCTTGCAGTAAACCTCTTTTTATCAATCTAGGCTTTTGGGACTGTAAATTCATTTACAGGGGACTCTCGCTGCCACTAGCCCTGATTTAACTTTGTATCCTCGTACTGAATCCTAAGGGGTGACAGGGGAGCTCCATGTGACTCCCTGTACCCCAATCCTGCCACTAGACCTCAATTAATCCTAATCTTAATCCTATTGAGGTATATACCTCATCATTAGGTATTTACCTCATTATTTGGTTCCCTGTTACCTTATCAGTGGGTATTATTCCCTTTCTAAACCAATAATTTTGAGAGTATAATTCAAGCCATTTCCATTCCTCACCCTCCCATCTTCTCCTCCACTGTATTAGGTTTTTCATGCTTCTTCCTATGAATTAATTTACCCCATTCTACCTCTCCCTTCCTTCTGTACCCAGTGTACCCTTCTTTTTAATATCTCAGTTATTTTGTGTCATTCTCTCAAATTAACCTTTTGAATTTGTTTGATTAATGTTTTATGTCATAGAGTAATAAGATTCCAGTTGCCTTATTCTAACTTTTCAGAAGTTGTTTTCTTCAATTAATGTTTGTAGATTTTTTCCTACTTAACCAATTGTATCTTTTAAGGGATTGTTTTCTTCAATGAATTTTAAATATCCTTTTCCATTTACTCAATTCTATTTTTAAGCAGCTGCCTTCTTTTTCTAGGTTGCTTACTTTTTTTCATAGTTCTCTTCCATCATTCTCATTTATTCCTGGAATTTTTTCTTCTACCTTGCATATTTGACTTTTAAGCTCCTTTTTGAGCTCTTCCAAGAGATCTATTTGAGCTTCCCCCTTTTTTTTTTTCTGTATCTTGATCTTCCCTGTTACAATAATACATTTTTAAATCAGATTCTTTCATTGTTGTTGTTGTTGTTGTTGTTGTTGTTGTTTGATAACCTCTTTCAGCCTTCTTTCCTTTCTTTTAAATTTGAACTATTTTTATCTCAGACTTCTTGTGCCTGGGGCTACAGGTTTTTTATCTGCTGCTGTATTGAAGATGCCAAAAGTCTATGAGGGAACCTCCTGTCAGATGGTGGAGTGGCTGGTGTTACTGAAGGCCATAGAGAGAGTAAGGGAAGGCACAGAACCACCATGTTGGCTTGACAGGATACAGTTTACCTAGTACAGAGATGGAGTCCTAGTGCTGGAGTCTCATCAGCAAAAGCTGGTGAGATGTTTCTCCATTTTCCTTGGTTAAGCTTAAGCCGTGGTGGTCTGGTTTCTTAGCTGCCTTTTTTGCTTAGGCACCTATAAGCAGGACATCTGCCTACTTGCCTGGGGCTACATACTGAAACATTTGGAGATTTAGATGCATGAGGTTTCCTGTTTGTCGGGCACATATTGCCTGAAGCACATGGCACACTCTCAAGGCTGGATTCTTCCTAGTTCCCTAGCTGTGCTGATCCATGTGGGGAATCACGTTGTTGGAATTTGCCTGCTCCACCACAGTAGCTCAGGATCTATCAAGTTTGCTGAGGTATTGATGAGGTGTAAAGCTGGGCTCAGAGGAAGAGGATAACAAAGAGTGATAGAGAGGCAAGTCCACATGACAAAAACAAAGGAAAGTTTATTTCTTTTTTCACTGAGAAAAGAATTCTCTTAGTGGGCAAAAAACCCCTAATTCAATCAGGAGGTTTTGTGAAGGGATTTGGTGATGGTACTTAGTTTTATGGACAGACCCTGACTTAGGGCTAGGAACAGTTGAAATCAGAGGAATCTTCAATTTGAATAGAGAATTTTTCAATTGAATGAGAAGTCCTAGACTAATTTTCAAACTCAATAGAGAGCATAATCAGTAGTGAGTGTTTTCATTGGAGGTGTGCTGGTGTCTCTGGATAATAAAATGAAGCTATTTACCCCTATTTACCCCTGATTCCCTCAGGCAGGTCTTTTACAGAATTCAAAGAGACCATCACCTCAATATGGCTTACCTGATGGCTTTCTGGGAAACTTAATGTCCTATATATCCTATATCCTTTTCTTTTACCCAAATGAGACAGACCTTTCCTGTTGATCATCCAAGTTTCTTGGACTGAAAGATTATTTCACCCTACCTTTTTGTTGGTTCTGTTGTTTCAGGATGATATTTTATGGTTGTTTGGAGGTAAATATGATTATTTACTGTTTACTCTGCCATCCTGACTCATGGAAGAAAAAAAAAATATATATATATGTATATAGATATAGATATAGATATATAGAGACATATATATATATAATATATATATATATATATATATATATATATATATATATATATAAAGAATGAGACTCTCTATAAGGAACAATCAGGAGGATGATTTCAGAAAGGCCTAAGGAGACTTACATGAATAGAATCAAGACAACATTGTATACAACTACAAGAAGATTATGTGATGATTAACTGTGATGGACTTGCCTCTTTTCAAAAATGAGGTGATTCAAGCTAATTCCAATAGGCTTGTGATGGAGAAAGAGCCATCTGCATCCAGAAAGAGGACTATAGGGACTGAATATAGATCACAACATAGTGTTTTCAATTTTTTCATTGTTTCTTTGTTTTTTTTCTTTCTTATTTTTTTCTTTTTTTGATATGATTTTTCTTGTGAAGCATGATAAATGTGGAAATACATTTAGAAGAATTGCACATATTTAACCTACAATGGATTACTTACTGTCTAGGGAAGGGGGGGAGAAAAATTTAGAACAAAAGATTTTGTAAGAGTGAATTGGAAAACTATGTTTGCATATATTTGGGGGGAAAAGGCTATTATTAAAAATAAAAAAGAATGAGACTCCAATTGAAATTGCATTTTCTTTCTTAGTTCACATCTTTCAATAATATACATTGATATATGTAGTCTATGACAGATTAAATAAATTCAGGTCACCTTTATTTCATCCAGTAATCTGTATATTTTATAAATAAAGGTTAAACTATAATAACTGTCATTGTATTGCTCATCTGACATTAGTTTTATGCTATCTTATGATAGATGTTGAAGTAATTGTCAGCTCATAACTCTCTGGAACTGTGAATTGCTACCTAAAGTGTAAAAGAATGCTTGAACATTCTCCTGATGTTACTGATCAGAGGGGTAGGTATATTAGTAACTTAACTCTTGGAATTTTAATGAAGGGATGAAATTAGTGTTTGGTTTCAGTGATTATGTAAAAGTGAGAGAATATTAATGGTGGACTGAGTGATTAGTGGTGTGATTAGAGAGACAATTACTAAGAGGCACAAGAATTTCAATAAAAATCTCTAGATAATTTAGTACTTTGTTTCAGTATTCTGGGTGTGAACTTCTGGGATGTAATCCTCTGTTAAAATAAATAAATGAATCTGAAATTATGAGTAGATGGTGTTCTAGAATAGATAGAGGTAGGTGTCACCTGCCTTTTTAAGATGAACACACAGAAGTTATACAGCCCTGGGTCTCAGTGTCACATGCACTAATGTCAGTGTTTTGGATATGGCAGCAGAAAGCTTTATTCAATATGCCTATTTCCACAGTTCTGAGGCCCTAGTACTCTTCACACCAGAAAAGTACAAAGAGGAAGTGAATTAGAGAATTACAATGCATATATAGGATGAGTGTCACCTCATGACATTATATTTTTGTTTTATTTTATTTAAAGATTCTGAACAGGCATTTGTTATTCAGATACCTATAGTGACTGATTTCTCAGATTCTATAAATTAGAAGTAAGAAGATTCTTCTAACACTGGAATTTGATATACTATGCATGTATAAATCATTTAGATAGTGTACTGAAAATAGGGTGTATTGAAAGTAGTATTGAGAGTGTATTGAAAATAGTTTCAATATAATACAAATAATACAGAAAGCATTAGTAAAAATCAGAGATTATGAGAAAATGTGTTGTAAGTTCAAGGAGGCAGTTAATCCCTAAATAACTGAATATTATCAGTTATGAATCTTTGGAGAATTTGGATCGCCAACAAGGTCTAATTCTGATTTAGTATATCCCCCTTCCTCCTCCAGTTCATATATCTTCACAGTGAGATTCAGTACATGTTTTGTCTGAGCACTGAAATCTTCAAACCAATTCTAGAAACTGAGTAAGGAGATAATAAGCCATGCCAGATACTATACATGTGGACTACAATTCTAAGCCTCAATTATTCTCCATATTGGAAAAGAGAAAACGCAGGGAATCCATATTCAGAGCAGTGAAGTATAAGCATGAGTAGGTTTATGACAACTATTTAACCTTTTTATTTTTATCATAAATCTTCACATTTGTATATCTTTTACCTTCAGTTCAACATTAAGTTCCTTAATAAAAGGAACTATGTTATGTTTTTTTTTAAATGAGCCCTTATATTACCTAACTCTGTGTTGTATGTGTATGTGTGCATGTAATGATAGCAAATCTTTATTGAATTAATGAATGAATGTCATTTATATTAAGAGCTAGAAATGCCAATATACCATAAGTTTAGAGATAAGAATCTACTCTTGGAATCAGAAAGTCCTAAATTCAAATATGTCATCCAGATTTCTACAAATCATTTCATTCTGAGACTCCATTTTCTTATTTATAAAATGGGCACAGTGGAAAGACTAATGAAGTCATAGGACCAGAGTTCATATTTTGTCAAAAATTCTTAAAATCTATGTGACCTTGGGTAAACCACTTATTTCCCATGAGCTACATTTTCCCTATCTATAAATAAGGATATAATGTCAGGTTTTTCCCAGTTCCTAGATGTCTGTTTCTGACAAGTGAATATTTTTCTCACAAAAGAAGATGTTATATAAGTGTGAGCTATTTTTAGATTTACCTCGTGATTTTAGCATATGTGATAAATGATAATGACATAGCAAAATAATATATCTTTTAAAAGATTTTAGGCAAACTATAATATGTTGGCTTGACTCCTAAATAATGGATTAAAGAATCTGCCTATTTCAGGGCATCATAATAATTGTAACTCTTACATTAGAAGATCTCAAAACACACAAGTTCACCTCAAGGAACTTCTCATCTCAGTTGTTCATAAACTGCACAATTTAACATCATGAAGCATGCTGCCAAACCCTTTGCAAAAGCAGAAACTACCAAACTAATAAAGGAGAGTTTTATGAAAAGGTCACAAAAAATTAATAGAAAACCCATTAGAGATCTTGTAAAAATAGAAATGTCTCCCAATAACCTATCTCTCCCTTTCCTTCCCCCCTCTCTTCTCTCTCTCTCTCTCTCTCTTCTCTGGCTGTCTCTGTCTCTGTTTCTATCTCTCTCTCTCTCTTTCTCCCTCTCTGTCTCTCTCATTCTTAATTTGAGTCAGACTTCAAATGTCTATTCATGATTTGGCTGGCATCCTACCACAATTTCCCAAAAGCTCACCCTTCATTCCCTATACTAATAATTAATTTCTGGGATCAGGTTTCTGGAGGCAGCATTAAATATTGTTTTGTATCACACCTCATCTTGCATATTCCAGGAGGGAACAGTCTTTATCATTATTTCCTTCAAAAAGTAACAAGCCTTACTCATTACACCTGGTTTGGAATTGCCTATATTCCCTAGTCATGCATTGTACAAGGAAATGCCTTCTGTTTCAGGTTTACAAAAAGTACTTTCTTCATCAAAGCTGGAGAGAAGACAGTACCTCTTACACCTTGAGTCTTACACCTTGAATACTCCCAACTGTCTCAGGACATGCAAATTTTTCCCAGTAAGTAGGAAACCCTTCCCTCCAATTGCAAGTAGAGAACAATTGCCAATATAAGGTTTAGATAAGGTAACTATAAATCCCAATAAACTGCTCTTTCATAAAAAGAGGTGGTTTTCCACAGAGTTGACAAAAGTACTACATTTTCTTCAGAATTATTTCTCAAGTACAAACAATCTCTCTAGTTCAACTGAGAGCAATAACTTCAATCATTTAAATTTCCTGGGATTTTACAAGCACCATCTCTAGGGTGGAGCTTGTGGAAAAAGAAAGAGCAAAGCTAAAGGGAGCTATCGAGAGAACACTAGGACTAGCTTCCAGTAGATTACTTAATTCTTCCTAGTAGTGTGACCTGGGGAAGTCTCTTAACCACTCTCTGCTTCAGTTTTCATAATTGTAAAAAGAAGATCATAAGATCTCCAGATACTATGTCACTTATCACATGTATGTTTGCTATTAATATCTTTTCATTGTACAATCTTTACTAAAATGGATTTTCTTTTTTGCTTTGACTGATAGTTTTACTATTTTTAAATCAACCAATGCATAGTCAATTGTATTCCAGGTTTTCATTTTCATAACTTATTTCTCTTTATTTTTAAATGGTATTTCTTTTCTACAGAAGATCATTGAGTTTAACTTTTTTAACCATTCTTCCACTGACTTTTATTTTATTGGAATGTTTAATCTAGATAAATTATGACTGTTAGGCACATTTTCCTTTGTTTATTTTGTTATCTTTTTCCTCTTTTATAAGTAATTTCTTTATCTCTGAACTAATCTGGCTGTAATGACAGTGAGAGAGGTGATATAGAAACCCCAAGACTTCACAAGTGTTGAGATATGGCATGTAGCTAAGAGAGAGTAAAGCATTTAGGGTGACTAGTTGCCAGCCTTAGTTGTCCAGAAAAAGGTTAGATTACTTGCCCAAAGCTTTGCAAATTGTAAATTGTAAGGCAAACTAAAAGCTACTAATAAATACTTTGAGTTCAGAATGAGATGTGAAAGTCAGAAAACTAAAGGACCGAAATCCATATCTAGAAGCTCAATCTAGTATTTTAAATTCATATTGGAAATGTTTGATTCAATTTCCCTTTCTAATTCCTCAAAGTGATTCAACAAGAAGAGGCCAAGGACCATTTATCAGGTACCAGCAGCATTAAGTGTGTTCCACAAAGATCTTATAACTATCTCACTGGGGAGATGAGATCTATCATTATGAGATAACTAAAAGAATGAAAGACCAAAACAAGTTAGAAAATATCTAACAAAAAAAATAATAAATTATATTATAGTAATTTCAATGTGCCTTTACACACATCATCTCATTTGAACTTCCAGGAACCCTGGGAGATTTACCTTAAAGCTATTTTTTTTTCCCCTTGAATGCAAGGAATATAGTGTCAATTCTGCCTCTATAGATAGGTAATAAGTGTCTGCCTGGGATTGTCTTGATGTGGTTTGAATGGAAACAAGAATAAGTATCTCTAGAATATCCTCCACCTATCTTTTCAAATGAAGACTTTGATTCTTACCAGGAAGGGGAGCAGAAGTTAGTTGTTTTACAGATGAGGCAACAGAAGCTGTGAGAGGCAAGAAGATTATCATCAACAAAATCATCATATTTGAATGAAACCAATTATAATAAGCAAAACTAAGAAAAAATGAAACTAAGAATTGCCATCTTTTCATTGGGCATTGACTATGGAACATTGCACATATTGTTTAACAGAGTTAATGTGCTGGTTAACCTTACCCAGCTATTTCACTTTTTTGTTCTTTTTCTTCTTTATATAGTGCAGCCTTCTACAAATACTTACATTTGAGCTCCTGTTATGTTTATCAAAGGGTATTGGAAAAAGAACGACTATATTGGAAATCAAGGCCATGTTTTTATAAAAAAAAAAAAAAAAGTTAAAAACATACAGTAGACACTTAAACATTTAGTGAAGAATAAACATCAGAGACAAACATATCTCTTAGTTGAAGACCTCACTTGAAAGAATCAATGATCCTTTTCACTTTGTACCTTCAAGGCAATCTAATGAATCATCTAGAAATTTTACTCCTTTGTAGGACATATTTTAGGTAAGTATATGTTTCCCTGAATTCTTTTTTCTAAGGCAGCCTGCTTATGTTATGAAAATAGAATTGGCATTTGGTGGGCAGGAGGCAATTACTAGTGCTAGTTCTTTTCTTCTTCAAAAGTGAAAAAAATTATCTAGCCCCTTTTCAGTGAGAACTAAATGCCTTCCATATTCACTTATCCTTTTTTTCAAGGTGTATCCTAATGGAATAAGCAGCTATCAATGCATATGCTGACTTTAAAGCACAAGAGACGATCCAAATGTTTAGTAAGGGATATGCAGCAGTAAAAAGTACACTGGATTTGAATTCCAGCTTTAACACTTATTACCTCTGATAAATCAAATAGGTGACACAGTGTATAAAGTCATAGACTAAGAATTAAGAATACTGGAATATAAATGCTGCCTTAGATATGGACTAATGGTGATCTGGACAAGTTGCTTAACATCAACTCATACTCAGTTTATTCTTCTAAAAAATGGGAATAATAACAGCACAAACCTCACAGGATTTGTTGTGAGTAACAAATGATAAAACATTTAAAACACCTTAAAAACTTTAAAATGGTTTACAAATTTTAGTTATTATTCTGATTTACATATTATGGATATCAATTTCTCCATTTTCAAAATAAGGGAATTGAATTTAATATTAATAATTATATATATATGTATATTATTGCTCATATTATTATATATTCTATATAATATTATAATACATATAATAATAATTAATAAGGGATTCTGTGATCCAGACAACCAGAGAGTGTCTCTAAATAATCACTAAATAATGTGAATACTAAGAACAGTTTAAACACACACACATATCCTTTCCTAATGCCTGTTGGCATCATGTAAGTGTTGAAAATGAATTTATTTATTGCTTGAAGTGCTTATTAACTGTTTAGTTTGTGATATGCACTGTGCAAAGCCTCTGGGAAGACAAAGGAAAAGTAAAATCAGTTTCTGCTTTCAAGAAGCTTATATCCTAATAGGGAAAGCAACGCACACAGAAGTTGGTAGACAAATTCTCAGAGTAGATAGAATAAATGTCTTAAAGGAGATGACACTAGCAGCTGTAGGGCTCACTTACGAGGGAGTGACATTTCAGATGAGTCTTGAAAGAAATCAACAATTCTAAGAGATGGAGGTAGGGAAGAAAAGCATTTGAGAGACTAGAGACCGGATTTGGGAAACCTGATGTAAAGGCAAAGAGAGTAGATGAAATGTGGGAAATAAGGAACCAGAAAATAATTGAAAATAAGAAATGTAAAGTACTGACAGCCTTCTGAAAAATATCTTCTTGTTGTTTAATCATTTCAGCTATGTCCAACTTTCCATAACTTTATTTGGGGTTTTCTTAGCAAAGATATTGGAATGGTTTGCCATTTCCTTCTTCAGATCATTTTACAGATGAGGAAACAGAGGCAAACAGGATAAGTGACTTATCTAGAGTTATGTGGCTAGTAAGTGCCTGAGGCCATATTTGAACTCAGGACCAGAAAAAAAGCTGACAGTTAATAGAGAAGAGCTAATTAGAACAACCCTAAAACATAACTTCACCCTCATCAAGCCAATAAAGATGAGGAAAACCCCTTGAATAGGTTATACGGGGATGTGCTAATTTGCAGGTATACTAGTAGCACTATGACTTACTTTGTCAATTGGATTCATCTTGAAGAAAAGTTATAATTAAAAGATAAATGCTAATAGTTTATACTTTTGACTCAGCAATTCTACAACTAAAATTAAATTATAAAAACATTATTGTCATCAAAGAAAAATATCCCTGTGGATAAAAATGCTCATAGCTTCATTATTTGTAATCACAAAATGGTAGAAACAAAATATGTTCCCAGTAACTCAGTAATGACAGTGCTAATTATGCTATATAAATATAGTGGAATTTTCCTGCATTGTAAGGAATGACAATATGAAGAATTCAGAGAAAGCTGGAAAGGCTTATGTAAAGAGACATAGTATGAAGAAAATAAAACCTAAAAATTATAGAAACAGTGTACCAACTTAAATAACATCTTCAACATAAGAATCAATAAATAAATATATATATATATATATATACATATATATATACATATATCATATATATAATCATCAATGTTAGTTCAATGCCATCAAAATTAAAAAACATTCTTTCTGTTGATATCAATAATTGTTCTCTGGGAATATATTTTATAGAGTTGTTCATTTGCTGTATTTGCTGGGAAATATCTGTTTTTTCAGGAACAAAAAGTGATTCCATATTTTTTTTTTCTTTTAACCATGACATGGCAAACACATTAGGACACCAACGTCTTTGCAAAATACTATTCCCTCTCCTTCCTCTGGTAAAATCTCAGCTTAGTTAGTTGTCATTTGTGTGACACTGAATAAGTCAGCTGACTTCTCTGAGCCTCAGATTCCATACCCATAAATTAAAGGAGTTGGACTAAAAGATCTCTGAGGTCCCTCTCACTTTTAGTTAATATTTTTATTTGTTGTTATTGTTGTTGTCATTATCATCATTGTTGACATCACTGCTGTTGTGTTGTTTCAGGCATGTTCAACTCTTTGTGATTCCATGTAAGGTTTTCTTGGCAAAGATACTAGAGTAGTTTGCCATTTCCTTCTCCAACTCTAATTAGAATTAGGATCAAATTGTCAGATTACAATTGATTTTCGGTTTTTCAATTATCAGGATTCTGAGGAAAATATTTTAAAATATTAGAATGCTATCTAAATGTGAGATATTAATGGCATCACCAACATTACTATCATCAATAGAGTCAGTTAGCAAAGCAGTGAAAAATCAAATGCGCCATTTAAAATAAATCATATTGAATAGGTCTACTAATTTGTGCTATCATCAAGCCTCTTTGACATCTTACCCCTCAGAATAACTATCCTATCCTTTTCTCTTTTGTTTCTCTTCTTTAGAGTCCTATGTTCTGAACTTAATTAAAAATAGATGTTATGGCCAGAAAGTGAATTGTTAAATTGGCTGAATGAGTCGACAAAAACTATGACAACAAAACCTTCTATAAAGGGACTAGCAAATGATATTTAAGAAATGAAACCCGAATTCAGTGATCCGGGAGCCAAGATGGCAGAGAAGAAACACACGACTCTGTGAATGTCCTCACTCCCTCACAACCAACCAGATAAATTAAGCCTCAAAATAAGCCCAGGACTGATAGATACCACAAGGACTGGAAGCACGACTTACCAGCTGAAGAGAATCTGGAGTTTCAACAGACAAGGTCAGTTGAAGGAAGAGGAAGAAAAGAGGCCAGCACAGATGGCTAGGTGCTCCCATACTGCGCCCATTGCTCTGGGAAGGGCTCTGGGATCAGAGAAGCCACTGAGGTAAAGGAATCTGGCACAGGCTGTTAGCTCTTCTCTGCTAATTATTTAGCAGTTCAGAAGAGAAAGACAAAATATTTTAAAACTCAGATTAGATTTTCCCCGGATCCTGGAGGTGACTCAGCAGATCTTGGCACCAGGGGGTGTGGCCTCAGCTACCACCTGAGACAAGTGGGTGGATACGGCCCAAGGCAACACACACTGCCTAGCTTAGCTGGAGGGAGTGGAACTCAGCTCCAGGAAGTCCCAGAGAAGCGGAACCTTTGAACTAGGGACCGCGGTTTCTGGCAGACACTTCCACTTTGAGTACAGGGGCTTTTCACGTCACCTGCTGCAGACATCCACGCCCCACCGGGACACATAGGCGGAGCTTTGTGTTGTCTTTACTACTCAACGTCCTCGAGCACAGCAGTGCTAATCACCTCTGAGGCACTCCCAAGGAGGGGGTGGGGAACTCTCTCCCAGAGCTCTATCTTAGCTCAGGCTCAGGAGCCACTGCATCCATCCTGTCTGGGAGGAAGCTGGTAAAGAAGTAAATAAATAATTTCCTACCCCAGGGACAGACCCCAAAAGATTTTTTAAATATGAGCAAAAAAGCCAGAAAAATTATAGATTCCTTCTATACAGAGAAAGAGCGGGTATCCAACCCCGAGGAAGTTAACAGCAGAGAGACAGCAGATAACAACCTAAAGGGGAACGATTCCTGCCCCCCATCACATAACTCTCTCCTAGAAGAAACTCTTAAAAAATTGAGGGAGTTTGAAGAAAAATGGGGAAAGGAAAGGGAAGCTATGATAGAGAATAACAACGTCTTGAAATTGGAGTTGGAAAAAATAAAGAATTCACAGGAGATGCAGGGAAACAAAATTTATGAATTAGAAAAGGTTAAAAAAACACAGGAAAGTAGGATTTCTGAATTGGAAAAGATAAAAAAAGTATCAAGAAAATAGAATTTCTGAATTGGAAAAAGAAAATAATTCTCAAAAAAAAAAATTTAGGGAAATGGAAAAAAATTCAATAAAGCAAAATAATTCATTTAAAAACGAAATTGGGTATTTACAAAAAGAAGTAAAAACTGTGAAAGAAGAAAATAACTCCTTAAAAGTCAGGATGGAACAAATAGAAATGAATGATTCACAGAGAACCCAAGAATAAGTCAAACAAAACAAAAAAATAAAAAAATGAGAAGCTGGAGAACAACGTCAAATACTTACTGGGAAAATCTATAGACCTGGAAAATAGATCTAGGAGAGATAATCTGCGGATCATTGGACTTCCAAAAAACTATGACCAAAAAAAATATCCTAGATTCTATTTTACAGGAAATTATCAAAGAGAACTGTCCAGAGATAATAGAAACAGAAGGGAAAGTAGATGTGGAAAGAATTCATCGGACTCCTTCTGAAATAGACCCTAAAAAAAGAACACCACGGAATATAGTGGCTAAGCTGCAGAATTACCACACAAAGGAGAAAATCCTGCAAGCAGCTAGAAAAAAACAATTTAAATACCAAGGTGCAAAAATAAGGGTCACTCAAGATCTGGCTGCCTCCACATTAAAAGATAGAAGGGCCTGGAACCTGATATTCCGTAAGGCAAAAGATCAAGGACTGCAACCAAGAATGAACTACCCAGCTAAGTTTAGCATCTTTTTCCATGGAAGAAGATGGTCATTCAATGAAACAGAGGAATTCTATATGTTTCTAAGAAAAAAACCAGACTTAAACAAAAAATTTGATCTACATCCACAAGACTGAAGAGAAACAGAAAAAGGTACACAGAACCCTTGAGAACTGTAACTCTGTTGTGGGTATATAAAAAGTACTCAAGGATAATTTGATTTTACTGATATAAAAGAAAAAAAAGGGGGGTTTAGTAAAGGGAAGGAGGTCGGTTCAGAAAAAGGGGAAGGAATGATAAAAAGAGGGAAACTACATCCCAGGAAGAGGCATAGAAAATACACCATATCTGAGGGAACTTAGTGAGGGGGAGAATCATTGTGTGAATCTTACTCTCATCAGGAGAGGCTCAAAGAGTAAATAATTAACATATTTGTTTTTCAGAGAATTTTCTCTCACCTCATTAAAAGGGGGGAGAGGAAAAGGGAAAAAGAAAAGGAGAATAAGTGAAGGGACTTGGAGGGAGGGGGGAGGGTTCCTAAAAAAAAAAAAAAGAGAGGGAGGGTTGCACGTCACAAGGGGGGACTGTAAATTAAATATCGGGGAGGGGGATCAGGGTGGTCAAGGGAAAAAAGCATAATCTGGGGATAATATGATGGCAGGAAATACAGAATTAGTAATTTTAACTGTAAATGTAAATGGGATGAACGATCCCATCAAACGGAGACGGATAGCAGATTGGATTAAAAAGCAGAACCCTACAATATGTTGTCTACAGGAAACACACTTAAAGCAGGGAGATACATACAGAGTAAAGGTAAAAGGTTGGAACAGAGCCTATTATGCTTCAGGTAAAGCCAAAAAAGCAGGGGTAGCTATCCTTATCTCAGATCAAGCAAAAGCAGAAGTAGATCTAATTAAAAGAGATAAGGAAGGAAACTATATCCTGCTGAAAGGTAGCATAAATAATGAAGCCATATCAATACTAAACATATATGCACCAAGTGGTATAGCATCTAACTTTCTAAAGGAAAAGTTAAGAGAACTGCAAGAAGAAATAGACAATAAAACTATAATAGTGGGAGATCTCAACCTTGCACTCTCAGATTTAGACAAATCAAACCACAAAACAAACAAGAAAGAAATTAAAAAAGTAAATAGAACATTAGAAAAACTAGGTATGATAGACCTTTGGAGAAAACTGAATGGCAATAGAAAGGAATATACTTTCTTCTCAGCAGTTCATGGATCCTATACAAAAATAGACCATATATTAGGACATAAAGATCTCAAAATTAAATGTAGGAAGGCAGAAATAATAAATGCCTTCTTCTCAGATCACAATGCAATAAAAGCTACATTCAGTAAAAAGTTAGGGGTAAATAGACCAAAAAGTAATTGGAAATGGAATAATCTCATCTTAAAGAATGACTGGGTGAAAGAGCAAATTATAGAAACAATTAACAATTTTACCCAAGATAATGACAATGATGAGACATCATACCAAAATCTGTGGGATGCAGCTAAAGCAGTAATAAGGGGAAATTTTATATCTTTAGAGGCTTATTTGAAGAAAATAGAGAAAGAGAAGATTAACGAATTGGGCTTACAACTTAAAAGGCTAGAAAAAGACCAAATTATAAACCCCCAACCAAAAATTAAACTTGAAATACAAAAATTAAAAGGAGAAAACAATAATATTGAAAGTAAAAAAACTATTGAATTAATAAATAAAACCAAGAGTTGGTTTTATGAAAAAGCCAATAAAATAGATAAACCTTTGGTAAATTTGATCAAAAAAAAAAAGAAAGAGGAAAATCAAATTGATAGTCTTACAAATGAAAAGGGGGATCTTTCCACCAATGAAGAGGAAATTAGAGAAATAATAAGGAGTTACTTTGCCCAACTTTATGCCAATAAATTTGATAACTTAAGTGAAATGGATGACTTCCTCCAAAAATATAGGCTCCCTAGATTAACAGAGGAGGAGATAAATTGCTTAAACAGTCCCATTTCAGAAAAAGAAATAGAACAAGCTATTAATCAACTCCCCAGAAAAAATCCCCAGGACCAGATGGATTCACATGTGAATTCTACCAAACATTTAAAGAGCAATTAGCCCCAATGTTATATAAATTATTTGAAAAAATAGGGGATGAAGGAGTCCTACCAAACTCCTTTTATGACACAGACATGGTACTGATACCTAAACCAGGTAGATCGAAAACTGAGAAAGAAAATTATAGACCAATCTCCTTAATGAATATTGATACTGAAATCTTAAATAAGATATTAGCAAAAAGACTTCAGAAAATCATCCCCAGGATAATATACTATGATCAAGTAGGATTCATATCAGGAATGCAGGGCTGGTTTAATATTAGGAAAACTATTAATATAATTGACCATATTAATAATCAAATTAATAAAAACTATATGATCATCTCAATAGATGCAGAAAAAGCATTTGACAAAATCCAACATCCATTCCTACTAAAAACTCTTGAGAGTATAGGAATAAATGGACTATTCCTTAGAATAATCAGGAGCATATATTTAAGACCTTCAGTAAGCATAATATGCAATAGAAATAAACTGCAACCTTTCCCAGTAAGATCAGGAGTGAAACAAGGTTGCCCACTATCACCATTACTATTCAATATAGTACTAGAAACGCTAGCCTTGGCAATAAGAGCTGAGAAAGAGATTCAAGGAATTAGAGTAGGAAATGAGGAAATTAAACTATCACTTTTTGCAGATGACATGATGGTATACTTAGAGAACCCCAAAGACTCTGCTAAAAAGCTACTAGAAATAATTCACAATTTCAGCAAAGTGCAGGATACAAAATAAATCCACATAAATCCTCGGCATTTTTATATATCACTAACAAAATGCAACAGCAAGAGATACAAAGAGAAATTCCATTCCAAACAAATGTTGAGGGTATAAAGTATTTGGGAATCCATCTACCAAAGAAAAGTCAGGAATTATATGAGAAAAATTACAAAACACTTGCCAGAAAAATAAAATCAGATTTAAATAATTGAAAAGACATTCAGTGCTCTTGGATAGGCCGAGCGAATATAATAAAGATGACAATACTCCCCAAACTAATCTATTTATTTAGTGCTATACCACTCAGACTCCCAAGAAACTATTTCAATGACCTAGAAAAAATAACAACAAAATTCATATGGAAGAATAAAAGGTCGAGAATTGCAAGGGAACTAATGAAAAAAAAAACTCAGAGGAAGGTGGTCTAAGTGTACCTGATCTAAAGCTATATTATATAGCAGCAGTCACTAAAACCATTTGGTATTGGCTAAGAAATAGACCAATAGATCAGTAGAACAGATTAGATACAAAGGACAAAAAAGGATACATAAATAGCAACCTAATCTTTGACAAACCCAAAGATACCAACATTAGGGATAAAAATTCCTTATTCGGAAAAAACTGTTGGGAAAACTGGAAATTAGTATGGCAGAAATTAGATATGGATCCACACTTAACACCATATACCAAGATAAGATCAAAATGGGTCCAGGATCTAGGCATAAAGAGGGAGATAATAAATAGATTAGAGGAACAGAGGATAATCTACCTCTCAGACTTGTGGAGGAGGAAGGAATTTATGACCAGAGGAGAACTAGAGATCATTATCGATCAGAAAATAGAAGATTTTGATTACATCAAACTAAAAAGTTTCTGTACAAATAATACTAATGCAAACAAGATTAGAAGGGAAGTAACAAATTGGGAAAATATTTTTAAAAACAAAGGTTCTGACAAAGGTCTCATTTCCAAAATATATAGAGAACTGACCATAATTTATAAGAAACCGAACCATTCTCCAATTGATAAATGGTCAAAGGATATGAATAGACAATTCTCAGAGGAAGAAATTGAAACTATATCCACTCACATGAAAGAGTGTTCCAAATCACTACTGATCAGAGAAATGCAAATTAAGACAACTCTGAGATACCACTACACACCTGTCAGATTGGCTAAGATGACAGGAACAAATAATGATGAATGTTGGAGGGGATGTGGGGAAACTGGGACACTAATACATTGCTGGTGGAGTTGCGAAAGAATCCAGCCATTCTGGAGAGCAATCTGGAATTATGCCCAAAAAGTTATCAAACTGTGCATACCCTTTGACCCAGCAGCGCTACTACTGGGATTATATCCCAAAGAAATACTAAAGAGCGGAAAGAGACATATATGTGCCAAAATGTTTGTGGCAGCTCTTTTTGTTGTAGCTAGAAACTGGAAGATGAATAGATGTCCATCAGTTGGAGAATGGTTGAGTAAATTATGGTATATGAAGGTTATGGAATATTATTGCTCTGTAAGAAATGACCAGCAGGAGGAATACAGAGAGGCCTGGAGAGACTTAAATCAACTGATGCTGAGTGAAATGGGCAGAACCAGAAGATCACTGTACACTTCAACAACAATACTGTATGAGGATGTATTCTGATGGAAGTGGAAATCTTCAACATAAAGAAGATCCAACTCACTTCCAGTTGATCAATGATGGACAGAGGTAGCTACACCCAGAGAAGAAACACTGGGAAGTGAATTTAAATTGTTAGCACTAATATCTGTCTGCCCAGGTTGCTTGTACCTTCGGAATCTAATGTTTATTGTGCAACAAGAAAATGATATTCACACACATGCATTGTACCTAGACTATATTGTAACACATGTAAAATGTATGGGATTGCCTGTCATCGGGGGGAGGGATTAGAGGGAGAGGGGGATAATTTGGAAAAATGAATACAAGGGATAATATTATAAAAAATATATATATAATAAAAAATTAAAAAAAAAAAAAAAAAAAAAAGAAATGAAACCCTCTGCTGCCACACCATTACCACCACCAAGGGAATGTACATTTTAGTAAAGAAAACTGTAACGTTCAATGATTAATAGTATAATAGTATAATAAATGATTGCACATGAAACTAAATAGATTTTCAACAGTAGAATTTCAGCCATATTTAAAGTTCCAGAATTCCACAAATTTGGGAAGAAAGTTTATTTTTTAAGGCAACTCAAAAAACAAGGAAATAAGATTTAAGAAATGACCTATTAATCCAAGAGAGTAATCATTTTAAACAAAGAGATCTATAAGTATCAATAAAGTAATAAAGTTTTAATACTAGAATTTCAGATGTTTTAGTGTCTCAGAATTCTGCAAATTTGACTTATCTATTCTCCCATTCTGAAATCCAATAAATTTTACTATGACCTAGGCCAAATTTTATCTTCCTACAAACATGAAATATATAAATGAAATAGAAAAGACATCTTCCACAGTACATGGAATCTAATCATTTTAGCTATGTCATCATAAAAAATGAGAATACATAAGACAATTAAAACATTAAGTTAAAATAAAATAATTTTTGTTAACAATTTTCTCATTGTGTCCTTAACATTAATACACTTCATTACTAGATAAGAACAAATTAAAATGGGTTGCTATTTTTGAACTCTAATTCCTCTTTCTTGAATTAGGTGACATGACAAGTTTAAGAGAAACTGACATTTTTTCCTTAAATTATATACTTTAATAAATGAATGTTTCTTTATTTAATCTTGGATATCTTTATATTTTAAGAATCATTTTAAATTAATTTTGTCTTGGCTGCCATTATATTGAGTGATAAAATGATGAAAGCTACCTTATACTGTGTATAATTTTTTTAAATGTTCATTTTTTCCATAATTTATAAGATATTGAAACTTACTCTCTTCTAGCATGCAATATATCTAATTTTGTTAAGGAAAAATGTCAGTCAATTAACCCTTTCTATTGAGGAACCTAAAACAATTATTAATTAATTTAGAAGGATCATAAGACTTTAAAGAATATGTGCCCTTCCATAAAATCTTAACTCACTCCTCTGTAATGGAATGTATTCAGAGAAAAAGCATTCTCTGGAACTCAGAAAAATTCCTTGTCTTCAGAAATTTTTCTTCAACAGAGCTATATCATAATAAATAGAAACCTGTCCTTGCAGTTCAAGAAAGTTGAGGTACTGATTCTGTCACATACTGGTTAAACACTAGAGTGTCACTTAACCTATTATTGTCCTGAGAAATTTTCTAAAATGTACACATTGCAAAGCAAGTGTCACCTTACACTGGTGAAGGGAATTTCCTTCCTTGGAGTTTCTTATAACAATGAAACCATAGACCTACTCCCAAATAACAATATCACTAAAGAAATCATCTAATTAAATCATTTATTTTCAAGAAAAACAATGCCCAAAGACTCTGTGACTTTCTCAGGGTCATAATAATTAGAACCAATCATAGAATTGATTTATAATTTGAAGGGAATTCAGAGGTCTGGTTTAATCTCATCCTCTGAGAAATGAGAGAATTGAGTCTCAAAAGAATTTAAGTGAATTGTCGAGGATACCTGTCAGCTAATTAACCAGGCTAGGTGATGAACCATAGTCCTCTGATTCCAAAGCCAGCACTTTTCCAAAGTAGAACCTGTATATCATAGTTCACAAGTCAATAGACTTCCTACCATCCCACATAGCATCCTTTGTCTGCTATCTACAAACAACAGTATAAAAGTTCCTTTACTCAAAACATGGACAGAAGAAAATTGTCAATTAACTAATTCATATCATTTTATTCTAATTAGAAAATTCTCTGAATTTTATAATACAATTTGGTGACAACATTCAAAATAATATAAACAGCTGAAAAGTATACAATTCACTTTAATTTATAACTAATATAGAAATATAAAGTTTTAGATAGCTATAAATGTAGCTACATTTGAGTAATATAATTAAACTGTTGAAATTAAAATACAATCTGTTTTAAAACCTGTTTCACATTTTATCTTTTATAAACTCAAGGAAGTTTGTTTGTTAGCATTAAAGGACTATAAAGTCATCCTAATCCATGTATGATTGTCATTAATTTCAATGGTGCCTGTGTGTTTAGGCCCCAGAACATAACATGGTTCTCATATTTACTAACTATATATACATAAAAGTCCAATTGAAGCAGGCTTAAGTTATGTGTGACTTTAAAAAAAAAAAATGGATTTAAATCAGGTGTACACTACATCAGGTTTGTTGAATAAATAAGAATAGGAAATAATAAGTACTAAAGAATTAGGAATCACATATTACAATATTCCTAATATGTCTATATTGCTTTAACTAAACTGGATGAAAACAAGAATATTACATCAATTTAATTGGCTGGCAATAAAGCCAGAATTACTATAGCTTCTTGTTTGACACACGAAAATAAATAACTTTGGGGAACAGTGGATAGCACAATAGATATAGGGTTAGCCTTGGGCTCATGAAGACCTCATGTCAAATTTTGACTTTGACACATACTAGCTGTGGGACCATGAGTAACTCAACCTTTTAGTGGTCCAAGCAGCTTTTAAAATCAGACAAATTTCAGTGTGGTGGAGCTATAATGCTGAGTTCTCTATATTTCTACATTGCTAAAATTTCCAAATTCATACCAAGGGAAAAAAAATTAATTATTTTAATCATGAAAATATTTGTATAAATCAAAGTATCTGGATCTCACATTGCATTTTCTCTTAATTTATCATTGTTATTCTAATTCTTTGAGCACCAAAACATTTCTTCATTATTTAAATTTGTGATAATCTCTTCTCTTTGTAGACTCAACCCTCCTATCTCAAGACTACTTTGAAAAATCCAGAACCTAGATTTGTCTAATTGAGGCTAAAATTAGATTCCAACTAAGCAAGAGAGATTTGGCAGATATTCATAGATCTAAGCAGGTAAGAATCCAGGAAGTCAGAAATTGTGTTTAAGTGTACCACTATCATGCAGAAAACAGTAAAGCTCATTTCTTATTCTGAAATTGTTTACTTTCTATGTACATTTTATAGTTCCTGACATATAAAGGTAAGTCTATTGACTTTTTTTTTTTTTTTTTTTTATTGGAGGGGGAACACTAGATTTTTTATTTCATTGGTATAGTATGCTTCCAGTGAAGTATTGTCTTTTCCTAATGAAGAATGATAACTATTTTGAAATTTTAATCTACATTAGACAGCAGTGAGTGTCACATGGGCTCTCAGCATAGATAAGGGTTCAAAAATATTTGCAACCAGAGTGAAAGATGGAACTAAGTGGAACTTTTATCTGTTTAAAGGTAAAAGACAACTAAATGAAACAGTAGACAGGGCTATACCTGGAGTCAGCAAGAACTGAATTCATATCTATCCCAATATTTACTAGCTATGTGACTGTAGACAAGTAGTTTCATTTCTTTCTCAATTTTTGAATCTGTAAAATGAGGATGATAAAATATATATCTCACTGGATTGTTGTAAGACTAAAATATTTCAGTGTTTTTATTTTGGAAATCATGAAGGGCTATATAAATACTGGGTATCATTTGCTATTATTATATAAGAGGGGGAAAAAATAGATCTGGTAGGAATTTATTATAGTCCTTCACATGTCCCAGTACTTCTGCCATCTGAAATAACAATATTATTTTTTTACATTTTATTTTATTTTTAATTCATGGAGTAAAACAAACATTTCTCTGTAACATAGTATAATAAAATGATTGCACATGAAACTAAATCAGTCATATATAATTTGCTATTCCTTTAAAATATATATAAATATATTTAAAATATAGTTCTATTTATTAATTACTTATCTAGATGTAGATAACATCTTTTTTCATATGACCTTTTTAGCCAATTTGGGTATTTAAAATAATAAAAATTAACATTCATTCAAAATAGTTCTTAAAACAATATTACTCTTAGTAAATACAATGTTCTCTTGGTTCTACTCATTTAACTTCATTATTTCAGGCAATTTCAAATACTTTACCACCAAAAAGAGAACTAGCCTAAACATTTTAGTACATATATGTTCTTTTCCTTTTTTCCTAATCATCTTTGGAAATAGGATCAAAAGATATAGATAGTTTAATAAGTCTTTGTACAAAATTCCATATTGCTCTCCAAAATGATTGTATCAGTTCACAATTCTACCACCAATGAATTAGTGTCCCATTTTTTCACACATCCTCTCCAACAATTTTTGGTTTCACTTTTAATCACTTTAGACAATCTAGTAGATATAAAATGGTATTTCAAGGTTATTTATTTTGAATTTCTCTAATCAATAATTATTTAAAACATTTTTATATAACTATAAATTATTTTAATTTTTTTCATTGGAAAACTGTTTATATCCTTCAAAAACAAACAAACAAACAAAAATCTAAGTTTTATGCCTTTTCTAAACCCTCTTGTAAAATTTTCATTTCCTTTCTCCATTTTTCTTCTAACTTTCTTTTAAGATTCTTTATATTTCTTCTAGACGAGCTTTCTGTGATGGGAACCAGTTTATGTCATCTTTGGGGACTTCATCTGGAGACAATCTGCTTTTTGTCTCCTCAGGATTTGAAATCTGTTTTTTCTCTTTCACCATAAAAGCTGTATATAATCAGAATTCTCTTTATTTTTTTACTTATTTTTAAAAATGTTAAGGTCTATTTTTAGGTCAGGGGACGTTTTCCAAGCTTCCTCTACAAGCAGCAGCTTCCTATATAAGAGACCGTGGCTGTGCTGGATCAGTGCTGACTCCCTCCCAGTGCTGGGTAGGCATGCCAGGTCCTATGAGATTCTGGTGTTTCAAGGTTCACTATTTACTTTTTTTTATTTGTGTTGGGTGTATTCTAACTTCTCTGCTGATCTACTGGCTTGCAACCAAGGCAGAGTGTTCAACACTGCTGTAGGTACCTGTAGATTCCTCCCTGTGGATTCTTCACCATGTGGAGTCTATACTGCCCTGAGGAGTCCACATCAGCCTGTGGAATCTGCACCACCCCAAAACTCTGTGATGTCTGCACTGGCATTTGTTCTCGGTTGCTTGTACTTGGCTGTCTCCTTTCTGTTTTTGATTGATTAGATAGATTTGATAAAATGGAAAAAGAAAACAACTCTCAGGAAAAACAGAATTTATCAAACAGTAAAAGAAAATAACTCCTTAAAAAACAAAATTGGTGAAATAAAAAAAAAAATCCATAGAACAAAACAACTCATTTAAAAATTCAATTGAACCATTCCCAATAAGATCAGGAGTGAAACAAGTTTGCCCACTATCACCATTACTATTTAATATTGTATTATAAATGCTAGCTTTGGCAATAAGAGTTGAGAAAGAGATTAAAGGAATTAGAGTAGATAATAAATGAAGGACTCCTACCAAATTCCTTTTATGACAGAGACATGGTACTGATACCTAAATCAGGTAGGACAAAAATAGAGAAAGAAAATTATAGACTAATCTCCCTAATGAACATTGATGCAAAAATCTTAAATAAAATATTAGTAACAAGATTACAGAAAATCATCCCCAAGATAATAATCATGACCAATTAGGATTTATACCAAGAATGCAGGGCTGGTTCAGTATTAAGAAAACTATTAGCATAATTGTCTATATCAATAACCAAATTAACAAAACTATATAATTATCTCAATAGATGCAGAAAAAGAATTAGAGATACAAAGAGAAATTTCATTTAAAATAACTGTCAATATTATAAATTATTTGGAAATCTATCTGCCAAGGGAAAGTCAGGAACTATATAAGCAAAACTACAAAATATTTTTCACACAAATACTCAGATCTAAGCAATTGGAAAAATATCAAGTGATCATGGATAGGTCGAGCAAATATAATAAAGATGACAACACTCGCTAAACTAATCTATTTATTTAGTGCTATATCAAACTCCCAAGAAACTATTTTACTGATCTAGAAAAAAATAACAAAAAAATTCATCTGGAAGAACAAAAGGTCAAGAATTTCAAAAGAATTATTGAAGAGAAAAGCAAATTAAGGTGGCCTACCTGTAGCAGATCTAAAACTATAAAGCAATGTTCATCAAAACCAACTGGTACTGGCTAAGAAATAGAGAAGTTGATCAGTGGAATAGGTTAGGTTCACAGAGCAAAATAGTCAATGATTATAGCAATCATTTGAGAAACCCAAAGGCCCACCTTTTCTGATAAAGAATTCCCTATTTGACAAAATCTGCTGGGAAAATTGGAAACTAATATGGCAGAAACTAGGCATTGATCCACCCAAAATACTGTACAGCAAGATAAAATTGAAATTATAAACCAATTAGAAGAACATATCATAATTTACCACTCAGATTTATGAAGGAGGAATTTGTGACCAAAGAAGAACTAGAGATCATTATTGATCACAAAATAATTTTGATATATTAAGTTTAAAAGCTTTTGTTCAAATAAAACTAATGCAGACAAGATTAGAAGGGAAGTAATAAACTGGGAAAACATTTTTTATATCCAAAGGATCTGTTAAAGAACTCATTTCTAAAATATAGAGAGAATTGACTCAAATTTATAATAGTTCAAGCCATTCTCCAATTGATAAATGGTTGAAGGATATGAACAAACAGTTTTCAGATGAAAAAATTGAAACTATTTGTACTTACATGAAAAGGTGCTTCAAATCACTATTGATCAGAAAAATGAAAATTAAGACAACTCTGAAGTACCATTACACACCTCTCAAATTAGCTAAGATGACAGGAAAAGATAATGATTAATGTTAGAGGGGATGTGGGAAAACTGGGACATTGATACATAGATGGATCCAACCATTCTGGAGAGCTATGGTCAAAAAATTATCAAACTGTGCATACCCTTTGATCCAGAAGTGTTTCTATTGGGATTATAGCTCAAAGAGATCTTAAAGGAGGGAAAGGGACCTACATGTGCAAAAATGTTTGTGGCAGCCCTCTTTATAGTGGCAAGAAATTGATGGATGCCCATCAATTGGAGAATAGCTGAATAAATTATAGCATATGAGTGCTACGTATTACTATTGTTCTGTAAGAAATGACCAACAGGATGATTTCAGAGAGGCTTGGAGAGACCTACATGAACTGATGCTAAATGAAATGAGCAGAAGCAGGACATCATTATATAGAGCAACAACAAGACTATATGATGATCAATACTGATGGATGTGGCCTTCTTCAACATTGAGATTCAAACCAGTTCAGTGATGAAAAGAGTCATCTACATCCAGAGAGAGAACCATGTGGAATACAACATATCATTCTACTCTCTCTGTTGTTATTAGCTTGCATTTTGTTTTCTCTCAGTTGTTTTTTTCCTTTTTTATCTGATTTTTCTTGTGCAGCAAGATAACTGTACAAATATGTATACATATATTGTATTTAACATGTATTTCCATATGTTTAACATGTATTGGACTACCTGCCAGCTAGGGGAAGGGGTGGGGGAAAGAGGAGGAAACTGGGAACAAAAGGCTTTGCAAGGGTCAATACTGGAAAAAAATTATCCATGCATATGCTTTGTAAATAAAAAGCTTTTTTAAAAAAGGACTAATTTATTTCACATTCTTTCCTGTGAGTTATAAGGAAGTAGTTGCCTAATGAATAGAATGCAAAACTTGGAGTCAGGAAGGCCTGAGTTCAAATTCTGTCTCATACTTAATTGCCCTAGCAAATTGACAGTCTTTATTTGCTTGGTTTTCTCAACTGTAAGACAGGAATTATTATAGCACCTACACATTTCAAGTGAGATAGTATTTGTAAATAATATTTAGCATATTACCTTCATATTGAGGTAGTATATAAAGTTCATTCCCTAACTCCCAATCTGAGCCTTGGTTTCCTCATCTATAAAATGAGGCTATAAGTATAGCCTGTAGGCTATCGGCTGTAAAGTTCCTTCTAGTTCTAAATCTATGATACCATATTTAATCCATGGAAAACAGCTCTTCTGGTTGAAAACAAGCTCCTAGTATTTTTCCTGTTTGAATACTTTTAATTTATACCATACATAGTTTGTGCATAGTGAGATATATGGTATTGTGTAGTTGTTTACTTTTCTTTGCATCCCAATGTTGAACATAGTGCCAGGCACATTGGAGGGACATAAATATTTATTGACTTATGACTCATATAAGTAGCTAGAATTGAGCACAGCATTCTGACATCTTGGGATCCTCTAGCAAATATATGCATGTACCTGATTATATAGAAAGTAATTAAATCAGGAAAGTACATGATAAGAATAGCTCCACTTTATTTTGGAAAAACAGTATAAGATACTCTTATCCCAGCTCAAAGTATCATCTTTTCTTCAGTTGTTTGTCTGAACTTCTACAAAAAGGCAGTTTATTCTCAAAAGGCAAAAATTGTGTCCAAATATTTGGAAATGAACTATATAGAGAAGTTTTCTGAACCAGTTCATGGAGATAATTATAAATTTTCAAAGTGAAAAAAAAAATCAGTAAATGCTATGAATTAAGTTTTGATTGATTATATTTTTAGTCACTTAGAATCAAGACAATGATGAAGACAAAGTTAATAATATAGATTAAAAGTATGTATACATACATACATACATACATACATACATATATAATATTATTTTCAGAAAGCTATTAAATATTTACTAGCACACCTGTGGCTAAATATAATGATTGTTCCAAACTAAGTCATATTATACTCAGGAATTCTTTCAAGGAATACTAAGTAATGAAAAGAGTTGAGGAAAGAATTAGAAATGTGGAATAGTTAACCTTTATAACATTGAAAAGCTAGATACACTAACCAAAATTAGTTTAAATAATGTCATTAAATTAACTATTGTTAGACTAGCTATTATTAGAGCTTTATTCATTGTAAAAGCTCTGTCTTCACAACATGCCTATGATATAATACAATCTATTTAGAGATGAGAACTTTAATTTAAGCTAATGGTATCTGATTCCTGAGTCTTTGTCTTTTTTTTCAATTTTTAAAAAACATTTTTATTGAAAATTTTAAATTCCAAATTCTATCCCTTCCTCCCTCTCCTTTCCTTTCCCTCAGATGGTAATCAATCAAATACATGTATACATGAGCAATTATGTAAACCATTTCCCTGTTAGTAATTTTAAATAAAAAAATTAGATAAAAGAAAAAAGTGAAAGTGAAAAAAGTATGTTTGTCTTTATTCAAATTATTGTTTTTTCTACAACTTTTCTCTCCTTCTCTGTCCCCTATATCACACTCCCTAACAAACCAAAATTTGCAAATATATATGAAAATTAAACTCAAGTCAAACTGATCAGAATGAGATGCCAAGAGAAGATAACCAAGCCAGACAAATGGAGAACATTATAACTGAAAGTAACAGGTGTTTAGACCACAGAGAAACTAGTTGGAAGATATAACTGTTCAAAAAATGCACTGTTAGATCACCATTGAGACAAATTTTGTTGTGATAAGAAATGTTACTATCTTCTTTATGACAGAATGTTAGAGTATAGAAGCCACACCTAGACTGGCAACTCTAAGCAACCCTTATGCAAAAAAAACAGAGCACTGACTTATCTAATATTTTATAAATTTATCTTTGATATATTCTTCTAAGCTAATGATTTTTTTCTTTTTTTAATTAATTTTATAATTATAACTTTTTTTTTTATAGTACATATGCATAGGTAATTTTTTTTTTTTAACAACATTATCCTTTATATTCCCTTCTGTTCCGAATTTTTCCCCTCCTTCCCTCCATGCCCTCCCCTAGATGGCAGGCATTCCCATACATATTAAATATCTTATAGAATATCCTAGGTACAATATATATGTGCAGAACCGAATTTTGTTGTTGTTGTTGTTGCAAAGGAAGAATTGTATTCAGAAGGTAAAAATAATCTGGGAAGAAAAACAAACAAACAAAAAAAAAATGCTCACAATTACACTCATTTCCCAGTGTTCCTTTTCTGAGTGTAGCTGATTCTGTCCATCATTGATCAATTGGAATTGGATTAGCACTTCTCTATTTTGAAGATATCCACTTCCATCAGAATACATCCTCATACAGTATCACTGTTGAAGTGTATAATGATCTCCTAGTTCTGCTCGTTTCACTCAGCATCACTTGATGTAAGCCTCTCCAAGCCTCTCTGTATTCCTTGTGTTGGTCATTTCTTACAGAACAATAATATTCCATAACCTTCATATACCATAATTTACCCAACCATTCTCCAATTGATGAGCATCCATTCATTTTCCAGTTTCTAGCCACTACAAAAAAGGGCTGCCACAAACATTTTGGCACATACAAGTCCCTTTCCCTTCTTTAGTATTTCTTTGGGATATAAGCCCAGTAGTAGCACTGCTGGGTCAAAGGGTACGCACAGTTTGATAACTTTTTGGGCATAGTTCCAGATTGCTCTCCAGAATGGCTGGATTCTTTCACAACTCCACCAACAATGTATTATTATTGTCCCAGTTTTCCCACAGCCCCTCCAACATTCATCATTATTTGTTCCTGTCATCTTAGCCAATCTGACAGGTGTGTAGTGGTATCTCAGAGTTGTCTTAATTTGCATTTCTCTGATCAATAGTGATTTGGAACACTTTCTCATATGAGTGGAAATAGTTTTAATTTCATCATCTGAAAATTGTCTGTTCATATCTTTGACCATTTATCAATTGGAGAATGGCTTGATTTCTTATAAATTAAAGTCAATTCTCTGTATATTTTGGAGATGAGGCCTTTATCAGAACCTTTAACTGTAAAAATATTTTCCCAATTTGTTACTTCCCTTCTAATCTTGTTTGCATTAGTTTTGTTTGTGCAAAAACTTTTTAATTTGATGTAATCAAAATTTTCTATTTTGTGATCTATAATTATCTCTAATTCTCCTTTGGACACAAATTCCTTCCTCCTTCACAAGGCTAAGAGGTAAACTATCCTATGTTCCTCTAATTTATATATGATCTTGTTCTTTATGCCTAAATCTTGGACCTATTTTGATCTTATCTTAGTATGTGGTGTTAAATGTGAGTCCATGCCTAGTTTCTGCCATTAAGCTAGTGATTTTTTGATGTAAATATAGCAATACCAAATATAAAGTTCACTGGTATGGTACCAGAAAGTCCTTTCCTGGTTTATTTATGAGAAAGGAATTATATCAATTGGAGTCCCAGATGTATAGACTAATGTCAATGTATAGAATGTATAGACTAATTTCAATTACCAAAATATAAATAAGTAAAATGATAAGAAAGCTACTCTAAGATTTTATTAGTCTAATGAGCTAAAGTAATGGTTATTTATATATCTTTCTTGTCACCTAAAACAATTATATATAAATAGAATTAGTATTTCTGGAGTTTTTTCCATGTATATAATCTAGGTTAAATTTTTCCCTAAAATGAAAGGGATTTGTACCTAATGCCTGATCATTCCAATGTGTTCAGGCTAGAACAATTAATGTGACTTTAAGGAGTCAGGCCTCTGCTATTATAGCAGATACACCACTGTCATGCAAATTAACATATCACATCCATACTATACAACACATTCTGCTGACCAAAAATATTTTCAATAAATATTAGATAGTATGAGAGTGCCTCATTTAATTTCAATCCTGATCCACCAGGATTATCTGATTCAGGTCTGTCATAAAACAATTTTAGTCTATTAATTAGTAATCCTAATATATTATTCTTCAACTATCTATAATTCAGTCTTTCATTGAGACCGTATTTTGTCATCTTTTCCACAAAGTTAGCATAATGGAATGTTTCAAACATCTTTTAGAAATCCAATACATGATAGTTTTGTGTGAATTCATTGGAACAGCATTAAATTTATAGATTATTTAATAAGTTTATTTTTTTATCTATTTATGTAAGAGTAGGTCTTTCCACACCACCCCAATTATAATATAATCATAAAAATCCTGGATACCTCAACTGAATATAAACAAAAGTAAAATAGTTGTGAATAAGACCTTAATCATTTTAAAAAGATAACAGGGATTTTGTGTCCTTGGACAGAAACTGATTATATCATATGAGAAATATTGGGGATTGGTTACAAAGAAAAAATCATGACCAATGTGGCTATGGATAAAACAGTTAGCCAATTTGGGAACAAGACAAAGTCAATTGAATATTGGTCAAATCCAGCCATGAAATACTATTCACTCAAAGCTGTCCTTTATACAAGCTCAATTCAGTTAAATCTTTTCAAGGTCTAATATTCTGAGTGAGTCTACATAAATACACATGATCATTTTTGGTCACAAAATCAAACCATATCAAAAGTATTGATTTTCCCAAGTAATTTCCATACCATTATATGTCTTTTTCATGGGTTCAAAATATGAAGCATATATTTAACAACAGAGGTTATAAGGAGTTTGTCAAGGAAAGTTTGTCAAGAATTTGGTAAAATGCAATCTACTGAAATTGATCTTTTTGTTTAATTTCTTATTTGTATTATGTGCATGATGAACCTTTAAAATTGATTTCCTTGCATATAAGGGAAATTTTTACTGAAACTAAAGGTATGTAATGAATCAAAATTTTGGGAAACTTTAAAATACTACATCCTCTAATACATAAATCTAATA
Source organism: Sminthopsis crassicaudata (assembly GCF_048593235.1). Classification (NCBI taxonomy): domain Eukaryota; kingdom Metazoa; phylum Chordata; class Mammalia; order Dasyuromorphia; family Dasyuridae; genus Sminthopsis; species Sminthopsis crassicaudata. The sequence goes on along the minus strand of NC_133620.1, from coordinate 246,966,010 downwards.
ATCAAATCAAAATTGAAAATTGAATTAGTTTATATTAGCTCTTTTTTCTTTTTTGAATTCTTCCTCATTTTAAAGTTTATTACAATGTTATTAACATCAAAACCAACATTAAATATAAAACAAAAAACAAAATATTACAGCATAATAGAAAGTATTAACAAAAATATTAATATTTTGTGTTAAATGGACATATTTCTTTGATGTAAAGTTTCTCAAAGCATGATATCCCTGATGAAATTGTTACTAGATATTTTTTCAACTAATTATTTTTTCTCCTTTTAGTATTTTTTCCCTTACACTAAGCACCTTCATATTGATAAAATATTTTTGATTTGAAAATTAAAGTCTTTGATAATTTAGCAAACTAAATTCCTACATTGACCGTGCTCAAAAATGTATGTCATTTCATTTTAAGTCCATCTCTTATTTGGCAGGAAGTGAGGAGAATGTTTGTTCTTTATCGAATTTCTAAAATTTATCTAGAATTTATTTTCTGTATAATGTTATCATGGTAGAAATTCTTTCCTTAATACTCTATCATTCTATATCATTTTATAGATAATTTCCTGATTTCCTCTAAAACTGTTCATTTCATTATTTCTCATTATATAATAATATGACATTATATTCAAATAACATTATTTGTTTAGCTATTACTGACTAGAAGGAATCTACTTAATTTATATTGTTTGGGCTGCCATGAAAAAGTTTGGGCTGCCCAATCGCATTGGGCTGCTATAAATATTATTGTACAAATCAATATTTTCCCTATTTCTTTCATTTATTTGTTGTATAGAACTTGTAGCTGGGTAAATGATTATGCACAGTTTGGCAACTTTCTAGGCATCATTCCAAATTATTTTCTAGAATGTCTTGGCCAATTCACAGCTTCACCAACAGTACCCTAGTATACATTTCTGAAATTCATAATTTTCCTCTTTTTCTTGTTATTGCCAATATATAGAGTCTGAAGTAGAAACTCAAAGTAAATGTAACTTGAATTTCCTTATTAGCATATTAGAACACTTTTCACATGACTATTGATAGCTTGGATTTCTTTTTGTAAAAACTAAATTCATTTTCTTTGATCATTTAGCAACTGAGGAAATACTGTGCATACCCTTTGATCCAGCAGTGCTACTACTGGGATTATATCCCAAAGAAATTCTGAAGAAGGGAAAGGGGCCTGTATGTGCCAAAATGTTTGTGGAAGCTCTTTTTGTAGTAGCTAGAAAATGAATGGATGCCCATCAATTGGAGAATGGTTGGGTAAATTATGATATATGAATGTTATGGAATATTATTGCTCTGTAAGAAATGACCAGCAGGATGAATACAGAGAAGCTTGGAGAGACTTACATGAACTGATGCTGAGTGAAATGAGCTCAACTAGGAGACCACTATACACTTCAATAACGAAACTGTATGAAGATATATTCTGATTAAAATGGATATCTTCAACATAAAAAAGATCTAATTCACTTTCAGTCGATCAATGATGGACAGAAACAGCTACACTCAGAGAAGGAACACTGGGAATTGAGTGTAAACTGTTTGCACTATTGTCTTTCTCCACAGGTCACTTATACCTTCAGAATCTAATTCTTACCATGCAATAAGAAATTTGGTTTTACACACGTATATTGTATCTAGCATATACTGTAACACATTAAGTATGTATGGGATTGCCTGTCATCTAGAGGAGGGAATAGAGGGAGGGAGGGGAAAATTTGGAAAAATGAATACAAGGGATAATGTTGTAAAAAAAAAAAAAAATTACCCATGCATATGTACTGTCAAAAAAATTATAATTATAAAATTAATAAAAAAAAAGAGTTGTCTCTTCTAGGAGGATGTATTGCCCTTTATAATAATATTGAAGAGAGGAGGGAGGGGAAAGTTTGGGGTAGGAAAACTTATAAGGTCTGTTATAGTTTAAGATATCTACTGAATATCTAGTTCCATATTTCTGAAAGATAGTAATGAAGCATGTTGTGGTCCTTTAACAAACTGTATTTTCTATTGATCTGTGAATTCCAAGAGAAGAACCAGGCTGTTCTAGCCCCTAATGGGTCTGACTTGCTTGGGCTGTCCTAACCCCCACCAGGTCTAACCTTCATAGGCTGTCCCTAAGGCATTCAATATAATATCTTCCATCAACTAACGTCCTTTGCAGATGGACCTCAGTCGCTCACTCAGCTGCCAGGACTTTCTGTCCACTAAGAACTGCATTCTCAGTGCAAAACTCCATTTTCCATAGATCTGCCAGTATAGAAGTCAGTCTCTTGGTAAACTGATTTCTATCTAACAATAAACTTTCATTTTGGAACTCATATTTTGGGAATGAGTGAATTCTTTCACTCCTAAAACCTGCAGCCAATTTAAAGGGGATTCTTAATAACTCTCTTATAGCCACTAACCTCTAGACCACCAGGAATCTAGACCATTCAAACAGCATCGGTAAGAGATGCAATATAATAGGTCAGTGGAAAGATTAGTGAAGGATATGTAGATTTGAGAACCATCAAATTCTGGTAATTAATTAGTAGTAATTAAATATTTTAACTAACTAATTTAATTAAATAAATCTGATGAGATCACCGAGTAAAGTAATATAAAGAAAGAAAAGAATCCTGGAAAGCAACCTGAAGGATACTTGTGGTTAGAAGTCATGATCTGGACTTCATTTAATATTCCATGATTTCTTTAATCTGCTTTTCCTTCAGGATGACATTTGATAATCTACTATTTTGGGAAAGCTTTCCTTTTTTCATGATTTTATGATTATAGACAGTGTTTTCAAGATCACATAAGGAGCCAAAATGGTGAAGAGCAGACATGACTTTCTATGACCTCCTCTAATTTTCTCTCAAACTGACAGCAGATTAAGTCTCTAAACTGGTGTTGGAGCCAAATAACACACAAATATATGGATTACAATACATGTGCAGAAAGAAGATACCTTGGAAGAACTTCAGAACAGGTCTGTTTCAAATAGGCAAGGGGACAGTCGTCTGCTGAGCCCAGACACAAGGAGGCCAGGGCAAGGAATTGGGGCAGTTGCAGTTCCACGCACCTGGGAATCTTCTTTGAGTCTTTTAGACTAATCTGTCCTGGTTGTAAGCAGGTGATTTGGTAGATTTGCTACTAAAGGCAAATTGAAAACCACTGAGCCCTGAAGCCAGACATAGCTGCAGTTACCCAGCATTGGAAATCAATCAGCAGAACTGCCCCAGGATAAATTAAAGCAGCTGTTGCTCCTTTGCATTGAACAGACCTTAAGCCTTGAAAAAAAAAATGAATAAAAAACAAAAGGAACTCTCACTACAGACAGCTTTTATGGAGAGAGAGAAGAATAGACCTCAAATCCTGAAGTTTCTAAAGCAACTCCAGTTGAAGTTCCAGAAGGAGAATTGAGCTGGTCCCTATTTCACAAGGCTAACTTGGAAGATTGCATAAAGAATCTTAAAATAAAATTAGAAGAAAAATGGGGAAATGAGATGCAAGAAGGAATGGAAAAAACAAATAATGCCCTACAAAAGAGATATGAAAAAATACCAATTCACTGGAAAATAAAATTTGTGAAATGGAAAAATAAGTCAATGAACAAAAAAATTCAATTGCCCAAATACAAAAGGAGCTAAAAAAGGTTACTGAAGAAAATAATACATTCAAAATTAGAATTGAACAAATGGAAGTGAATGACTCAAAAGACTTCAAGAATCCATCAAACAAAAACAAAAACAAAAAATTGAAAAAATAGAAAAAAAAAATAGAAAATACCTATTTGGAAAAACAACTGACCTGGAAAATAAATCTAGGAGAGACAATCTAAGGATTATTGGAGTTCCCGAAAGTCATGACATTATCTTTATCTTACAAGAAATCATAAAAGAAAACTGCCCTGATATTTTAGAATCAGAAGGTAAAATAGCCATCAAAAGAATTTACTGATCACTTCCTGAAACCCCATAATTAAATCCCCAAGGAATATCATAGCTAAATTTCAGAACTATTGAGCCAAGGAAAAGATATTGCAAGCATCCAGAAAGAAACAATTTAAATACCAAAGAGCCACAATTAGGATTACCCAAGAACTACAGCTTCTACAATAAAGGATTGAAGGGCCTGGAATCAGCTATTCTGAAAGGCAAAAGAAATTGAATTACAACCAAGAATAAGCTATCCAGCTAAAATGAGCATTATCTTTCAGGAAAGAAGATGGACATTCAATAATATAAGTGGATTTCACCCATTTTTAATGAAAAGACCAGAACTGAACAAAAAAAATTGATCTCCAAACATTGAACTCAAGAGAAGCATAGAAAGGTAATAATGACAATTTGAGAACTACATTTCTGTTATGGTTATATGTAGATAATATGGGTATAATTTGATTTTATTATGATAATATGAAAAAGAAACTAGAGGTGGAAAGGGACTAGAAATGGTTTGAGATTTTTGGGTATGGGGGGGAATGTTAGTCTGCCTGTTTATTAGGATAACTCAATTCTATCTTATTTGGATCACATTTCTTTTTGTGGCCATAATAGCCATATTATTTTATTCAAAGTGCATCTAGGAAAGATTTACTGACTTGGGATAGAGTTGCAGGCTTGGAACTGCAGTGTTTTTTGTTTGTTTGTTTTGTTTTTTATTGCTGTTTTTATTTGTAAGAGATCTGTGGTATATTGGATTGAATGACTGAGGAATATACTGATTCTTCCTCCCTTTGAAGAAAAAAACTAGAGCTGGAAAGTACTGAGTAAAAAGGAAAAAGAAGGCAAAATATGAGAAATTACATCTCATGAAGAGACAAAGAAAAACCTATTATAATTGAGGGGAAAAAGGGAGGGAAATGAGCTTTGTATGAATCTTACTCTCATCGAATTTAGCTCTAAGAGAGAATATTAGACATATTTGGTTTCACAAAGAAACTTGTCTAACCTTATAGGGAAGTGGAAGGGAAAAGGGTTAAAGAAAGGAAAAAAAAATAGAAAGGGAAACAGAAATATTAGGGGAAAGGTGTAAAAAAGGAACAGGGGCTCTAAAGGGGGAGGACAGTTTGTGGGAGGTGTTCAAAATACTGAGGAGGAATAAAGGGGGAAAGGAAAGAGAAAAGCATGACTTAGAGTATCATGTTCCAGGCCCTGCGTTCTTTTAATGTGGACGCTGCTAGATCCTGGGTTATCCTTATTGTGGATCCTCCATATCTGAATTGGTTTTTTCTAGCAGCTTCCAATATCTTTTCCTTTGTCTGATGGTTCTTGAACTTGGCCACTATATTTCTTGGGGTTTTGATTTTAGGGTCCCTTTCAATAGGTGATCGATGAATTTTTTCAATGTCTATTTTACCCTCTGTTTCCAGAATGTCTGGGCAGTTCTCTTTGATAATTTCCTCGAAAATGGTGTCCAAGCTCTTTTTTTCCTCACATTTTTCAGGGAGTCCGATTATTCTCAAATTGTCTCTCCTGGATCTGTTTTCCAGGTCTGTTGTCTTTCTAGTAAGGTACTTGACATTCTTTTCAATTGTTTCATTTCTCTGGTTTTGTTTGACTACCTCTTGGTTTCTCCTTGAGTCATTCATTTCTACTTGTTGGAGTTCTACTTGTTCCAGTCTAATTTTCAATGATGTATTTTCTTCACTCACTTTTTTTATATCTCTTTGTAATTGTCCAATTGAGTTTTTATCTTCTATGGAATTTTTTTCTATTTTATCCATTTTATTTTTTAGAGAGCTGTTTTCTTTTTCCAGCTCACTAATCCTGTTTCTCAATGATTTGATTTCTTTATCCACTCTGTCTTTGAATGCATGGGATGACTTCTCCAGGCTCTCTTGCCAAGCTTCCCTTTCCTTTTCCCATTTCTCTTCCAGCTCTCTTGTGAGAGCCTTTTTGATTTCCTCTCTGAGATTCTTTTGTATTGAGGAGCAGCTTATATCCCTCCCAGGGGATACATCTGGGGACAGTCTGTTCCTAGTCTCCTCAGCATTTGAAGTCTGCTCCCTCTGCACACAGAAGCTGTCAATGGTTAGAGCCCTTTTGAATTTTTTGTTCATTTTGTCAGAGTAGGAATCGAAGAAAACAAACTGACAAGAGAAACAATTGGTCTGTTTTGTGGGGGATGGGGCTGGATGGTATTAATGGGCTTCCTCTACAGACTGGGGGTAGGGCAGCAGAGAGCCACTAACAGAACAGCAATGACTGTACTGAGTCTGCGCTCTGAGGCTCTGAGAACGCACTGAATCAGTCCAAGTGGGGGTTGGGGGTGTCCGGATTCTGAGAGAAGCTGGCTTTCTGGGGTTTTAATCTTCACCTCAGGTGTTTACACCCTCTCCACTGCTCCTGGCTTACTGCCAAGATGGAGTATCCACACTGGGGTAAAAACCTTTTTAGCAGAAACGGCAGAGATTGTACCCCTCCCCCTCTGGTCTGAGCTGTGTGAGCTGCCTGTCTCGCTCTGGCTTGCCTGCCCTCAGTCTGCGCCCAGTCTGTTCGACCCTCCCCGGAGCAAACACAGACCTTTTCTGGCGACTTTCAAGGATGTCTTCTCTTGGTGATTATTTGTGGATTTCTTTCTGGGTCAAGCATTAAGTCTGAGGCTTGTCATGAAGTAAGTTCTGAGAGAAAATGAGGAGCTCAAGCAGCTGTCTGCCTCCACGCCGCCATCTTGGCCGGAAGTCCCAGCATGACTTAGAGTAAATAAGATACCAGAAAATACAGAATTAGTAATTTTAACTGTGAATGTGAATGAGATGAATTCTTCCATAAAATGGAAGTGGATGGCAGATTAAATTAAAAGCCAAAATCCTACAACATGATGTTTACAAGAAACACTTTTAAAACATAGTGATACATGCCGAGTGAAGATAAAGGAGTTAGAACAGAACCTATTATGCTTCAGGTAAAGTTAAAAAAAAAAAAAAAAACCAGGGGTAATAATCCTGACATCAGAGCAAGTAAAAGCAAAAATAGGTCTCATTAAAAGATATAAAGAAGGAAACTATATTTTACTAAAAGGTGTCATAGATAACAAAGCAATATCAATACTAAACACATGCACCAAATGGTATAGCATCCAAATTCCTTGAAGAGAAGTTAAGAAGAAATAGACAGCAAAACTATACTAGTGGGAAATCTCAACCTTGCTCTCTCAGAACTAGATAAATCAAATAACAAAATATATAAGAAAGAAGTTAAGGAGGTAAACAGAATGCTAGAAAAGTTAGGTATGATATATCTTTGGAGAAAAATGAATGGAGACAGAAAGGAGTTTATTTTTTTTTCAGCTGTTCATGGAACTTATACAAAAATTGACCATGTGTTATGGCATAAAAACTCAAAATCAAATGCAGAAAGACAGAAATAGTAAAGATTTTTTTTTTTTTTTTTTATATCATGATGCAATAAAAACCACATGTAATATAAGGCCAGGAGAAAATAGACCAGAAGGTAATTGGAAATTAAATAATCTAATCCTAAAGAATGAATGGGTGAAACAGCAACTCAGATACAATCAATAATTTCATGCAAGAGAATGACAATAATAAAACAATATACCAAAATTTGTGGGATGGAGCCAAATCAGTTATAAGGGGAAATTTTATATCTCTAGATGACTACTTGCATAAAACAGAGAAAGAAAAGATCAACAAATTGGGCTTACAACTAAAAAAGCTAAAAAAAAGAACAAATTAAAACCCCCAAAATTAAATGACAAATTTGAAATTCTGAAAATAAAAGGAGAGATTAATAATATTGAAAATAAGAAAACTATTGTATTAATAAATAAAACTAAGAGTTGGTTTTGTGAAAAACCAACAAAATAGATAAACCTTTAGTTAATTTGATTAGAAAAAGGAAAGAAGAAAATCAAATTGTTAATCTCAAAAATGAAAAGGGAGAATTTTCCACCAATTAAGAGGAAATTAGAGCAATAATTAGGAGTTACTTTGCCCAACTATATGCTGACAGATTTGATAATCTAAATGAAATGGAGGAATACCTACAAAAATATAGATCACCCAGGTTAACAGAAGAGGAAATAAATTATTTAAATAGTCCCGTTTTATAAAAAGAAATAGAAGAAACTATTAATCAAATCTCTAAGGAAAAAATCTCCAGGGCCAGATGGATTTACATGTGAATTCTACTCAATATTCAAAGAAGAATTAATTCCAATACTATATAAACTATTTGAAAAAATAGGGAATGAAGAACTCCTAACAAATTTTTTTCATGACACAGATTTGATGCTGATATCTAAACCAGGTAGGATAAAAAAGGTGGCCTAGCCATACCAGATCTAAAACTATATTGTAATGCAGTGGTCATCAAAACCATTTGATACTGGCTAAGAAATAGATTAGTTGATCCGTGGAAAAGGTTAGGTTCACAGGACAAAATAGTCAAAGACTATAGTAATCTGGTGTTTGACAAACCCAAAGACCCCAGCTTTTAGGGCAAGAATTTGCTATTTGACAAAAACTGCTGGGAAAATTGGAAACTAGTATGTCAGATACTATGCGTTGACCCACACATAATACCATATACCAAGATGAGGTCAAAATGGGTTCATGATCTAGATGTAAATAATGATATTATAAACAAATTAGAAGAACATAGGATAGTTTACTTCTCAGATCTGTGGAGGAAGAAAGAATTTGTGACCAAAGAAGAATTAGAGATCATTATTGATCACAAAAAAGATAAATTTGATTATAATAAGTCAAACATTTTTGTACAAACAAAACTAATGCAGACAAGATTAGAAAGGAAGTAACAAACTGAGAAACATTTTTACACCCAATGGATCTGATTAAGACCTCATTTCTAAAATAGACAATTGCCTCAAATGTATAAGAATTCAAGCTATTCTCCAATTGATAAATGGTCAAAGGATATGAACAATTTTCAGATGAAGAAACTGAAACTCTTTCTAGTCATATGAAAAGGTGCTCCAAATCACTATTGATCAGAGATGTGCAGATTAAAACAACTCTGAGATACCATTACATACCTGTCAGACTGGCTAAAAGGGAAGAATGTGTAACAGAAAGTTTTGTAAGGGTCAATGCAAAAAATTATCCATGTGTATGTTTTGTAAATAAAAAGTTTTAATAAAATTAAAAAAGAAAATATCACATCAGGAATTTCTTTCTGGACACTCAGACATCACATATCTTGATCTGTAGAAATTTAAATTCTCAAATATATCCATAATAATTCATCAATATGCAGGCCTCTGCTGATAGAACTCAGACATTCTTTTCAACTTATATTATTCTCACTTGTGTTTTTCCATAAATCCTCCACAGGGAATCTACCTAACATGATTCCACAGGGAATCTACCTAACATGAGAACCTCATCTCAGACTTTTGTCATTCAGTGGATGTCACTGAAGCATTTGGGCTTTCTAATTGTTAGCCCATACTCTTGATAAATGACTGCTCTTTACTTTTTCCAGCTTTCATATTTCTAATGACATATTTCTTAGATGAATGTCATCATTATTAATATGTTACTGTTTATTTATTCCTACTGGGCTATCCAACAAGAGGTGCTCAACAAAATACTTAAGGAATGATTGAATCTTGCTTATTCCCACTTATACTTTTTAAATGAAGTGGAGATTTGATATAATTATATAAGTAATGAAAGAAGAAAAAAAGAAAATCTCATCATTCTGACTAACTGAATATTTCCAGAAAACAAATATATTGGATTATATGTCTTTTTAGGGAATTTTTCCTTTTTGAAAAGGCTCATATGTAGAAGAATAATATTTTTATATTAACATGCCTTTTGTAATTAGTTAAATTTTATAACCAGTACAGCAAGGATTTTAACTTCCTCATTTTATCACACAGTTGTAAACATTCAGGGTGCATTCTAATACCCCATCTTATCAATGATATAGATAAGAAGTCAATGCTTCTCTTCTCAAATTTTCTTTTTCAATGAATGCCTTTTCAATTCTGAGCAAATTCAAAAGCCTTTAGTAGGAATTAAACACTTAATCAAAGAATAAATACCTAGAGAAAAAGCTTATTTCTCTTATAATAGCTTGTAATTTCATGCCTTATCCCTGTATGGTGTTTGAGGACTTACTCTTTTAAGGGATCTCTGGGAGAATTTTTTACAAAAAAAAAAAAAAAAAAAAAAAAAAAAAAGGCACCTATTTTGACTTAACTCATAGAATATCTAGAGGATTCTTGTTTAAAACAAAGCAACAAAAATGTGCTCTATTTCAGTCTTCCTGCATGTCTTGAAGACTCCTTGAAAGGATTTATTAATCATACTTGTAAGTATACTTTGTATACTTTCAATAATGAATTAACAAATGAAAGGGTCTTTTGTATAGAGATTCTCAATTTCTCTTCCATTTTGGGCACATGATTAGAAATGAAAATATACCTGCTCTGTCCATCTTCCATTAGCAGTTCTGCTTGATTTATACTCCATAGGACATCTTGCCTCCTCCATTTTAAGCTGATTATCTGAAATATCATCACTGTGCAGAGCGACTCAGTTTTTGATACTCAAAACTTTAAACCCTCTTTTAGTTGCCTCTTCCAACTGATTAGAGGGCTGGAGAGTAGATCAATAAACTCCTTCCAATGCTTTCCCTTATAGAGGCTCAAAACATTGCATGTTACTCTCCATTTTTCAACAGGACTTTTGCTTCCTTTCTATTCCACTCTACTACCTGACCCCAGTGTCAAGTACCCCTTGATACACACACACACATTACACATTACTTAGTTTCCATTTGTGTGTTTTCTTTCACCATTTGATTATGTTACTTAGAGCAGTAATTGTCTTTCCTTTTCTTCTTTGCCTCCCAACACGGTGCTAAGTACTAGAGATACATAAAGCAAATGTGACACATAGTAAGTATTTAATAAATATTTATTGGATTTAATTAAATATAACTGAACTTCTCATCTTTGAAAGTATGACAACATTTTAATCATTCCCTGATGGGGATTATTTTATCATTCTGAGCTCTGAGTACATACCTAAACTACATTCCTATTACTGTAGATTAACCCCATAAATGCCTCATATATCCTTTTTCCTCATGTGTACTTACATTTTGTAAAGCATTTAAAAGCTTCTGTAGTTATTTCATATTAATAGTAGATGGCCCTCCCTGTTCCTATCAATGACTTTGCATACTGTTGATCCCCTTGTTAAATCAGTTCCCATTTCATAAAAGAATGTGCATAATTTTAATAAGTTTTATAGAAAACACACTCATCAGGACTAATAGACAGAAGCAAAACCTTTTAATGAAATGTAATCCTAATATTCTTCCAACTGAATTATCTTGGATGAAAGGTTTCAAGATAATAAATGTGTTTGGGTACTTGCTAATTAATTCGACTACTATCAGAACAGCTCTCATTTTCATGATGCTAATGTCAGATATAATTTTGATGTGAAGTTATTGAAAAGGAAACTGTAGGTTTCTGTGTCTCTATAAATTTCAATTGAGATATCCTTTTTTAAGTGGCTAAAATCACATTTCTATGACTTTTCTGATGAGTTAAAGATCATAGATATATGAAGCAAATGTTTTACTTCAAAAAATATTTAACTATTTCCTATGTATACATAGAACCAGATATTAGAGCTAGAAGGCCATCTAGTGCTTCATTTTACAGATAAGAAAGTTGAGATCATCTATGTCAAATGGTTTTCCATTATCACATAAATACTAAGTGACAATGACAGAATGACTCAGGTCCTTTGTTTCAATTTCAGTGCTCTTTCCAATATGCTCTAATTGCCTTTCATAAAATCTTTAGGACACTGATATAAAGTAACAGGAAATGGATGATAACATAGGGAAAGGCTTAAACAAAACAGACAAATAGGAGAATCATAGGAAAGAATTGTCATTCTTCTATTGACATTTCAAAACATTCATATGCCCCTGATAAAATAAGACTGATTAATTATCTCCCCAAAGAAGGGAAAAAAATGTGTCTCTCCTTAGTGTCCCAAAGAGTATTTGATTTAATCCTCAAAGGCAAAGAGGAAAGGTCTAAAAGTCTTATAGTTTGTATTGTCATTATTGAGTAGATGAAGTTACTTATCCCTTTTGGAAAGTTAACCCTGGTGACAGTTGGAGAAATCTATTTTACTATCCCTACAACTCTAATCATGGAAAGGTTTTCAACTGCAGAGCAATTCATATGCTGATGATATTCTCCCTTATATCTCATTTTCATCTAAATCAGACAGCAGAATCACCCCACTCTTTCAAAGTCTGGCCAAGAAAGGTGCTGGGATATGTTAAGAGATGAGATAAGAGGATGAATTGGCTGAGCCTCACTTGAACTGAGGCAGCTGTTACATTAAGGGAAAAAAAAAAAAAAACACATTCAAATGAGGGGACCAGATTTCAACTTATTTTTCCTTTGTTCTTGCTCATTCTTTCTATAGCATTTAGCAGTACTTTGCACAAGCTTTATAACTAACTTACTAGTTTTATTTCTCTTGTCATTGCATTGCATAATTTCAATTTTTTTTTTGTCCTCCAGTTATTCCTTGATTATGAAGCAGGATGCATATTTAAACATATTTCTCTCTATCCACATTTGGCAGGATGCCTGTGTCACTGTGATGAGAGCTTCATGGTCACACTGTCTGTGTTTTGTCTTATTTTCTTACCCATAATGTCCTTTGAAAATTACCCAGGAGCTTAAACTAGAACAGAGAATAAGGAGTCTTTAGCTTATGAGACATAGTAAATTCAGCACAGCAGGATCTTCACTGGGTACTAGTACACTTTCAATTGCAAATGAGGCATTGAATGTAAGATAAAAGCAGCCATATAAATTATCTTCGGCTCTGAAACCCAGGAGGCTGGATCTAAAAGAAGGTAAGATCTTCTCAAGCAAGAATGGAAGGAAATTTGAGATCAGTATTCTCCTCCCAGATCCTTATACTCAAACTGGTCCAATTCATCAGCTGGATTATATTGGCAACTAAGGAGGAAGACAAATTAGTTTGAGTAGTTTGAAAAGATATTTGTGGGCTTAGACCTTTTGAAACTTTTGTTCAAGTAAAAGTTAAAGGTCTGCTTTTGCTCAAATTTCTTCCCCTTCCAATGCAACAGGACTTAAATCTGTAATTCTTCAGGGAAGTGAATTAAGGAGATTTACCAGGCAATAAATGTAATATTTTGTCAGTTATAATATTTTCTACTTGCTCTATTTGTTATTTAGTTTTATATGTGCTCTGACTTTGTTTTTTAATCAAAAATATTTTTAAAATAAAATAGAGAAGGCTGAATTTTTGACTCCAGCAATAAATGGTCACTTCTCCAAAAATGTAATTGTTTGCATGGGAAAAAAAAAAAAAAAAAAAAAAAAAAAATATATATATATATATATATATATGTCATAAATTTATCATATTTTCTAAAAAGTATCCTTTCTTCTGACTTTATTTTTTTTTTTTAACTATAAGATTCTAATCCAATCCCTTGGTTTAACAACTGAGGAAATTGAGGCAAAGGGAGATTGACTTGTCCAAGATCATACAGTTTATGTATACCTGCAGCAAGAATTGAAGCCAAGTCTTTTTGACTACAATTCTAGTGCTCTATCCACTATAGCATATTGCTTCTATCATCATTAATGCAATCTTCCATTTTGAAGTCTTAATGTTATATATGATACCTCATTCCCCCATTACCGTTCATATCCAATTTGTTACTAAATTCTGCCAATTCTACCTCTGAAATATTTTTCATAACCATACCTTCTCCTTCAATCCCATTTCAATTACCCCCATAGAGAACCTCATTACCACCCAGTTGAAGTACCAAAAATGCAATCTAACAGGTCTTCCAGAATCCAATCTCACTTTCTTCTCATTCATCTTTCATACTAGCACCAGATTAATCTTCCTCAAATATAGATGTAGGCATGACATCTCTATAATCAAAACCCCAAATCACTATCAATTGTCTATGGAATAAAATACAAATTCCTAGTCACTACTATTTCTTTCTGTCCTCCTTAGAGATATTTAAGCAAAAACTGGATGACCCTTTTTGTCAGATAGGTCTTTGTGATAATTCATTGTCATGTATGAGTTAATCTTGATGGATGTTGAGGTACCTTGAATTCTAAAGTTCTCTGGTTCTAGACTCTTGCATACTCAAAGAAAAAAATTTTAATTTCACTAAATCCTTTATCTTCAAGCTACATATCTTGGGATTGACATTAAAGAACATTAGCTACCAATATGCCAGGAAAGATCATGGAATTCAGAGTTATAGTACGTAGGTTTAAGTTCTACCTCAGCCACTTGCCAAAGTTTGGCAAAGTTTCTGAAGCTCTTAGACTTAAATTTCTTCATTGGTAAAATGAAGGGATTGAACCTTTGGTGAATGTATAGGTTCTTATAACCAAGGATTTGATTGAAAGGGCAATTGTTTGTTTTTTCCCATCAAAAAAGAGAAATTAATAATGATGAAACATTGACTGGAAACTTGGGAGTTAAGAAAAAGGTGTCCAGAGTAAATGTGAAACAAGTAGCAAGGAAGGATAGTGCTGTCTTGAAATTTTTCATGACCATTTATAGCCTTGTCTGGCTCACTGACCCACTTAATGATCTCCCTGAAAAGAAGTTGTTTACCTGGGTATATCTGTTTGCCACATTGTGGGATATGGTGACATTATTCTCTCTCCATTCTATTTCTTCTCTCACTCAGACAACAGGCATTAATACCCTCAGGAATTTCCTACTCTATTTAAATTTTATTTATTTTATATCTATAGTTTTACAAGGGTTTTTCCCTCTAGATAAAAATAAGTTGTTGTTGTTGTTATATGTTAACACCAGAAAGAAAAAGAGAAAGAGACTAAAAGATTAGTAGATAGTTCTACATGTAAATATAATTAAAATGTACATAAAATTATAAAAGAGAAGCAATCCCTAAACTCATAGAATGTATATTTTACTAGAGGAGACTATACTACACATAGGATAACAATAGTCAGGAAAAAATAATTACAAACTGGGAAGACATAGAAATAGTGAATGAAGCAACAGACAATTTGACTGACCCTCTCTTTCCAGAGAAAATGGTAATAGAATGTGGGAAGAAAGGGGGAAAGAGAGAATGTGCATATTGTGGCAGATGATATAACACTCAGACCCAGGAAGTGCAGAGTTTATTGCCTTAGCTCCTTCTCATGGCCATGGTATTCAATTTTAAAGATTAGGGCAGAAGCAGCAATAATACTTTCCAACTTTGAATCTAATGTACAAACCTAAATATCTTTCTTGTTTCACATAGCTCTGAAAATGTTTATTACAGTTTCTGGGCTTTGGCAATATTTGGTAAAGGGATGTTAGACATTTACCCTGTGTCCTAAGCTTGATATTTCTGTATTATAGCAAGAATGCTGAACTGTGATCTTTTCATATTTCATAAGCTAAAAAGATATTATAGTGTTTAAAAAAAAAGAAAGAAAGAAAGAAAGAAAACAAAAGAGTATTTGGGAGTCTTCCAAGAAAAAAAGGAGTTTATGGAACAGGCCCATTTTTTATATAGCAGGCTGTAGGTATTAATCTCTTAAAGAACCTATTCCAGCATTTCTCATTACATTTCTTCTCCACCACATAGAGATGATGATTTGAGGAAGGTTAAATTGTCTAACCAGCCCTGACCTGTACAGTTTCATCAGATCTTGCACTAGTACTGTCATCGGGGAATTTTCTCCAGCTAATTGGTTGTCCCCCATGTTTCCTATTTTATGTCTATGAATTACAGCCAACCTTGCATGATCCCCAGAGGAGAGACTATTCTTGACACTTACTCTATTATTGGGAGCCTTTTTAAAAAGGAGCAAAAGCTGTTTTATGTATTTTAAATCCAATGGACAAAAGTTGTCCCTTTTACAAACTAGCTAATGGACTTGCTCAAGAAAGCAGAAAGTCAGAAATGTAATGTTATTCAATAATTTTTCAATTATTACTTAATTATAATAACATTATTTTATTATGTTGGGGGAGTTTTAATAAGATTTACTGAGGATAGAAATGTGATGGCTTATAGTACATATACACATGGACCAGCTAGCTGAACATTATTCCTAAAATTAAAATTTTGTGGAAAAGGCATGGGACAAAGAAATCGGAGAACTGATTTCTAATGCCACTTCATATAGTAGTGAGCTTCTGTACATTGAGAAAAGCATTTCCCCTTTCTGGACCTCAGTTTTCTTCTTTGTAAAAAAGGGATATAGACTAGATTTTCTTTAGAACTTCTTTCAACTCTGAGATTCTTTCAATATTGATTAGCTAACTGTCTGATAACAGCCTAAAACATTTCTAAGAATATACTGCTGGATTCTGTTTCCAGTCTTATGTTATTTAACTTTGATTAATAATTAAGATGACATTACCAAGGGGTATTATCATCTAAATAACAGATGATAGTAAGCCGAAAGGGCTACCCAAATTCATTGTATGATAGAATCAAGATTTTAAGATTTTTTCATAAGTTAGAGATATTAGCTAAAGATAAGATATATTGGGACCAACTTGAACCAACTCACAGGAGCTGATGTTCAAATTTTCATTTTAAGCATTTATATCTTAGAAATATGTATATGTATAAATTGTTGCTTGATGTATTATTAATTGAGTTTTTGGACTTAAGAAAATGATGATAAAGTATTAAGAATGCATTTTAAACTCAAAGGTTTATATTTCATACATTTAGGGATGGATAGTTGGTTATTAAATATTTGCCATCACACCTCTAATGAAAATAACATGTAATTCAAATGGAATAATTGAAACTATCTGAACTCAGGTTCAAAACACAAGCTATCTAAGAGAAAATCAGGGGGATCTTTTTTAGCAGCAGTCCATATAAAAAATACCATGGTTGAAATTATAAATAAAAGAAAATTTAATAGAATCCTTTAACACATTTTAAAACAATGTGCTATTCAGTTGTATTGATAAAAATATAGCATTTAAAACAAGAAAGATAATAGAAGCACTATTCTATTCTGGTCAGAATATTGGTGTATCATAAGATTCAGTTATGGATGTGATTTTTTTATGAGACCTATTAGATTTATATAGTATGTCTCTTTTTAAAATAAATACTTTGAAACTGGAAGACTTCAGAGAGTGCGAGTATATCTATAAAGGATGCTATTGAGATGTCCTATGTTGAAAAAGAAGTTGAACTAAATTTCCTCTAAAAACACCTTTAATTTTTTGAGCCTATAATTTTATGAATCTAAGAGTTCAGAGTGAGGACAAAAAACTATTAAAATATTTCTCCAGCTTAATTTTCTTCAGATTAAATAAAAATGTAAGTTTCCACTTTAACTCACAATGTCAGTATTATTAACTTGACTGTCTTAGAACTGATTAAAATGTAACTATTGAATACTGATTTTTAAACCCCAAATCTAGCTTTTGTCTACATTGATTAGATTTCATCTGCCAATTTGTAGAATAATCACTTTTTTTGCTTGTATATTTTATGAACATATTGAACCATCCTTTGAAGAATGTTGAAGCTAGGAAGACTGTTTGCCTCTTAGAAAATGATCAACTCAATAATACTTCATTCTGTTAATGTTACTGCTTTGGTGCTAATCCATAGTGGTGCTAAAAAGTAAAACTATTTATAAATTTGTGCCTCTAATTTTTTGCAAACTAATGCTTCTCTGAATTCATGTCAATCATTTTTATGTTCCCAAGGATCTGTCTTTTTATCCATTTGGGAAAATCTTTCTAGTGACCACTTCTATAAGACAGGATCATAGATTTAGAACACGTAAAAGGGAGGGTCCTCAAAGACAATCTAATACAATTCTTGAATTTTACAGCTAAGTAAAATAAAGTCCAAAAATATTAAGTGATTTGCCCAAAATCATATGTATAGCAAGCATCAACAGTAGGATTTAAACCAGGTCCTCTGATTCCAGAGCCAGTTTTCCTTCTATTTATGTCATATTTACCAGAGACACATAGAGGGAAATGATAAGAGCTAAATCCTCCTGTTTCTATCTCCAAACCTTGTCACAAGGTCAAGTGGACTTTCCTATTTTCTTAAAGACTATTTATTAATTCAAAAATCCCATAAACACAGTTATTCCTAGAGGTCAATGAAACCATCTAGTTTCTTGAAGAGATTTTAAGAGTAATCTGCCCTTATAACACTTCACAGTGTAGCATATAAAGCAAGGTTATTGTTTTTACTTTTAGTTTTGTTTTAATCTGCTATCTTTTCTAAGATCTAATAAAATCAGTCTTAGAGATGAACTGGGCCTAGATAAAACTTGAAGAGTAATCATTACTCAAAGAAAATACTTACCCTTTCAGTGAATCACATAGTGCTATCAAATTCAAATGCTTTATTTTTCAAATAACTAATTTATTAATTCATTTCTTTAAAACAAATCCATTACTCCATCAGAATGAGATTCAATAAACAAAAGTGTTTCATCAGACTCTATACTCAAAGGCTTCGTTTAGAATCTCTTTTTAATTGGTCATAGTATGATTATGGAATAGTCTAACTGAAGGTACCGCCAAAAAGATTCAGTGTAAAACTGTGGCCGTTGAAGTTGTGTGTCAATATGTTGCTGGAAGGAAATACCAAACCAAAACTCTTTGATAGGGATTTCCATAAAACATAGTTGGTTACCTAGCAACTTCTTTCTGATGCAGAAAGAGAGAAAGTTTTTTGTTTTTCGTTTTTTGTTTTGTACTAAAGTCCACTTAAAAGCATCTAATTCCTGTGCACCAGCACATTAGATCAGCGTGCTTGGTGAAAAGGATTTTAACAGTCAGGAGATGTGACTGTGTTTAAGATTCTTCTTTCCAGTCACTAGTTCATTGTCAGCAGCAGCTACAGAGCAGCTTTATGTGCATTCAGAGACAGCCAGGAAATTAGTTCCACATGACTGAGTCAGCAGACGGTAGCATAGAGAACAACTATCATCCACTTCCTTAAACAATTGTTTATTTCTTGGAGCAAGCAATAACAATGTTAAATATCCCAATTCTAGAGAGAAGAGGGAAACCCTGGGAAATACATTAGTATTTGTGGAAAAATAAAATTACTTCCAAAGTAGTGTCCTATTACTTGCTAATTGCTGGTTGCTAATGCCAAGCCTGGGTTGAATATGTAAGGCTTTGCTTATTCCTTTCCTTTCCTCCTTCCTTCTTCATTTCCCTCTGTGTCTCTCTCTGCTTCTCTCTCTTTTTCTTTTATTTTGTCTCATACTTCATTTCTCCTTCTCTTCCTCTTCCTTTTTCTACTTCTTTTTATCTCTTCATTCTCTTTCCTCCTTTCTATTTTCTGTTTCTTTCCTCCTTTTTTGACTTTTTTTTTTCCATCTCTCTGTTTTTCATTCTTTCTCTCTGTCTGACTTGTCCTTTCTGTTTTATCTTGTTACAATGCAAAGCATTAGCTTATTTATTTTTTGTAAACCTCCTTTGGACTAAATGAAGCAGGGCAGTAAATTCTTTACAAAGTGAAATATAAGGAAATGAACATTTAAAACAGCCAAAAACCTAAATTAAAATTAAAGTGATCTTTGAATCAAGGAAAATGTACTGGAGTAAAGAGGGAGCTTAAAACACTTCAAACTTAAATTTTAGTTTATTGATTCCAAATTAAATTATATTTTTCACTTTTTTTCCCCTTATACTATTTTGTTTCCTCTTATTAGGCCTTAATTCACCATTCCCACTCCACATCTATCCTTATTTCCCTGAATACATTTTTGTCAGACTTTAGTGAATTTTTTTCTATCAAAAGGTAAATACATTATTTGAAACATCAGAGTGCACTTCTGCTTATATTTAAGATATTCTTCTTAATTAATCTTTGGGTGTTTAAAATTCTTATGTAAAACTTCCACAAAAGCTTTAAATTTGAGCTGCTGGTATTTCCCTCACCATGTACATACACACACACACACATACACACACACACACACACACACACACACACACACACACACACACACACTATTCTCAGACTGTAGCACAGGCTTGAGATTTAAAGAAAAAAGATATTTATCTGCCATGTTGAATCCCAAGCAATTTCTACTTTTAATTTTAAACATGTCAATGAAAAAAATCTAATGTAAAAGATATGAAAAATGGCCTCTGACATGTGAAAAAAAATACAAAATGCAGACTACGAACCAAGTATTCAGTATTACTTGAACCAACAAGTGGAATCCAAAATGCAAACTCAGAAAATGAAGAACATAGATCCCTAAGTAATTTTTAAGAGTTGTAACAAAATCAACTGAAAGCACCAAATCCAGATGTTACCCATTGCTCCAGAGTTTGTCTTATTCTCTTTTTTTTTTTTCCATTGCAATTTATAAAAATATGTTCTGAAAGAGTAGACTACAAGTTCATTGGGAGTTAGGAATATTTTATTCTTTGTCTCTATATCATTAGCATCTAACATAATGCCTGGCATCTAGTAGACACTTCATAAATACTTGTTGAAATGATTGATTCCTTCAAAGGCTTACTAAGAAATCCATCTCATTCATTTGATAAAACCACTTTTCCAGATTACCAGCTTAGGACAAATTTGAGTATGTGCTGTCCTTCATGATACCATATTTATATTTTAATAGTCTGCAATATTTAAAAAAAAAACAAAAAAAAAAAACCTTTGTTTTTGACACTTTCTTCTCTGTTATTCATAAGGCTTATTTGCAACAGACTATCTTTACTCTAGATAGCTCTATAAGTAATACTCCCCATCTTTTTCTTATATATTCTTCCATGCAGGAAACTTCAGAACCTCATGCTATAGAATGAGGGCTTTCTTGGTCAATCATTGGTGTTTTCTTGAATGTGAAAAAGATTGGGAGGGAAATGAGACATAACTGATACTTTCTAAAAAATTCAGTCTTCATTTATCTCATCAAACCACCTTTCTATGGAAGATATAGAACATCATTCTGCTCCTTTAATTTAGACCTGTGATGAAAGGATATACCAGCTTTGAAGTGGACCTTTTATAAGACCATAGCTCTTTTTTTTTTTTTTTTTTTTCCTGCTAGGGAAAAAAAATAATAATAATTTTGCCTGGGCAGTGAGATAGGGCTTTCCTTTAAAATAATAATATTCTAGAGGATCTTTTGCCCTAAATTCATCTTCCCTTGTCCCTTTCCCCACAATTCCATAAGTACCTCAGATTAGCTTTTACTCCTGCCCTGATATAAGTCTAAATGTACTTATAGTCAAAGACTAATATTTTCAATATTCATTCACAGACCCCTGATTGTTTTCCCTGACTCCTTTCTTGACTCTCCAGAACAAGTCACTAAATTGATAATTTAATATTTTTAACACATAAATTTGTGTTAAAAATAGCTCAAAGATCTATTCTCCCAGAATTCCATAATTATTAATGAAGGCTCTTGCTGGTATGGTTCCAGCTTTTCTTTCCAAGTGTATTTCATATAATTTGATTTCATGAATCTATATTCAACCTGAATGCATTGTTTTTTTTTTGTTTTTTGTTTTTTTCCTTCAAACCCTCCCTGCTATTCAAATTCAGTATTAGTGTAAGGGAATTATCATAATCCTGATAGTCACCCAGGCTTTCAAATTCATTGTCATCCTAGACTGACTAGTGTGACTCACATTCACTCCACATATTTAATTATGAAGTCTTATTATTTCTGCTTTCACAATACCTCTCTCATAATACTCTTTCTTTTTACTCACACAATCACTGTTCTGATGTAGATCCTTGTTCCTTCCTATTCAGACTACTGAAGCAAGCTTCCCATTAGTCTTACTGCCTTAAATCTATCCTGATGTCAATCCAGCCTCCATTCAACTCTCAAAGTAAACCTTCCTAAAGCACAAGATTGACTATGTTACTCATCTACTCAATAAACGCTAGTGGTTTCCTAGTGCATCTAGGATCACATATAAAATCAGCTGTTAAGCTTTTAAAGCTCCTCCCATTTTCTTTCCCAAATCTACCTTTCCATACTGCTTATATTTTACTCTACTCCATGAATTCTATGATTCATTGACATAACAGCACATCTTCTAAATCTAAGCCTTTTCAACAACTGTCTGTCATGTTTAGAAAATTTGTGCTCTTCACTTCTGCCTTCCCTGGCTTCTTCTAAGATTCAGCTCAAAACCCACCTTCTACGGAAGACTTCCTTCCAAAATACCTCACTATTAGTGTCTTCTTCATAGATAATTTTCTTACTTCATATTTTGATAATTTTTTTTCACTCTTTTATTACATTCATAGTCTTTAACATAGTAACCAGCATATAGTATACACTTAATAAATGTGTGTTGACTATCTGATTTCCAACAATGGACTATGTGGTATTTTCTGGAATTCACTCTCCAGATCTGCATTTCAGAATCCTTACCTTGATTCAATTCACAATCTAAGTGTCAATTCTCCATTATTATTCTTTTTACTGCTACTTTCTACTTCCCCAAGCTAATATATATATATATATATATATATATATATATACACACACACATGTATATATATATATATATATATATATATATATATATATATATATATATATACACACACACACATATATATATATATATATACACACACACACACACACATATATATATATATATATATATATATATATATATATATATATATATTTTTTTTTTTTTTTTTTTTTTGGTTAAAATTTAAAATATTTTTGGATAAGCCCAGAAGAATGTAAGTTCCTTGTAATCAAGAACTTTTTTTGTTGTTATCATTTCATCACTAGTGCTTAGTACAGAGTCTTACTTTTTTTGATTATCAGTATATGTCATTTCATTAATATAGGAGTCTCCAGGTTTCAGAATACCAGCAAGCAGGTGATGCAATGGATACAGTGACAAGCTTGGAATCAGGAAGATGAACTCACTTTTACTAGCTTTGTGATGCTGGGAAAGTCATTTATGCTCTGTTTGCATCAGTTTCCTCATTTGTAAAATGGGAATAATAATAATAATAATAGGACCTACTTTTTTGGATTGTTGTGAGATTGAGATAATAATTATAAAATGCATAGCCCAGTGAGTGGAACATAGTAAGCGTTATAAAAATGACAATTACTTCTGCAGTTATTATTATTAATTAATATTGCAACTATTTCACAGCTTCTAGTCTCAGAGTGTTATGACTCAGGTTAAGTAACTTGGATGAATTCTATAGTTAGTATATTCCAGAGAAAGGATTTGAATCTACATCTCCTGAACTCCAAGGTCTGTTCTCTGTCCACATATAATCTTGTGCATAATAGGAATAAAATAAATGATTAATGATTTGAATATCTATTAATTAATGTGACAATGTCAGGCATCATAGGAGGCTAGTAAAGAAGCTACTCTGGTCCCAGAACCAATTTTTGTGTCCTTCATATTACATCATAGGCACTATTGCCTACACAATGGATGAGTTCTGATGAAATCACTAGCTGCCATTTTTCAAACTCAGGGAACCTTATAAGATATTTATAGACTAGAAGGTGGAAGTATAATTCGATTCAACAATCTATTATTGCATACTTACAATGTGCCTATATATTGTGTAAGTCATAGAAGTGCTTGGCAACCTTTAGTGTACTATACAAATGTGAGTTATTGTTATCACCATCATTATAATTACCTTTACTAATAGAGATGTCTTTGGCATGGCTATTATTCTCAAGGAACCTACCGCCTTAAGAAAACTTAAAATCCAAGACTGTCTTTTTTATTCTTTTTTTTTTTTTTTTTTTTTTGGCTAAAGCAATTGGGATTAAGTGACTTGCCCAAGATCACATAGCTAGAACAAGTTAAGTGTTTGAGGCCAGATTTGAACTCAGATTCTCCTGACTTCAGGACTGGTGCTCTCTACCCACTGCACCATCTAGCTGCCCCCAAAGCTACCTATTATATAACTTATATGATGAAAAATCATTCAAAAATTAATTGTTAAAAATATTTAATAGAATAAAAACTGAACCAGTGAAAAGCAGATCTTTTCAGACTGATCAAATTTTATTTTATTATGATAGAAAAATAGACTTACTACTTCATAAGACTCAAAATAGTGATATATTAATTCTACAATTTTTTTTTTTCCCCCTACACTCTAAAGAATACTAACTGAATCCCACTTCAGACTATTTCCCATCTGATTTTCCAATTTTCATCTTCATGTTTTATTGATGCACATTTAAGCTGCATGTCTACTCTATGGCTGTGGTGATAGTGATGGTAGTGGTGTTGGTTCAGTTATGTCTGACTCTTAGTGACCCCATTTGGGGTTTCAGCAAAGATGTTGAAATAGCTTACCATTTCCTTCTCTAGCTCACTTTATAGATAAGGAAATAGAGACCAACAATGTTAAGTGACTTGCCCAAGTTCACACAGCTAATAAATATCTGACACCAAATTTGAACTCTGGTTTTCCTTACTTCAGACCTGGCATCCATTGCACCACCTACTTGCCTTAGAACTTTGTCCTTAAAGGTTTATCTTTACTCTAATTGCAGGCAGTGTGATAAGTTGGAGAGAGTATTGTCTCAAGGGTCTGAGTGATATGGAAGCTAGAATTCTAATCAGTCCATCTCTAACCTCCATTGTCAGAAACTCAAATCCATCTTCCTTGTTACATACTGATAGGCGAACTTTTGAGACTGTCTTGATTACATATATTTAGACAAATCTGTGACCTGATCACTTATATAAATTTTACCTGGCTTCTCTTTGATCCCTCTCTGACTTCTCCCTAGCTCTTTCCCAACTCCTAGTTCCTCCCTATCCTGCTTTTGCACCTCCTCTCCCCACAGACTTTAAAAGTCTCCCAACCCAGAAGAACATTGCTTAATCATTTATGATTCTGCCTTGTTTAGTCATATTTGGTTGATCCTGTGAGCTATTTAATGTAATAAATGGCAAATGTCTTTCCCATGGACAATGTATCATGTGATTTCTTCATGTCTCAAAACATTGTTTTAAATTACTACTTCATAAATGATTTCCCATTCTATTACTCTCTAGAAATCTAAAACTATGCCCTCATAATCTACTTCAAGAGGACATAATTTCAAATACTGACTACATATACCTGTCTTTTCCAGACTAGATATAGACTAGCCACTTATAAGGCTTTTCCTCAAAATCAACATGAAGTTGTTATAATTCCTTTAAATCTAGTTCCTTTTAAATCACTAGTTCTGTAAATTGTGGTATATGAATGTCATGGAATATTATTGTTCTGTAAGAAATGACCAGCAGGATGATTTCAGAAAGGCCTGGAGAGACTTACATGAACTGATGCTGAGTGAAATGAGCAGGACCAGGAGATGATTATACACTTCAACAACAATATTATATGTTGATCAATTCTGATGAACATGACTCTTCTTCAACAATGAGATGAACCAAATTGAGAGCAGTTAGGAGGCAGGACTGAGGAAAGACAGTATTCCGGACATGGGAGGATGGAGCCAAAAGACTGGATTTCATATTCGTAGAACATTAACAAGATCATTGTTACTGGATTGTAGAGTAGATATAGAAGAATAAAGTATATGAAGATTGGAAAATCAGAAAGGGACTCTTCTGTGAGTAGAGGTGGCTTGGAATTGATCAGTTGGAAGACTCCTTCATATAGAGTTGGATAGAAATCTCATCTCCAGCTAGGGCTAAGTAGGAGTGGTCCTGGACTCAACTACTCTCACCCTGATAACAGAATGAAATTACTTTATCTTAATTCCCTGGGTTGGGTCTCTCAGGAGAGAACTTCTCTGAGGAAGTTCCCAAGCTTTCCTCCCAAGCTTCTCCCCAAAGTTTGAGAGAGAGAGAGAGAGAGTAAGAGTTTCGGGGCTCCCCTCATCAGATGGAGCACAAGACTTAACAATCAGGAATGTCTGAGTTAGAATATTGCCTCAAATACTTTCTAGCAGTGTAATGATGCAAAATCAATGACAATCCCTATGTCCCAGTTTCTTTCTATAAAATTGACATAATAATAGCATCTATCTCACACTATTGTGGTATGGATCAAATGTGTTAATATGCAAAACATTCGTAAACTTAAAATATTATAAAAATGCTAGTTATTACTATAAGCTATTTTTGCTCAAATCCTTATTATACTAAAATTATTTCTTATAGTCAATATACTTCAAGAATGATATATATTTCATGGAGAGCAATAATAATAATAGGTATAACATTGATCCTAGGAGTCAAAACAGTTCAATCCAAAAAATATTTAAATATATACATATATATATATATATATAAACATTAGTTAATAACCTTAAAGCACATATATATGTATATGTCTATATATATATATATGTATATTTCATATCTGCCTTTTTTTCAATATAATTTCACAAATGAATTTGAACAAGATTTTATGTGAAAATTTTATATATGCCTCACCCAAATACTTAGGCCAACTATCTTCTATGCACATTTATTTGTATACCAGTCATAGTTCTATAAACTATTTTTTTTTTTTTAAATGAGAGCAATTCTAGAGAAATAGGATAATAGCACTAAACAATTCTGACATGGAACAAGAACTTCAAGCAGTCCATCTTGCCTCCTTTGTCACAATTTAAATCCACCTATCCTGTTTCCATTGTCACTAACAGAAGTTGGCTAATTCCTGAGACTGTCTTGATTAGCATACTTAAGACAGACTCAACCATGTCTTGCTATTGCTCTCAAGAGTACATGTTTTTTTCTAGACTAGGCCCCTCTGTGGTTCCTCCCATATGCTTCCCTAACTTCTCTTGAATTTCCTAAATCTCACCCTTACTTCCTTCTCCCTCTTCCCTCTGACTTTAAAAGTCCTCTTCATTCAAAACATGTTTTCTAATCATATTTGATTTATCCCATAAGCTGCTTCATATTAATAAATTATATCCTTTTTGACTATGATAAATGTCTCGTGAATTCTTCACATTGTAAATTGCTCTCTCACTATCTAGAAACTGGAATTTCTTCAATAGTCAGTTTTATTATAATAACTCCAAAATTGCCAAATCATTGGCTATTATGGTCAATTAATTTATGAGATACAGACATGCTTACAGCAAGAGTGTAAAGCATACATAGACTTCTATATTAAGTACTTATCAGAACTCTAATATATCTAAATTCATTAAGAGATATCTTAAAGTCACAATCAATAGCCAGGAGCCAAATGTATGACAAGCTTTACAAATATTTAACATGAAGGGGGAAAATAACAAAAATGCATTCAAAGCTTAAAATTTTGGATTACTTCAATTTCTGCCTTAAATTTTCAAAAATTACAGATATATCTTGCTATAGCAAGGTCACAAATTTGCAAAAGGGAAGTAGCAAAATAATAATAAAGATGGCTGGAGGCTAAATGACAGTAGGAGTAGGAGGATTATGATCCAAAGTTCTAAGAGAAAGTTAGGAGTGAGATAACATAAAGGGAATTACATAGAATAAAACACACACACACACACACACACACACACACACACACACACATAAAAACACATCTCCTTTTGACCCTTCCTCTCACTCTTCCAAATAAGCTTTTCTTCTCATGTCGCAGATATTTGATATGGTGTTTCTTTTTTTGGGGGGGGATGTGGAAGGGGGATAAATGAGAAGGAATATGCATTCTATCTTAAAATGGGAGGCCATTTCTGTTCTGATATTACCATGGGATCAATATCTGGTACTTAGGCTTTCCTCATTGATTATTATTGTGATTGTTCCTCCCATTACCATCTCTCATCACTTTGTACTCAGAATACTGCATATTGTTGGATGTGAAAGTAATAATAAAAAAAAAAAAAAAAAAAAAAAAAAAGCTCAGAGGTCAAATGCAGACCTATCAATCCTTCTGCTTTTTGTAGAACCCTATGTTTCCCATGGGTGAAATAATCTATGTGGTTCCACTGTTCATTTTGGTCATCCACTCTGTTGTGCATATTATTTAAAGATATGGGGACTAAGCTCAACAATGCTTATAACACGTTGGGGATGAAGGCAAATAAAGAGAATTCAAAAGGGGCAAAACAGAATACATATGCCCCATGAGAAAAGAGCAGCACAACTACAAAGTATACCATATACTCAGCAATGAAGCCTTTATTCACAAAAGGGAAGGTTCACAAAAGCCAAATTGTAATTCTCAGTATGCTGAAAGAATGTGAAGCTTTCATTTGGTTTTCCCAAAAAGGGAGTTAATGTCCCATTATGGCAATTTCTGCATCTGTGAAAGTGAGTAAAATTAGTATTATCATCTTACAGTGTCTGTTGAAGTAAGGGTGATTCAAGGACAGAGGTATATTCTCTCTCTCTCTCTCTCTCTCTCTCTCTCTCTCTCTCTCTCTCTCTCTCTCCCTCTCCCTCCCTCCCTCTCTCTCTCTCTCTCTCTCTCTCTCTCTCTCTCTCTGTCTCTCTCTCTCTCTCTCTCTCTCTCTCTCTCTCTCTCTCTCTCTCTCTCTCTCTCTCTCTCTCTCTCTCTCTTTGTTTTTGTTTTTGTTTTTGTTGTTTTTATTTAAAGCTTATGTTATTTCAGGATAGAGATTTTGGGGACTTGTGGCCCTATAACAAGAAAAATCTATGAACCTATGTTCAGGAATATAAATAAAGTATAGCATGCAATAGGTAA
The DNA here is from genome assembly GCF_048593235.1 of Sminthopsis crassicaudata. Taxonomy (NCBI): domain Eukaryota; kingdom Metazoa; phylum Chordata; class Mammalia; order Dasyuromorphia; family Dasyuridae; genus Sminthopsis; species Sminthopsis crassicaudata. Next base: position 246,937,310 of record NC_133620.1, on the reverse strand, counting down.
TATTTATAAAATGCTAAAGATTTTTACTATCTCCATCCTACCAGACCATATTTGTATTATATGCATACATTTTATGCATATGTTCCAGAATTACTAACAGTTTTATACACAATGCAACTATTTGCTCTCAGGAAAATTTTTTCAGTGTCCATAAGTTCTCCCATTCCAAAGTAGACCCTCATTCTCTATATGGAGTTGCCTGTGAATTGTCACCCATTATCTGAATGAACTGTGAAAAAAACTCCTTGTTTTGTCTTTGGTAAGTACACTAATAGACATATATTAAACATAACCTTTGAAAGTAATTGTGTGAAATTTCTCTAAAACCAGCTAAAAAAATAAATATCCTATTTCAGCCCTGATTTTTATAATTTAAGGCTCTCTTTGCTCTAAGGAAATTCCTTAGTTTTCACTCAATGAAATAGATTTTAGATAGATAGATAGATAGATAGATAGATAGATAGATAGATAGATAGATGTAAAATAATAATATCTGTATAAGTGAGAATCTATTATTTTAATTTTCTAAGAAATGAAGAAAGTTGTTATACATGTAAAATTTTTAAAATATATTTTGATTATAGATAATCCTTTCATATGTGAAAAGCAAAAATGTGAGTTGTGGGAGGAAGAGAAAAAGAGGGAGTATGGGTGGAAATGAGAAGAATTTCATACTGGTGGCAAAATCTCATAAAGTATATAGACTTTCTTCCAGTGCAGGTCAGCAACCAGGTTATATTTAACAGTTTTAGGATTTTGCCCAGGAACCTGAGAAGTTCGATAGTGATAGGAGTTGATAGGATCACATGACTAACATGAATTAGACCAAACTTGAACCCAGTTCTTGACAACTCCTAGAAAATCACTTTTCTTCTCAAGTGGATGAGAATATAAGAATTATGTATTTCATTTAAGGAATTAATGTTATTATTATTTCATGTTGATGTTGAGGCAATTGGGGCTAAATGACTTGCCCAGGGTCACATGGCTAGGAAGTGTCAAATGTCTGAGTTCAGATTTGAACTCAGGTCCTCCTGACTTCAGGACTAATGCTCTATCCACTGCACTACCTAGCTACCCCTATTATTTTCAGTATATAGTGATCTCTGTTATAAGTTCATTTTGAAACAAAATTATTCATTAATATACTTCAATCTCTTAGAGGAGTATAAATTTCAATTTTTAAAAATTGTGAAATTATTTGACTTATGAATATTGAGTCATCTTTCCTTTGTGAGAGTTTAACAAAAGACATGTTGCATATTAGTATAGCTCACTGTGTATGTTTACCAAATTTCTAGGAAAAATCTAATTTCTTTCTCTAATAATTATAATTTAATACTTTTTTCTCAAATTACTATGTCTATATATAATTTCCTTATTTTAAAACTAATTTGACATTTTTGTTGTTTTTTAATTTATTTGCCCTTTAAAGGTTCTACAGGGACATTCAATGACTATGATCGAACATCTATTTCACTTTTTCATGAGGTAGAATAAACATTTTCTATGCTTCAAAAATAGCAAAGATACAGAAGAGTATAAGTGATTATATTGTGATGACAAGCTAAACTCAGAATAAGTTGGAATACTATAGTACTTTTTTTGTTGTTGTTATTCTTTAGCTGCTGTTACTCAGTTTCTTTCCATGAACCTTTTCCAAGGTGAAAAGAGGAAAGGCTGTGGGAGTTATCCAGTATCATCTGAAGCAAGGAATTAAAATATTTGAGGGCACTTTCCAATATAGAGAAGTAGAAGGAAGCAAGAAGTACTGAAGAAGTAGAAATAGAAGAAAGAAGAAAGATATATATGCATATAGGAAAAGTGAAAAAAGAAACAAAAATCTCATCAAAGGAATACTCTACTGCAACTGTTAATTCAGGCTGAAAGCAAAATCATAATGAGATTGGCAGGACAAAAAGGCTTTATACAAAGGGTGTATCATGCTCTTTACCATTACAACTGTGTCAGAACAATTCCTGAATTCAAGGCATAGTTGAAAATCATTGTCATCACCCACCCAAACTCATAAATAGGAATTCTCATTTCCCTGACAAATTCAGCTGGGGGCAAGGGGAAAGATTTGCAAAGACTCTCCTAGGTACAGTGAAACTAGAAAAAGAAGTAATCATTCTCCCAGAGTCTGGCCTATTACAATAGTCATGATAATGCTAATAGTCTTTTACCTCCATTAGCCTTATAAATTTAGAGGACAATGAGAAATGTAGGAAAGACACTGGCAAAGTGACCTAGGGAAAGTTTATTGTACAGTTGAGACTTGTTAAGTGGTTTAGGGAAGGGCAAGGGAATGGGGACAAGGTAGAATGATTCTTCAGGGTAGAAATATTCCTCTCCCTCTAATAAATCAGCATCCTAGGGCAATACCTTTGTCACCCCAACTTAGTTACCATCTTGTGGATACACAAGTATACTGTTAAACTTATTTCCAAAGGCAATAAAACTATTTTTGTGAGTGAATTAATTTAAAGTTTAAAAAAATGTTATCTTTGAGCAAAGATCATGTAATTAGTCAAGTATATTTGTTAATTACGGAAGATGCTATCACATATTTTATTTATATTTTTTAAGTTATTAGAAAGATCAATCTATTAACTTTGGGCATTTTTTTTTTTTTCAAATATGGTACATAAAACTACTGTTTATTGATTTGGGGACATGGTTACTCATCATAGAATTAGTAACTGTTTTCACCTTTCTTTGTTTCCCTCTTCACATTTGCATTCTACTTTGTCTCAAAAAGATCCTTACTAAATTCTGGGACTTTTCAATACCCATAAATGTGCTATAAGACTCGTGGTTGTTTTGAGATAAAGTAACTATGTTTTCTTTAAAGAAAAAGGCAAACATCTTAAACTACATTTTCTTCCAACAATCATGTCAAAGTATCTCTTTAAAATTGTTGGTGAGAGACAATGGTACTCTTAAGCAGGCATTGTTTTTTTTCATTCCAATTCTTATTTATACCTATCTATCTATCATATTACAGAGTTAGGGAAAACTAAGAGGAGAATAGAAATATCAGGGATTAGAGGCAAGAAAATGAAATTTAAAAGTAGGACTATTAATGGTTAGACAGACATCAGCAAAGACAATTAAATTATGGCATAGTAACTTGGAAAAAAGCAATCTATATGTCAAAGAAACAGTAAAGAATTAGGAGCGATGTCTAAATAGTTGAGAGTGAAATTTGTGCTGACTCATTTCATTAAAAAAAAAAAAAAAAAAAATCAGTTTGCCCTGATTGTGCTGTTATTGCCCCACTCCTTTGTCCTTTGCCATTGGGAATGTGTTGGAGAATAGACCCTGAATTACCATTGAGAGATTGGTGGCGGCGTATGACAAATGTTTGCTGAGATAATTGCCCCTTCTTTTAAGTATTGCCTCTTGAGGTTGCTGTCTCCTGCACTGAACCTTCTTATTTTGTCTACTCACCCAGTGTCCTCATCTCCCTTATCCTTATCTTGTCAGGACTGAGTTATGATCCTTTCCTGGAATTGTGGCTTGTCCATTATCCTTGCCTTCCACCTCCCCTCCCCCTTATCTGCCTTTGTTTCCCCTAACTATAAAAGTCTCTTGAATTAGTTTCTCACTGCTGAATGCTTTGAGACAAGAGCCCCATGCTGCCAACTGGCTTTAGCTAGTCTAAATTCACCACAATTAAAATATTAAAATCCACTCTGTGTCTTGCCTCAGTTTCTCCAGCATTACAATAGCACTATTCAAAAAACATAGTAGCAGCATGTTTTCTTCCCTAATGCTCTTATCCTCAAGCCCATATTGTTTTATATTTAGATGCAAAAACATTGAATGTAATAGGCAGTGTAAAGGGCAATTCTTCTGAAATTACATGCAACTATGTCCCTAGGTGAGAAGTAAAGGTGTTGATGGAATGTGTATGCAATCAAGGACATGTTCATCCTTGCCTAGGATTACAAAGCCCCAGAGTCTTTTGTATAGGATTGTAAAAGTAAAAGTGGAAAACTCACCCCCCCCCCAATTAAATTTATCCAGAAAGCAGAAACAACAAGAAAAAATATTCAGGAAAAGGACTGTAAAAACAGATAGCATTAAAAATTCAGGTAATTTCAAATAAACGAAAGTGTCAGTGAGTCATAAAGTTTGTAAGTTTAAAGGAAAAAAAAAAAAAGGGAGGGGAGGATTATGTTCTGTTAGGCCCAAATTTAAACAAACCTTCGAGTTTTTTTTTTCCCCCCTTTTAATCTCTCAAGCAAGAAGTATTGTCAAGAGTATGTCTTTATCAAAATTTGATCTCAATAAAGTATTTGAAACTTATACTAAATTGTAATTGATTAGTAGTTTTTCTTTGCTTCTCCTAAGAGGATTTGAATTAATAATGATCAAAGTCATATCTATTTGAATGAATGAAATCCCTATGAAAATAGTGAAAATCTATTAAAAAACATACTGGATATAAAACACCTATATCCTGGGCCCTAGGAAAAATAAAAGGATAAATAAGGACAATCCTTCCCTCATGGAATTTATAATCTGGTGGGGGGAAGATGACATGACAGATGCTCAAAAAGCCATAATACCAAAAAAAAAAAAGAAAAAAGACAAAGTATTATGAATCCAAATGAAGAAAAAGGACTGTTTGAAGAAAAAGAGTTTTGAAAAGGGCAATTTTATTCTGCATCTTAAAGAAAGATTAGAATTTCTAGAAAGATTGGGGAGAAAATGCCACTATGCCAGTATGAACTAAAATATGGAGAAGAGAATAACACAAGACATGTACACTGTATTTAATTTAATTTTTATTAGAATACAGGTGTTCTAGTGCTTGATGGAAAAAAAAAAAAAAAAGAGGTATTAACCTGGAAATCTGAGAGGAGTGATATCAAACTGTGGAGACCGTTGAATGTCATTCTAAAGGATATGGACCTTGTTCAGCAGACAATAAGCCATCTTTGGAAGGTGCTAAACAGGAGTGTATCTGACCTCTGTCCCTAAGATCTTACATAGAACTTTGTTTTGTACTTTTCTAATAAATTAACCTTGCATTATCATGTATCTTAATTGTCTTTATTTTTGTTCTACTCTTCTAAGATACCACAAGGTCCAGGAGACTAGATATACTCAATTATTTGCTATTATATCACTTTTAACACATCACAGTGCTCAAATCACATGAGTTGTATAAATATTATAAATATTAAATTCACTGAATAAATAAGTGGTATGAAAAATCCTGAATTTGGGGTTAGAAGGCATGGGTTTCAATATTCCCTTTCCACTTACTAATAACACGATAGACAAGTGGTCTTATATCTCTCCACCTTGATTTCTCATAAAACAATAGATTTAAAAGTGAAAACTTTAAGAAACATTTTTTTCCCAATAGACATATTTCAATTAAAGAAACTGAGATTTATAAAGTTTATGGTTTACCTATGGTCACACACTTGGAAGCAAGATTTGAATACAGATGTTGCTCAGCTCAAGTTCAATCAATATACACTACTTCAAACTTCTCACCTAGAAAATAAAAGGGCTAGATGAGATAATCTTTAAAGTCATTTTTCATATTTAAATTTATAATCCTATTAGTCAATAAGAGATACCACCTTCAGGCAACATTGACAAGGAAATAGAATTTGGGGGCTTGTTTTTTAGTAGAATAAGTAGATTTCTTTACATTATTAAAAATCTTAGATAATTATCTATTCTACTAATTGATAAGGCTGTCTTTTTTTTTTTTTTTTCATTTTAATCAATGTCTGGTTAGCTATTGTAATTGTTACTTACTGATTTATATGATATGTCCTTGCATACCACATACTATTATTACTGCCAACAAAAGAAAAACAGAAAATTTCTGGACCAAAGTCTCTCCCTCCACAACCAATAGAGAAAATGCATGTAAATAGTTGTCATAATTGAGAGATTTCAACTTTCCAAAAAGATAGAATCACTTGATATTTAGCCCATAAAAGGTACTATGCCATTTTCAAAGGTAATAGTTTGTCCAGGACTGTTTATAAGCCAACCTTGCCATTTAATTTTCACATAGCTTGAAATACTGATGGTACTGCTGCTGAAGCCAGATATTAGTACCCAAAGTAAGGCAATGTCTCGAAGCTATAATAAAGATTGAATTCAGTTATTACTAAACAAATCAGAACTAAAAATCATGTTATCAACATACTCTCTATCATCTCTAACTGACAGTCTTTTTAAAATTCATTTCTCTTTGTGAGGTGTGGCATTACCCAGTTGGTAACGTGCCCACTCAGAGTTCAAGAATGTCTGCTAGTATCTATACTTAATTCTTCAGCCTCTGGGTGTGCCACAAAGCATATAGTAGCAATAAGTCCCCAGATCAGATCAGGACATCATGGTAAGATGCATAATCTGATCTTGATTTTCCACCCTAAATTGTCTAAGAAAATCAAATGTTATGTTTTGGGATCCAGTGATGGAGGCTGCTATCAAAAGTCAAGTTATTTCAAAGTCAGATAGGATTTTTTATAACCAAATTGAATTTAAGACATGAAATATGAGTGTTTGTAATACAAAATAGCTCTTTCTTTTCCATAGGGAACAATAAAAAAAAGAAAAATTCCTATACATGTGAAACAAATTAGCATGACTTTTGTTTCTATACCTGTTCTGCCTAGCAGGCAAAGGATATTTGCAAATCTAGATTAGAAAACATAGCATTTCCCAGGACAATTGATCAAGAAAATGATAGTTCAGTAATAAAGTTACCTGTACACTGCCAGCTGTGACTTACTTTTGGAATAAACCATCCATAATGCTAGTTAGATAAGTGTGTTTTATCAACAGAAAACAAATATTCATTTTCTGACCAATTATCACAAACTTCATATTTGAATGCTAAGAAAATATTCTTTCCCAAAAGCTTTATGATATAAAAATGACCATAACAAAATGTTATTGAAATAGAATTTATTTTCATTTAGTTCTAAACAATATCACTGAAAGAACAAAGATTTTAGAATATACCTACTAATAGTTGGAAATATTTTTTCAACACATACAGATTGAACATTTGAAAAATATGTAGTTTACCTTTGACTTTATCATTCCTCTGAATCAGAATCAGCAGTGGATAGCTAAACGATAACAAAAATGACTGGAGATATTCTAAGTGCTTGCCATTTTAAATTTTATGGTCAATAGTTCAAACTGCATGACTAGATATAATTTAGAATTAACCCAACTAACATTATCGCCACCACTCCTATAAAGAAGCTTTCAGTAAAATCAGAGTTCTGTTTTGTTACAACATTTTAGTTGCTTGGTTTCCATTGGCTTGATTCCAAAATACTGCAGAAGGAAAAAAAAAAGTCAAATTCTGTTTATGACAATAATTCTATAGCAACCTTTAAAATAGTCCAAAGATTACTAGTACCATGTGCTTGCAAATGAAAATGGCAACCCTACATCAAGCAATTGTTTTGACATTAGTATAATTTAAGATAACACCAATCCAGATATTTATGAATAAGCAAATAAGTTTTACTATATATTTATGAATAAACAAATAAATTTTACTATATAATCTTCACTCTGCTCTGAACAATGCCTTCTACTTAACTATTTTAACTTCATCAGTATCAGCACTCATTCTACAGAACAAGATTGCAACCTTACTATATCTCACTATACCTTAGTGAGTTGATGTATTTAGAAAAATCACCAATCTTACAGTCAGCATTTTTGATGATGAATCCCTCTACACTTAGCTTCTTTTCTCTTCAGATGAAAAGCATTGTGTAAATGAAACAAATTTTGAAGTTTTTACAAATTCTTAGAATCTGTCAGAAACCATGATACACATACATGGTAATGAAGAATACAAGATCCCATCTATATTACAAGAAGTGAGAGGCTAGCTTTAGCACAGAAAAGTTTTATAATAATGAAGTCAAACTCCAACAGAAAAATCCCTGCCAGCAGTATATCGACTTAGAAAACCACAAATTAAAATCTATTTTGTATTGTATTTTGATTTATTTGTTAAATATTTCCCAATTACTTTTTAACCTGGTTTAGCAACATTCCAGTATTATGGATTTGATGTCTTTTTTTTTTTCCCCACACAATTCTAAAGATACAGTATTTAATGTGTCTAATCTGAATCATACTAGCTTCAATCCTACCTGAAGAGATATATATCTTGAAACAATTTAGGATGCTTAGAAGATTTCTTCTGAGCTACTTCTAAGAGTCAGGGTGGGTAGCACAGAGGGGTGTGCTGGAGCTCATAAGCTCTTTTGTGATCTTATTTTTAAGTTTTCAGTACAAGAATTGACACCTGGAAATTACTAAATATTACAAATCATGATGGCATTTATTGTTTCTTTTATTATTCATTTATAGTTGATTACCTATTCTTAAGAAAGTAGAGTAAAGGTTATTTAAACAGATAAAATTTGAAAGTGTGTCATGCATACTTTTAAAAAATTTTACAGAGAGCTGATTATTAAACATTTACCAGCATACTCCAGGTGGTATCCACAAAATGCTATTACTACAAGAAGGTTTATACTAATAGCTGGGTCATAATTACATTAAGATCTGCTACCTTTTTCAAATATTGCTTATCACCTTTATAATACTAAAAGGACTAAAATGTTCCTTTTCCAGTCCATCCTTCTGGTAAGCCAATCACCCATCCATTACCAGTAAGTTCTTTCCAAGAATTTTCTAATGAAACCAGGCTAGCTATATTTCTAACTCTCCAAGATTTTGCCATCATAAAAGCTACCTTTTGTAATGCAGAATGTTGGAGGGGATGTGGGAAAACTGGGACACCGATACATTGTTGGTGGAATTGTGAATATATCCAGCCATTCTGGAGAGCAATTTGGAACTATGCTCAAAAAGTTATCAAACTGTGCATGCTCTTTGATCCAACAGTGTTACTACTGGGCTTATATCCCAAAGAGATTTTAAAGAAGGGAAAGGAACCTGTATGTGCAAGAATGTTTGTAGCAACCCTCTTTGTAGTGGCCAGAAACTGGAAACTGAGTGGATGCCCATCAATTGGAGAATGGTTGAATAAATTGTGGTATATGAATATTATGGAATAATAAGAAGAAACGACCAGCAGGATGATTTCAGAAAGGCTTGGAGAGACCTACATAAACTGATGTTACATGAAATGAGTAGGACCAGGAGATCATTATATACTTCAACAACAATACTATATGATGATCAATTCTGATGGACGAGGCTTTCTCCAACAATGAGATGAACCAAATCAGTTCCAATAGAGCAGTGATGAACTGAATCAGCTACATCCAGTGAAAGAACTCTGGGAGAAGACTATGAACCTCTACATAGAATTCCCAATCCCTCTATTTTTGTCTGTCTGCATTTTTTATTTCCTTCACAAGCTAATTGTATACTATTTCAAAGTCTGACTCTTTTTTTTTACAACAAAATAACTGTTTGAACATGTATACATATATTTATTTAACTTATATTTTAACATATTTAACATGTATTGATCAACCTGCCATCTGGGGGAAGGGGAGAGGAAGGAGGGGAAAAGTTGGAACAAAAGGTTGTGCAATTGTCAATGCTGAAAAATTATCTATGCATAGATATTTTAAATATAAAGCTATAATAAAAAATAATAAAATAAAATATAAAAATAAAAAAAATAAATAAAAGCTACCTTTCTAGCTTATAATTTCCCTTTGCCACATAAGACCCTTTTTCCCTTTGGTGAGTTCCTTTTGGAGGGAAGTCTCCATTTTAGGGACAGAACCAGAGTTTCTGACTCTCTCAAATTTGGCCCATGTTCCTTCATGTGGGTTCTTTTCTTTCCCTCTTCCACTCCACCCCTACTTTACAGCTGCATTTTGTGTCTCATCATGCCATTTGAACTTAAGCTCCTTGAAAATAAGTACTTTTGGGGCAGCTAGCTGATGTAGTAGATAGAGCACCAGTCCTGGACCTGAGTTTAAATCTGGCCTCAGACACTTAACCCTTCCTGGCTGTGTGACTCTGGGCAAGTCACTTAACCCCAATTGCCTCAGCCAAAAAAGAAAGGAAGGAAGGAAGGAAGGAAGGAAGGAAGGAAGGAAGGAAGGAAGGAAGGAAGGAAGGAAGGAAGGAAGGAAGGAAGGAAGGAAGGAAGGAAGGAAGGAAGGAAGGAAGGAAGACCTGAATCCAAATTCACCATCAGACACTTACTAGCTATGTAAAGCTGAACAAATTTTCAATTTCTTTTGACCTCGGTTTCTTTAACTACAAAATATGGAAGAGAATGTGACCCATTTCCAACTATTTTTGAAAGAGATATTTGTAGAGCATTAATCAGAGAACCAGCCATATAATAGGTGTTTAATAAATGCCTATTCTTTCCTTTTTCTTTCCTCCCTTTCTTGTTTTGTTATTGTTCAGTCATATATAACTCTTTATGATCTCTATTTTGGGGTTTTCTTGGCAGAGATATTGGAGTAGTTTGCCATTTCCTTCTCCAGATCATTTTATAGATGAGGTAACTAAGGCAAATAGGCACCCTAACTTCACAGTTCCTCAACTTACACATTTCACATGACTTAATATTACAATCTATCCAAATCATATGCAAAGATGATCATATATTTGATATGATTATCTGTAATGTTCTGTTTCTCTAGTTTGTAATCGTTCTGTGGGAGTAGATTTCTTGGGGAGCTTCTGGAGGTAGCCTTAGTTTCAATTCAGTTCAATGATCGCAAAATGCAGCCAGGAGCCAAAGTCCAGATCCTTTATTGTGTTCTTCAAAATCCTGAATCTTTTCCTGGGGCTTGGTTAGCTTTAATAAAGGCCTATCTCTCTCTTCTTGGTTCCTGAGAGTTCTTGTCCGAATGTCTCCAGTCTCTCATTTTCCCAATGTCTCCAACCAGCACAAAAGTTGAAGTGAGAATGATGACTCTGCCTCTAAGAGTGTGGGATTATGGGTTTCTACCTTGTGAATCTCCCAAGAGTCAATCCTAGTTCTGAATCTCCTGGAAGTCCATAAATAGGCTTTTCCTTTAGATTTGTGAATCTCCTAGACTTGTGACTCTCCCCCACTGAAATCCTGGCTCTCTGAATCTCCTCAAGCTTCCCTGAAGTTCTCCCCTTGACTGAATCCTGACTCCAGATCCTCTCCCAGGGAGTGGGCTAATGTGTGGACCAATGAGTGAGTTCCTTTAAAGGTGTAAACTCCTTTAAAGATTTAAACTCCTTTAAAGGTGTGAACGAAGTACATTACCTTGTCTCAAGTTCTAGCCCATAACATCTGTAAGAATCCTAATATCTCCCCTTTCTTGTGATTTAGAACATATGACCATTCTATGGTCAAAGGGAAAGATGTTAGGATTCTTACGAGGTGCTAAGTCACTGGAATAAATATAATTATCTAATTTAGCATGGTACTTAACAATTCTCTAGTTCAGTAATATATTTACTAAAATTCCATAAGATTCACACTTTTAAGAGAATATACTTTTTAAGGAGCTCGCACAAGCCCAGGTAGTACCCACAAGCCCACTCTCTGGGAGGAGGAGTCTGATTCACTCCCACATCTACCTTTGTACTGGCTGGAGACATTGGGAGGGCAAGAGGCTGAAGGCTGAAGGAGAGACCTTTGGATTCAGAGACATTTGGACAAGAGCTCTAGGGAACCAAGAAGAGAGATAGGCCTCTACTAAAGCTAACTGGGCCCCAGGAAAAGATTCAGGATTTTGAAGGACACAATAAGGGATCTGGACTTTGGCTCCTGGCTGCATTTTGCGATTATTGAACTGAATTGAAACTAAGGCTACCTCCAGAAGCTCCCCAAGAAATCTCCTCCCACAGAACGATTACAAACTAGAGAAACAGAACATTAAAACTATCACCAAATGCACATTTATATGTTTGTGAACTCTGAAATTCCTTTAACTGATCTGCCCATAGTCACATATAGCCAGTAAGTGACTAAGCTCAGATTTGAATTCAGATCTACCTATCTTCAGGTCCTGTATTCTATCCTTAATTAAGCCACCTCAATTTGCTTCTTTGTATTTGTGCCCCAAATGCTTGTCTAGCACATGGTAAGCACTTGCTACCAGAATTAATTGACTGAATATTTACCAAAGGGATTCTCTTTTCTCAGACATGAAGGCATTTATTTTATGACATTGTTACTTGTTCAATAAAGGCTTGAAGCCTATAATGGAATATACCATACAAAATTTAGAATTTTCAAGCTTTCCATATGACTCATGAAGATTTAATAACAATCCTCTGTCCAGTATTTCTAGAGTGAAAACTGAAAATTTTTGCATCCTTAAAGTGTTGGCTAAAATTTTGTTCATATATTCAATCAAAAAGAAAGGGTGAAAATAGAATTAATTCTTTTTTTTTTTTTTTTTTCTGTGAGACCTCTAGGTTTCCAGCATGTATAATAAAACAAACACAGTATTTGGACTTAGAAGAGGTAGAAAACAATGATCTGTTACTATCTACAGAAAAAACACTCCATTTATCCTGCTTTTATTTCTCCTTCTAGTCATTTTTTTTTTACATGAGATACTTTTTACCATGAGAAATAGAGAGATCATGTTATCCTCTTCCTGAAGAAGAGCCAAGTGTGCTAATATTCCATCAAATACTGTTCTCCTCATCTAGCCAATTTCTGCCTAAAGGGAATAAAAAATTCTATCCCATCACCTGCCTGCTCCAACTGGCCACTTCTTGACTACAAGGAAGGGAAGGGGAAGACATTCCACTGCAAGATGGTTTTCTCAGCTGTTCTCTTATTGCTTCTGGGTAATAAGAAGACACCATTTTTTTGGTAGTTCCTTCATCTATGATCTTGCCTGGTCTGCTCTAGCCTATCCAACTCGAATTGGAAGGAGAGATAATCCATTCTATTGGATCCCATTCTTCCCAAAATTCTTCTGCCTGAGCTTCCTAAAGCATGAGAGGATTCCACCCAGATGCCAGAAAAGATGAAATGCTGATAACTTATAGAATTCATTATATCCAACTAGACATATTTTCCAAATCCCAGTATTTATGTCACTGCTTTATGAATCATCTTGGGAGAGAAAAATCAGAGCAAAAGGGAAAAACCATGGGAGAGATTAAAAAAAAAAAAAAAAAAAAAAAAAAAAGGCAGAAAAAAGTGATCATAACACATGTTGATTTACATTTAGTCTCCTTAATTCTTTTTCTAGATGCAGATAGCATTTCTATTTTTGGTTTGTCCTGAACCACTGAGAAGAACCAAATATTTCATAGTTGATCATTGCACATTCTTGCTTATTGTGTACAAACTATTTCTCATTCTGCTAGTTTCACTTAGCATCAATTCATGTAAATCTTTGCAGGCCTTTCTAAAATAAGCTTGTTCACCAATTTTTTATGGAATAATTATATCCCATTACCTTCATATATCACAATTTGTTTATCCACTCCCCAGTCTATGTCCATATACTCATTTTCCAATTCTTTGCTACCACAAAAGGAGCTGCTACAAATGTTTTTGCACATGTGAGTTCTTTCCCCTCCTTTCTGCAAATCCCAATAACTTTGAATATGCTATTGTTGCTTTGCTTTATGTACTACACTTCCTTATTCCTATCTCCTGCAACTTAGGTTTTAACAATCCTACACTTAAGTAATCTTTTCCACTGTGCTCTGTAGAATGTCTGCTCTATAAATAACAAACTTGCTTTCATCTTAAAACTTTTCCTTTCCCATTCCTTACATTTCCTGACTTTTCCTGGAGGCCTGGTTCCCTCCTGATGACAGCCTCCTTGTTCACCTTTCTACAACACTGACCCAATTTTTAATCATTCTCCAAATCACTGATTAAGATAAATAAGCATTCCTTGCTTCCCCTATGCCACTTCCAAACTCTCTCTCTCTAGGACTATGACTTAGTAACCTCATTTAATTTGTAGTTCATTCAATTCATATATAATACCCAATGAAAATTCTGACAGCCTTTGTTTAACGGGCTTCAAGGACACTTTCTTTCTTTCCTTAATTAATTCAGTTCCTGGATCCCAGTCTTTTCCTCTATAATTCCTGCCTTCACACTAGGGAATTTTCAGCCTACATATTGATATTGCCTCAAACACCCTAATCTCACATTTCCTCAATTTAAAACATTTCACAGGACTTGTTCATACAATACACCTAAATCACATGCAAAGATTGTCATATCTTGGATATTGATGTAATAGAATTGTATACCTCTGATCCTTGGGCAGGGGGAGGGAGAAGCTGGGTTGGAAAAACCTTGAATCTCAAACCCCTCCTGACCTTTGGGAGCATCCCCACACTCCTACTTGATTCCCAGGGGAAATTCCCACAATAATCCCCACCTATAATTCATTTGGTTATCTTGGCCTGAGGCATAATCACCACCCATTATTGACCTGGAAATTAGTCCTTCAATTCATCTGGAGATCACTCCCTAACCCAGGGCCTTAGAAACCTAAATATAATGAAGGCTTGTGTATCCCAGCCTTTGCTATCCTCCTAATCAGGAACTAGCCCACTGAGAGGCTTCTTTGTAATAAACCCATTTCTGCCAAAGACTTCACTTGGAGATTGGGGCTAAGAATCTTTCATAAAACCTGCAACACTAGTCAGGGGGACCCTCATTGCTGTTAGGGATTCCTCACCTCTCAACATTTGGTGGCCCATCATAAGGATCCCTGAAATTTTATATCCTCCTGACCAAGGTAAGCCTCCTCTTGTGTCTGTTATCTCTATTCTACAGCAAAAGCACCCAAACACCCAAGAAAGTTTAGAGCTCTGTGCTCAGCAGACTTTCTTGAGTAAGGACACCTAGACTTAGAATTCCTGCATCTTTTAGCAGAAGTATCCTTAACTAGGAGACTTCTGTCACCTATCTCCCTCTCTAGGGACACCTGAGAGGATGGGGCACTATAGAATTCAGAAAATCTAAGACTGGTGGCAAAAATGGGATAATCCATTTCTGTCTCTATCCCTAAGGAGTCTCCTTTGGGCTGTCTCTTAAAAACAGAGACAAATTTGGCTTCAAAGATCAAAAACTAAAAAACTTATTTTCTTTTATTGTTCTGCCTGGCCTCAATATATTTTGGGGAACCAATAAAAATGGCCCATTAATGGCTAAATTAACTATAGCATTATCCAGTAACTTGTTTTGCTGAAAGGAAAGCAAGTGGACTGAAGGTCTCTATCTTTAAGCCTTCATGGCCTTGTCTCAAGATCCCAAATTAAAACAGCACTGAAGGATGCTGTCAAAATTTACTGGAGGGGAATCAAAATTAGATACTAACCTTTTAAATAACTCACTCCTTCCTACTCCTCTAGGGACACAGAATCCCTTCTCTGCACCTCCATGCAGTCCTTGTCAGGAAGTCTGTGAATCCCTTCCAGAACCACCTCCTTATCAAAGACAAGACCTTATTCCAACAATATTTCTTCAACTTTGTCCCCTTCACCTCCTGAACCAGATCCTGAGATTTTCCAACCCTCACTCCTCAATTCTTCTGATACAAGGAGTGGGACCCCTTTTCCTCCTCCTCAGGATCCTGAATCAGCCACCCCTTCTAATCTCTGCCCACTGAGAGAAGCAGCAGACTCTTAGAGACACTCAGGTTACAAGTGATTTTTTCAATGTCAAATCTCTCCCAGATTAAGGAAAAACATAGCCATTACACTGATAACCCCACTGATTTTATTGAGGGTTTGAGGCCATTGACCTCCAAGTTGATTTTTCCTGGGGAGATGTTAATATTAATCTGCCCCAGACATACAGAGGAAGCTGCAGAAGCCAGCTTTGGGCCCTCAAACTTCTCTGACTCAGTTGTTAGAAACAACTTTTGGAGTCTTTAATAATAGGGACTGAACAGCAGCAGAGGAGGGAGACTGCAGAAATCAGAAATAGAGAACAGGCCCAAATTTTAGCTGCTGCCATATTTGGGAACCATAGGAGTTCATGCTTCAGGTGTAATAGACAGGGCCATCAGGCCTCAAAACTATAAATACCCCCTCCCCTTTCTCCCCCTCCTCCCCCTCCCTGCCTCAGGCCCTTGCCCTAAGTGTAACCAGGAGGGTCACTAGAAGAGAGACTGCTCACAGGGGACAAGCTGCGCCCCCCCTCCCACCAATGCCCTGCCCTCCGGCAGGAGTTTGGAACTTGATCAGGCTCCCCCTCAATCCACCAACACAGCCAAACCTTGGGTATCCTCAGATGTGGCTGGTAAGACCATTGAATTTCTTTTCGACATAGGGGTCTCTCTTTCTGTCTTCATCAACACTCTGGTGTCACCTGCACCACCCCCTACATTATAGGGATTGAAGGAAAACTTAAGAACTGTTTTGATTCCTTCCTTCTGCCTTATCAGTTTGGTGACCTGTTGTTTAAACACTCCTTTCTTATTATTCCCTCCTATCCTATTCCATCTTATTATTCCCTTCCTTATTGGGGAGTGATTTCATGGTGAAATTGGGACCAAATTTTCTCTTCTCAGATCTCCAGGTGATTTTTTGTGTGCTTTCAAAGCTCTCCCATATTTCCTCTGAAATCTGGGAAAAAATAGATTCTTCTGTTCAGAACCAAGGAATCTTTGGGTGAGCCACTCAAGCCAACCCAGCTTTAGTCAGGATATGGGACACCAGTGTATTCCCCCATAAATGCCAATAGCCAATAAAGGCAGAGGCTAGGGAGGGATTGCAACCCATAATTGAGAAATTTCTTAAGCACAAACTTTTAGCACTGGCCAAAGATTTACAGGATTTGGAGCTGCTTAACAGCAGTTTCATCTAGTATGTGGATGATATTTTGATCTGCAGCCCCACCCAGAAGAGGTTTCTCTAGATGCAGCCATAAAATCTCTTAATTTCCTGGCCTCTAGAGGCTATCAAGTCTCCTTATCCAAAGCCCACATTGCCTGCCAGTTTGTCAAATATTTGGGCCATAAATTAACCCCCATTCATGGCCCTGACAACCTTCTCCTTGACTGGGGTCCCAATCAGGCCAAGACTTTTAAGAGCCTGAAAGCCAAACTGACTTCTGCTCCTACCAGAGCTCTACCTAATTTACAAAAGCCTTTCATTCTCTATTTAGATAAAAGGTGAGGCTAGGCCCTAGGAGTCTTACCTCAGGCTCTTGGAACTAATCCCATCTTGATTGCCTACTTCTCAAAGAACCTGGACTCAAGTTTCCTTAAGATAGAGCCCTTCTGCCATAGAGCAGGGCCCTTCTAATTGAAGAAGCCTCAAGCTAGGAGAAATGATCAGGCAGGTCTGCCAGGCCTGCCCAATTTAGCGCGAATAAATCCTAAAGGAGCTGGTAAACCTCTCTCTTTCATGAAGCCTGTTCAGAGAAGGGGCACAGACCTGGAGAAGATTGGCAAATAGATTTTATACATATGCTCCCTTGCAGAGTTTTCAAGTTGCTTTTGGTCTTTGTTAACACCTTTACTAATTGGGTAGAATCTTTTCCCTGCAGGACTCAGAAAGCTCAGAAGGTATCAAAGTGCTTGCTAAAAGAGATCATACCTCCCTTTGGTCTACCTAGCTCCTTGTAGAGTAACCATGGCCCAGCTTTTCACTTCTCAGGTAACCCAAAATATGGCTGAGGCACTTAAAATCACTTACTACCTCCACTCTGCCTGGCATCCTCAGGCTTCTGAGAAGGTGGAAAAAATGAATCACACCCTCAAGAGAATCCTTACTAAACTGTGCTTAAAGAATGGAGAGGATTGGATGAAGAACCTCCCATTAGGGCTTCTTAGAGTCCACATTGCACCTCGGGTGAACATTAAGCTGAGTGCCTTTGAACTTCTGTATGGGAGTCCCTTCTTAACCTCTGACATCCTTGGAAGATGGCGGTGTGGAGGCAGACAGCTGCTTGAGCTCCTTGTTTTCTCTCAGAACTTACTTCATGACAAGCCTCTGACTTAATGCTTGACCCAGAAAGAAATCCACAAATTATCACCAAGAGAAGACATCCTTGAAAGTAGCCAGAAAAGGTCTGTGTTTGCTCGGGGGAGGGTCAATCAGACTGGGCGCAGACTGAGGGCAGACAGCCAGAGCAAGACAGGCAGCTCACACAGCTCAGACCAGAGGGGGAGGGGTACAATCTCTGCCGTTTCTGTGAAAGGGCTTTTGCCCCAGTGTGGATGCTCCGTCTTGGCAGCAAGCCAGGAGCGGTGGAGAGGGTGTAAACACTGGAGGTGAAGATTAAAACCCCAGAAAGCCAGCGTCTCTCAGAGCCCGGCCACCCCCAACCCCCACCTGGACTGACTCGGTGCACTCTCGGAGCCTCAGAGCGCAGACTCAGTACAGTCATTGCTGTTCTGTTAGTGGCTCTCTGCTGCCCTACCCCCGGTCTGTAGAGGAAGCCCATTAATACCATCCAGCCCCATCCCCCGCAAAACAGACCAATTGTTTCTCTTGTCAGTTTGTTTTCTTTGATTCCTACTCTGACAAAATGAACAAAAAATTCAAAAGGGCTCTAACCATTGACAGCTTCTGTGTGGAGAGGGAGCAGACTTCAAATGCTGAGGAGACTAGGAACAGACTGTCCCCAGATGTATCCCCTGGGAGGGATATAAGCTGCTCCTCAATACAAAAGAACCTCATAGAGGAAATCAAAAAGGCTCTCACAAGAGAGCTGGAAGAGAAATGGGAAAAGGAAAGGGAAGCTTGGCAAGAGAGCCTGGAGAAGTCATTCCATGCATTCAAAGACAGAGTGGATAAAGAAATCAAATCATT
Organism: Sminthopsis crassicaudata; assembly: GCF_048593235.1. Taxonomy (NCBI): domain Eukaryota; kingdom Metazoa; phylum Chordata; class Mammalia; order Dasyuromorphia; family Dasyuridae; genus Sminthopsis; species Sminthopsis crassicaudata. The sequence goes on along the minus strand of NC_133620.1, from coordinate 246,918,554 downwards.
GAGAAACAAGATTAGTGAGCTGGAAAAGGTAAACAACTCCAAGGAAAACAGGATTAGTGAGCTGGAAAAAGAAATCAGCTCTCTAAAAAATAAAATGGATAAAATGGAAAAAAATTCCATAGAAGATAAAAACTCAATTGGACAATTACAAAGAGATATAAAAAAAGTGAGTGAAGAAAATACATCATTGAAAATTAGACTGGAACAAGTAGAAATGAATGACTCAAGGAGAAACCAAGAGGGAGTCAAGCAAAACCAGAGAAATGAAACAATTGAAAAGACTGTCAAGTACCTTACCAGAAAGACAACAGACCTGGAAAACAGATCCAGGAGAGACAATTTGAGAATAATCGGACTCCCTGAAAAATGGGAGGAAAAAAAGAGCTTGGACACCATTTTCGAGGAAATTATCAAAGAGAACTGCCCAGACGTTTTGGAAACAGAGGGTAAAATAGACATTGAAAAAATTCATCGATCACCTACTGAAAGGGACCCTAAAATCAAAACACCAAGAAATATAGTGGCCAAGTTCAAGAACCATCAGACAAAGGAAAAGATATTGGAAGCTGCTAGAAAAAAACAATTCAGATATGGAGGATCCACAATAAGGATAACCCAGGATCTAGCAGCGTCCACATTAAAAGAACGCAGGGCCTGGAACATGATATTCTGAAAGGCTAAGGAACTTGGTATGCAGCCAAGAATAACTTACCCAGCAAGAATGAGCATCGTTTTCCAGGGAAGAAGATGGACATTTAACGAAATAAATGAATTCCATCTATTTTTGATGAAAAAACCAGACCTACATAAAAGGTTTGATCTTCAAATACAGAACTCAAGAGATTTCTAAAAAGGTAAAAAGAAATCTTGAGAACTATACTTCTGTCAAAAAAAAAAAAATATGTAAAGAACCTCTGACATCCTTGTAGATCCAGAACATTATCTGATCACTCAGTTTTCCACACAATTTAGTGCAATCCAGAAAGTCCTTTCTGAATACACAAATGAGCATCTCCCTAAACCTACAGATGCTCATATTTAGACTGCCTCCCTTGTAAATCCAGGGGACATGGTGTATTTGAAATCTTGCAAACAATCAAGGAAACCATAAAAGGTCATTCTGACTTCTCTAACATCAGTCAAACTGGAAGGGTTCCCCAGCTGTACACACATTTCTAGGATTAAAAGTGCTGCTTCTGTTACTTCTCATTCAGCTATTTCAGAATATTCCAGTAAACATACTGGAACTCTGTATGCTCTGAAGCTACTCTTCTATAGGACCCCTGAAATTGTGACCTCCTTTCTCTCACTCTATTCTTCTCCCTTACTTTGTGAACTTTGCTCTTAGCAATTTCTTTCCAGCTTTTCTGGATATCATTCTATGGCCCCTGCTAGTAGGATATTAACTCTTTCTTAGTCTTTCAGGCTAGGGAGCTTCCTGAGCAGTGGGGACATTCAGGATTGTTTGGTAGTCCATCAGCATCTTCAACGTAGTCCACATATGGGACCTGATGCATTAATTTCAAAGGCCCATTCCCAAATGTCACCATCCCCACCATGGATGCCACCTCATTTTTTAACCTGCTAGGGAGATTTGTTTCCTCCAGGCTCCAAGTTACGAACTTCCAACTACTCATTCAGTCTGAAAATCATGGGACAACTGACTTGGACACTCAACACCCCCTAGATGTTTCTGTTGCCTTCTTCAGATCTCACACTTTCCCTCCTGGCCTGAACCTCCATTGAGCATAGGGACAACTCTACCACTCTTGTCAGCTTGAAGCATCTCTAGAAGATGAGACTTCTATCCCTTTAGCCCAAAAAAATTTGAGTGTGGCTGCTTGAGGTGGGAATGATTATAATAGAACTGTGTACTCCTGATCTTTGGGGGGACTGGACCTGGGTTGGAAAAATCCTGAATTTCAAACCCTCCTGACCTTTGGGAGCATCCCCACACTCCTACTTTATTCCCAGGGGAAATTCCCACAATAATCCCCACCTATAATTCATTTGGTTATCTTGGCCTGAAGCATAATCACCACCCATTATTGACCTGGAAATTAGTCCTTCAATTCATCTGGAGATCACTCCCTAACCCAGGGCCATAGAAACCTAAATATAATGAAGGCTTGTGTATCCCAGCCTTTGCTATCCTCCTAATCAGGAACTAGCCCACTGAGAGACTTCTCTGTAATAAACCTATTTCTGCCAAAGACCTCACTTGGAGACTTTCATAAAACCTGCAATACTAGTCAGGGGGACTCCCATTGCTGTATCCTTACCCTTCAACAATATGACTATCAGCATCAAATGTACTACTTCTATGTTTATGAACTCTGAAAATTTTATCTAATCACAGTCTATTGTCATTCTACCTCTCCTGTTTTGCAACTCCAAATTCTCTATTTTTGTCCTCATTGTGATCTCTAATCCTCCCACTCCTCAGTTCTTTCCTAGGCTATCACTCCTGTACCTATATAAAATTACTCCTCTAAAATTACTGATTTTAATACTTTAAATCCCATCTCTTCTCCATGATACACTTCTATATTTTTATGATACCACTCTCTTTATTCTCTTTCTGCCCATCCGACCACTTTAATTGAGTCTCCTTTGGTAGATCATCATTCATGTCATGTTTGCTATCTGTAGGTGACCCACTGAATTCTGACCCTGATCTCTTCACTTCTCTCTTTATCTTGAGGATCTTATTAACTCCCATGGATTAAATTATATGTCAATATTGATGGTTCTTGAATCTATGTAGCCAGGTTTAATTTCTTTGCTAATCTCCATTATCATATCCTTAGTTGTATATTGGATATTTGAACAACAAATGCTGCAATCTAGTGCCAGTGACATTGCTCTTTTCTGTATGATAATCCATTTCTTGACTCCAGATATTCACACTAGCTATTCTTCATCCCTCTTAATGTTAATGTTTTACTTCTTTTGTTAATTTCCAGTTCATTATTGGTACTTAATTGTTGTGACTGTCTTTTGCTTACCTCTGTATTCCTAGGATTTAGCATAGTGCTTAATAATAGTAATCACTTTATAAATGCTAGTTGACTGACCGGTTGATTTAATCATTGAGGCTCCATTTTCCTTATCTACAAAATGAGAATAATAGCATTTATCTTTTATGTTGTGAAAAATCAAATGAGATCATGTACATAAAATTCTTTTTAAAAATTAAATAAAATATGAACTTAAATATAACGAGCTAACACATAATTGTAAACTTTTCAAGATTTTTTTTTTCCTAATCTTAGTTTAGGATTTCATTGTTCTAGGGAGACTATGGAAAGGAAAGCTTTCCTGCCATTACAAATCAATTGTTCTGCAATATGTGGAATATGTATGCAAAACTGAGAAGCTAATAGGATCGACAAAATCACAAAGGCAATATGTATCAGAAAAACTCAACCCACATCTTCTTTAGTCTGATTAAGGCACTCTATCCAATATTGCCATATCCCCTTAAGAACAGTGGTGGCAGCAGCAATGGTGATGATGATAGTGGGGATAATTGTTGGGGTTTAGCTCCAACGAATACTGATAGAGTGAATGAATATCCAAAGCCAGAAGACATGCTTTGAAATCTCCATTTATTAATCTAAATATCAGGGTTTATATAAGTTTTAGTTTAGCATTACAAAATTACTAGCTACCTCCTTCCAGGGCATTTCCTTATCCACCTTAACTGTTAATACCAAGATGCTTATCAACACAGAATTGTAAATAGTATAGTTGTGATGCTCATCAACATCAACAGAATTGTAAATAGTTGTGATATTTATCAATACAAAACAAAAATTATCATACTAATATATTTACCTCAAGTTGGTCTTTGATTCATTGTATAGTAAAAATACCTTGTTCCTATTGCATGCATTCTCCATCAACATTATCCTAAATTTACCAAGTATGTCTTCACAATTGTTAGGGAGATGGTGAGCTGATACCATTTGAATCCTTCACCCTGAGAGAGTAGGTCTCAGGTAATACCTGAACCAGACTCTAGCTGTTTATGGACTTATTCAGTACTGGCCCTCTACAGATAGTGGCAGTAACAGTAACATTAACAGTCATGCAGTAGCAGTAACAGTAGCAATAATAATTATAGCAACATAGGATTGTTGATAATGCAAGCAGCAATGGTTAATACATGCCATTCCTTCAGAAGAAGTTGCTTACACATAGATTATTAAATGGATCAGAAGAGATGGTATATATTTAATTTACAATATAAATGTCAACTCAGCTCTTATTCTGTCTATAATTATTCAGTCAACTAAAAAGAGAATTAGAGTGAATTAAAAATGTTGTCAGTTGATCTGATACCAAATGACTTTTCAGGCATATGATGTTATCAAGATAGCCATGACTTGGGAAGAAGGGTTGGAATGGGAAGGCAGTGTCCCAATAGAATGTCAGCATCAACTAACTGTGAGCTACTTACCTAGGAAGATAGACTTCTTTTTGAAGAGAAAATCGTGTTATGCATTTAATATGACCTTTTGTCCTGTTAAAGATAATTGGACCTCAAAAACACAATTTAAATGTTATTATATACTATACTTAAATGTTCCTTACTATAGTATTTGATTTTCAAATATCATATGGTAAGCTATATAAATCTAAACTGATAACTCAAAACAGTGCATTAGCTTCTTATCTAGGCCACTGATATAAAGCAACTATTCCCATCCTTACACCACAATGTGTTATTCATTATTAGCCAAAATACATAAAGAGAAGGTGTGGTGGTCCAGTATTTAAAAAGTAATGTCTTTTGAGTAAAAAATGTGTCAGTTTAAAGTCTATTTCTGGTAACTGCCTCTGTATTCCTTGGCCAATTCATTCTATCTCTTTGAACTTCAGTCCCCTTCTTTATAAACTGAGAGGTCTCTACTAGATGATATCTGAGAGTCTTTTTAGCTTTAAATCAATGATCCTAAGCTACAATGTTTCTAAATTTGATCAAATTGCATAAGTTTCCCATTTTCTGTCTACTCTTGACTGACAGAAATAATTCCCCAGTATAGAAGTCCAACTTCTTTTCATAAAGGGCAGAAAACATCTCACTTTTCCATGAAATGAAAAGAGTCAACAGGAGATGAACAAGTTGAGAGAGGAAAACTATATAATGCAGTTTGAAAATTTGTTACAGATGGAAGTCCTATATGAAGATTCTAGTAGCTTGATTCCATAGGATTCTGATACTTAAGTGACTTCTCAGTAAGAGCTAAGATAATCAATCATACCATTAGTATCAGAGAAGTCCCTGACCTTGATACTGCAGATTCCAGAAGCTGTTCCTCTTTCCTAGAACATTTTCCCTCTTCAACTCTACCTCTTAGAACTTCTGTATATTCAGTTCAAGTAATTTTTTCCCCTCTGTTTTAATGAGGTCAATTATGAGAGGAGAAAATAGATTTCTATTTACTAAAAATGCTAGAATAAAGAGGTTTGAATTGCTACAATCTTGGAATGTTGCATATACTTTAATTGTGAATTGTGTTTAATTGATTTACATTGTTCCAAAAGACTTTTTACAAAGTAGAATAATCTAGATAATATTTTAAGATAAAAATACAACACTTCAAAAAACTTTAGAACAAAGTATAGGTGCCACTCTTACATCAGGTTTTTGTGAATGCCAACCATTTGGCATTATCACCAACATTTTTTGTATATATTTTTTTATATTCATGTTATTCTTATTGCTCCTCTCCCCAAACAAACTCCTTGATGGCAAGGATTATTTTGTGTTTTCTTTATTTGTATTCCCCAACTAGGTTGGTGTTGAGTTATAAAAGTCACTTAATAAATGTTTGCTGGATGATTGAGTTAAAAAAAAAAAAATTGTCTTGTCAGTATGAAGGATTCTAATTGTTGATTGGTTACCATTTCTTACTTTATCATTGAACCCAACTGAGGTAAAATCCAAATTGGTTATTAATAAATAAAATAATTAAAGCAACTATTTTAAGATTCAATTGTTTTACCAACAAATTAAGTAAACATTTATTATTATTGAAACACAGTGTCTTAAACCCATAAAGATGAGGCATCATCTTAATGACAAAGATCTATATAGTCAAAGTTATGTTTTTTTTCAGTAGCAATGTATAGCTGAGAGAATCAGACAATAAGGAAAGCTGAGAACTGCAGAATTAGTGCTTTCCAATTTGGTGTTGGAGAAGACTTCTGAGGATATTTTGGGCAGGAAAGAGATCAAATAAGTCAGTATTTTAAAAAATTAATTCAAGATATTCACTGAAAGGTCAAATACTGAAACTCAATTTTGCTTTGGTCACATAAGACAGAATTCTTTGGAAAAAGTCCTAATGTTGGGAAAGATTGAAGGAAAGAGAAAAAGGGGATGACAGAAGATGAGAAAATTGTGTCATGGAAACATTGAACAGGATCTTTGAAAGATAGTGGAAGATAAAAGGGCCTGGCATGTTATAGTCCATGGAGTCATAAAGAGTAAGACACGGCAAAATAACTGGACAATAATTGTTCTGCATTTTTTAAATGAATATTACTATGTTTGATTGGTTTAATAAGTCAGAAAATCTCAAATGAAACAACAGTTTTTAACTCCTCCTCTTTCCAGAAAATGGAACTAAAAACTTCTGACTTCTACTTCAATAGTTCTTTGATCTCATCAATGTAAATGCTCCTTCCACTAATGCACTTCATAACCAATTCTTGCCCTCGTCCTCTCCTAAGAGTGATGATGGTAGTGGGGAAGGGGAGAACACCCAAACTAAGGGTCTTCATGTAGTTCTATTGACATTACTAAGTTGGCAATGGAGGACAAGTCCTACCCACTAGATTTTCCTTCCTCTTTCTCCATGATTGGTCCACATATTTGTCTAGTTTTATAGCTGTTAAATGAAATTATTTATGCCACTTTTCTTATATAATTTTTTGCTATTAATGTGTCACATATTGACCATACCAAAACTCTCTCCATTGGCCTGTGGGTCCCATTCAACTTTAATTCTTCACATATTATAGTATTTCATGATTTACAGATGCACCTCTTCTAAATAAATCAAAATAATTCTGATCTCAAGTATGATAGACCACAGGTGGAAACAATGACTATTCTTATGCCTCAGAATGAGTATTTGCATTATGGCAATAAACAGCCATGCTATCAGCAGAATTACTTTCCCTATTATTTGTCACTCTACCCATGCATTTTTCCAAAGGCAAATCTGCAAATAGAGGACTATAGATGTTGTTAAAAAGGTCCAAGCACTTACTAGCTAAGGGACCATTATCAAGTCACTTACCTTTTCTTCATTTCATTCTCTTCAGTGATAAAATTAGTAAAAAAAAAAAAAAAAAAAAAAAAGGCTGAAGTATTTGCCTCAAAGCATTTTTTTTCAGATAACATTAATGCATGTAAAGCACTTCCCACCTCTTTATTAAAAGAATTTGTTTTTGTTTTGCATAGAGACAACTAATCACAAGACCTAGATAGTTCAAAGGTATCTCAGGATTTTTTGTTTCTTAAAGAGAAAAAGGGCTGATTCATTGTGTCTGATTTATTATTGATTGTAGTATAAAGTTTTGGATTTTTTTTTTTTTTTTTTTGGTATTCTTTTTTCTTGTTTTATTTTAGGCTAGAATGATTTTGACCAATTATCTGTCATGCTTTCTAGCAAGACAACTCATCTCAATTAGAGCAAATTTAGCCTATTATCAAAAACACATACAAATTGTATTTACTTCATGAATTATCTGTTTATATTTGTAAACAAAATATAAAACAATTGGCCTTTATCATCTGTTTTAAGTGTTTTTGAAGTATCTTGAAATCATTATATGACTCAATGTAGATCCTTAAAGTCATGTTGATAATACAGTGTACATATAATTATTTCAGATGGTGGAGTAGGATTAAACTTGGGAATATATCATTAAGGAAATGTGAGAGCCAACTATAATAACTGACAAGTAGATATATGAAAGGTGGCTATAAAAGAAACTTGGTGGGAGAAATATTTTCCAAAGTTTCATCTTTTAAAGTCAGTCAAATTTCAGATTCTGAGACTTTTCTTTTTTCTTTCCACAGTTCCTTTCTTTTTTAAATTTACTTTAAACTTTAATACAAATAAGGAGGGAAATGCCATGTCTTCAGCAGAAGATAAAAGAGAACCTAAAATGTGAAGCAATAAATTTCCATTTCAAGAAAGCCTATATAATAAACTACACTTTGTGTTCAGAGTTGTCTATCTTTTCTTTACTTCATTATGTTATCTTTTTCCTTTGCTCATGCACTTTTTACTTTATTTCCCCCTTCCTTCCCCCAACCCAAAAGGGCTACAATTAAGTATAGATATGTATATATCGATATAAGTATACAGTTACACACATCTATATATATATACACACACACATACTTGTAAAAAGATATCTATCATCATAAACATATATATCCAAATATATTCACACATATTTATATAAGACAGAGCTATGCTTATTTCTACTTTTCCTCTGCTATTCTGAAAGTAGATAGCATCTTCCTTCATAAATCCAAGTCTTTCCATATTTTTTCTAAATCCTATAGCTCATCATTTCCTATACCACAACAATATCCCAAACTTATACTGTCTAGTTATATTAAATATTATAAAACAATATTGATTACTATAGCTGACATATAGTGTATCTTCCTGATTTTTCTTTTTTGATTAAATCTATTTTAGCTTTAACTTTGTCTGAAATCATGATTAATACTCTGGTCTTTTTTTTAAGATAATAAATTCTACTCCTGATCTCTATTTTATGTTTGTCATAAAATTATCTTTTAAACCAAAAATGCTAGTCCAGAAGCTTTATAAACAGTTCCTCGTATATCTATCTATGGAAATGAATTATTGTTGGTGGTCAGGTTATAATAAAGAAAAATTTATCATTTATGTTATTATCCAAAGTCTTCTATGTAAAGAAAAACATTATTAAGAGTCAATGGTCTAATATATAGCTATATATATATTACATTTTTGTTTAATGAAATTATTTTTAAGTTAGATTCATAGGAATGAACCCAGACAATCTCTAAGTAATAACTGTGGGTCTTAAAATTCTATGTGTCCAAATTCTAGTCTAGCAGCTATCAAGATGGTTCAACATACCAAAAAGATCAGAATTATTGATAAATATGGAACACATTCTGGTGCAATTCCTAAAAAGAATGATGAAGAAAATAGAAATTATCCAGTGTACCATTATACTAGTTCCTGCTGTGACAACACCAAAATGAAGAGATGAGCATTATATCTGGCATTATAGATAATATATGAAAACAGTAGCTGGTGCTGCATGGACCACATCTGGAGTAATAGTTCAATCTGTGAACAGAAGACTGAAGGAATTAAAAAAGCAATAAAACGAGACTTCCGGCCAAGATGGCGGCGTGGAGGCAGACAGCTGCTTGAGCTCCTCGTTTTCTCTCAGAACTTACTTCATGACAAGTCTCTGACTTAATGCTTGACCCAGAAAGAAATCCACAGATGATCACCAAGAGAAGACATCCTTGAAAGTTGCCAGAAAAGGTCTGTGTTTGCTTGGGGGAGGGTCAATCAGACTGGGCGCAGACTGAGGGCAGACAGCCAGAGCAAGACAGGCAGCTCACACAGCTCAGACCAGAGGGGGAGGGGTACAATCTCTGCCGTTTCTGTGAAAGGGCTTTTGCCCCAGTGTGGATGCTCCGTCTTGGCAGCAAGCCAGGAGCGGTGGAGAGGGTGTAAACACTGGAGGTGAAGATTAAAACCCCAGAAAGCCAGCGTCTCTCAGAGCCCGGCCACCCCCAACCCCCACCTGGACTGACTCGGTGCACTCTCGGAGCCTCAGAGCGCAGACTCAGTACAGTCATTGCTGTTCTGTTAGTGGCTCTCTGCTGCCCTACCCCCGGTCTGTAGAGGAAGCCCATTAATACCATCCAGCCCCATCCCCCGCAAAACAGACCAATTGTTTCTCTTGTCAGTTTGTTTTCTTTGATTCCTACTCTGACAAAATGAACAAAAAATTCAAAAGGGCTCTAACCATTGACAGCTTCTGTGTGGAGAGGGAGCAGACTTCAAATGCTGAGGAGACTAGGAACAGACTGTCCCCAGATGTATCCCCTGGGAGGGATATAAGCTGCTCCTCAATACAAAAGAACCTCATAGAGGAAATCAAAAAGGCTCTCACAAGAGAGCTGGAAGAGAAATGGGAAAAGGAAAGGGAAGCTTGGCAAGAGAGCCTGGAGAAGTCATTCCATGCATTCAAAGACAGAGTGGATAAAGAAATCAAATCATTGAGAAACAAGATTAGTGAGCTGGAAAAGGTAAACAACTCCAAGGAAAACAGGATTAGTGAGCTGGAAAAGGTAAACAACTCCAAGGAAAACAGGATTAGTGAGCTGGAAAAAGAAATCAGCTCTCTAAAAAATAAAATGGGTAAAATGGAAAAAAATTCCATAGAAGATAAAAACTCAATTGGACAATTACAAAGAGATATAAAAAAAGTGAGTGAAGAAAATACATCATTGAAAATTAGACTGGAACAAGTAGAACTCCAACAAGTAGAAATGAATGACTCAAGGAGAAACCAAGAGGGAGTCAAGCAAAACCAGAGAAATGAAACAATTGAAAAGACTGTCAAGTACCTTACCAGAAAGACAACAGACCTGGAAAACAGATCCAGGAGAGACAATTTGAGAATAATCGGACTCCCTGAAAAATGGGGGGAAAAAAAGAGCTTGGACACCATTTTCGAGGAAATTATCAAAGAGAACTGCCCAGACGTTTTGGAAACAGAGGGTAAAATAGTCATTGAAAAAATTCATCGATCACCTACTGAAAGGGACCCTAAAATCAAAACGCCAAGAAATATAGTGGCCAAGTTCAAGAACCATCAGAAAAAGGAAAAGATATTGGAAGCTGCTAGAAAAAAACAATTCAGATATGGAGGATCCACAATAAGGATAACCCAGGATCTAGCAGCGTCCACATTAAAAGAACGCAGGGCTTGGAACATGATATTCTGAAAGGCTAAGGAACTTGGTATGCAGCCAAGAATAACTTACCCAGCAAGAATGAGCATCGTTTTCCAGGGAAGAAGATGGACATTTAACGAAATAAATGAATTCCATCTATTTTTGATGAAAAAACCAGACCTACATAAAAGGTTTGATCTTCAAATACAGAACTCAAGAGATTTCTAAAAAGGTAAAAAGAAATCTTGAGAACTATACTTCTGTCAAAAAAAATATGTAAAGAACATATGTACAATTTGTCTTAGAAACTAGAGGTGGAAAGGAGATTATATCATAAAAAAGTGTAAAGTGGTGGTACTACATCTCATGAAGAGGCAAAGGTAACCTATTATATCTGAGAGAAAGAAAGGAGGGAGATGAACATAGTGTGTATCAATAGACATATTTGATTTATGGTGAAACTTCTTCCACTTCATTGAAAAGTGAAAGGGAAGGAGTAAGCTAAGGGGAAGGGAATACTGTAATTTCGAGGAAAAGGGGTAAAATAAGGGGAGGATCTTTAAGGTGGGAGAGGGATCCTAAAAAGGGAGGGCTGTGAAAACCAAGTGGTGTTCACCAGTTTAATACTGGATAGGAGGGTAAGAGGGAAGGAAAGGGGAAAAGCATAAGCAGGGGTTAATAGGATGGCAAGCAATATAGAATTAGTCCTTCTAACAATAAATGTGAATGGGGCAAACTGCCTCATAAAGAGGAAGCAGTTAGCAGACTGGATTAAAAGTCAGAATCCTACTATATGTTATTTACAGGAAACACACCTGAAACAGGATGAGACATTCAAACTAAAAGTAAAAGGGTGGAGCAGAATCTATTATGCTTCAGGCAAAACCAAAAAAGCAGGAGTAGCCATCCTCATCTCAGATCAAGCAAAAACAAAAATTGATCTAATTAAAAGAGATAAGGAAGGGCATTATATCCTGCTAAAGGGAAGCATCAATAGTGAAGCAGTATCAATATTAAACATGTATGCACCAAGTGGTGCAGCATCTAAATTCTTAAAAGAGAAATTAAGAGAGCTGCAAGAGGAAATAGATAGCAAAACTATAATAGCAGGAGATCTCAATCTTGCACTCTCTGAATTAGATAAATCAAATCACAAAATAAATAAGAAAGAAGTCAAAGAGGTAAATAGAATACTAGAAAAGTTTGATATGATAGATCTTTGGCGAAAGCTAAATGGAGACAGAAAGGAATATACTTTCTTCTCAGCAGTTCATGGAACCTATACAAAAATTGATCATATACTAGGGCATAAAAACCTCAAAATCAAATGCAGTAAGGCAGAAATAGTAAATGCATCCTTTTCAGACTATAATGCAATCAAAATAACATTTAATAAAAAGCCAGAGGAAAATAGACCAAAAAATAATTGGAAACTAAATAATCTTATACTAAAGAATGATTGGGTAAAACAGCAAATCATAGACATAATTAATAACTTCACCCAAGAAAATGACAATAATGAGACATCCTACCAAAATGTGTGGGATACAGCCAAAGCAGTAATAAGGGGAAGTTTTATATCTCTACAGGCCTACTTGCATAAAATAGAGAAAGAGAGGGCCAACGAATTGGGCTTACAACTAAAATTGCTAGAAAAGGAACAAATTAAAAACCCCCAGACAAACACAAAACTTGAAATTCAAAAAATAAAAGGTGAGATTAATAAAATTGAAAGTAAAAAAACTATTGAATTAATTAATAAAACTAAGAGTTGGTTTAAGGAAAAAGCAACAAAATAGCAAACCCTTAGTAAACCTGATTAAAAAAAGGAAAGAGAAAAAGCAAATTGATAGTCTTGAAAATGAAAAGGGTGAACTCACCACTAATGAAGAGGAAATTAGAACAATAGTTAGGAGCTACTTTGCTCAACTTTATGCCGATAAATTCGATAACTTAAATGAAATAAATACCTTCAAAAATATAGCTTGCCCAGATTAACAGAAGAAGAAGTAAGTAGTCTAAATAGTCCCATCTCAGAAAAAGAAATAGACCAAGCTATTAACCAACTTCCTAAGAAAAAGTCCCCAGGACCAGATGGATTTACAGGTGAATTCTACCAAACATTTAAAGAACAACTAACTCCAATGCTATGTAAACTACATGAAAAAATAGGGATTGAAGGAGTCCTACCAAATTCCTTCTATGACACAGACATGGTACTGATACCTAAACCAGGTAGATCAAAAACTGAGAAAGAAAACTATAGACAAATTTCCTTAATGAATATTGATGCTAAAATCTTAAATAAGATATTAGCAAATAGACTTCAGAAAATCATCCCCAGGATAATACACTATGACCAAGTGGGATTTATACCAGGAATGCAGGGCTGGTTTAAAAACTATTAGTATAATTGACCATATTAATAATCAAATTAATAAAAACCATATGATCATCTCAATAGATGCAGAAAAGGCATTTGATAAAATCCAACATCCATTCCTACTAAAAACGCTTGAGAGTATAGGAATAAACGGACTATTCCTTAAAATAATAAGGAGCATATATTTAAAAGCTTCAGTAAACATCATATGTAATGGTGATAAACTAGAACCTTTCCCTGTAAGATCAGGAGTGAAACAAGGTTGCCCACTATCACCATTACTATTCAATATAGTACTAGAAACTCTAGCCTTGGCAATAAGAGCCGAGAAAGAGATCCAAGGAATTAGAGTAGGAAATGAAGAAATCAAATTGTCACTTTTCACAGATGACATGATGGTATACTTAGAGAACCCCAAAGACTCTGCTAAAAAGCTATTAGAAATAATTCAGAATTTTAGCAAAGTGGCAGGATACAAAATAAATCCACATAAATCCTCAGCATTTTTATACATTACCAACACAATCCAACAGCAAGAGATACAAAGAGAAATTCCATTCAAAATAACAGTCGATAGTATAAAATATTTGGGAATATATCTACCAAAGGAGAGTCAGGAATTATATGAGCAAAATTACAAAACACTTGCCACAAAAATAAAGTCAGATTTAAATAATTGGAAAGACATTCAGTGTTCTTGGATAGGCCGAGCGAATATAATAAAGATGACAATACTCCCCAAACTAATCTATTTATTTAGTGCTATACTAATCAGACTCCCAAGAAACTATTTTAATGACCTAGAAAAAATAACAACAAAATTCATATGGAAGAATAAAAGGTCGAGAATTGCAAGGGAACTAATGAAAAAAAAAGTCAGAGGAAGGTGGTCTAAGTGTACCTGATTTAAAGCTATATTATAAAGCAACAGTCACCAAAACCATTTGGTATTGGCTAAGAAATAGACTAGTTGATCAGTGGCATAGGTTAGGTTCACAGGGCAAGATAGTGAATAAAAATAGCAATCTAATCTTTGACAAACCCAAAGATCCCAAATTTTTGGATAAGAATTCATTATTTGACAAAAACTGCTGGGAAAACTGGAAATTAGTATGGCAGAAACTAGGAATGGACCCACATTTAACACCACATACTAAGATTAGATCAAAATGGGTCCAAGATTTAGGCATAAAGAACGAAATCATAAATAAATTGGAGGAACATGGGATGGTTTACCTCTCAGACTTGTGGAGGAGGAAGGAGTTTGTGTCCAAGGGAGAACTAGAGACCATTATTGATCACAAAATAGAACATTTTGATTACACCAAATTAAAAAGTTTCTGCACAAACAAAACTAATGCAAACAAGATTAGAAGGGAAGTAAAAAATTGGGAAAAAATTTTTACAGTTAAAGGTTCTGATAAAGGCCTCATCTCCAAAATATACAGAGAATTGACTTTAATTTATAAGAAATCAAGCCATTCTCCAATTGATAAATGGTCAAAGGATATGAACAGACAATTTTCAGATGATGAAATTAAAACTATTTCCACTCATATGAAAGAGTGTTCCAAATCACTATTAATCAGAGAAATGCAAATTAAGACAACTCTGAGGTATCATTACACACCTGTCAGATTGGCTAAGATGACAGGAACAAATAATGATGAATGTTGGAGGGGCTGTGGGAAAACTGGGACACTGATGCATTGTTGGTGGAGTTGTGAAAGAATCCAACCATTCTGGAGAGCAATCTGGAATTATGCCCAAAAAGTTATCAAAATGTGCATACCCTTTGACCCAGCCATACTACTACTGGGCTTATACCCCAAGGAACTACTAAAGAAGGGAAAGGGACCTATATGTGCCAAAATGTTTGTGGCAGCCCTTTTCATAGTGGCTAGAAGCTGGAAGATGAATGGATGTCCATCAATTGGAGAATGGTTGGGTAAACTATGGTATATGAATGTTATGGAATATTATTGTTCTATAAGAAATGACCAACAGGAGAAATACAGAGAGGCTTGGAGAGACTTACATCAACTGATGCTGAGTGAAACGAGCAGAACCAGAAGATCATTATACACTTCAACAATGATACTGTACGAGAATATATGCTGATGGAAGTGGATTTCTTCAACATAGAGAAGAGCTAATCCAATTCCAATTGATTAATGATGGACAGACCCAGCTACATCCAGAAAAGGAACACTGGGAAATGAATGTAAACTGTTATTTTTACCTTCTGAATCCAATTCTTCCTGTGCAACAAAAAATTCTGTTCTACACATATATTGTATCTAGAATATACTGTAATATATTTAACATATATAAGACTGCTTGCCATCTGGGGGAGGGGGTTGGGGGAGGAAGGGAAAAAATCTGAATAGAAGTAAGTGCAAGGGATAATGTTGTAAAAAATTACCCATGCATATGTACTGTCAAAAAATGTTATAATTATAAAATAAAATAAAAATTTTAAAAAAAAAAAGCAATAAAACCTTTCTCTTGTTAAATATCTAGGGCTCATAGTCTAACAATAACAGTTATTTTATGAAATAAAAATCACTTTGTTTCTTTAAAAAAAAAATGCAGTCCATAAATTTCCAATCTGTAACCAGTCATGGTTAATCAATTTATTAGGGAGTTTAGGAGTCTCTAATAAATTGGGTCCAAGATCTTTCTCATGATTAGGTGTCCCTAGTTACCTTTATACACTTCAAAGAACACTAACAGATGATGTTACAATTCTCTGACTAGTCAGTTCCAGAAGTGGGGAAATCTTCTGGTTGACTAAATGTTCATCAATCATGAGACTTTTACAGATCATAAGACCTAATATAGGTCATCAATTTTAGGTCATCCCAGCAGAAGTTTTCCAAAGATCTGAAAACCCTTTCAGTAATATCTCAGGGTCTTCCACAAATTATAGGACCCTACCATTTGACAACAGTATCTTAGGGCCCAAGGAAGTTGTGGATTTGAAGTAAAAATCACTAGGGAATAGAGAACAGGTAGAGCACTGCAGCTAAAGAATGTTAGCATACATTTCAGATATTTTTATTGTGTTGTTTGGTGTTTTTGAATTACTCTTTTTTTCTTGTTTATTTTTTTGCTACATAGGATGGTTCTATGGAGGATGTAGAAAGGAAATTTTAGGAAATGCATGTGCTATAAAAATGAAATCTATGTACAAAAATTATATTTTTAAATTAAGTGAAAAATTATTATATACATCACTATTTGCCTCCTACACTTAAACAGGGAAAGTCATAGGCAAAATTATAAAGAGAAGTTTTTCTTTGGAACTTCAAATTCCCTTTCTGAGTTTTGGCTCCTTTAATATTGTTCTATCTCTTCTCCTTTGAGCTTTTTTTTTTTTTTTTTTTTTTTTTGATATGAGTTTCTTCACATCATCTTTTTCACAATACCACCACCACCACTGCAATTGCTACTATCATCACCATGAGTAGTCAATAAAGTAGTGTGTAAATGGGAATAAATGTATTTATTGAGATGATACCAAAGGAATTTGGATGATCAAGCTGATACAATATCTTCCCTGTGATAGGGGTTGAAGTCCCTTTAAGATTCCTCTCTGACTGCCCATGGCTGACCTTGATTCACAAATCCTGGTCAAAAGAATCCTTTTGAACATCCGGGCCCAGCCCCACTATCAGCTCAGCTTCCCCCAGCCCTCACCTGATCTGAGTTAACTGAAAAGCCCACCAAGAACTTAGAGGTACCACCCATCTCCTCTTAGGTATAAAAAGGGCCACACCAGAGCCCTCTCTTTGCAGGAGCTCTCCCGCCAATACATGGTATCCTTTCAGCCATGTAAGGGTTCCTGCTCACCCAGCGACCACCTCTGGCCCTGGTGTCTTTCTAACTGAGCTTTACTTCCAAATTTCTACAATAAACCTTTTATTAATCAGTCTAGGTTTTCGGGCCTGTAAATTCATTTTGCAGGGGACAATGCACCTTATGGGATTATCTATGCGCTGAGAAATGGGGTTCCCCCTTTCCTTTCCCTCATTAGATTCAGAGTTGCATCTTTGTAAGTTTAATTCAACTCTTTCTTTTAACATATGAAAAAGCTAAGATCCAAAGAACTTAAGTGATTTGTCCATTGTCAAATACTCCAAATGTTTTATTTTGTTTTGTTTTTGTGGATGACTTTGTATTTGTTTCATAAAGCCTTGAAACAACACACAGAATATTCTAAATAAAATCTTTAGTCACTCAAGTTCACCCTATAGTTAAATGCCTAGTTGTGACGCGAGGCGTTTAACCGGCTTAGTTTCTTCATCTGTGTGATATAGGGATTATCATAGTAGCATCTAATTCCCAAATGTGCTATAAGGATAAAATGAAATAATATTTGCAAACCTTAGAGTCATATAAATAAGCTAATTAGCTGTAGTAGTAGTATCAGTAGCAGTAGCAGTAGTAATAGGAGTAGTAGTAGTAACAGTAATAGTTAGCAACAATGGAAGCAGTAGAAGCAGCAGCAGTAGCAGCAGCAGCAGCAGTAGCAGCAGTAATAGCAATAGTAGCAGCAGCAGCAACAGTAG
Organism: Sminthopsis crassicaudata; assembly: GCF_048593235.1. Classification (NCBI taxonomy): domain Eukaryota; kingdom Metazoa; phylum Chordata; class Mammalia; order Dasyuromorphia; family Dasyuridae; genus Sminthopsis; species Sminthopsis crassicaudata. The sequence goes on along the minus strand of NC_133620.1, from coordinate 246,900,589 downwards.
TAGTAAGGAAAATTCATTTGAAAATATTTTCTTCCTCTCAGGTGAGATATGGAGGCCATAAATATAGAATGTAATATGCACTGCCAGACAGTTATATTTGGTTGGATTGCTTTAAAAAAAAATTTTAACTACAAAAAGGACTAAGAAGAAGGATAGGAAGATAGAAGATTAAGGAGAAATAATTATTTTGTACAACCAAAACATAACAATAATATTGAAAAATCAAAATATATTTTCCAACATTTATATTGAATTATCATTGTCCTTCTAATATCCATATTTGAATTCTTAATTTGAAAGAAGTTGCATATGAATCACACATGGTTATCAGTAAAGCAGTAATAATTTTGCCTAAATGAGCAGGGAGTAAATCAAGAGACATAATACTAATACACCAAGTAGACATAATCTAATTACCACAATGCAATCTGAAGGACAACTTTTTATTTTGTGGATCTTATTTCTGTTCAACTTCTACTACAGATCTCCATATAATTAGCCATGGGCCCTATCATAGGTAATTGTTAAGCCATCAGATATATTACCAAGTTCAGGTAAATTCATAACTGAAAATTGAACTTCAAAATTATAAAATAATTCTGGGTTTGCTGTTCTTCATCTCACTTAATTTTATTTATTTATTTATTTATATTTATTATACGGAAATCAGTGAGGCTACTATGAGAGAGAATAATGGACTGGGAATCAAAATGATATAAACTAAGACCTTTTGGGGAAAAGAGTTGGAAAGCCTCTGATGTAAACTGTGTCCCCTTTAATCTCTGGGGGAAAGGTGATTGAGGTCTCAAACTCTCCTCTAGGAGCACACTCTTCTGTCCATAAGGGAAATTCCCAAGATAAGTAATCTCATTCAATTTTGAATTGAATTGAATTGAAAAACAGTCTCCTAGATTCTTCTGGTGATAGGCCCCCAGTTCAGGGCCAAAAATCAAAACAGCCCCAATATATCTAATACTGTATGCCCAGACATATTTGCAGAAGTCCTAGTAGGATTTTGTCTGCTAAGAAAGCTGTGTTCTTAGCACTGTTTTCTTAACCCACCTTTGCTAATTCCTAATCAGGAGTTATTTTCCCTTCTGGATTTAGCCCACTGATGAAGATATTTTCTTTATAGTGTTAACCCACCTTCACAAAACTATCCTGCCAGAATTCTTTGCCACTAAGAAAGTTATCTTCTTAGTGTAAATAAACCCATTTTTTGGCACAAACCTTGTGCCTGTATTTATTGGGGTTTGTGAATTCTTTTAGCAAAGCCTGCCACTGGCCAAGGGGATTCCATTGGGGTTTAGGGGATGTCTTACCCTCAATTCTCACACTTCATCAAGAAGTCCTAATGTACATTCCTAGCTCTGTCATTATAAATTTTTATGACCTTGGTATACACTTACCTTCCTTGAGTTTCAGTGTCTTCATTTGTAAAATATATGAGAGTCAGCAAAGTTTAGTGGATATTAAGATGATCTCAAAAATTGGTAAAGACCTAAATTCACATTCTACCTCTAACATGTACTAATGTGACTGTAGGAATTGGGAAGGGAAAGAGAAAAGGAATAAATGTTTGTAAAGAGAGTACTAAGTGCCAGGTACTATGAGAAGTCTACTCCAACCCCCTTTTTAAACACATATCGCATTTGATTTACAACAAGGGAGGTAGATACTGGTTTTATCCCCATTTTGCAGTTGAGGGAAAAAAGAGGTAACTGCCCTGAGTCACACACATAATAAGAATCTGAAACTGTCTTCAGGCCCAGCACTCCCAGATAAGACATTTAAATCTATAAAAAAAAAAAAAAAAAAAAAAAAAAAAAAAAGGAGTTGAATTAGAAGGTTCCTGAAATTCTTTACAATTCCATATCATAAATCTTATTTTGAATAATTTAGCTACTTGTTACCTAAATCAATTCTCTAATATAACTACTCTCAGAAGAGACCTCTGCCTAATTGTATAGAAATTCCAGCAAATAAATTTTTAAAAAATGAATAAGTAAATAAATCAATAAATTCATTAATGAATAAATAAGATTAATGAATGAATGAGATAAACAAATCAATCTTTAAAATGTAGGAATTTGACACAACCTTTAAGGTTCCTTCAAGTTCTCAAATTTTATGACATTCCATTAAAAATAAATCTTGTAAAGCTGTACAGGACAAGAAATGAAGAAGAACTTTACATATTCTCAATTTATGCCTCTAAAGTGAATATAACTCATAAATGTTTAAATATTTGTAATTCATAGATTTCATTTCTTCTTTTCTTTTTGTCATTAATAGTGATATTTTTAACAAGTTAAAACTTCATTAAAGTATATAATGATGAAGATACATAAATATTGGCTTTATGTTTATAATTCAATTTTCCTGTGTTTATAATTCCACAATTCAAATACTTTCATATTTCAAAGAGTGATTTCATTGTTGAAGGCACTCACTCATACCACCAACATAGATTATAATTTTTCCACAAATTAATTGATGCATTTCAAGAATCAGTATCTGAAAAATCCTATCAATTTATAGCCAATCCAGTGATGAATCTCACTTAGCTCCTTTGTTCCTTGGACAACAAATATAACAGGTCCATTTTTAAATCCTTTCTAATCAATCAAACAATAAATATTTGCTTAGCATGTGTTATATGCCCTCAAGAAGCATACACAAAGGTAAAGACATGCATAAATAAGTAAATGTGAAATGTTCATGTACAAAATAAAACACTAAGGTTTTGTTTTTCTCACATGATCTTGGAAAATCCAAGGTCACTTCCCCTTTATGAAGAGCCTAGGAATTTAGTGGAACCTACATTTCAACAAACATGTCAAAAAACCCAAATACACCAATATTGTTAAATAATTTTCCTTAAATCTTTAGAACTGCTTAAATTATTTTAGCATATTTTTATATTCTATATAATTAATATGTAACCATAAATAATATCATTACATTGATCTAACAAATGGAATTCTAAAAAGTGAGGAAAGAATAACAACATACTAAATTTTCTCCTGCTGACTCAAGAAAAGAATTTTAGAGATAATAGTTTGAAATGTTACCTTCTGCTATAATAGCTATATCTTCTTAGGGGTATTTAAATGTATTTAGCTATAGGTATATTTCTGTTTACATAAAATGTAGGCTGTCAGATAATAAATCAGAAATACAATCACACTTGGGGAGATCATATGAACTTGCCCCATAATTTAAAGCACTGGGTGTCCATCAAACAAAAAGAAAAAAGTTATTTTAAATTCTGACAAGTTACATGGCTGTACTTCCTGTTGCAATGTAAATGAGGGACAATTAATGATATATAATATGCAAAAATATATTTTGCTAGATGATGAAGGCTAATGAAATATGTGACACCTACTGAGCAGGTTAATTATACAATATTAAACTATTTAAAGGTAGTCTATATAGCCATTTAGAATGAAAATATAATTCTGTTTATTTGTGTCTTTTATTTCCAATAAGAAAATGTCTCCCCACTATTTTATTTTGTCTTTTTTTTTTTTTTTTTCCTGGCACAGGAATAACACATAAGGTATACAAATGCATCAGTACCTCCTACAACACAATGTATGATTTCGGTTAAATTATTGTTTATACTCAGCTAAGTACAAAATAATATATCCTTTCATGTGAAGTAGGTAAAGACTTTTGGTATCTTCATTTTATTGATAAGAAAATTGAGGCAGAAATGTAAAAAAAAAATGAATTAATTGATCTCTGATTCTGTTTTCTCATCAGTAGATGAGATAATTGGACTACATGATCATAGAAGTCCTTTCCAATTTGAAACCTATTATTCTTTGATTCTGTGAAATCCTAAGGTAGACTAGATAATTAATAATTATTAAAGTTCATACTAAAACTTCAATTAATGAAAATTCTCAAGGAATGAGTTATTACAATTAATAAGATGTTCATATTGAACCAAGATTAAACTTAAGATTCCTTCTAGTTTGCAATCCTCTCTCCCCAATGTAAAAGCTAAATTATATTAGCCTGATTAGTGTCTGAAAAATCCTATCAACTCATAGCCAACCCAGTGATAAAACCTCTGAATTATTGAGTATAAGTTATATAGAGTATGATTTTACTTTCTTAGATGACTAAGGAACTTGAAATGTTCCATGATTCACACATAGAATCAATCACTGGAGAACTGATGGTGGTAAAATGCTGAGTTTCTGTTTTAAAAAGAAACTTGGGAGCACGAAAGCACTACATAGTTTTTAAACTCCAATTCATCCAGTTCTTTCTACACTACTCAATTCTGGTCTCATATCAATTTTCCACTTCTAAATCTTTCCAACATTAATGTACTATTGGATCAAATTAAAGAATTATTCCTCAAAATGAATAGCACAATCTATATAATAGCATATTATTGATGATAGCTTATATATACCAAGTAGTATAAAATATAATATTTGGGAGATGTGATGGTCTAAAAGCTAGATATATCAGATGAGAATTCTAAAAAATACACTGCTACCTCTGTAACATTTTAAAAAAATAAAGACTTCAAATATTGGATGATCACCTATAGTATAATTATCAGAGGACAGGGCCAAATATTACATAAAATAAGAAAGCATAGATGAGTTATGAATTATATCATCATTGTAAGTATTCACATTGATGAGATCATAATTCTACTTAAACTCATATATTTAAGACACTGTTCTGTAGAAAAAAATATAACCCAGACTCCACACTCAAGTAGATTACAATACAAAAGGAGGAAACTTCAAATAATTATACTACAAGGGAGAAGCTGAAAAAGTATAAAGGAGAAGCCCAAGCAATGTACAATGAAGGGAGATTTCACTTCCAGGGAAAGCTTAATGAAGGATACAGAATTTTAGGCAAGCTTTCAAAACAGGAAAGAATTCAACAATTAGAAATGGGATGAAGAGAGTTTGATTTGGGGCATAAGAATTTTTTTTAATTTTTTTTTTTATTAATTTTTATAATTATAACATTTTCTTTGTCAGTACATATTCATAGGTAATTTTTTTTTACAACATTATCTGTTGTACTCCCTTCTGTTCCAAATTTTTCCCCTCCTTCCCTCCACCCCCTCCCCTAGATGGCAGGCATTCCCATACATATTAAATATTTTATAGTATATCCTAGTTGGGGCATAAGAATTAAAAAAAAAAAAAAAAAAAAGTCAGGCTGAAAGCAGTGAAATTTAACTGTTACAGAATAGAAGAAAATGAATAGTGAGACATAAGCTTAGATTTATGCCTTCAGTGAAGGCCTTTCTCTACATCTGCATATGACAGTCTCTGTATGATATCAATTCCCCTTGATAGCCAAGAACATTTAAGTGCCAAGATCAGATATTTATAATTAGTTAACTGGGCAATGTGGAAACAAAATTTTTGAGTTAGGGAATAAGAATAGTGCTTTAGCAAGATAACCTTTTTTAGATTTATGAAAAATAGTTTTAAGATGGGATAGATTGAAAATGGATAAACTAATTAAGAGATTATTAAAATATTTTTTATTAATAAAGATCTGAATTGATGTTATTGAATTAGAAAGGAGAAATGGAAAAAAAAACTAAATTGAAAGTCTTTATTATTCTAATGAAACTCATGGGTCATAGAATGGAAAATACACTGATAAATCTAAGGTTTTAAGTTTGGGTTGCCAAAAGAATGTTGGGATTAACAACAAAAATAGAAAATTTGGGAGGCAAAAAGAAAAATTAGATGAGATTGACAAGTTCCATTTAGAACATACTGAATTTAAAGGGTTAGTGAGATATGTGTCTGGATATAACCAAAATGTGATGAGAAACATAGAACCAACTATAATACATTGATTTATCTAAACAGTCAAGTTTACTCAAGAGAACTCTAAGAACTTTGGATTCTCAGTGAGACAGAAATAAATTTTATTTCATGAAAAAGCCTTTACAACTTCTTTGGAAGCTCTGAAACTAACATGAGTTTTTAACATAGAAAGAAACTTGCTATTTCCCCCCCTTACCTATAAAAGAAATAAAAATTCATATCTAAGCCCATAGAAACTCCCAATAATTCCCCTCCACAATAATCCTAGTTAGCAGAGATTTTTTTGGACTTTCCAATTTCCAGTAGTACTCTGTAAGCTTCAAAATCACCACAAAGTTGACATTCACTTATTAAACCTATATAATCAATAGAATCATGGTACCAGTGTGCAATTCAAAACTAATTCATATCGATTGTAATATTAATTATTGAATCTTGTCTCTGCTTCCCATTTTATGAGCTACATCCTTATATTATCTATATTCTTATAAAAGCTTTACTTATATAATTCTGAGAATGTGCTAACCAAAGAATGTTCTGGGAAATAAGGGTACAAACTTAAATTTCATTATTCCTAGAATGTTCCAGCCACAATTTCTCTGTTCCCCAAAGTTACAACTTCAACTTTTCTGTTTCAGTCTCAATTTCTCTGTTTAATTTCTCTGATTAACTTGTCTCTTCTAACTGCAAGGAATTGTATCAATCATTAGCAAATTAGAAAATTGTGTAAACATTTTTATTTGTTACTTTTTATTAACTTTAAGGATGTTGTGTGAACTTCCAATGGTGTCATACTTACTGAAGTGTTCTTAGATCCATTTATTGATAGTTATTAGCCTTGCTAATAAATTAATTTGCTTAGAAATTCAAATTTCTTTGTCCCTCAGATTTCTATAACAACAATTTTCAAGGAAATCAGAAAGTTGAGTAAAAGACCCCCAGATCCTTGGGATATCCCTCTTTCAGGAATTTCCTAGAGTGTGCCAATGGACTTTTCACTGAAGGACTGCTCTTCAGAGAACTGGCCTAGATATTGGACTTCCTCTTGACTTTAATCTCAAAAGTTCTTCCAGCAGGAAGCCCCTGGTTCCTTAAAGAAATTTGGCACTGTTCCTGTTATAGGTTGGAGGTAGGAATCCTCTATCCCTACTATATGTAGAAAAAGGAATGTATCACTTCTATAGGAAATTTATTTTATAGCTAGAAGATAGGATAGATACAATAAAAGAAATCCTCCTAGAAAAAATCTTATATGCTGGGACCAAGGCAAACTACCAGTTCATTCTGGGAAAACCAAAAAGGATACTATTAAATTGTGAAATCTGTTATAAAATTGCTAAGGATTCAGCAAATTATTTTGCCCTCAATTCAGGTCTTTTAATTATTACTTGGTAATGAAATTAGGATTGGGTTTCAAACAAACTCACCCAAAACAAATCATTTATTTGTTCTACTGGCCTTCCCTTTCTGATGCATCATTGCCAGATTCTCCTAAAGAACCCTTTTCTCTCTATCCTGCTTTACCTTCTTCTGTTCCTCCACTTTAATCATCTTCTACTATAGTGGAAAAACTGACTTCTTTTGAAAACAAAAGAAGTGGCCACTAATCTTTTCTCTTTGGAAAGATTTGTATATGATATCATACAGTGTGGAAATGTGGTAACTTTAAGACAATATCATCCTTCCTGTCCCTCTGATCTCTCCACATGGAGACAAGACATTCATAAATTTGATGAAGGCCTTATGGCTGTTAAAACCTAATTTAAAACCATATTTAAAGATCATACTTCAACCTGGGGAAATGTGATTGACTTAATAAAGACCTTGGTCTCCCCTGGGGAAAGAATTGCCATTGTTGAGACTACAACTAGACAAGCCCCAGCCAGTGGCATTCCTGCTGGCCCACAGGGTCTTCCTCATTGGCCTTTGTAAACCACATGTTGGAACCCTAATGTTCTACATGATTATACCAGACTATAACAGGTGAGAGAAGTCCTAATTAGTGGGATAAAGACAAGTGCCACCCACCCCAAAAACGGAGTAAATTTTCCAGAAATTTATCAGGAAAAAAATGAAACCTTTAACTGCTTTTATGACAAATTATACAAAAGTAATGTGATATAGACAGTCAATCCAATCAATCCAAGAAATACTAGAATCATTAATTTGGTATTTGTTAACCAGTCCATGCCAGAATTATGTAATCATAAAAGTTTCTCCAAGGGGCAGAAGGCCCTGAATTCAAATCATTGCTTAATATCTTATGAAGAAATACATAAACATCTAAGCCAAAATCCCAATCTTAGCTTTCATTCATAAAACACTCCCTCTCAAAGCCAAGTGTTGCCAATATGATTTTTATGTAATAGGAAAAATCATCTTACCAATAATTGTCTAAAACACAAATCAGAAGGTAAAAAGCATTAATAGAAGTTGCCCCAGGGAGAGTCAGAGAAGATGTACAACATAAAGATGTGGGGGTAAAAGTGGTATCAGAGACCACTAGAGAATTGCTTTTTGTTTTTTTTTTTGGTTTGTTTTTTTTTGTTGTTGTTGTTTTGTTTTGTTTTGTTTTGTTTTCCTGATCCAGATGTCTTTGCCTCAGCTATCCCAGTCTTTGTCTTCACTCACACTGGTAAACTTCAGATTACTATCAAAATTGGTGACATACTTTATGATTGTTTAATGGACTCTGAAACCTTAATAAAATTGTATCCCAATTGTATAAATGCAAAAATGATTGTAGTTATTGGAAAATCCTAGTATTTTCTTACATTGTCTCATCAAATGATTTTTATTGGCCTCCTCTTAGTAGATCATCCCTTTTTTAATGCCTAAATGTAGGATAATATTAAGGGCTATCATTTCATGGTCTCTTTATACTTCTTTGTTTTCATATCTCCTGGAGAACTCCCTCTTCCTAATTTTTATGGTGATAGATTTTTCAGAAGACAATCCTCTCCTTTTGTTCCCTGTTTCAGCTCAAAACCACACTCAGGAGAGTCTGAGTATACCATCTGACTTCCCCCATTCTCCATGGGTTGCTAAATTCTCAGATATTAGGTTATTAAAATCTGTCATTCCCATCATTAGAGCCAAAGTAAGGTCATCATGATCTGTGTTTTAGCACTCCTTGTCCTGGAAAATTATTGAAAGTATCTTACCTATTATTGAGTCTCTCAAAGATAAGATATTATAGTTCCATGTATATCCTCTTGATATTCTACCTTGAAAAAAAAAACAAAAAAACAAAAAAACCTAAGCCAGTCCCTGATGACAAATCTTTTTATCATTTTATGTAAGAATTATATGGCATTAATACTTAAGTTAAATACAGACATGCAGTAGTTCTGAATCCAGCCATCTTTATTTCTTCTATTCTTTGTGATGCTACCTGTTTTACTGTGATAGATCCTTCCTCAATCTTTTTCAGCATTCTTATTTACTCAGACACTCAATACCTGTTTGCTTCATCTGAACAAACACACACACAATGCATATCGATTTATGTGCCTCAAGAGTATGTAGAAAACCTCACCCCGTTCTTTCAAATATTGCTGCAGGAATTATCTTCCTCAAGGACTCAATACAGTACGTTGATGGTCTTTTACTTCAGCACCCAATGTTGAGACATGTTAAGAAGACATTTATCATCTTCTCCAGTGTCATCTGAGAGGTCACAAAGTCTCCAAATCAAAGATACAATAATGCCTTCTCCATGCAGAGTATCTTGGTTTCATTTTGTCTGGTAGCAAGCTCTCTGTTGTCCCCAAACATGTACAGACTCTACAATAACTGTCTGCTCCTAACACAAGAAATGATTCTCGGCCATTCTGGGGGATGCCAGATATTGTTGCTAATGTAGTCTATCTTTTGATGAGATTACTAGGCCTCTTATTGCTCTTACTAAAGACTCTGTTCCAGATTCCTTATATTTTGAACCAGAACAGCTCTAGTGCTGGAACTTCTAAATTACTGTAAGTATTTTTTTTCTCTTTTTGTTGATGAATATAAGAAGTGGGTAGTCTCTGGTATCTTAACTCAAATTCACTTAGTAGCACATTATTCTGCACAACTGGATGCTGGGGTCGATGCCCATAGGCTGTGGTTGCCAACCCTAAATGCCTTTTAACTCACTAAACTTGGGCTTTTTCTGATCAGAGACCTGGTAGATATGAAGTGACTTCATTTGGTAAATAGAATTTTGCTCTTAAGCAGTATACCATCCTCAACCTCACTATATTGTTCTCCAATTTACCAGTATTTGGAGAGCCAACTCTTATCTTTTTGAGGAAGTGACTAAAAAACCTCTGTCACATCCTTGAAGTATTGTGATTGTTTTGGATACTGATGGGATTTCTTTAAGAGAGTTGGTGAACAATATACTGGTGCTACTGTAGTCTATGACAATTATACTATTTGGGCTGCCACTCTTTCCTCAATACCCAGTACTTAAGCTGCTGTACTCATGGTTCTTATTCCCACTCCACTAAAAATAAAAGCACCACAACATATACTGACCGTAGATATACATTCAGTGTCTGTCAAGTTTTTTATGCAAATACTGAATACATCAAAGGACTTCTGTCTTGAGCCTTCCAAATGCCCTAGCCATTGTCCATTGTTCTACCCACACAAATGGGACTTATCCTGTTTCAAAAAGAAACAATTAGGCTGATGCTACAGCAAAGCTAGCTTCATTGGAAGAATTTCCCATGTGTTTCACCTGATTTCTTTTATCATTGATAACTTCTCCCTTGTGACTCTTAATACTGAAAAATAGAAATAGGCTAACAAGTAGATGGGGTGTGGGAGAGTGTGGAAGGCAAGCTGTTCCTCCCTCAAAGGTCCTATCACCAGGTGTGTCTTTCTGTTCATAATGTGGCACGAAGATATAGTTAAGAAAATATGACAGGTATTGGTGGCTCCACTTGTTAGGCATATAACAAACATGCCTTTCAAAATGTTGCCTTTGGTGATCACCTTTAATTTATAATTCATTTTAACATATACAGATTAATTTCATATGTATGACTACAACATACATATAAAGTGTCTCTTCTTATTGAAGAGCAGCTTATTAGGTGAACCAAAGTATCTCTAAAACCTCAGCAGATTGTGTTGCTAAACAAAAGGTCAACTCATACTGACTTTGTTAGGGGTTCTTATTTTTCTCATTTGGCACTCTCTCAAATGTATTCCTGAATTTCGATAACTCCCAAGTTTCATATTCCCTATTACTCATAAAATTCTAGTCAATTGAACATATTAAAGAACTTTAGTCTATGATGGCCAAATTGTGTGCTAAAACCCACATTAAATGGCCTGATATCCTTTGCATAGCTTTACTTTATCTGAGAAACTTACCAACTCCTTTTTCCTTTTGAAGTGTTGTTTGGGAACTCTCTCATAAAGGCAAAAATCATTCTCTTCAATTGACATATGTTGTTACTGGAAGGAGGTACCTCTGTTGCCTCTTACATATAAGAACTACAAAATAGACTGAGGGAATTTCACAATACAGGAGCTCAACTGTACAGACTAGTACTTTGGACTTTTCATCACTTATTTTCATACAGGAGACAAAGTTTACATCAAAAACTTTCATCACACCACCTAGAACTCAACCCACTTGTGAAGGCACATTCCAGGTGTTAGTGACTATTACAACTACAATTATGATTTTTTTAAAGACTCAAATACACTCTGCCTGTTGCTATACTGTTTTCACAACAGCAATGTATTGAAAAAAAACTTTTGTTTTGCCTTATTTTAATACTATTGCCTTTTGATTCTCTTCCCCTACTTAATCTTGGGAATGAGAAATTGTCCCTGTGTGGGGAAGTTGGATCCTAAAGAGATGAATTCATCAGAACAAAAACCAAAAGAAGCTCTGACAGACTAAGAAAAGTCCAGTTGGCCATTGAGAGGACAAGTAACATGAGTTATACATATATAACCAACAGGTAAGCTGAACTGGGGCCCTGGGATCACAATTTGGGGGTTCTCTGGGAAGGCCTACAGTGGTTTCTGTCTTTAAGGACTCAGTGATCCATTGAAAGGGGTTGTACCTAGTAAGCTCTTTCCTGTAGCTGCTTCAAGGGGGTGATTTCTTCATAGCTGAAGGTTTAGGGAAATAGGAGGTTCCCTATCAAATTTCAAAATGGTCAAGGAGAGGGCAGCTAGGTGGTGCAGTGGATAGAGCACCAGCCCTGAATTCAGGAGGACCTGAGTTCAAATCTGGTCTCAAACACTTAACACTTCCTAGCTGTGTGACCCTGGGCAAGTCACTTAACCCCAGCCTCAGGGGAAAAAAAATGGTCAAGGAGCAATTTAAATCTAATAAATCAGAGCATGAACCTAATATACTGGTAGACAGTCCTTTAGGAAACACTGCAAAATTGGGATAAGTCTGCTAGGTGTAAAAGGAAAGATACTTAGGTCTGGATATGTCTTTATCCTGAAACACAAGACATAATGAAGTTGAATTTTGTCATCAATGCTAGACCAAATATAAGTTAAAAGATACAGAAGACAGAAAGATAGAACCATAGAATCTTAGAAAGTTTATAAGAGGAAGCTACAAAAGTTTATGTTAGACAGATGATGAGGAACAGAGAAAAAAAGCAAAAATCATGGTCCAGACTGTGCAGAGTGTCACCTAAGCTATGGAGTGGAACAGACAAACAGAACCATGGAAGGGCCTCTCCCAGGGAAGAGGGAAAATAGCATCAAGGCAGTAGGAGAAAAGAAGAAAAGATCGAAGGCCCCTTACTTGCTGGAATTGCAAAAAGGAGGAACACTTTGTGAGAGACTTCCCCTCAACAATGGACAGAACAGAAAATTCTCTCCATGGTGGAATTTGTAATGTCTGGGCTAGCTCTCTGGAGAACCTCGGATCAGGCAAAGTCCTTGGTCTTAGAATGAAGGAGGCAGGAGAGCCACCACGTAGCTGGTCAAAAATGGAGTTTGGACTCTAGAGTGTGAAGCCTGACGTCTTCTCTGGCTGAGAGCTGTGGGTGAGAGTGCTGCACATTGAGAGAGAGCTCTGTGTTCCTCCCTCAGCCCTTAAATTCTTCCATAGGATTACCTCACTAGGTAACATTAAGCATGAGCAGCCATAAACACCAAGCTGTGATTCAAGTATACCTTTTCAGAGTTATGGGCCACTACAGAATTGGAGGATTAGAGGTATCAGGGGCTCATGGAAGTGTCCCACCCAGAGCCCTTAATAAATGTAAACATGGGACTATATAGGAAGTTATTGTATTTTTGGTAGCTACTGGGGCAGCCTACTCATCAGTAACTTGGCTACTCCAGAGAATTAAATATTCCCCAAAATATTTGGGGAATATTTAATTCCCCAAAATAATTTTATAATCTCTTGAACTAAAGGTGAAAATTTTACTGTCCCTCTCACTGAAGTACTAGAATTTGAATAGGAAGAGACATCTCAAACACATTACTTCTGATTAACAAAGTCAGAATTTGATTAACCATATAATCGACTACTAAAGGAACCCAAATCATTCCTACTAAGATATTGATTTTGAAGAAAGAGGAGCAGGACCAAATTTGGCCTGAGATATGGGCAAACCCAACCAATTAGGGTAGGGTCAGAATGACCCACATTAAAATCAAACTCAGGGATCCTACCACTATAGTGAGAGTAAAACAGTATCCTATTTCTCTAGAAAAAAATGGGGGACTTAAATCCATAATACAGGGACTATTGAAAGGAGAACTCATTGAACCCTGTATTTCTCCTTACAGTACTCCTATCCTGCCAGTAATAAAGAGAAATGGGACATATAGCTGATATAAGACTTGAGGGAAATTAACAAAATTGTCCTACCATCATATCCTGTAGTCCCTGTTGCTTATACCATTTTAAGGAAGATAACTGAGAGAAGCAAATGGTTTAGTGTGATAGACCTCAAAGATGCATTTTGGACCTGTCCTTTAGACCCAGAAAGCAGAGACATATTTGCATTTGAATTCCAGGACCCTGAAACAAGGGAAAAGCAGCAATATTGCTGGTGTGTTTTTCCCCAAAAATAACATAGAGTCCCCAAACCTGTTAGACCAAGTCTTTGAAAGGATACTGGAAGAATTCCAGTCTCCTAGGAGAAGTAAAGTGCTGCAATATGGAGATGACTTACTAGTTACTGGGAGGAAAAGAGAGGGGGTTAGTGAAGCCTCAATCAAACTGTTGAACTATCTGGGCCAAGAGGATTTGAGAATCTCAAAAATCAAATTGCAGTTTGAGACAGAAGTTAAGTATTCAGGACATCTCATTAGTGAAAGGCAGAAGAAATTAGACCCTGAACAGGTAGCAGGGATCTTGCAAAGACCCCTGCTCCTAACAAAACGGGAGTTTAGGAAATTCTTAAGATTAGGGATATTATAAGAATTGGATATGCTGCTCTCACAAAATTAATGTATCAACACTTATTAGAGGAAAAGCTGAACTAAATTGAGTGGGAGTCTAAAAGCAGGGAGGGGTTTAGTAAACTGAAAGAGGTATTGACTTCCTCTCCAGGAGAATCTTAGCTCTGCCCTCCCTTGAGAAATTCTTTCATTTTATGAATGTGGATAAGAGAATAGTATAGAGGTTCTGTCACAATTGAGAGGAGAGTAAAAGAAACCTATTGCCTTCCTATCCAAAATATTGGATCCAGTAGCTCTGGACTGGCTAACCTGCCATGACCCTCTTAGTAGAAGAAAGTACAAAAATGACACTCAGAGGAAGTTTGATTGTTTGTATCCCCTATCATATTTAGATTATTCTAAACCAGAGAGCAAGGTAATGGCTCACAGATTTGAGGATTCTCAAATATGAGGCAATACTATTGGAAAAGGATGACTTGATCATCTCTCTCACAGGTTAACAACCTAAACCCAACTTCCTTTCTGGTCAGAGGAATTGAGGGAGTTACATTAGAACATTACTATGTTAATTTTATTGACCTCCAGGCCACCGTGAGGGAGGATTTGCAGGAGTCTCCAATTCCCCAGGGTGAATCTGTTTCTGGGTGGCTCCTCACCAAGGGTTTAAAGGAAAAGAAGAAATGAGTATGCTATTATTATGAGCACTAAGAGTCCCTGGTTGAATCTGGTGAACTCCCAAAGACTTGGTTGGCTTAAATATATGAACTGAACCACTGAAATTATTTTTTAAAAAGGAAGGAAATATTTACACTGATTCCAAATATGCTTGGGGAGTGGTGTATGTATCTGGAAAAAATTGGGAAGAAAGAGGCATGGTTAATAGCAAGGGAAAGGAGTTGTCACACATACCCCTAATAACCAAAGTTTTGGAAAATTTACTTTTGCTTGAGAATATAGCAGTAGTTAATGGGCACCAGACTGGGCCATCCTTTGAACCCTAAGGAATTGCCTTACAGATGAGGAAGCACAAAGAACTGAAATGGAAGAGCCCAAGGCCTCCAAAAACATGATAATTTTAATATTCTCCTTTCCTAATCTCCCTTACCCATCTTATGCTGAGGAAGAAAAACAGAAAGCCCTGGCTTTGGAGGCCCAAGAACAAGATGGAAGATAAGTCCTCCCAGATGGGAAAGAGGTACTAACTAAAACAGGTATGAGAGTCATCCTCCAACATTTACAGCAAGGTAGTCATTGGGGCATCCAAAACCTGTATGATGTTGTCCTAACTTGGTATGTATCCCCTAGGTTATATAGCCTGACAAGGCAATTGGTTAATGGGTGCTTTGTGTATAAGTTCTCCATCCACTACTTGCAGCCAGGAAGAAGGCCTTCAGGGGTTAAGACATTCTAAAGCATATAGGTGGACTTGACTGAATTACCCCCACAGGGATATGTCAAATATCTATTGGTCATGGACCACTTAACCTCTTGGGTAGAAGCCTTCCCATCACCCAGGACCACTACTTCAAACATAAAGTCTTACTAGAACAGATTATTCCAAGGTATATGATTGTGGAATGGATAGACTTAGCCCAGGGGACACATTTTACAGCAAAGGTTAGGCAATCCATAGCTCAGGCCTTAGATATTACCTGGAAATTTCATATTCTCTCACATTTTCCTTCATCTGGCAAGATTGAGAGGATAAATCAAGAGATTAAGAGACAGCTCACAAAATTGGACTTAGAAACTCAACTCCCTTGGACTAAGTCCCTTCCCTTTGCCTTGCTTAGAATCAGGATGAAACCCAGGAGGGATGTAAGACTCTCCCTCTGTGAGCTCCTTTTAGGACACTCATATCCAGGTGGGAATGGATGCATGATCAGAAAAATAAATTCCTCAGGCCATATATAGCCTCAGCTATATATAACCCAGCACCTCCAGAAATTGTAATTTAAAGGATTAATTGCTCAAACCCCACCCTTAGGATTTCCAATCCCTAGGTTCTAACTAGGAAAGTAAATCCTGATTAAGACCTGAAAGGAGGAGAAGCTTATCCCTGCAAGGAAAGGGGCATTCCAGAGCCTTCTGACCTCTGCTACTGCAGTAAGGACTCAGGGGAGAGCCTGGACCACCACTGTAGTGAAGGGACCTGTCAACCTATTGAGATTGAGAAGGCAGACTCCAAAAGTCCTAGACCAGTGTTATGAAGTGTCTCAAAAGAAGTTGCAGGCTGGAACCCATCACCTAGTCAAGGGGAAAAGTTTGTTAACAGCAATGTGATGTCATTACTGAGAGGACTGAATGCTATGAAAATCCAGTAAAGAAACAAAACCAAGGAGGGTCATTTTATCCAGCTTCTACCATAGATATGGTAAATCTATGGCTCAAGGTAAGAAAGAGTGGTCTTCAGAAGGAGTGATTCTTGGTTGATCAGATTATTACTGACAAGATTATCAGTCAGCCAGGTATTAAGGAGTAGTTTTATTCAGTATTGACTCAGGAAAGTCTACTCCTTAGCCAGATAGCTTCTGGCCTCAGGAAACTCCCACATATCAAATTCCTGAGTCAGCTTGAATCCTGAGTAATAGGTCAAATGGTACATAATAAAAGGGGATTCTGGAAAGATTGGGAGGAACATTCATAATTGTTACCAGAATATTAAAAAAAGGGAATACTGTCTGAATCAGAAGGAAGGGAAAACAGAGTTGGGGATGTGAATGGAATTATTAATCTAAGGAATATATATTTACCTATAATTATAGTGAAATAAGCATTAAAATTAATAAAACCCATATGCTATTCCAGAATGGTACTTGGGTCAAGCGTTGGAATACCATTCATTTAGGTATCACTAAACGATCAGATCCCCCATCTTGTCTAATAATCTATTTGGATCAATGAAGCAACATAGAATATGGACTCCAAGCCATGGCCA
Source organism: Sminthopsis crassicaudata (assembly GCF_048593235.1). Taxonomy (NCBI): domain Eukaryota; kingdom Metazoa; phylum Chordata; class Mammalia; order Dasyuromorphia; family Dasyuridae; genus Sminthopsis; species Sminthopsis crassicaudata. Next base: position 246,883,426 of record NC_133620.1, on the reverse strand, counting down.
CCTGTGCCAATCAAACAGAAAAAATAATTAGAAAACTCTACACTAAGTAGAGCTGGAATAACAATTCTTATACTTGTTATTTCCCCACCTATCGGAGTACTGAGAATCAGACCAGTTTAGGGAAGAGCAGGTAGGTATGAATGGAACAATACAATAGGACTTTGGAGCTGCCAGTGGAATTATCAAATTCACTATGGCAGTCCTCTGTGATACCAGGATGAACAATACTCCTCAAAAGTCTATAATCAGAACTATATCTTTCACATCAGCCAACCTGCCCTAAAAGTTCATTATTGGATTTGTGGCATTACTGCTTACACACAATTGGATAGGGTCTTGTTACATAGAATTAATTTGATCTCCAGATAGAATTATCAAGGAATATGGTCCCATCACTTGAGCACAGGATCATAGCTGGGGTTATTTAACATATATATATATATATATATATATATATATATATATATATATATATACTCAATAGAATAATCAGGCTTCAGGCCAAAATAGTCAATTCATTATCCAAATTAGGAAAGCCATAATGCAACACTGATTAGTGCTAGACTATCTCATAGCAGGGGAAGATGGAGTTTGTGGGAAGCTCAACTTGCCTAACTGTTGTATGAAAATAGATGTGGGGAAGTTGGTAAGAGAGATTACCAAGAACATCAGAAAGCCAGACTACAGCCCTGTTCAGACTGGGTCGGCTCCCTTTAATGCTTTCTGGTAGTCCTGGTTTGGAGGGACCTAGTGGGCTTGTCACTTTTACTTCCTGTATGTCTCCTTTGCATAATGCAATTAGTTAATAACACTATCCAGAAAGCTATCTCAAAATAATCAAGTTAGAAAGGATGGGCAAAGCATGTGAAAGACTGATGGTTCTTAAAAGATAAGGATGGGATCCCATAAGTCAGGAAAATAGGGGAAGAACCGAGGGCAGGGTGGATATAAAGGGTGAGGAACTGTATCAGGATTGATGTGAGAAGTGCTCAAATGAAGACAAATAAGAGGAGAAACTGAGTGATATGGAGAGGATGTAAGGCCTCCTCAGAAAACTGCCCCTTGGAAGAGTGCCATAATTTAGGGCTCCAGGAAAACCCCTCTTTTGTACTCTTGTTTAATCCTGCCCATATCACTTTGTAATCTATAGTTCCCTGTTCTTGTATCCTGAGGGTGGAGTAGGTTCCTGTGACAGATACTAAGACAGGGACATTTGGGGGGCCAAGATGTAGTAAAGTTGTTTCAGGGTATTAAAAACCCTGCTCTGTTGCCTGTGCTTTGCCTCCTTGGACTATACTACTAGAGGTAACACCCTAAATTGAATAAACTGCTTTCTACTCTGACTCTGAGAAATATCTATTTTAATTATTTTGGATTGGTAATTGTTGTCCCACACAAGATTATCAGACTACATCTTGTCATCATTCCCATTTTTGGAGCTACATTCTAGTGTGAGCTATATTCTTTTGAAATTTTTGTGCATATAATTTTGAGAATGTGCTAACCATAGGATGTTCTGGAAAATAAACTTCAAGTTCTTTGTTCCCAGAATGTTCCTGTCGCAATTTTTCTATTTCCAAATGTTCAAATTTTCCAACCTTAAGTTTTCTATTCCAACCTCAACTTCTCTAACTTCTCTGATTAAGTTCTCTATTCTAACTACAAGAAATTATATAAATCACTACTCAATCAAAACTTTGTAAATATGTATGTGGGATGGTAGCAACCACTAAAACAATCAGAAGTCACAGTATGAGTGCATGGAAATACTTTATTTCTTTAACATAAGAAAGGGTGCACAATCTTTGACCCACAAAGTGTGGTTTGAGAGAGAGACACATATACCCAGGAAAGAAGCCATCCTTTTTTTTTTTTTTTTTTTAATTCCCTAATGAGCTCCCCTCCCCAACCCTGTGGCTCTTTTCCTCATTGGCAGGAGTTTCTTTTTTTTTTTTTTTTTTAATATTTTATTTTGAAGAAACATAATAAGAGAAAAGAAAAACAGAAAAGCAGTACAAAAGAAAATGAAGCAATACAGAACATTGTTATATGTCCAGCAGAATATCAGGGAAGATTTTAAATATCTAACAACAAATACCAATCTATTTTAATCTTTACTCTGCCAATTTTTTTTTTTTTTTTTTTTTTTAGGCTGGGGTTAAGTGACTTTCCCAGGGTCACACAGCTAGGAAGTGTTAAGCATCTGAGACCAGATTTGAACTCAGGTCCTCCTGACTTCAGGGCTGGTGCTCTATCCACTGTGCCACCTAGCTGCCCCTCTGCCAATCTTTCTTTTGAGCTACCCAATTGTTGATATAAATCTTAAACATAAAGTATACTCTGCCATCTTCCCGGAATCCTCCTTGGGTGGTGTTTCTAAAGCACAGTTTCTAAGAAAGCCTGAGGCATTTGATAGGATTGTTTCCCACTAAATACAGTCATTGCCCTCAAGTAGCTTCCATTCTAGAAAGGGAAAATAACAGTGAAAAGCTAGGAACAAAGAACAAAAGGCTCTTTTCAAATCTTAGGCCATCATCTCTGATAATAAAACCCAGTCCCTGCCCCTAAAGAGTTTATATTTTTATATTTTTTGGGGGGAAATAACCTCCACCCCTAACTGTTGTGTCATAGTTCCCTTTTAATGTCCTGACTCAGTTTCCCTAATTGTCCTTCCACAGTTACTCTGCCTCAGGCTATAACCATTCCCTCTTAATCAATAGAATGTTTGATAGGATAAAGTTCTTATATCTTAAGACATCATTAGAATATCAAGAGCCTCTCCTCATCTCAAGTACCTCCCTCCATTATGTCATCCCAGATCCCTCTCTCCATTACATCATCCCCATCCCAGGTGACTTCTCCTATTAGGTCATCTTTCTTGTTACCCTATAAAAGAATCTTTGTATCCCACATTTGTTGCTGGATCTTGGAGATGATAGTCTCATTCAGCCCTAGGACCAAACCATGGATCCATTTGGTCCCAGTAAATCTCTCCCTTTCAAATAAAATATTATAACTTCTAATCTCTATCTTGTCTCAGTTTCTCCAGCATTACAAAACCATCCTCCAAAGTCCCTGTAGGTTTCAATTTTCTAATTTCAGTTTCATTTCTCCAATTTAATTTTTATACCTGTGTGAACCAAATAAATGCCCATCCATTTCTCTCACATGTCATTCAAGATATAGCTATGCCTTTATCTGCTGCTATATTTACTTATCTGTCTAGATATCAATCTATCTATATCTCTGTGTGTATGGATTTGATGAGTCCTGTCTGGCTCTTCATTACTCCATTTGAGGTTTTCTTAGCAAATATTCTGGCCTTCTCATTCTTTTTTTTTTTTTTTTTTTTTTTTTTTTTTTCCCCACATGGCCAGTGCAATTTTTTTTTTTTTTAATTAAAGCTTTTTATTTACAAAACATATGCATGGATAATTTTTCAACATTGGCCCTTGCAAAGCCTTCTGTTCCAAGTTATCCCCTCCTTTCCCCCATCCCCTCTCCTAGATGGCAGATAATACAATACATGTTAAATATGTTAAAATATATGTTAAATCCAATATATGTATACATATTTATACAGTTATCTTGGTGCACAAGAAAAATCAGATCAAGAAAGAAAAAAAAAAAAACTGGGAAGGAAAACAAAATGCAAGCAAACAACAACAGAAAAAGTAAGAATGCTATGTTGTGCTACTTTGTGGCCCACACTCAGCTACCATGGTCCTCTCTTTGGGTGTAGATGGCTTTCTTCATCACTGAACAATTGGAATTGGTTTGAATCATCTCATTGTTGAAGAGAGCCCCATCGTTCAGGATTCATCCTTGTATAGTCTTCTTGTTGCAGCGTATAATGATCTCCTGGTTCTGCTCATTTCGCTTAGCATCAATTCATGTAAGTCTCTCCAGGCCTTTCTGAAATCATCCTGCTGGTCATTTATTACATAACAATAATATTCCATAAAATTCATATATCATAACTTATTCAGCCATTCTCCAATTGATGGGCATCCATTCATTTTCCAGTTTCTTGCCACTACAAAAAGGGCTGCCACAAACATTTTTGTGCATGTGGATCCCTTTCCCTCCTTTAAGATCTTTTTGGGGTACAAGCCCAGTAAAAACACTGCTGTGTCAAAGATAATGCGCAGTTTGATAAATTTTTAAGCATAGTTCAATGGCTGGATCTGTTCACAGTTCCACCAACAATGTATCAGTGTCTGGTTCCCCCACATCCCCTCCAACATGTCATTATCTTCTATCATCTCAGCCAATCTGAGAGGTATGTAGTGGTATCTCAGAGTTGTCTTAATTTTCATTTCTCTGGTCAATAGTGATTTGGAACACCTTCTCATATGATTAGAAATAGCTTTAATTTCTTCATCTGAAAACTGTCTGTTCATATACTTTAACCATTTATCATTTGGAGGATGGCTTGAATTCTTATAAAGTTGAGTCAATTCTCTAAGAATGAGAACTTTCCTTCTAATCTTGTCTGCATTAGTTTTGTTTGAACAAAAGCATTTTCCCCCTGAGGCAATTGGATTCAAGTGAATTGCCTAGGGTCACATAGCTAAGAAGTATTAAGTATGTGAGACCAGATTTGAACTCAGGTCCTTCTAATTTCAGGGCTGGTGTTCTATCCACTAGGCCACCTAACTGCCCCAGTACAAAAACTTTTTTCTTTCTTTCTTTCTTTCTTTTACAAAAACTTTTTTCTTTCTTTCTTTTTCTTTCTTTCTTTCTTTCTTTCTTTCTTTCTTTCTTTCTTTCTTTCTTTCTTTCTTTCTTTCTTTCTTTCTTTCTTTCTTTCTTTCTTTCTTTCTTTCTTTCTCTTTCTTTTTTCCTTTCTTTTTTCTTTCTTTTTCTTTCTTTCTTTTTTTCTTTATTTCTTTCTTTCTTTTTCTTTTTTTCTTATTAGTATAGCTTTTCATTTACAAGATATATGCACGGGTAATTTTTCAGCATTGACAATTACAAAACCTTTTGTTCCAACTTTTCCACTCCTTCTCCCCACCCTTTCACCCAGGTGGCAGGTTGATTAATACATGTTAAATATGTTAAAGTATAAGTTAAATACAATATATGTATATATGTCCTAATAGTTATTTTGCAGTACAAAAAGAATTGGACTTTGAAATAGTGTACAATTAGTCTATGAAGGAAATAAAAAATGCAAGTGGACAAAAAAAGAGGGATTGGGAATCCTATGTTGGGGTTCATAGTCTTCTCCCAGAGTTCTTTCATTGGGTGTAACTGGTTCAGTTCATTACTGCTCTATTGCAACTGATTTGGTTCATCTCATTGTTGAAGAGGGCCACGTCCATCAGAATTGATCATCATATAGTATTGTTATTGAAGTATATGATGATCTCCTGGTCCTGCTCATTTCACTCAGCATCAGTTTCCAGACCTTTCTGAAATCATCTCATTGGTCATTTCTTACAGAACAATAATAATATTAATATACCGCAATTTATTCAGCCATTTTCCAATTGATGGACATCCACTTAGTTTCCAGTTTCTGGTCACTACCAAGAGGGCTGCCACAAACATTCTTGCACACAGGTTCCTTTCACTTCTTTAAAATCTCTTTGGGATATAAGCCCAGTAGTAACACTGCTGGATCAAAGGGTATGCACAGTTTGATAACTTTTTGAGCATAGTTCCAAATTGCTCTTCAGAATGTCTGGATCTATTCACAATTCCTCCAACAATGTATCAGTGTCCCAGTTTTCCCACATCCCCTCCGACATTCTGCATTATCTTTCCTTGTCATTCTAGCCAATCTGACAGGTGTATAGTGGTATCTCAGAGTTGTCTTAATTTACATTTCTCTGATTAATGATGACTTGAAGCATCTTTTCATATGGGTAGAAATAGTTTCAATTTCTTTGTCTGAGAATTGTCTGTTCATATCCTTTGACCATTTATCAATTGGAGAATGGCTTGATTTCTTATAAATTAGAGTCAATTCTCTATATATTTTGGAAATGAGGCCTTTATCAGAACCTTTGACTGTAAAAATGTTTTTCCAGTTTATTGTCTCCCTTCTAATCTTGTCTGCATTAGTTTTGTTTGTACAAAAACTTTTCAATTTAATATAATAAAAATTATCTATTTTGTAATTAATAATTATCTCTAGTTCTTTGGTCACAAATTCCTACTTCCTCCACAGATCTGAGAGTAAACTATCCTATGTTCTTCTAATTTGTTTATGATATTATTCTTAGTCTAGATCATGAACCCATTTTGACCTTATCTTGGTATATAGTGTTAGGTGTGAATCTATACCTACTTTCTGCCATAATAGTTTCTAATTTTCCCAGCAGTTTGTGTCAAATAGTGAATTCTTATCCCAAAAGCTGAGGTTTTTGGGTTTGTCAAATACAAGATTACTATAATCATTGATTATTTTGTTCTGTGAACCTAACCTATTCCACTGATAAACTGCTCTATTTCTTAGCGAGTACCATATGGTTTTGATGACTGCTGCTTTATGATATAGTTTTAGATCTGGTACAGCCATGGCCTTCTTATTCTTAATTCTAGAAAATGTAGCTAAGTGGCTTGCCTAGAATAATGTTCAGCATAGAAGATATCTGCTTATGTTTGTTGGATCTTGGTAGAACAAGGGAAAAGAATGCATGAGGAATGAAAAACTAAAGATGCATTAAATATAAAAGAATATTGAAAGAGCAAGATCACAGAAAAGATAAGGATGCAATTGAGAGTTCAGATGGAGAGGTTAGCTTTGATTGAGTGCCATAATCAAAACATAAGCTAAAATGCATGTGAAGACACTAAGAAATATAAAGAAGGAGGCTTTAGTAATTTCAGTCTTTTTAATGTGGTAGGAGATAAGGTTATCTATTAATTATAGAGAAGAATTAGAAGATGTTAGTCTTGACAAGAGAACAGAACAATAAGTTTGTCAGTCAAATAATTTAGAATAACTAATGGCTTAAAACATTTCAGTCAAGGACAATCTTAGATAATAACATGAATGAAGCATCTGGGTAGATTTGTTGGGATTTGAATAGAGATTTGAATCTCAGCTTTCCTATTTGCTACTTGTATGATACTGGGCAACTTTATTCATATTTCTAGTCCTCAGTTTCTTCCCCTGTAAAATAGGAGGGCCACAACCCAAAATTATTAAGATCCTTTCCAATACTATGATTTTTACAAGAGGTAAAAAGTATATGCTAATGTGTGGCTATCAAAGGAACATTCTCAGTCCCTCATTCAAGTATTTCACCCAAGACTAGAAATTATTCTATTTTTTCTGACCTATATGCACCCACAGCTCCATTAAAAATTGCCATTCCTGTATCATTTACCTTAGTGTTGTCAAAGCACCTAGATTAATCTTATAATTAATTTGCTACCTCCCCCAGGATATTTGCATTCCAAAAGAAAATTTCAAATTTCATGTTCCCACTGGGTATTAGCACCAGATAGTCCTCACTCCAATACTACAAGGGTTCCTTCATAGATATGGAGCAAATACAAGGACCTTCAACTTTTACACAGTGCTTTAACTTGTGTCATGAAATAATTTGAGTTTTTCCACCTGCTTAGTGCTCAAACTTGAGTTTTTCTCCTCAAGTTTGTTCATTGTCTTCATCTCTTGATCCCCCTTTCTCTTTATGTGATTGATCTTCTAGTTCTACAAACTGCTACTGGACACCAGGATTCAATTTTATAGCTATTCAAATCAATATTAGGCAATAATTTTCAGTTGTTACAAAATGTTGTTGCCTTTGCTTTCATTCATCAAATAGTAAAATATCCACAATTGGCTGAATTTATATGGAACAAAATCCAAGGCACAAAGGCAAAGGAGCACAGTATTTTGGAAGGAGATATTAGAAGATTGTCAGATGAACATTCTTTAGTTTGACTGGAGCATAGAATACATGAAAGAAATAATATGATAAGGCTGGAAAGGTAGCACGATACTACATTGTCACAGTCCTGTAACAGTGGACAAAGGAGCAGACAAATCTATGCAAAAGATAAATTGTTTTCACTGTGGTATGGAGGATGAAGAAAAGGCAGAAGTGGCTATCTGAATGCCCTAATTTACAAAAATAATTAAAAAGGACATTCTTATGACATTGTGGAAGAGATTTTTTGGGGGGAGTGGCTTTTGACTCTACAAAAAAGAATCCCCAAAATAATTGGAGGACCCAAAAATAATTGGAAATAAGATATATTTTTTTGGCCTGGGCTTCTGAAACTGCCTTAGTTTCATTATTCTTCAGCCCTATACCAAATGATGGAAGAAGGAGATAATACCTAATAATGGAAAACAGAGGAATGCCATATTGAAGATTTAAAATTTTTTAATTATTGGAATTTTAAATGAGTTTCAGGGATTTTTGATTTTTAATAATTAACATGTGTGGAAATAAAGTGATTTCGTAAGGGAGTTTTATAATCAATCCTATTTTCTATTATCTAGGAGCATATGTTCCAGAGATATATAAAGAAGAAATTCTATGGCAAACTCCCTAGGACATTTAAACAGTTTTATGATTAGCTTTCTGTTATTATCCATGTTTATATACTTGAAATCACATGACCATTCTGTAGGACACAGAAAACAATTGATGTTGTACTCTTTTTACAGGATTTATAAATGAAAATAATAATTGAAACCTATTTGGCAAAGGAGTTAACATAACTAATGGATTGACAATTGGTCTTAAAT